>NC_080172.1:75284541-75884541 GCF_950295315.1 Erinaceus europaeus | reverse complement strand
CTTAACCCGGTGCTCCACTGCCTGACCCCCAGTTGTGTGATCTTTGACCACTACAGAGAGGATGCTTTGCCACATTCACAGTCTGGGTGCACCTCACCATCTGTTGGGATAGAACCATGTGCCCTCACACAACTCTTCCCTGCACCTGTCCCATCTTCCTCTCTGTCTTGCACCTGCAGTGCTGCTGGGTGAACAGGTGTGAGCAGACAACATGTATCTGGTTGTGCTTGCCTGTGATTTGGATAATTCAGGTCAGATACTGCTCTGCCAGTGCAGCCTGGGATGAGTCTATATTCTGGGCCAGAAGTGAATTCCCTTGGGCTTTCTCATAGTGACTGAATTAAAGTTAGATCCTGAAATTGCCACTTGGAGGTGTTCTAGGTCTTAGCTGTGAGTGGAATTAAGCCAAGGTCCCATCATCTTCTGTGCTGCAGGTTTGGGGGAAATGGACTCTTCTGAAATCCTAGACAGTTTAAGAGACTAGAAATAAACATAAATAAGAATAAAACATAATAAACATAAACAAGGGAGTCGGGCGGTAGTGCAGTGGTTAAGTGCACGTGGCGCAAAGCACAAAGACCAATGTAAGGATCCTGGTTTGAGCCCCCGGCTCCCCACCTGCAGGGGAGTCGCTTCACAGGTGTTGAAGCAGGTCTGCAGGTGTCTATCTTTCTCTCCCCCTCTCTGTCTTCCCTCCTCTCTCCATTTCTCTCTGTCCTATCCAATGATGACAACATCAATAACAACAACAATAATAACTGCAACAACAGTGAAAAACAAGGGCAACAAAAGGGAAAATAAATAAATATTAAAAATAAAATAAAATAAACGTAAACAAGAATATGTACTGTGGCTTCTGGCTGGGTTTTGCTCTGTAAGTAGCCTCTGAGCCCTTTCCACATAGACTGTCTATATCTGTATACCCTTACCTCCCGCTGACCTCCACTACTGCCCCATGGTCTTTGCTTCCCCTTGGCCTAGAATGTTCTTACGTAGGATAATTGAGTGAATTGAAGTGTGTGCCTGGTAAACTTGTATGTGTTGAATTGCACCTTGGCAAAAAGTGATGTTTGAAGCCTAAGAGCACCAGTACATGTGATTCCAACCTTGTTTGGAAATAGTCTCTATAGATATAATAAGGTCCTAAGTAGATTAGGGTGGACCCTGGTCCAATAACTGCTGTCTTTATAAGAAGATTGGACTGTGGGGAGTCGGGCGGTAGCATAGTGGGTTAAGCACATATGGTGCAAAACGCAAGGACCGGTGTAAGGATCCTGGTTCAAGCCCCTGGCTCCCCACCTGCAGGGGAGTAGCTTCACAAGCAGTGAAGCAGGTCTGCAGGTGTCTGTCTTTCTCTCCCCCTCTCTGTCTTCCCCTCCTCTCTCCATTTCTCTCTGTCCTATCCAATAATGACGACATCAAGAACAACAACAACTACAGCATTAAAACAACAAAGGCAACAAAAGGGAATAAATAAATAAATTTAAAAAAAACCAGAAGATTAGACTGTGGTCATGGAGACACAGATGTGGGGAGAATGTCATGTGGCACGGAGGGCAGAGATTGAGGTGATTCCTCTGTAACTAGAGAGCCTCTGTGATGGCCAATAACTAACAAATTAGGAGAAGACAAGAAGGGCTCTCTTCTGAGTCTGTAGAGAATGTGTGGCCTGTTGACACTCGATTTAGGAGTCCTAGACTTTGGAACACTGAGTTTGTGGTGTCACAACAGCCCTAGAAGTCCAACACAGGCAAAGCAGCCATTTTTTGGTCATGTGATTTAGGGAGGCTACTACTCACCAGGCCCAACCCTGCTCAGCTAAGGAGATCGGGTGGGCTCAGGTTGATAGATGCAAGTTTCTGAAATTCTTGATTTCCTCAGCAATAAGAGGGAGAGTGTAGGGATTGAATAAGGTAATACATGTGAAACTATTAGTACAGTGTCTGGCATGTAGGTAGCACACAATAAATGCAGTGGTTCTCTCTTATCCACAAGGGATACAGTCCAGGATACTCCCCTCCCACCAGTGGATGTCTGGAATCACAGGTGGTAATGAACCTTGTGTAGACCGGTTTTTCCCTGCATATACATACCTATAGTAAAGTTTCATTTATGAATTAGGTATAGTAAGAATAACCGTAATGAATACATAACAGTAACTAATTTAATAGTTACAGCAATATTGTGTCACGATAGCCCTGTGACTGTGGTCTCTCTCGATATATGGCACACAGTTTTTTCAGACCACCAGTGAAGACCACATCTGACCACAGGACACTGAAACTGCAGAAAGGGAAACGGGTGGGGGTAAAGGGGAGCTGCTATTCTAGTTTCGCAATTGCCACTCTAGTTTCTCTGCCTTAGAAAGACCTCCCTGCCCTCCTGGCTAAAATGCAGCCCACCCTCACCATTATCTCATTTCTGTTTATTGTTCTCATAGCACCTGACCTCCCCCTAGCCCCCACCCTCTCAACTTCTCACTAGAATAGGAGTTCTGAGCACAGGCACCTTTTCTCAGCCTTTTTGTGAAAATTTAGTGACTGTCTGATGGCTACATTCAACCAGATGTGGAAAAGCATTTAAATTGAGGAAAGAACAAAGGGTTCCCCTCCCCAAATATCTTTGTTTCCAGGAAAATGTAAGACATCTCTCAAAGTTTTCTAGAAATTCTTTAGTTAAATTCTAATTCTAATTCTTTAGTTAAATTCTTTAACCTCAAACTGCCTTCTCAGGCCAATTTGCCACAGTATGAAAATCATGGGTTCACTGATATTTTAAGTTCTCACACATTTAGGCAGAGGTACATTTAATACACTTTTGAAAATGTATCTCAGGGGGTGACGGGATAGTCCAACTGGATAGTGTACTTGCTTTGCCATGCCTGTAACCTATGTTTGAGCCTGGCCTCTACCACACATCCTCCCCCCCACCCCCCCCCGCCCCGCCGTGTTGTGTCTGATAAAGTGATGAAGTTCTGGTGACAACGAAAATATTAATAAAAGAAGAAGAAATCTCTGGCAACCTCTATGACTCAGACCCTATCTAGTCTTCAGAAAAATATTATTATTTATTTTAGATTTTATTAGTGAGAAAGATAGGCATCAATCACTCTGATAACATACGCTGCCGGGGACTGAACTCTGAACCTCATACTTGAGAATCCAGTGCCCTATCTACTGCGCCACCTTCAGAACCACTAATCTTATTATCTGCTATAGGGTCTCAGTAACTCTTGAACTCCTAGAGGTCAGACTTTATAGTATGAAATGGTTTGTTGTTAAACTCTACCCTCTGGTGGTAGTGATATGTTACAGCAGGACAGCGTTTGTCTATCTTCTTCTTCTAGCGTTTGCCCTTCTTCCGTAGCCAGTTAACAGCGTCAGGTTGAGCCTGATGTAAAGTTTCGAGACCTCCTTTGAATCTGGAGAGGTGGCAGTCGTTTTGACTGTCTATCCCTGTTCCTGGAGCTCTATCAATAAGTGTAATTGTATACTGTGGCATTATGTTGCAACTTCAAAACTACAGATTATGTTCACAGTATAGAGAAAGGGCAAACTCACTTACATTGGCTTCATTTAGAGTCAGAGTAAAACTGTCAATGCATTTTATTAGAACTAATTGCCTAGCAAGGTTGGACAAAAAGCTCTCTAAGGTAATGTGGTACTGTATGTAGATTTTGTAGGTAGGTTGGCACTGATTTAGTTTTGTCAGTGATAACTGAGAAGTTTTCTTGGAACTCTCTGCAAGGTGGCTTAGCAGGTAGAGCACAGGACTTGCATACCTGAAGCCCTGAGTTCAATCCCTGGCAAGTTAAAGACTGACGGGGAGAATGTTGTATGCATGGAGCAGTATGTGCCTAGAGCAGGAGGTAGTGACAGGAGGGGATAGTAGGGGTTCTCTTGGTTCTCAGATGGGAAGAGAACAAGGAGTGCTTTGATGTTCTTGGGAAATTCTGTCATAGTCAAACTAAAAAGTGAGCCAAAATGTGAATTTTGGAACAGTTAGTTTGATTGATTGATTGATTGATTGCCAAAGAAAATATACATAGATGCCTATTGCTTTGCACTAGACATGAATGTACATTAGAGGTAGTTGGGCACTGGGTAGTGCACCGCTTTGCCAGGCACATGACCTAGGATGCAAGTTCCCAGAAGCAAGTACAATAGCTCTTAAAAGTTTTCCAGAGGATTTTCAGTGTTTTTATTTTACAGCCATTTGTTAGTGATGTATCAGATACTTATGGAGTATCTGTCATCTGCTGGCCACTCTTTTCCAAGAACTGAGAATACAGCAGTGAACAAAACAAAGCCCCCCACCCCCACCCCAGGGAGTGTATCCTCTGGGGTGGAGAAGTGAGAAAAACCAGAAAGACAAAACTGTGCCAGGCAGTGATGTGAGCTAAATAGGAAAGCCTCATCCAGGAAAGGGACTGGAATGTTGAGGCATGGGAGTCTTAAATTTTAAATGGAGTAACCAGGGAAGGCTTCACTAAGAAAGTGGCTTTTTAGTGGAGGGGCAGATCATCCCATGGGAAAAGGACAAGGCAAGACTATGAAGCTAGAGCAACAGTGAGTCCATCAGGGGTGGAGGGAGAGACTTCAGTGAGATCAGTAGGTGGTGATATGAGAAAGAGATCAAAGGAGAGAAGTAGATTGCATTGGGCTTGACAGAGTGACATGTGCAGATACTTCAGAGTCACTTTTGGCTTCCCGGTAGCTAGCAGATCAGAGGGGGCAAGGGCAGAAGGAGGGGAACCAGTTGGGAAGCCAGGTGTATTTGTCCTAATGAGGGAGGAAGGAGGTTTGTATCTGTGATGGCAGGAGAGGTGGTAAAGAAGGGAGATTCTGCATGTGGGATTTTGTGGTGGACTGGATTTGGGATGGGGGCATGTGAGAGGGGGCTGAGTGAGGCACAGTCCTGGAAAGATAGCATTGCTATCACTTGTGATGCTCCATTCATGTGCTTTTTTTTGGGGGGGGGGGCGTCATCTTTTGGACTTTACCAGTGCAAGCTGAATTTTTTCAGAGATGAAGAAAGAGCAGGAGAGGGAGAGGGGAAAAGCATCAAAACTTCCTCCAAGGTAGTAGGGCTCAATCTCAAACCTGCGTCTTGAATCCAGCTAAGCAACACACTATCCGACTGAGCTCTTTTGCCAGCCTTCCACGCACATTGTGATCTAACATTCGTGGGAGAATTTCTGTAAGATAAAAACTCCAGAGTAGAATGATTTGAATGTTTGGATAGTAGGTCCCAATCAACTTCCTCACAATGAAGAAGTTGTTTTATTTTTTTTTTATTGTTCTTAGTTTCCCGATATCTAACAAACATTGGTGTTTTGGTTATAGACGTTTATTCATAAAAATGCCCCTCTCTGTGTTTTTCTGTCTACTCCATATTTGATGCCAGTTTTATGCCTGGATCAACATTATATAAAATGAGCAGTTTAAGTGTATTCAAGCAAGAGTTCTCAAAATAGTCTCAAGGCCCTCTAACACTCTTCAAAATTAATTAGAACTCCAAAAGATCTTTTATTATGTGAGTTTCAGCTGATGGGGTATTATACTAAAAATTAAAGTATATAATTAAAATATTTATGCCATTCATCTAAACATGATAAGCTCATTATGTAGCCATTACAAGTAACCATAATTTCTGACCTGATAGGGCGCAACTTGATTTTTTCATATAAGCACTAGCATTTAATCTGTTATATATATTTCTTTCTTTTTAAATTTTTTTGTTATTAAGTTTTGTTATAAGATGGTAAGATTACAATGTATACTTCCACACTACACCCACCACCAAGGTTCCATACCCCACCCTCCCAGCTTACAAAGATTACAAAGCTTACAAAGAACTCCTAAATTTTACAGTTTGCTTGCTTCTGTTTTGTTTGGGTCCATCTTTCCTTTCTTCCTTCCTTCCTTCCTTCCTTCTTTCCTTTCTTCCTTCCTTCCTTTCTTTCTTCAAGTTCATGTAAATCAGATTTCTAGATTTCATATATGAAACCATCTGGTAATTATTGTCTTTCATCTCTTTACTTATTTTGCTCAGTATAATCACCTCCAGTTCCATCCATTTTGTCCCAAAGGACACAATATCATCTTTTTTGATTGTAGAGTATTATTCCATGAGATATATATCCCATAACTTCTTTAGCCAGTTTTCCGTTGATGGACATTTAGGCTGCTTCCACTCTTTGGCTATTGTGAATAAGGCATCTATGAAAATAGGAGTGCACATGTCCCTTCAAATTAGTGCTTGATTGTCCACTGGATAAATGCCTAATAGCACTATTGCTGGCTCATAAGGTAATTTCATTTATTTATTTATTTATTTATTTTGCCTCCAGGGTTATCACTGGGGCTCGGTGCCTGCACCACAAATCCACTGCTCCTGGAGGCCATTTTTTCCCCATTTTTGTTGCCCTTGTTGTTATTATTGTTATTGCTGTTGTTGGTGGATAGGAAAGAGAGAAATTGAGAGAGGAGGGGAAGACAGAGAGGGACAGACAAAGATAGACACCTGTAGACCTGCTTCACCACTTGTGAAACCACCCCCTTGCAGGTGGAGAGCCAAAGGCTCCAACCCGGATCCTTACACCCGTCTTTGCGCTTCTTGACATGTGCACTTAACCCACTGTACTACTGCCCAGCTCCCTCATTTTTATTTATTTTTTTAAGGACTCTCCATGTAGTCTTGCAAGGGGGCTGTGCCAATTTGCTTTCCTACCAGCAGTGAAGCAGAGTTCCTTTTTCTCCACAACCTCTCCAACACCTGTCCTTTCCTGGTGTGTTGATGTCAGCCCTTCTCTCAGGTGTAAGATGGTATCTCAGCATAGTTTTTTTTCCCTTTTCTTGCCCTTGTTGTTTTTTGTTGTTATAGTTATTGTTGTTGTTATTGATGTTGTCGTTGTTGGATAGGACAGAGAGAAATGGAGAGAGGAGGGGAAGACAGAGGGGGAGAGAAGGATAGACACCTGCAGACCTGCTTCACCGCCTTTGAAGCAACTGCCCTGCAGCTGGGGAGCCGGGGGCTCGAACCTGGATGCTTAGTCGGTCCATGCACTTAGTGCTACCTGTGCTGAACCGTCTCCCTCAGCGTAGTTTTAATTTGCTTTTCTCTAATGATAAATGAAGAGGAGCATTTCTTCATGTGTCTGTGGGCCATGTGTATCTTTTCTTTATAAAACTGTTTAGTTCTTTGGCTCACTTTTTAAAAAAGATTTTCTTTAATATTTATTTATTTAATTCCCTTTTGTCGCCCTTGCTGTTTTATTGTAGAAGTTATTATTGTTGTTGTTGGATAAGATAGAAATGGAGAGAGGAAGGGAAGACAGAGAGGAAGAGAGAAAGACAAACACCTGTAGACCTGCTTCACTGCTTGTGAGGCGACGCCCCTACAGGTGGAGACCTAGGGGCTGGAACCGGGATCTTTACACTGGTCCTTGCACTTTGCTCCACCTGCGCTTAACCCACTGCGCTACCACCCGACCCCCTGGCCCACTTTTTTACTGGGTTATTTTTGCTTCTTGTAGACCCATCTTTAAGAGTCTTTTTCAAGTTGGTCTTGGTTCACCAACACTGGACTGTGTTGCTCTATTTTGCTCTCCCTTTTCCTCTATCTGGTTTTCCCTGTTGTTCCTGGTTCTATTCTAATACTGATCATCACATTAAAAGTTGGGATTCCTTTGCCTCCTTTCATTTTGGAATCCTCTTAGAAGCTGGTAGTGGCAAATTTCTTCAGCTTCTGAATGTTTGAAAAGAACTTTATTTCTCCCTCATATTTGAAGGGTAATTTAACAGGAAACAGAATTTGTGGCTGCAAAGTCTTAGCTTTTAATACTTTGTATGTGCAGCTCTGAGAGCTGATGTTCTGCCTTTGTGTATGACTTTCTTCCTTTCCCTGACAGCCTGCAATGTTTTTTCCTTGTCCTGATTTTAGATAGTTTTACAGTAATGTGTCATTTTGGATCCAAAAATTTAGTGTGCGTTCACATTCTTGGATTTCTATATTTTGAACATTGCTCAGGTATGGAAAATTCTGTTAAAATTTCTTTGAATATGTTCTCTACATATTCATCTTTCTCTCTCTTCTTCCTCAGGGATCCCAAATAACTCTGATGTTCCTCTTTCTATTGGAGTCTGCTATTTCATTGAGAAGTGCTTCATTTTTCCTAAAACTTTCCTCTCCAGGAGTTTTAAATTCAGAGTGTGGTGTTCTTCTAGTGTTAATTCTAGCCTCCACCTGGTTAAGTCTACTTCCAAGGCCTCTTACCTCAACCTGAACTGCATTCAACGTGTCTTTTAAGCCCAGCAATTCTGTTTGAATTTTATTTGTTTGTTTGTTTGTAATTCTCTGGTAAAATGATCAGTGAGTTCTTGGATTTTACCTTTAGTTTATTGAGTTGATTTCATAATGAGTTTTCTTTCTTTCCTTTTTTTTTTTTAACCAGAGCACAGCTCAGCTCTGGCTTATGGCGGTGTGGGGGATTGAACCTGGGACTTGAAAGGCTCAGGCATGAAAGTCTCTTTGCATAACCATTATGCTATACCCCCACCCCTTAATGAGAAACTCTATCTTAATCATTTTTTCTAGATCTGTGTCAGTCTGGTCATTTGGAGTTTGTGTCATTGCTGTCTGTGTATTTGTTTCCTCATTTAGTGTGAATTTTGCTGTGCCAGTAGGAGGTGCTCTAGCTAAAGTGTTTGATTTCCATGTTGATAATATCTTGGTGGGGCAGGGGAGATCTTATCCTGAGTCACCAGGCCGGTTCTATGACCCTGATGTCAGTATGGGGTCTCTCTACTGCTCTACTGCTGTTCCAACCTCTGTGGGGCAATAGTGGTGACTCGAGAGGTCACAGTTGTAAATTGGTGAGGTTTTAGGTGATCTTTTCCTTTTTACAATTATTATTATTATATAAATGAGAGATACAGAAAGGAAGAACAGAGCCCTGCTCAGCTCCGGCTGCTGGTGGTGCTGGAGATTGAGCCTAGAGCCTCAGAGCCTCAGGCATGAGTCTTTTGCAGAACCATTATGCTGTCTTCCCAGTCCCTGATTTTTTTTTTTTTAAACAATCTTTTTGTTGCTGAGACTGGAAGTGCTATGTCTCAGCCACCAATCTAATTTGGTGCCTGTCATCTCTGAATATGAGTTTTAGTCCTGGGAATCACCCACTCATCCCCTTTCCGTCCACAAGCCACATGTATATACCACTCATCTGTGATTGAGCTGGTTTTCTTTTTTTTTTTTCCTTTAACTTTTCTTTTTCTCTTTTTAACTGTTGTTTCTTTAACTCTGACCCGGACTCTGTTGCTGAGTGTGGCCTTTTAGTCCCAGGAATCTCTCCCTCGCCCCTTTTCTGTCCACAAGTCACACGTGTCTACTCACCTGTGGTTTGGTGTGTTTTTGAAGAGATCCTAGTTGTATTTTGTTGTTTTCAGGTGATTTTCATTGCTTTTCTAAGTTGATCTGAGAGAGCAAAACAGTAGCTGCTGGTCATTAAGTGTTACTTTTACTGAAATGTACTGAGGTATATGCCGGGCTAGTGTGGGGGTGCCTCTTCCCGGGCGCATACTCTCTGGGTTGGAGAGAACGTGAACAGAGCCAACCTGGGCTGCTACTCACTCAGCTACACGAGGGAGATGACGCCATGAACAGAGCTCATGGCGGCGAGGCAATTCAATTCTTTATTGATCAGAGAGCCAAGGCTTTTAGAGGTCAGACCGGAAGTGGCAAGTCAGAAATGGAAATGGCTTGAGATAGTTTGGAAAGGGGCAGAGAAAGGCAAAAGGGGGCTGGGAAAGGTAACTTCCTTAGCAACTGTTGGGAGGGTTTTAACTCGTAGGATAAATAATAATACCCTGCAGGCAGGGAGGGTCTTGAGAGTAGAAAGAAGATAGATCAAAGGAATGGAATGGGTGGGGATCTTTCAGGCAAAACAGTGATTATGTAGATAATAAGGGAGCAGGCCATAGTATCAGGAATGCAGGGTGCTTTGTGAGACAGGGAGTCTGATAAGACAGGGCAAACCTTTAGGGGTTACTCCTATCCCTCCTTGCTTAACCTCTCGGTAGAGAGAGAGAGACTGACAGGATAGACACACACCTCAGGTCCATCCCTGCCAGGCTCTACCACGTCCTCACAATTTCCCAACAGGTATACACTTAGGATTTTTGTGATTTTTGAGTATATGCTATGGAACAATAAACATACTTTTTGGCTAAATAAGTTGCAGTATATATTCACAATGGAATACTACTCAGCTATTAAAAATGGTGAATTCTTAGTGTCTTGCACCAAAGTAAAAGGCTCTGGGGTGGTGGGGGAGGGTTCAGGTCCTGGAACATGATAACAGAGGACCTAGTGGGGGTTGTATTGTTATGCAGAAAACTGGGAAATGTTATGCATGTACAAACTACTGTATTTACTGTCAACTGTAAAACATTAACCCCCCAATAAAGAAAATTTTTTAAAAGTAGCTACTGCTATACCACGCCTCTGGAAGTCCCCGCTCCCTTTTTTTCTTTTCTCTTTTTCTATGGTCATGGTTTCACTTCCTTTCTGAGTCATCTGTATACCTATTACTACTTCCAAGTGTCTTTCCTTTTTTTCTCTTCTCTCTCAGGTACCTGGCTTCCTTTGGTGAACTTAGAAAGTTCACTTTACATTCAATGATGTTCTAAAAACAAGAATCCTGGGAGTGGGTGGTAGCGCAGCAGGTTAGGCACACATAGTACAAAGGTCAAAGATAGGTACAAAAATCCCTTTTCGAGCCCCCGGCTCCCCACCTTCGGGGCATGTCTGCCGGTGTCTATCTTTTTCTCCCTGTCACTGTCTTCTCCTCCTCTCTCGATTTCTCTCTGTCCTACCCAACAACAGTAGCAATGGCAACAATAATAATAACAAGAAGGGCAACAAAATGGAGAAAATGGCCTCCAAGAGCAGTGGATTCGCAGGCACCGAACCCCAGAGATAACCCTGCAGGCAGAAATAAATAAATAATAAATAAATAAAACAAAAACCCTGGTGACAAATGCTTCAGGTCCTGGTGGGATTGGGTGGGTGTACAGAGCCCTCTAGTTTACTTCTGCTATTTACCTCTCTAGGAGTATGGACCAAAATTCTCTTTGGGGTGCAAAAGATAGGAGTTCTGGCTTCTGTAATTGCTTCAGCAAGAATTATTTTTTAATAACTTGTTTAAGGGCTAGGCAGACAGCGTGATGGTTATGCAAAAAGACTTTTATGCCCGAGGAGCTAAGATCTCAGATTCAATCCCCAGCACTACTATAGGCCAGAGCTGTGCAGTGCTCTGATCTTCCTTTCGGATCTTATTCTCTTCTCATTAAAATTAAGTATTTTTTAAAATAAAGTATTTTTAAATAGCTTTTAAAAATAATTTTAAATCTTCTCTGACACTTTGCTAAAACTTGAAAAATTACAATTCTCCCTAAGTTAATTGCATGTGGAATAGAGACTGAGAGATAGCTCACCAGGAAAGGTGCTTTGTAATGTCTGAGGTCCTGGATTTTGCACCCCAGTATTTGATGGGAGCACCAGAGAAAGCATGGGGGAGCTGGGTGGTATGGCTGCTGTGGCGTAGCTCTTCTCTCTCATGCGTACATGAGGGCCTGAGTTCATTTCCCAGCACTGCATTAAAAAAAGAACAAGAAGGGAAGAAGAAAAAGAAAAACCATATCAATGAGCTGCTCTGCTCTATTCCTTTGAACTTCATTGGCCTATTTGGGAATTTGAGTGGATCTTTTACTCATGCATGAGCTGACTTTGTGCCATCATGCAGTGATCATTTGAAAAAAATTGTTTACTGAATCATACAGATCTTCCAAGTGTTAACATTTCATTATACAAAAACTGATATTAATTTCATCACTTTTCAGAAAGATTATTAAAGTATTGGGAAACTATCAAGACTTGTAGTGAATGCAGGCTTCCCAAAATTCTATTTTTCAGTTGAAAACCCCCAGTTTTATTACTGCCAGCAAATACTGTCAGTTGTTTTCTTTGAAGTGACTGGCTTACTTTGTTCATTTTTCGTCTGCCAAATAAATACCCATGTCTGAATAACGATAGTTTGTCAGACATTCTTTGAGGTGAGAATGGAGTTCTATGAGAAATCAGCTAGCTCAGCTTCCAATTTAGTCGCAAAATTGCTTTCCCTCAAGACAGCTCCCCTACAGGGGGCCTCCCAGCTCATCACACAGAACAGTGAAGAGCACAATGGTTACTAAGCCAGTTGGTGACTCTCCCTTGCTTTGTGCTGAAGCTCCAGTGGTTTTATCCAGCATTGCTTTTGCCTTGTTGGCATAAGTGTCAACCCAGTGAAGGCAAGAAAAAAAAAGTCTCTAATTGATCAGGAAAATAGTTTTGATCTCCCTAACTCCCTGAAAAGCCCCACATGTGCCCAGAGATCATACTTTGAGCACTGGGGTTGCAAAGGGCCTCCTGCAACATCAGAGCTATTTTAAAACTGCAGGAACTCCCAGGACACAAATAATCACCCAGACTGCTTAACAGTTGCACTTATAATTAGTGATACTGATGACTTATAGAGAAGAGATACTACATTTACATTTAAATACATTTAAAAAATTAGACTATATGTGGTCCGGGAAGTGACACAGTGGTTAAGGAACTAGACTCTCAAGCATGAGGGCCTGAGTTCAATCCCCGGCAGTACATGTACCAGAGTGATGTCTGGCTCTTTCTCTCCCTCCTCCTATCTTTCTCATTAATAAAATAAATAAAATCTTTTTTTAAAAATTAGACTATACTAGAAGCGAAGACTCTCGTTTGTCAGCCTACTTCATACAATTGAGTATGAAGCTTGTTCTGTACTCTAAAGAGCCCAGGCCAAAGCAATCGCTATTCTCCTCTAATTGCTTTATACTAAAATCATGAAAACCTCAAGCTCCTGAGGCCGAGGCCTGTCTGGGGACAGATGCCTTGCCTGGATGTGACAGACCAGTCAACGGATAAGTTCATTTAAGGGATAAATTTACTAGAGGCAGGCTGAAAATGAGCATTCCCCTGCTCCTTAAGCTTTTATTAATTGCCACCACATTTGCTCATTCTGTGCTCCCAGTGTGGATTTGCTGGCTGAGCTCCATCCCTGTCCTTTATGTGAGTGAAGATAAGGATGTGTCAGACCCTGGGAATGAGAACATGCTGTTTGGCCCTTCAAGGCAATTTCCTTTCGAGCCCCAGCTCTCTCCAGATGGCATCTAATTGTTTCTTGAATGACCTCAGTGTCCAAGCTGCAGGAACCTGGTCTGAGAGGCCATTTCACATATTTATTAGCCTGTGGATGAGAACTGACTACATAAAGCTCCCATTCACATTCTCAAAAGAGCTTTCTGTACAGAAGAAATGATGAAGCTGATGGACTGTTTCCTGTGGCCACAAATCTCCAATCAGATTCTTCTTTTCCCGGATGCAGGTGGGTGTTTTTGGAAGGGATCGGTGTGGTCCAATAACCTCCTGGCCTTTTCTGGAAGGAGTCTTGGGTAGAACGGAGTGGCATCCTCCTAGCTTCTGTTTTGCAGGGCATCCTGGGATGATTAACACAGTGCACAGGTGGAGAGAGTTGAATTACTATTTTCTGGAATTCCTTTCCTTTTGTAGACTCAGGTTGTTCACAGTCAAGAGAATGAGGGGTTTCTAAGGGCTCACATGGGAACCAGCCCTAATCCTGCCACAAGAGTGACCAGGCCATTCACCTGAACAGGGCCACAGCTCTCCTCACATCACTTGGCTCCATGGTTATTAATTCTTTCGCTGGAGCACAGAGTTCCCTATGTTTCTGCAGATATGATGGGTAACTGTTTTATTTATAGTACAAATATTGATTTTATTTCTTACTGTTAATTTTCATTTGTTTACTTATTTTTAAAATTTCTTTACTAGAGGATTAGTGGTTTATAGTCAACAGTAAAATACAGTAGTTTGTACATGTGTAACATTTCTCAATTTTCCACACTTCCTTTTTTTAAAGATTTTTTCTTTTTTAAATATTTATTTATTTATTTATTTTCCCTTTTGTTGCCCTGTTGTTTAACATTGTTGTGGTTATTGATGTCGTCGTTGTTGGATAGGACAGAGAGAAATGGAGAGAGGAGGGGAAGGCAGAGAGGAGGAGAGAAAGACAGACACCTGCAGACCTGCTTCACCGCTTGTGAAGTGACTCCCCTGCAGGTGGGGATTTTCCACATTTCCATTCAACCCCCACTAGGTCCTCCTCTAACTTCATATTCCAGGACCTGAAACTCCACCCCCCACACACACCACCCCAGAGTCTTTTACTGTAGTACAATACACCAAGATAACTGTTTAACACAGACATGCATACAGACTTACCATGCATCTTACTTCTAAGGATATGTGTGTGCCCAGAGTGAGAATCCCTGTGCTAGCTCCAATTGCCCACTAGACCCCCATCTTGTTCAGGTATTGTGTGGTGGCAGGGAGTGATAATGAAGTAGACAAGGGTCCTGCTCACAGAGTTAAGTAGAACAATAGCAGTGGGAGAAGGTAGCACTGTAGGGCCATACAGGCTGAGAACTGGGGTTCCATGGCTCCTTCCACAACACATCCACTTAAAGATCATGGGAGGAGAAAATCTGGGAAGTTCAGAACATAACTTGAAGGCGATGCCAATTTCCTTTCCTTTGACCATAGAGAAATCATGGGAGTTGCCCCCCAGATAATCATCTCTGGCAAAGTTCACTTGGCATTAGTAAAGGAATGTCTGAGCTTATGCCTCTGAGTCAGGTGCTCAGGATTTCTACAACACAGAGTAGTCTCTGGAAGTGTCATCCAAGAACATCAGATGGTGCTGGGTGACTGCACAGGCAGGGTTGACTAAGCCACCTGTTCATAGTTTCCCAGACCTGGGAGAGGTGCTGGGTGTGGATACAAAACTCATACCTACATGCAGAACATTCCAATTCCATAAATCCCCTCTCCCCTTTCCTATATGTCTCATGTCTGCTTTATTTTTGAAAACACAAGACAACACAGTTATTTAATGGAATATCCTTGGAGTTGTGAAATACCATTCATTTCCACCTACCACTGAAACTTAAATATACAACTATGTATTTGCAAGTGGTGGAGCAGGGCTGCAGGTGTCTCTCTTTCTATTTCCCTATCTCCCCTCCCCTCTCGATTTCTGGCTGTCTCTATCCACTAAATAAAGATAATAAAATTAAGAAAAAAATAAAACCATTATGCTACCTACCCCGTATCTATGTGTGTGTGTGTGTGTGTATGTATATGCGATAACTGTACCATCTCTCTGGCATATGTGATGTTGGGGGTGGAATCTGAGACTTCATGGTTGCCAGTTCTGTGCTTCAGCTACTGCACCACTCCAAGTTGCACCTATTTTTTTTTTCAAGATTCATTTTTATTTTAATTTTTTTAAATTTATTTATTTTCCCTTTTATTGCCTTTGTTTTTTATTCTTGTTGTAGTTATTGTTATTGTTACTGATGTCATCATTGTTAGATAGGACAGAGAGAAATGGAGAGAGGAGGGGAAAACAGAGGGGGAGAGAAAGACACCTGCAGACCTGCTTCACTGCCTCTGAAGCGACTCCCCTGCAGGTGGGAAGCTGGGGGCTCGAACTGGAATCCTTACGCCGGTCCTTGCACTTGGTGCCACATGCACTTAACCCACTGCGCTACTGCCCGACTCCCTCAAGATTCATTTTGTTGAGAGAGAGAGAAGAGAGATCAGGGCACATTGCCCTATCATATGTAGTGCCAGGGAATAGAACTGGGGCCTCAGGAGTGTAAGTCCTGCACTCTATGCACAGAGCCATGATGCCCACCACTAGAACTCTTAGAAGGCATATATTATGTGCTATCTTGAGACATCAGTTTATGTTGATCTTGTTTCAGCATTTATCAACTTTACAAATTAGTTTTATTTTTTTACATGTCTGTCCCAGTAGAGTCCAATTCAGTTCATTTTGATCTTGAATTTTGTTAATCTTGCACTGATAAAGTGAACGTATAATCTCACTCCGATGAAGTGAGCTAGAAGACTTGCCCCTGGGAAGCACAGGTTGATGTCGACTGGGTGGATGACTGTTTCAGGCGTGGAAACGTGTGGACTCTCAACACACGGATGCACGCTCTCACCATCTTCTCTGTAGACTCATCTGGTTTATAACCTGAATGGAATTGTCTAAAAGAAGGAACCTTACTCTTTGCTCATGATTGAAAAATCCCAAGGAAGGACTCTGGTCCAACTTGGGTCATATGTCTGCTCCTGGGTCAGAATTCTGTTAACTCACATATTCACTCCACACTGAAAAACACAAGCTCTGGGCTAAAGCTTTTGGCTATAATAACCTCTGTCTGCACCTTCATCATCCCCTCACCCATGACCTTTCAGGATAAGAAGTATATTAGACTACATTTCTTTTACGTTGATGTGACAGGGGTCTTGTGCATGTGCAATTTCACTGCTCCAGGCTGACTTTTGCCAGATATAAAGACAGAGACAGTGGGAGTCAGGCTCAGCAGGTTAAGTGCAGGTGGGGCAAAGCGCCAAGGACCGGCTCCCCACCAGCAGGGAAGTCACTTCACAAGTGGTTAAGCAGGTCTGTAGGTGTCTTTCTCTCCCCCTCTGTCTTCCCCTCCTCTCTCCATTTCTCTCTGTCCTATCCAACAACGATGACATAAATATCAACAACAATTAAACAACAAGGGAAACAAAAAGGGAATAAATATTAAAAAAAGGACAGAGACAGAGAGACACCACAGCGCCAGAGCTCCCCTTAGTGCCATAGTGCTCCTGTGTGTTACTGAGAGCTCAAACCTGGGCTACTTGCATGGCTAAGCAGGTGAGCACTAGCCCTAGTTTCTTTTTTTTGGGGGGGGGGGCATCGCGTCTTTAATCAGGATACCCTACAACGCCTACAACACGTCAGTGGGGAAAGAGCGCAGCACCCGTGAAAGTTGGGGAAAGTTGTTGGATCAGATGCAAGTCCTTGGGCTGAGCGCTGGAGAGGTGGGGGGTGGAGGGTGGGGGCCGGGGGCTGGCAGCTTCAGCAGCCTCGGGGCAGGCAGGTGGTGCGCATCAGCCATTTTTAGCTCAGGTGGAGTTAAGTTTGGAATGTGTAACCTGGAGTTGAAAGGGTCCATGTCCCATCACTAATTGCATGCGCAATTCCAGGATGCATCTTCGATGTGCATAAAAAGTGTGCCTTTCTCACTGTTCCTGGTTTGCAGGTCACCTCAATGCTTTTGGGGTAGTTTGGGCCTCACACTTCTGGAGTCTTTCCATTTTCACTGCTGATCTGCAGTGGAGTTTCAGCTCTGAACTCCACTCACCCAAGTGATTTGGGGTTTCCAGACAGTAGTAACTTTCTCTTCAGTAGGACTAGGCATCTCTGGGGCCTCAATTCTTTATCCCTCTGAAGTTGTTTTGGCATTGGAGCAATTAGCCCTCTCCTTGGGATGCTGGCCCCCTACCTCCGAGCTCTGGAACGCTTCCACTCGCCTCACCCCTAAGACTCTCTGAACTCCCTTTCAGTCTTTGTGGTGTATGGCATCGGGAAGAGTGAATGGCGCCTACTGGCCTCGTGGTGTTCCAGGCCTAGTCGCCATACTCCCGCCCACCAAATGCTTCCTCCCACTCCAGCAGCACAATCTCTTCCGGCCCCTAGTTTCTACTTCTAATTGTCTCCCTTTATTTGGAGTACATATGTAAAATGGCAAGCTATGCTCTGCAGAGATTTTTAAAAATCTTCTCAAGACTAATGTATTGCATACTTCTGGTTTATATGTGTGCCCTTTCTTCTGTTTTGTTTTAATTATCAGATTCATACCTGTTTCAGAGAAGTTTTTATATATATATATTTTTTGTTTTTTAATGAAAGATATAGATCAAAGAGACCAGAGCACTGCTCAGCTCTGGCTTATGATGGTGCTGGAAATTGCACCTGGGACCTCAGAGCCTCAGGCATGAGGTTTTTTTGTTTGTTTGTTTTCCTTCCTTTTCCTTCCTTCCTTCCTTCCTTCCTTCCTTCCTTCCTTCCTTCCTTCCTTCATGAGTCAGAAGGGAAGAGATCAGAACAACACTCTAGCACATGTGATGTTAGGGATCAATCTCAGTATCTCATGCTTCTAAGTCCAACATTCTACCATTGTGCCACCTTCTAGGCCACTGTCACAGAGAAGTTAAAGGTAGAGGTGAGGAGCAGAGAGACTGTAGACTTCCCACACTCTACAGCTTGACCTTGGAAAATCTCTGCCACAAGCACCATAGCCCGAGGCTGGTCTGGCTCCTAGAGAAGGTCCAGGTGGGTTCCTGCTGCTCTCTAGTAACGATTCCATCCTCCATGACCTTCTCCTCTCCTGGGTGCACACTGAGAGTTCAGGTTTAGTACTGTCCTTTGAACACTAGCAAAAGGGACCCATTTTCCCCACCTTGGGTACCTGAAAGGGCAAGTGTTGGCCATCTAGAAGTTACTTCTACACTTCTTCAGGTGACATTTTTGATGGTCACCTGACTACTCGAGGCAGCAGACACTGGCTGGTAGTCTGCCCATCCTCCCCTTGCTACACACCCTGTGCAGAGAGGACGCAGCTCACCGGCATCTTCGCCCACTACAAAAGGGAGTAGGCACTATCTCCGGGCAGTCCCATATGCTGGGCTTGCTACCTCCTGGCTTTTCTCAGCTTTGGCTTCAGTGTCCTGCTTTTCCCACCAATTGTAAATGGACTAGGTCCTCTCACTGGGGGTACTTCAGTGAGACCTGCTGTCTCTGATGCTAGGAATAGCTGTCATTTGGTTGGAGAGAGGGAGTTGTCACTGTAGCCACCATTCTACATCTTGGATTTGCACAAGATAAGGTATTCCAGGCAACCAGCTGGTATCCATGCTTCCATTATCACATCGATAGAGCCAGCCATTCTGTCTTAATGATTAACTCCAGGAGTGGTTTGATGTCACAAGTGAAATGGAGATAATGTTTATCTCCTGGTGTGTGTATTAAATGCGAAATTATGATAAAAGCTGGCTCTTGGGGGCCTTGCACATAGAGTGGGAAAGTAGAGAGCTGGTTGTGACTGCTTCGTCTTCTGGGAACACATCCCTGAAAGAATATGTGTGTGTGTGTGTGTGTGTGTGTGTGTGTGTGTGTGTGTGTGTGTGTGTGTGTGTGTGTTGTGCTAAGAGACTTGCAGCTCTGCATGTACTTAGCATTGCTGCCCAGAGTGCCCTTCAGCAGCTGGGCGAGGGGCCTCTCCTCACCTGTGTGCAGAGTTACCACATCAGTGTAAGGACAGTCATACCACTTGCCTCAAGCTTCTCTGTCTCCTCCTGCTGCCAACCACAGTCCTGCCAGAACCTGTCTGGGCCTCAGGCAGTCATGGCCTTTATCTGCCTTTGCTCATGTCTGTGGTAACCTGGGACTCTCATTTCCCTCTCTGTTAAGTCCATCAGAAGCCTAGTGGAAGGCAAGATAAGCCAGAATAAAAAGGATGAATATGTGTGATAGTCTCACTCATGGGAAAAACTTAAGAAGTAAGAACAGAAATGGGCAACACGAAATAGAACATGGACTGGTTGGGTGTATTGTGCCAAGTAAAAGTCTGGGGGGAAAGAGAGGGTAGAGAGAGATGGAGGGGGGCTGGGTCCTGCTACATGATGGACCCAAGTTGGGGATGAAAGTGTTTTTCAGACACCTATCATGGTGAGATGAGAAATGTTCCAATTGTACTGTAAACTGTTAACCTTCTAATTAAAAAAAAAAAAAAAAATCAGAAGCTATACTTTTAAAAGCCACCAAAAATCTTTCAAGACTTTCAGGTCATATGATTCTTTGTGAACCGGGTAAAACTATAAGCACATCTCACCTTTGTGAATAGAAGATAGGTATTGTATCTTGTTGCTATTTTCAGTGGCCCATGGAAGCCCCTTGCTCACCCTCAGGTTAAGAACTCTTGGCCTGAAGTGAATCTCAGGACTCTGGGAAAGATGCAGAATTTTCCAGAGTGCCACTCAAGTGATGACACCCACCTTCATTTTGTGATTATGAAAACAATGCTGTTTTCCCAAAGATATCTTGTTCAGGTGATTAGAATTTTCTTGAAGGCAGGGGATCAATTGGATCATTTGCCTTTTGACTTAGATCAGCTGCCTGTGTGGGACTGTATGTGGTTAACCCTGATCCTCCTCTCACCTGGTACCCATCTGCCCTCAGCCCCAGGGGTCCTACCTTGCCAGCGTTTCAAGGTGGGAGACAGCCATGGCATGGCTTTGGAAGAATGCATGGTAAGTCCGCTGACTCTTAGAGAATATGAGAAGCAGAGAGAAGGCAGAATTGGAGGGGTGGGGGCACCTAGAGCAAGCTCTGGAGAGCTGGGGAGAGCAGATGAAGCTGCATCAGGTGTGGTTCTCATTCTGGAAAACGTAGGTATCGTTGTCCTGTTGTATGTGTCAGGGAGGAGTTGAACACAAGGACCGGGTCCTCTGGAGACTCCAGGTGCATGTGGAAGGTGCAGTGCAGGAGGTGAGGGCAAAGGAATGTCGGAGGGGCATTCGGGAAGAACAGAGGCTACTACGGCCCAACTGCAACCAGCTTAGTGTGGAGGGCGGTGGGAACAGGGCTTCTAAGTCAGATTATCTGGGACGGGCTGGGATGAGGAGAGCTCCGTGGTTGGGGTGGCCCCGGAGTCTCCCTGGGTGAGGGCCAAGTGGGCAGATGCTGCAGATACACATGCTGCCTGTTCAAACAAACGGCTCCCGAAATGACAAAGACTGAAGTAGATAATTATGAGCAAGTGCGATTAAAACCTTATGTGCAGTTTTTATATGCCATCTTAAAGTTTAAAGGGCTGAAAAAATAATTATGGCTTTTAAAAAAGAGCTCTTAAATTCCTCTTGTTCAAAGTTCAGGAGTCTCTGGGGGTCCTCATGGGTCACCAGCAGTGTCACAGGATGTGGCCAGTGGCCCCACAGTTGGGCCCTTCAGGAGGAATGGATGGCAGAGACAGGGCTTGTTGTCCCCTTACAAAGCTCTCATCTCATACTCTGGTTTCTTCTGAGATTGTATAATCTTTCACCTTTTACAAAGCTCCCATCTGCTGAGTGCTTACTGTGCGTCGGATCCCAGGTGCTTGGTGTTGTCATACTTCACATACACAGTGGAAGTTGGAGGAGGAAGTGAAGGCTGAAGGCTTAGAAAGGGTAGGTCGTCCCGCCAGGTCAGCCAGCTAGCTCGTGGTGTAGTGCCCCCTGGAACTTCTCCTGGCTCTTCTCCGCTCCTGCTGCCCAGCATCACTGTTGAGACTCACAAAACCTGTCTCAGTAGGGGAGCCGGGCGGTAGCACAGCGGGTTAAGCACAGGTGGCGCTAAGCACAAGGACCAGCGGAAGGATTCCGGTTCGAGCCTCCGGCTCCCCACCTGCAGAGGAGTTGCTTCACAGGCGGTGAAGCAGGTCTGCAGGTGTCTGTCTTTCTCTCCTCCTCTCTGTCTTCCCCTCCTCTCTCCATTTCTCTCTGTGCTATTCAACAACAATGACATCAATAATAACTACAACAATAAAAACAATAAGGGCAACAAAAAATGAATAAATAAATAAAATTTTTTTTAAAATCTCTCAGCTCGGTTTTAGAAGATGTCATTTTGCAGAGGTGCTTGTGAAGCAGGGGAGCCTCCTGCTTTTCAGATGCCCTTCTGCCCGTTTCTGCAGCATCCTGCACGGGGAAGGGACACTGAGGTGTTGGTGGTCGCTGTTAGCAGCTTCTGTAGCTCACATACCCAAACGAAGAGGAAAGAGAAAGCTGTACTGAAGAAAGCAGAGGAACTAAGATGACAAGGGAAACGAATGTTCTGGTCGTGGAACTTGCAGCATGAGTATAGGATGGAGGGGAGGTTGGGAAGTGGGTGGCGGATCACGCTGACTGAGTAAGTCTGAATAGACTTCAGGGGACACAGACATCCTCTGAAATTACACATAGAACATGACGAGTCTGTGCCTTTTGTTTCTTTTTCAGCAAGTTGACTTTTAAAGAAGACTGAGACCACCAGAAAGTCTGAGTTGGCTGTGTGAGAGGAGGCTGGAATTATGCCCTGTGCATGTTCTTTTAATTTTGCCTTAATGCTAAAAAAAAAACAACAACAGAAAATTGGGCTTGTATAATATAGAACTTATGGTGTGACAGCAAGAGATAGGTGGCCATGGAGAAATGTATGGGGTGGAACTGTGTGTGACCCAAAGCAAAATCAGAGCTAGGCGCTTACCCAGTTTGATTCGCATCATCACTGCCAAACTGCTAATAGCCGGTTAGAGAAACGTAAATGGGGGGTGGGGTGGGGTGGGAACATAAGTCTCAGTAGAGAGTAATCTGCTTCTGAATGTTGTCCTTAATCTCTATGTGCTGGGCAGATCAATACCACTTCTAGACAGAGCCCATTTACCAGCCATGTTTTTTCATCCCCCTGAGGAATCTGGAGGAACTGTGAGACCAAGGTGCACAGCAAGCATTTGTAAACACACTCTGACAGCACCAGCAAACATCTTGTCCAAGACAGTGTACCAAGAGGCCCAAAGAGCTGACCAGCTCTCACACCCTTTTCCCACTATGCCCAATTTGCTTTCTGTTTTGTACTAAAAAAAAAAAGTAAAATCAGTTGCATGTGCTTAGAAGAAAGTGTGTTGAACTGCCTCTAGCAGCTAGTGTAGCTGCTGATCGTGTATGTGTGTGTGTGGGTGGGGGAGGTGCCCCTGGCAGCCTCTCCCCCCTTAGCAGTTTCCCAGAGATTCCCTGGAGCCCCGATGGCTTTTTTTGAGGACACGTGCCATTCCTCCATAGCCATCTCACCTCTTGGTTAACCATATTCAGAAATCAGACAGGCCAGGCTTTGGGAAGCAAAATTATTGGGAAAAAAAAAAAACACTTTTTTTTTTAGCTTGAAGTTTCCCAGGTGCATGCTGTGCTGCACTTGAAAGAGTAGAGCCTGCAGGTGGCATCGTTGGCCATTTAGACCTTTGCTGGAATAGCAGGTAGCTGCCAGACAAAGCCAAGCCAGGTGAAGCTTCCAGGAGAAACATAGTTGGAGTTGTTAACAACACCATACTCAGTGCATTAAAGCTGCCTTCATTCACAGAGACCCAGATTACTGGGGTTAATAGAAGCAAATCTCGGTCACAAAAGATCTTTATTTTGGGGAGGGGTCTAAAAAATCACAGGGGTTGCTGCAAGGAGTTGAGCTGTTCAGACCACAATGACTGTGCCACCCTTTGCTGTTCTGAGCACATTCCCTGTGGGCAGAAATGAGCTAGGTCTTGCAGCTTTGGGCCAGTGCCCTGCAGTCACTCCCTCTCCCACCCTCTGCAAGATGTCTTGATAATGACCTTGAGTGCCTCCATACATAAAAGGCTTGATACATTGACTCTAGGTGGACTTTGAGGAGGAGAATGTGGGGTGTACAGGGTAGTACTGTTTGTCCACTTTCCCTCAAAACTGGTAGGCATATCTTTCTTCCCAGAGAAGACTTACTGTGCCCATCCCATGCCAGAGAGAGGGGGCCAGCTCTTCTAGTGGGAACAGTGGGTGGCACTTTGGGGGGAAAAAAACTCTCTCTCTCTAGGCCTCTCTCAGTCCAAGGGCTGCTTTGGCAGGAAGCTCACATCAGTGGAATGCAGCTGGCAGGGACTTTCTGTTACCATGGTTACGGAGCAGGCAGGTTAGTATTAGAACTGCCCATGGAAAAGTGGCTTTAAGGACAATGCTTGTGGGGGTCGGGAAGGGGAGCTTCCCACAGCCTGTTTTAGTCCTCTTTCCAAATGGGGAAGGTGGGCATTTGGGCTGAAATATCAGGTATTTCCTTCAAAGGGCCACCTGGCTGATGCAGTGCTGGCATTTTAAAAAATATATATTTATTTATTCCCTTTTGTTGCCCTTGTTTTTCATTGTTGTACTTATTATTATTGTTGTTGATGTTGTCGTTGTTGGATAGGACAGAGAGAAATGGAGAGAGGAGGGGAAGACAGAGAGGGGGAGAGCAAGATAGATACCTGCAGACCTGCTTCACCGCCTGTGAAGCAATGCCCCTGCAGGTGGGGAGCTGGGGGCTCCAACCGGGATCCTTATACCTGTCCTTGCGCTTGGCGCCACGTGCGCTTAACCCACAGTGCTGGCATTTTTTACAGGTGTCTTCCTTAGCAGAGGAGAGTCCCACGTGACCAGAGGAGGGCGCTAGAGACCACCCACAGGCCCTTTTGCAGTGTTGTGTGCTGCCCTAATCCACCCCTTGGGTAGGGTTGCATAAACTTTACCCAGTCCTGTCCCCAGAAAGGCATGGAGTTTGGAAAACCCTGAGTCCAAATTTGACTGGTACCTAAGTCATCAGAGAATGACCCACCTCCCAGGTCACAGACTTTTCATAGGACTGTATGAGTAACAGGTTTAATTATAAGACGTGGGGGGAAAAATCTTATTTGTATTTCCATGTGATCAGATAACTAAATTCTGCAACCACAGGCTGGAATCCTTGGTCTTTTATTTGCTGCTGAGTGGCACACCATTCTGATCTTCGGTTCCTTTGTAACTAGAATAAAATAGTCATTGTGGTGAGAATGTGAGGGAATTGATCAGTGTGCACTGGAGATGTTTAAAAGCCTAGCAAGTCAGTGAAGGGCATTTTGTGGATTCATGCAATTATCTCTAGTTGCAATAACACCACTTTATTTTGGTCTCTCTCCTTGGCCATTTTCAGGAGAAAATTGATTAAAACCATGAGTGCTGCTTCAGAAATTATTTTTGGTGTAGAACCACACACACACAAAAAAAGTTCTTAGGAAACAGTTACCTAATAACATGAGCCATTCTTCAATCCTGATCAACCCAACCCCTTGGGCATTTTGGAGACAGTTCTCAGAGTAAACAGGCTAAGTCTCAGGTGACAAGAGCTGTGATTCAGGTGACCTGAGAGTCCCTTGTTTTGCTTTTACCTTGGCACTAGAACCCTTGGCTACATAACTTTATGCTATTGGTGTGTCTGAGTCATGTATGTGCACACTTTCTGGAATGTACTTCATTCATGCTTTCTGGGAGTAGGGTATTAGAAATCAGAGGTTCCCAACTGACTTTTACTGAATTTCTTTGGAATTTAAGGGGCTGCTTTCTGCCCATTTCTAGGCCAGGATTAGAGCTTTTCTAGCCTCTTAAGGAGTTTCCTTAGTTGAAGAGAGCTATTTACTATCAAAGGAGAAGAGCAGGTGAAAACTGGGCCTCTTACCTGGTGACTATAATAACTAACTGATGAGTCATCACACAAAATCGATGGGGCCTGGCTGCTCAAGTGGACGTAAACCCTTTGAACCTTGTCTCACAAAAATGAGGACAAGGGGAGAACATGCTTGAATACTTGGGCCTAGGAAAACAGTGTTGATTCACAACTGAACCACCTCCAAGGGTCCTTCCAGCTCAGAACCCCTGTGAAGCCTGCCTCCTCTGTTGCTTGCTTCCATATTCTCAGGTGGACTTACTGGCACTGTGTGTCTGACCTCTAGCATCATAGGGGGAGTAAGGAGGGAGAGAGGAGATCAGTTGAGGGAGCAACAAGGAAGTGAATTCATACTGCTGTGGCTGGGTTGTTCCTGTGGTCCTTGACCCCTGTAGCTCCATGTCCATGCGTTTCAGAGGCTAAGCTTTTGCCCCTTCAGACAGGGCCAGCTCTGTGGCTCTGCATTGCCTTCATGAAGCACAGAAGCTTCTCACCAAGGCATTGAGAAAACAATTCTCTATTTTTTGCCAGTTAGCTTGACCTAGTGCAGACCAAGGCCTCCTGAGGATTTGACACTAATCCCACTGGATATTTCTCATACCTCCCTCATGTCTCATCTAGTGGTGTTCCTCTCTGGACTAAATAGGTTCTGTTTCTTCCTTGTTACATGTTCCTGCCTGTGTACAATTTTAGAAAGCTTGGGGACATGTTCCATTTTTGAGTGGCCAAAACCATATAGTAAGTTAATATTTGAAATGGTAGGAAAGGAAGAGCTGCAGAGAGAAGCCTGGGTTTAATTTATATATATAAAAGGAAAGACAGAAACCCCCAGAAATGTGGAGCATCCACTCTAACTAGAATGAAAGAAGAAAAGCAATTACTTTCCCCTAAGGTGTTAGGAGGCTCTTGATAGAACTAGAGGCCTCTTAACCAGGCAGAATGGCTGAGCTGCCTTCACCAGGAGGTTCTGAGCTAGATCTGGGTGAGGCAGAGTGGACAATTATAGTTGATATGGGTAATTAAAGTAAAGGAGTGGAGAGGGACAACCAGCTGGGTCAGAAAAGGGGAGGGAGCCTGTCCACTAACCCCTCCACCCCCTGCAGACTTTGTGGCCTGGTTGGGGAGGGCATAGGGCATTTGCTCTCAGGGTGTTGACTGACAGACTTGCTAATTAAACACCAAAAGGTAATATTGCTTTGCTACTAGTGATGGCTGTACTCAGCATTATCAGCTGCAAACTAGCTGCTGGGGAGCATCCTAATTGAAAGTAAACAGCTCTGAGGGTGGGTTGGGGAGTGTGGGGACAGGAATCCTACTCTGGTTTCTCAGGACTTCTATGATTGCAACTCCAGGAGGGCCACACCCCCATCACCTTTAGGACCTTTTCTCAAAGAGCCTCTGTTGTGTCCTCACACAGAGGTGTGATGTGAGCTCTCCTAGCCCCTGAGTTGGGGGGGGGGGGTGACAGAACCTCTCCCAAGCAGAATGTCAGCCCTGGGAAAGAAGGTTGCCTGCAAAGGGTGAGGGGCATTTGGTGGTTTCTGCAAGGTCTCTACATCTAGGGGGTAGCAAAAACCCAAAGCCTCCTCTCAGAGAGGTTAGAATTTCATCAGAAAGCAAGCCTGGTCACATGAGAATTTCTGGCACTGTGCATGGCAGGCTGGACACCAGCCGCCAGAATTGAGCGAGTGGATCGTATTGGCTTCAGCAGGAAAAGTCCCAGCCTGGCCTGGGGGAAGGAGTCGCCTCACTCCCACAGCGGCCAGTGGCTACAGCAGGCAGAGCAGCACCAGAGCACAGCAGCTGGGGAGGAGCTGGGGCTCCTGAACCCCCAGTTCCTTTTCTTTAACCCTGAAGTTTGTTGTGTGGTCCCAGGGGCTGAAGACTGGAAGATGCCTAAGGAATGCAATGCTTTTCACGCCCTCTCTGCAGCTCTGTGCTGCTTCTATCACCGCAAGTCTTTCCTTGGAGTCAAGGTATGTGTGGTTTTAAGATAAGGTACCTTTAAAATGCTTCTGGGCACCTGGAAAGTGCGAGTCTTCTAAAAGGCACTAGAAAAAGTTTGCAGCCATGAAAACAGGATTTTCTCTGATGGGGCTTTCGTTAGACCTGATGGCTCCCTCACCAGAAGCAGAATCCCGCTGCTCGGAACCAGTCTTCTTGTCAGAGTTTTGGGATGAAGCTTTGTTTTTTCAGGGCACTTTCAGTTTCCTTGGGATAAAATTTTACACCAAGGTAGTGTAGAAAGATGGGGCTAGTTTTTTGCTTTTTGTTTCCCTTCTTTTTCCCTCTCTCTCTCTCTCTCTCTCTCTCTCTTCAATCACAGTGGCTAAGGAGGCCGAGCCCCTCTCTCTGCTCATCCTGCCTGTCCATACCATCAGTAAGGCATCTCACAGAGACCATCAAGTGTCTCCCTTCCAGTTGCAGCCAGGTTCCAGACTATTTCAGGAATCAGAACTTTTCCTTTACTGCTTGCGTTTTTAACCTTTGCCATAAGACAGCAATGCCAAAGGGTTTGCGTAACATGTCAACACACTATTTTGACGAAAATAGCCAAAGAACCTCCTTGGACTAATTCAAGATGAGTTTCTGTGGTGCCCACCTGTGACAACATTAAGAACATAAGTTTAATATAGGATCTCATTACTCAGGGGCTGGGGAGAGAGGAGTATTGTCTGCCTAGGAAAAATTCTCTGGCTCCCATGTGCCTGTGGACCTTGTTTATTCATGGAAAATAGTCTAAAAGCTCTCAAGGAATTCTTGCCATCTGACGGCAGAGCTTGTTTCCTAAGGGACTGACTGACTTAATTCAGTGCTGCTGAGAAAGCTACAAGAGGGTTATGATGCTCTGCTTTTTTCTTCTCAATAAGTGCCCAAAAGCATCTCAGAAAAATGACCTCTTAAAGGGAGGAAGATACCCGCTGTAGACAATTATACACAAAATGATAAGACAATGTGTTGCCTCTCCCCCCGCCCCCGCACTATTAGGGTATTCAAAGGAGCTTTCTCATCTTTTGGCAAAGTTCATTTCATCTCTTTATCAGGGAATTTGGAAGAGGGTTAAAAGTGTTCCCTTCTTGACTTAAATCCACTTTCTCCTGTCCTGGAGCCTATTGGGGGTGACGTGAGGGGTGATGTGAGGGGTGATGTGTGGCTTCTGGACTAAATACGGATCGTTTTAGCACAGGGCAGATGAAGTCATGCCATTAGGCAGTATTTTAAAGCTGTCAGAGATAAACCGGCAGGTCCCAAAGGGAATCATGCACTTTAGGGATTGGCAGCAGGTTTTTACTCTAAAAGAAGTCCTCTCAAAAGCCAACTTCTGCTAGTTCAGGAAAGTGCAAGGCAGCATTTGGTATGTGAGGGAACAGCCCGTAAATATCTGGGTCTGAGTGATGTGATGTTGTTTGACCTCCTTGTTGCTCTGCAGTTATAGCCCCCACGGCCTGCCCAGAAAGGCCACAGTAATTTGGGGGCAGATCTGAACCAGCCATCCCACACTTTGTCCCTTCTTCTCACTCTGGTGGCCTCGAAGTCAAGTGGCACTGCTTCGGCCACTGTCAGTGCTTGTCTGTTGGTGGAACCACCCTCCTGCCTTTGCTCCAGTTCGTTGCAGTCTTCACAGCCCAGACAGCTGGCCTGCTCGTGTGCTGGAAACCGAAGCCTGCAGTCTCAGCATAGGGTTCCCACTGCACCTTCAAGATGAGCTTCACTCTTGTTTTGCTGAGATAGTTACTTGGACTGAAACTCCGCCTATCCTTACATCTTCCTGCCAGCAGCGCCCCAGTGATAAAGCCACATCGCTTTATTGACTCCCACTTTAATTAGAGGTTTCAGGTCTTGATGCTCATAATTAGTTTCCGTTGCAATTAGAGTTTCAAAATTAAATTGGGATTGATTGCCTAATAGCAGAGCAGAAATAAAGCTTCAGTTCTTGACCATATATGCTGCTTCCCTTGGCGTAAATTTCTCATACCAAAAATAACACGGTGGTAGCCATGGTAACTTTCCGTTTGGTCTAATCCATATTATCTCTGGAGAAAGTAGAATGTTATTAATAGTGTTTGTTGTATGGGAAGAAAACTAAAAATATAAAAGTTCCTTCGTTTTGTAGGGGACCAATCACACTAGCACTTTCAGGGAATAAGCTCTTATTTGCAGATATTCTGCAAAATCAGGAATGTAGTTTGGGGTCTCCTGTGGACTTGTAAACAAAGGCTCTGGGAAGCAATCAACTGGGAGCTCAAGAACAAGGAGGGGTCTGGAGAAGTGGCTCAACAGCAGAACACAGCACACACCAGTCTGAGGTCCCATGTTCAATCCCCAGAGCTGAGCAGTGCTGTGTGTATGTGTGTGTGTGTGTGTGTGTGTGTGTGTGTGTGTGTGTGTGTGTGTGTGTGTGTATCATAAAACTGAATAAGTGGGGGGTCAGGCAGTAGCACAGCAGGTTAAGCGCAAGTGGCGCAAAGCACAAGGACCGGCATAAGGATCCCAGTTCGAGCCCCTGGCTCCCCACCTGCAGGGGAATCACTTCACAAGTGGTGAAGCAGGTCTGCATGTGTCTATCTTTCTCTACCCTTCTCTGTCTTCCCCTCCTCTCTCCATTTCTCTCTGTCCTATCCAACAACAACGACATCAGTAACAACAATAATAACCACAACAACGATAAAACAACACGGGCAACAAAAGAGGGGGAGAATGGTTTCCAGGAGCAGTGGATTCGTGGTGCAGGCACTGAGCCCCAGCAATAACCCTGGAGGTAAAAAAAAAAAATTTAATAAATGACTCCTAAAATAAAAGAGGAGGAATGAGGAGCCAAGCTGTAGCACAGCAGGTTAAGCGCAGGTGGCGCAAAGCACAAGGGCCAGCATAAGCATCCTGGTTCAAGCCCTGGCTCCCCACCTGCAGGGGAGTTGCTTCACAAGCGGTGAAGCAGGTCTGCAGGTATCTATCTTTCTCTCTCCCTCTCTGTCTTCCCCCATCTCTCTCCATTTCTCTGTGTCCTATCCAATAACGACGACAACAATAATAACTATAACAATAAAACAACAAGGGCAACAAAAGGGAATAAACTTTTTTTTAAAAGAAGGAATGCTATAATGCTATGGTTATGCTATCTTTGCTGACCTTCATGGAGCTGAGGGCTAAGAAGGAAGTATTCTAGTCACATATAGGGTAGTGACTTTTATATTCTGGAAAGGTTGCATAGCAGACAGTCATCTCACAGAAGACCACCAGCTCTTTGGTGAGAAATGGAAATGGATGTTTTGCATATACTTAGTGGAGACATTTGGACTGAAGTTAACATTCATGGACTATATTCAGATTGACACACCCCCGAACATAGGATGCAGTCACCAAGTTCACAGCTAAGCAGCCTGTAATGGATGTGGGGGGGCATGGATAATGACAGTTGAGGTGTGGCCTGCTTCTGAAGGACTTCCACAAAAGCACTGGGTCATAGTGTCATTTCATTAGATTTGCAAAAAGCTTTCCACTGTCTTGGTTTCTTTACAAGCTGTCTCACTGGCAATGGAGTCTCAAAACAGGCTATATGAGTCATGCAGAGCAATAATTCACTCCTTTTCACAGAAGAGAAACTGAGGCTCAGAGAAACAACCTGCATAGAACCATTCAGTGGGAAATCAGGACTATAAATCGGATTTTTGGGGGCCAGGCGGGTGGTGCAACTGGTTAAGTGCACACATTACAGTGTGCAAGGATCTGGGTTCAAGTCCCTGGTTCCCACTTGCAGGGGGAAAGCTTCATGAGTGGTAAAGCAGCTCTGCAGGTTTCTCTCTGTCTCTCTTCCGCACTATTCCCCCTCCCCTCACAATTTCTCTCTGTCTCTATTCAAAATCAATAAAGATTTTTAAAAATCAGATTTTCTACAATACCGTGTTTTAAAAAAAAAAGTTGAAACCTAAAAGGAGATAGCATCTACATATCATTTCTTCATTTTGTAATTCTGTTGAGGGGAAAATGTTGGTATGCTTCTAATTCTTCTTCTAAAACCCCTTCTGTTTCATTGGCTTAATCCCCCATGCTTAACACTGTATTCTATTTACATAACCACTGTTAACTAAGCACCACCCTGCCTGCAGGGCATTGGTTTAATCCCCACTGGTTCATGATATCTTTTTGCTCCGCCCCCTCTCCTAGTACACCCTGATTTCCACCAGTCTTTTTTTTTGCTCCACCCTCTCTATGTCACATCCTGTTTCCACCCTACTTGGCAAGTATATATATATATGGACAGGTTTGTGATTAGAGATAGCTTAGATTGTGCTGCGTTCCACATGAATAAAGACTGAACTGCCTACCACTCAGCCATGAGTCTCTGGTCATCTCTCTCTCCCGCCCACGAAGCCAGCCCGGCAAGAAAAAGTAATTTGAGTCTCATTTTTCATGCGGGACTTCAGGGAGAATTCAGGATTTAACATATACATAATTTGTCATTAGTGAATCTCTGGATTTAGGCATCCGCAGGGTCCCACAGATTCTGATCACTCTTTTTACCATTAATTAATTATTATTAATTACTCAGGACTGACTCTTGTAGGATAGGTAACCCTTTAACTTTTTTTTTCCTTCCTGGGGCTAGAAGGAAATTGTATAATTTACACCATAGGGTAAATGCCTTGCCATACACTTGTTGCTGTGATATCTCTCTCTCTCTCTCTCTCTCTCTCTCTCTCTCTTATTAAAACAATGAGAAAGTCAACCCAGCCAGGTAGAGGGAGGGAACGAAAGTCAACCAGGTATGGTGAAATTGTGCATGCATGAGGCAAATAATTTTTCTTGATAGCTCAGCATTTAAGTGGACTAGAGAGAATGGTGAAGGCATTTCAGACGAGGGCAGCAGCAGACCTAAAGCTCCAAGATAGGAAAGACACTTGCAATGATGGGCAGACCTGATCTCAACAGAAAGTTCATAGAGAGGGTAACGTGGTCAGAGAGTGAATGGAGGAATTTGGGGTACAGTACAGGCTGAGGGGGTGGGATTTAATCCCACTGGCCTGGCCCTTGTCACCAAGAGTTCAGTGGTGGAGGCAGGTCTCCACATGGACTTTGAGCCTGATTGTATCTGCAGTTCAGTTTTGCAATCAGACTGAGGGATCTGGTGCCAGTGCCAGCAGTGAGATCCAGTCTTTGTTCTAGAGGACTTGGTGTCTAGGTTGAGGAGATCTACTATAGTACCATGTTCAGGGGGATATTCTGCAGCTATTTATCAGCTGGCTGAAGGAAATTCTCACTTGCCGATGGTGCTAGTCTTTCTGGAGGGAGCCTAGGCTGAGCCTTGAAGATTTAGTAGACGTTATCCAGAAAAGGGAGAGGTAAAATTCTGGTTAGAGGAGGAGCTCCCACAAAAGCACAGAGACTGAGGACACCCCAGTCCCATGCAGGGAAGAGCTAACTGGGGGGGAGGCAGCATCTCCTTGAGGTCCTTGCTGACCTCCCAAAGGAACTGAGTGAGAAGCACAGTAGCTCCTGTTTCTGGATTGGCAGTAGAAACAACACTTCCCTCCCCTTTCTATGCCCTCATGTCTCTTATTTTTCTGATAAGAGGATTGTGGGGAAAGGAGCTAAAAGTTGCTCCCTTGGCTGTGGCTTCTCCTGAGAAAGGCCAGTGTGGCTGTGTCAGTTAACTGTGGGGGTGCCTAAGAGGTAGAAATCACCTTGCAGGTGCAGAATAGTAACATTTCTGAAAGAGCATAAACAGTGATTGGAGTCTAGAGTCCGAGGGTGAATGGATCCCTGAGTCTCTGCTAAGTGGTCATTAAGTGCCGTGGCAGTTTTCTAGTCAATAAGGAGGCCTGGTGAGAAGGTAGTGGGTTTTTAAACATGCACTTTCCCATGTCTTGACTTAACTGTGTTTGCTGCCACAAAATGTGCTGTAGTGGGAAGAGTTTAAATCATGCAGTCATTGTGTTTTGCTTTAATTCATTTCCCTTGCCTCTGAAAACAATATGCAGAGCCTCTTGAATGCACTTACCAGCCTGAGCCATTCCATCTGCTCATCCCTCAAGGGATGGATTCTGGAACTTGTTTTCACTGGAAAGTGCCTTTCTACAAGGGAGTGAAGGTCTCCCTTGTCTTCCTTGTCCCTTCTTCTGTCTGCTCTTGTAGCAGCTTGGATACTAGGGACACATCTGATGGTATTTGACAGTCGCCTGAGTGGCCTTTGTTAGTGGGGTCAAGACACCATTACCATGAGCTGTGCTTGGTAGGAAAAGTCACTCAAGAAGCACCTTTGTATGTGACTCAGCCCCTCCTTGCAGAGGTTGCTATCGGCTCGTTTTTCTCTCCAGCCTCTAAACAGAAGACTATAACTTTTTTTTTCTTTGAAAGACCTAAATGCATTCCATTGGCATCCAGGAGCCTGGGGGTTCTGATTTCAGCATCAGATGGGGGCACATGCCTGACAGGAGCTGTCTCCCAGCACCCCTTCCCTAATAGCCCCAGAGGAGCTTAGATCCTGGCCAAGGTCTTGTTTTTTTTTTTTGGAAAGATGTAGAAGGGGAGGTAGAGACAGGACTGGAATCCTGGGAAAATTCTCTTTAGCGGGTTTAACACCTCTAGTACTACAGAGACATGGGCCTGTGCCAGGCACTCAGGCCGCAGAGGTCCTCCTGCACCTCCATCTGAGGGGGTTAGGAGACACAGAGGACCCAAGCCTCTGTGGCCTGGGTTTGTCAGAGACACCTCTAGGCCTTCTTTAAAAATAGTCTTTTTCAAAAATTTTAATTTAATTTTTATTTTATTTACTTATTCCCTTTTGTTGCCCTTGTTGTTTTATTGTTATAGTTGTTGTTGTTGTTGGATAGGACAGAGAGAAATGGAGAGAGGAGAGGAAGACAGAGGGGGAGAGAAAGATAGACACCTGCAGACCTGCTTCACCGCCTGTGAAATGACTCCCCTGCAGATGGGGAGCTGGGGGCTCGAACCGGGATCCTTATGCCAGTCCTTGCACTTTGCGCCACATGCGCTTAACCCACTGTGCTATGGCCCAACTCCCACCTCTAGGCCTTCTAACTGATGAGCTCCTTGGAACTTCCAGGGCAACAGAGGCAATGCTGTGACATCGCTGTCCTTAGCTGGATTTCTGGTGCAACTTGGGAGCCCCTGTTGGACTCTGGCTTGCCAGTCCCTATTCAGGGCGCCATTTTAGCTTCGCGGACGGGAGACAGATGACCAGGGACTCATGGCTGAGCCGGGAACGTAGTTCAGTCTTTATTGAGGAGCGGGGATGCAGTTCAACAATCTAATCTCTTCTAATCTCTCTTCATTAGAAAGCCCTGTCTTTTATATCTCCTGAGGCGGAAGTGTCAGGAAGAGGAAGTACGTAGGATAGGGGGTGGGGAGAAGGAAAATAGCGCGTGAACCAATGGGGATTAAACCAGTGAAAACAGTGATGATGTAAATAGACCACACCTTCAAGCAATGCAACAGAAGGGTGTCTTAGAAGCAGAATTTAGAAGCAGACCAACTGGCTCTGGCTATGAGTGTGTCACAGCTTATTCTTGTCTATGAAAGAGCTGCAATTAGTTTTTCAGTTTGTACAGAGAACAGTTTTCCCTTGTGTCCACACATGTGTACGTGCACTTTCATAGAAGCAGTTGTGCACAAGGAATCAACACGCTGGAATCCCAGATTCACAGTAAGATGGGGATTGAAGAACTGCTGGGTCACCCTCCACACAGAATTCATCTGTTCAGACCCCCAGCATGTGCACTGAGGGCCTACTCGGTGCAGAGGAGACAGTGAAGGGGCTGCACTGAAGAAGTTCCATGTCCAGTGTGGGGGATGGACTTAGATGCTCTCTCCAGGGTACAGAGGAGGAGCAGAGGCAGGAAGAATGCATGGCGAAGTGTGAGACCCTGGCACAGGCATTTAACCCAGTCTGGGCCACATGGGTGAGGTAGAGTAAAGGCTGGGGGGTCGTCCCTTAGTGTGGGGGAGGCACTCGAGCATAGCCAGTCATGTATTGTTCTTGTTTTTCTTTCTTTCTTTTTTTATTTACTGATTTATTTATTTTTACCAGAGCACTACTCAGCTCTGGCTTATGGTAGTACAGGGGGTTGAACCTGGGACTTTGGAGCCTCAGGCATGAGAGTCTGTTTGTATCACCATTATGCTATCTACCCCGCCCTGTTTTTGTTTTTGTTCTTTTAAAAAAAAAAGTTTATTTATAAAATGGAAACACTGACAGGACCGTAGGATCAGAGGGGTACAATTCCTACCACCAGAGCTCCGTATCCCATCCCCTCCCGATAGCTTTCCTATTCTTTAACCATACCCAGGGTCATTATGGGATGCAGAAGGTGGAAGGCCTGGCTTCTGTAATTGCTTCCCCGATGAACATGGGCTTTGGCAGGTCAATCCATGCTCCCCTCCTGCCTCTCTCTTTCCCTAGTGGGGCAGGGCTCTGAGGAAGCAAAGCTCCAGGACACATTGGTGGGATCATCTGTCCAGGGATGTTGTTTTCTTTTACCAAAGCACTATAGAGCTCTGATTTATGATGGTGCAGGTGGGGATTGAACCTGGGACTTAGAGTTCAGGTATGAAAATCTGTTGCAAAGTCATTCTGCTATCTCTGCCCCTACACGTGTGCCAGCCCTGTCTGCGAAGTCTCCATCAGCTCAGTTTGCCCAGGTTCAGTGCATCGCTGTTTTTCTCCCACCACCTTCTCCTTAAGCCCTGCCTTTTTTTTTAATTTTTAAAAAATATTTATTTATTTATTCCCTTTTGTTGCCCTTGCTGTTTTATTTTTGTAGTTATTATTGTTGTTACTGATGTCATCGTCATTGGATAGGACAGAGAGAAATGGAGAGAGGAGGGGAAGACCGGGGGGGGGGGGGGTGAAGGGGGAGAAAGACAGACACCCGCAGACCTGCTTCACCGCCTGTGAAGCGACTCCCCTGCAGGTGGGGAGCCGGGGGCTCGAACTACACCGGTCCTTGTACTACCGCCCGACTTTGCACTACCGCCCGACTCCCAAGCCCTGCCTTTTAAACATGCATGATAAGATTTTGTGTCTTCATGGTAGCAGTTAAAGCAAGCAGGCACACGATGTTTCCCTGTGCCCACCCCTGCCCCTGGATAAGTGACAGCCCTGTTCCCTGCTTCCTTCCTGCAGCCTCTGAGCAGGAAGTGTCCCTCTCCATGACCACGCTGATTCTGCCACTTGTGCCCATGTCCTCCACCCGCTTCGAGACTCCTCCAAGACCTTCGTCTGTCCAACACTCGACTCTTGGAAACATGCTGCTATCTTTCCCATTCTAAGAATAATCCTTATTTCCAAGTCTTCCTTCCTGTTTTCTGTCATCTTCCAGCCAAAAGAAGGGTTTACATAGTCTCTTGCGTTCTAGCTTCTCAGTGCCACTTGGTTCCCATAGCCCTGTTGAGACCTATAGTGCCAAGCCCAGGGCATGCCATCCAGTTCTGATGGGATTTTCTGCAGCACTTGGTATTGTTGGCCATTCCTTTCTGCAAGTCTGCCCTCTCAGCCTCTGGGACACTACACTCATTCTCTCGGATCCTTCTAGTCCTGCCCTGCTGTTGTAGACTGATACATCCATCCATCACCAAGGCCTAGGACTGAGTACCTCCACAAAAACACCAACACTCTTAGGCCCCTCCCCCTCTTTGTCTTTGTTCAAAGATAAGCTAAAACTAGAGGGAGGAGAGATACCTGCAGCACCGGTTCACCACTCATGCAGCTTCCCTGGGGCCTTAATCTAGGTTCTTGTCCATGGCCACATGTACACTCTACTGCCTTTAGTGCTGAACTTCCCAGTCTCCAAAAGTATAAAGAGTAAATGTTGTTTAGGTCACTCAGTGATTATATATATATATATATACCCCTAATAAACTAAAGGGCCTGTCTTCTTCAGCTTATCTGTCTTTTCTTTCCAAAGGTTTATTTTGAGAGAGGCAGGAGGAGGAGGAGGGAGAACCTAGAGCATCACTCTAGCTCACGCAATCTTGGGGATTGAACTCAGAACCTTATGCATGAGAATCCAAGGCTTTTTTCCACTAGCACCAATTTCATCGGGTTGCGTCTGTTTCACTTTCTAGCTGCCTCTTAAAAGTTTGCATCCCGGGGTCAGGCAGCGGTGCATCTGGGGGAGTACACATATCACAGTGTGCAAGGATGCTAGCTCAAGCCCCTGATCCCCACCTACAGGGGGAAGCTTCACAAGCAGTGAAGCAGTGCCACCTGTGTCTTTTTTTTTCCTCTCTCTCTCTTTCCCTCCCCTCTCAATCTCTGTCTCTGTCCAAAATAAATAAATACAATAAAAATATTTTTTTAAAATAAAAAGTTAGCATCCTTCCACTCATCCTCATGCCGCCCGTACTCCACCTCTTAGATGGCAGTGAGATAAATAATCCCACCTAGCTTGAGGCTTCTCTAGCTGCGTCCCCAGTCCTGCTCTTCTTTGTAGTACCTGATCTCATGGCCTGGGGAGCCACTTCATCCTCATGTTCCGTAAGCACTTGAGAGACTACATCTTCCACAAGGCTGCTGTGCTCTCACGCTTCTGTACTGGGAGTGAATAACTTACTCGTCTTTAAGAAGCCTTCAGTCTCTTTCCCCTGGTTATCTCACTGTCTGACCAGTTGCCGAATCTTCATGATTTCACTCGTAAACATTTCTCTCCTGTTCCTCTTCTCCCTTGTCTCTACCACCAATACTATACTAATATAGGTCTTAGTATCTCCTTCATTGGACAGAGACAGCTGGAAATCGAGAGGAAATGAAGTGGTAGAGAGGGAAAGAGGAGGCTGGGAAGACAGCATTAATGGCTTTGGAAAAAGACTCATGCCTGAGACTTTGAGGTCTCAGGCTCAATTCTCAGCAGCACCATAAAAGTGGTCTGGAAGATGGCACAGTGGATAAAGCATTGGACTCTCAAGCATAAGGTCCTGAGTTCCATCCCCAGCAGCACATGTACCAGAGTGATATCTTGTTCTTTCTCTCTCTCTTTCCTATCTTTCTCATAAATAAATAAATAAATAAAATACTTTATAATTTTTTAAAAAAGAGAGAGGGAAAAAGACAGACACCTACAATACTGTTTCACCACTTTCCCCCTGCAACTGGGGACTGGGGCTTGAACCCAAGTCCTTGCACATTATAACATGTGCACTCAACCAGGTGTACCACCACCCGGCCCCCTTATTATATCCTTTTAAAAATTAATTTGCCAGTGAGAGAGAACCAGAGCATCACTCTGGAACCTGTGATTCCAGGGATCAAACTCAGAATCTCATGCTTAAGAACCCAACACTTTATGTGCTGCATCATCTTCTGGATCACCTCCTTCTCTTGTTTGGAATTCTCTGCTAGCTTCCCTAACTGGACATTCTATTCAAAATCTTCTGAGATTTGTTGTCTTCTAGTTGACATTTTCTGAAGTGGGGAAGGTGCTGTATCCTTAAGACAGTATATGCCCTCATTTGAAAAGCTTTTTGCCAGAAGGGTTTTTTCCTCTTGATGAGTAAAAAAGATCTAGGTAACTGCATTGTCCACTCTGTATCACAGACAGAATAAACTAGAGTCTGTTTTCCCCTTCATTTTGTGAGTGTGTCTAATTTGAGACCAAATTAGTTGCTGTTAAGTGCACAGTTAGAATTAGCATAGGTAGTATTCTGGATCTGTTTCCCTCAAGAGTTGACTCACCACCTTGGGGTAGCAACCCAAACCTTCAGATATTTTAGTACAACCCTTATGTTCCCCTCCAGTCTTTTCTGTATATAGAGGAACCATTTCCAGTTCTTTATCTACTTGAGAGGCATGGATTCTAGTTTTCAGGGAATTATTCATAAATATGAGCTAATCATGAAAACTCAGGACCTTGGTCGCATTATTATAAGATATGACTATCTAGTTAGATACTTAACTCCCAGACCATTGTGTGGATTCTTGAGATATGAGTTAAATTGTGTTGGGTGTCGTATTCCTCTAACTCTATTTCCTTATTTCTGCCCATGCCATCTAGGATGGTCTTTGTGCATCTTGTTTAGTGAGATGTGGGTGCCCAGTGCTCTGAGACCCTCTGGAAGGAGTATTCCTTCCAATTGGCATGTAAGAGGCTGAGCGATGGCATACCCAGTACAGTGTGTATGTTACAGTGTACAGGACCCAGTTCAAGACCCTAATCCCAAACCACTTTACAAGAAGTGAAGCAGTGCTACAGGTATCTCTTTATCTCCCCTCTCCCCACAATTTCTCTCTGCTTCTATCCAATAACTTAATAAAAATATTTTATTTTATTATTATTATTATTACTACTTTTTTTTGCCTCCAGGGTTATTTTGAGGGCTCAGTGCCCGCACCACAAATCCACTGCTCCTGAAGGCAATTTTTTTCCCTTTTGTTGCCCTTATTGTTTTATCGTTATTGTGGTTATTATTGTTGTTATTGATGTCATTGTGGGATAGGACAAAGAGAAATGGAGAGAGGAGGGGAGAGAAAGATAGACACCTGCAGACCAGCTTCACTGCCCGTGAACCGACTCCCCCTGCCAGGGGAGCCAGGGGCTTGAACTGAGATCCTTATGCCGGTCCTTGTACTTCATTCCATGTGCACTTAACTGCTGGCTACTGCCCAACCCCCAATAAAATATTTTAAAAAGTAAAGTGACATGTGAGTTATATATTGAAGAGCTGGTGCTTGGCCAAAACCCATCTTGTCATGAATCAGTTTTACTGAGAACCTACTATGTAGTTAGCCCTGACATATGAGGTAGTTTGTCCCAAAGCAGATTTCTGAGACAGTTGTTAGTCATGGTACTATTTTGAAGAAAAAGAATTTGGAAACTCATTTACTCCACACCCCATGATGGAAGGCTTTGTGAGTCTCTGGCTTTTCCCTGCATGTTTGGCATATCTCACTTTTCCTTCCAATCAAATTTTATGGTATCTTTCAACCATGATATATTTTGTTTATCCAGGAGTGCCCCCATTCACTCAAGGTGAATTAAGAAAATAATAGTATCTAAACTGAGTTGATTTTGAATTGCTGCCATCCTTACTAATATCACCAAGGGTGTCTATTCTGCTAAACAACTATGTTCCAGATCACAATTTGAATAATGATGCTGAAGTAACAGGAAATTACTGGTGGTAAAGATTTCCCACTTGAATCTTCAAACCCTTATCTTGGGGTCTGCTTCAGTGAGGACACTCTCAGATTTTACATTCCCCACAGATATGAACAGTGCACTGCTTGCTATTCCTGAATGTACTCTCACCACCAGACCTAGCAATTCATATTTCAGCTGCATTGCTTCATTTTGCTTGTGCTCCAGCTGGGTGAGAAATAAAAGTATCATCACAAGTCACCTGAGGGCATGGTTAAGGGAAGCATGTGGTCCAAGGCAGTTTTCATAGGTTATAATTGTACTTAGCTTTATTTCACTTGACCCAGCAAATGACTGTCACCAGTGACCTTCGGCCTCCATGCTAAGTGTGATTCAGCTGATTTCTCTCTGGGAGTGGTCAAAATACAGGACTGTCTCACGGGGGGAGGGGGACCTGGGGACCTGTACCTCCACATGTGCTACCCCAGGACGTATCCCCTAAATCTGATGTAGAAAGGAAGGTACCCACCACAGCTTTCAGCAGAGCAAGGTATTAACCATAGACCTTTACAAAATCTCATCCTGGGGACTGGGCAGTAGCACAATGAGTTAAGCACACATGGTGCAAAGTTCAAGGACTGGCATAGGATCCCAGTTTGAGCTCCCGGCTTCCCATCACAACTGGTGAAGCAGATCTGCAGGTGTCTTTCTCTCCCCCTCTCTGTCTTCCCCTCCTCTCTCACTTTCTCTCTGTCCTATCCATCAACAACAACAATAACAAGAATAATAACAGCAATGATGAACAACAAGGGTAACAAAAAGGGGGGGAAATGGCCTCCAGGGGCAGTGGATTCATAGTGTAGGCACCCGAGCCCCAGCGACAACCTTTAAGGCAAGAGAGAGAGAGAGAGAAAGTCTCATCCTGTTGCAGTTGCCTGTTACCAGGGAATATGAGACCCCCTTGGAGCTGAGCACTGCATTCATGAGCCCCTGAGTAAATTGCTTTGTTGAACGAGTGAAATGGCATGACAAGGCAAAGCCCTGGCCAGGTAGTGGGTGAAGATTTTATGGTATAATGAGTGTGCTGAGAAATTTCTCCCATGTGTGGGTAACCTTTGTGGAGAAGTGACACTACATTTGTTGGGCATTAATTTTTGTTGTCATTTTTTTTTTTGAGAGTTCTTTGTCCTGGAAAATTTAGAATTCCTCCTCCAGTTTTCAGACCCAAATCAGTCTCCTTCAGTGAAAAATAATTTTTAGCCCCTTAGTATTCCATCAGAATAAAACTGAGCTTCAAAAGCAATAGCTTCATGATCCAGCAGGATGGGAACGTGTGGGGGAAACCTTACCTAGAGAATAATGGGGGAGGGGGCCAGGTGGTGGCGCACTGGGTTAAGTGCACACAGTAGTACAAAGTGCGAGGACCCATGCAAAGATCCCCTCGGCTCTCCACCTGCAAGGCGTCCCTTCACAAGGGCTAAGCAGGTCTGTAGGTGTCTGTCTTTCTCTCCTGACCTCTATCTCACCCTCCTCTCTCACTTTCTCTCTGTCCTAGCCAATTAAAAAAAAAAAAAAATGGAAAAAATGTCTGCCAGGCACTGAGCCTCAGCAATAACCCTGAAAGAAAAAAAAGAAAGAAAGAAAGAAAAGAAAAAAGAGAGGAGAATGATTGGGGATAAAGTGCAACAGGAGTTTAACATCAAAGCAAGCTGTGAGCATGGAACAGAAGGACTCTAATGAAATTAGTTTGGCACGGGGGTCAAGTTGCTGCTTCCTGCTTACAGGGTGTGCAGCTATCCAGCCCTAGTCTATACAAATTCAAATTAAATTAGTCTTTTCCGTATACACATGCAGAGAGCAGAATTTTAATGAGGATTTTTCAGGAACTTGATAAGGAATTCCACAGCTGTCCTCTTCCTATTTCTTTGTTGATGGCTTCTGAGCCTTTTTTGATAAGCATTTGATAAGGTTTGATAATGAATAAAATGAAATCACTTGGATTTGGGCTTGAGGGGTAGAGAGGTTGTTGTTGCTTTGCTGACAGCATTAGGACCTGATGGCCCCTGTATCATTGTGTGTCTGTCAAAAGGAAAATCACATGTAACAGGAAAATGAAACATCTTAATCTGACAACAAATTGCAAATCAGTTTTTAATGGCAGTGGAATAAGCATCTGATGTAAAGTGTGATATAGTACACAGGTTTTATTATAAAATGGCAAAGTGGCAGCAGAACCCACCTGCAGAATCTTTGCTGAAGATGAGATTCTTTCTAGGATTTGAGAAAGAGAATTTTATGCCATCAAGGTAGTTTAGATACTAACATCAAATTAGTTGGAAGTGTTTCAGAATGCTGAAACACTTATACTGAGATTTTATGATATCTCTTCACTACCTGTTTCTTCTCTGAGAAGAGGCCAGGAACCCTTGCCAGTCTGAGAGAGGGCAGAGAGCATTAAGACCTTCTACAAAAGCACCTACCACTTATTGCTGTACGTCCCCTGCAGGTGTCTTGTCATCGTAGCCTCTGCCAGGCCATGGAACTTATTTTTCTCCTTTTGTTGCCCTTGTTTTTTATTGTTGTTGTAGTTATTGTTGTTGTTGTTGTTATTGATGTTGTCGTTGTTAGATAGGACAGAGAAATGGAGAGAGGAAGGGAAGACAGAGAAGGGGAGAGAAAGACACCTGCAGACCTGACTGTGAAGCAACAACCCTGTAGGTGGGGAGCCAGGGACTTGAACCAGGATCCTTACGCCTGTCCTTGTGCTTCGCGGTCCTTGCACTACTGCCCGACTCCCGGAATTTTTCTTAACCATGCAGAATCACCTTACAGATCTTGTAGAGGACATTGAGTAGCACAGAGAACACTTAGTAGTAAGTCCTAGAGTTGAACTGAAGGTGCAGTGTTGCAGTCACTAACATGCCCCCTTATCAAAAAAGTGTCCTGAGTGTTGCTGCAGGACTTTGGCCAACAAAGTGGAATGTGTGTGGCTTAGGAATCTGTCAACAGAGGCTGTTTTCGGGCTCAGAAGCAAGGGGCCCAGGTAGGGCCAGAGGTTCCCATTGGTCAAAGCACAGCATCTAAATTTAAAAAGTTACTGGGGACACTCCTAGGTCCTCTCGCTGCTGATTCACTGAGTGTCTTTGTGTGAATGGGCATAAGGTACTTTTTCCTCCATACACTTCACTGTCATCCAGCCCTGTGAATCAGTGGCTGTGTAAGCATTGTGACTCCTTGCATGTAGTGTCACTTTTGTACCATCCTGGAGCCAGTAGTCAGGCCCCTGTGTGTCCACCCCCTGGACTGGGCCAAGCTGAGATGCCCAGTTCCCCATGCCACCACCTGCTTTTGTCTAACAGTTAAGATGTTGTTTTCGACGGGCTATGTTGTTTTCGCCGGGCTGGCTTCATGGGCGGGTAACAGACGACCAGGGACTCGATGGTTGAGCTGTAGGCAGTATCTCTTTATTCATGCAGGATGCAGCACAATCTAAGACGAGCTAAGCTAAACTCAAGGTACCGTAAAACTCACAATGCTGTCTTTATATATACTTGCCAAATAGGGTGGAAACAGGATGTGACATAGAGAGGGTGGAGAGAAAAGTGACTGGTGAAAATCAGAGTGTGACAAGGAGGGGGTGGAGCAGGCGAGAATCCTATCACTGAACCACCAATGCCCTGGAGGGAGTGCTTTATGTAAATGTAAAAGTGATTTATGTAAATAGACCAAAGCTTTGAATGGGATTAAATCTATCCCTATATAGGCATATGGTTAAGCAGAAGCCAGGGGGAGCTGGCATACTATCCAACAAGATATAAAATTTTGATTTTTGTATTTTTTTTCTCTTTGAACTTGTATTTACAAAATTGGTAAGTAAAAGTTTTAACTTCAATCACAGTTATAAACATAAGAAACTTTATTTTCCCTTTTGTTGCCCTTGTTTTTTTGTTGTTGTTGTTATTGATGTCATTGTTGTTAGATAGGACAGAGAGAAATGGAGAGAGGAGGGGAAGACGGGGAGAGAAAGATAGACACCTGCAGACCTGCTTCACTGCCTGTGAAGTGACTCCCCTGCAGGTGGGGAGCCAGGCGCTTGAACCAGGATCCTTATGCCAATCGTTGCGCTTCACGCCACATGTGCTTAACCCACTGCGCTACACCCAACTCCCCATAAGAAACTTTTTATGTAACCTAGCACCCCCAAAATAGATGGACTAGTAATTTCAGATCTATCTCCATGTATCTTTCAATTGCAAACAATAATAACAATAATTTTGGCAAGCTGCAAAACCAGCAAGAATCAATAAAAGGTGACACAAGATCTTATACACTAATTATTTCACTAGGAGCTTCTGCAGTGTCCGAAATGCTATTCCCATTCTTCCCGCTCTGCCTCAGATGAAAACATTTGATGGTTTCTACTAAAAATGGCTAGGCTTGAAAATCATAGATCATTGGATTTTTCTTTTTGGCATATAGGCAAGGGTAAGAATGGCAGAACTTACTGGGATTTACGTATGCTGTGGATTCTTAATCAGTTTGCACAGGTTTCCAGTAGTATTGGTGATCATCATTTCTGGATGGCATTTCTAGAAAAATGTGACCTGTGGAGTTGTTTGGTACAATTTGAGAAGAGGTATGAACTGTTTTGACCTTTCCCTTAGTCAGATAAACTGGTCCTGAGCAGAAGAAAGGAAGCTTTTGTTCATGAGTCTTACAACATTCTGGGTGTGATAGCAGACACTCCAACTGGGATGGAAGAGACCCACGCACTCTCTCCTCTGCACCTTCCCCTCCTCTTCTCTCTCCCCTCCCTTCTTCTCTTTCCTTTTTTTTGAATTGAGTTGAATTTAATTTTTATATATTGATAGGATAGAGAGAAATTGAGAGAGGGGAGGGGGAGGTAGTGAGAAAAAGATCTGCAGCACTGTTTCACTGTGCATGAAGCTTCCCCACTGTAGGCCTTGAACCCTGGTCCTTGCACATGGTAATGTATGCACTCAACCAGGTGCACCACTGCCTAGAATCTCCTTTTTTTCCATCAGCATTTCCACTGGGACTTCATACTTTCATGATCCCAGTGTTCCCAGTGAACTTTTTTTTTTCTTTCTTTTTTTTTGAGGGAGAGGGAGCAGGAGAGAAAGAAGAAGCCACCACAGCACTGCTTCACCACTTAGGAAGCTTCCCCTGTGCAGATGCTCCCATTTGGTGATGGGGGCTCAAACCTGGCTCTTTACACGTGACAAAGTATGCATAGGGTGAGCTATTGCCCAGCCCCCAGGAATTATGCCCAGTAGTTTTTAAAACTTTCCTTTTAGTGTTTTATGAAATCCATGTACTGGGGAAATGCTTTTGTCAGAAATTGTTGTGATCAGCTGGCCAGTGGTTCCCCTGATTAAATGCTCCTGGGTGTGACTGAAAGAATGTGGGTTTGAGCCCCGCCCCCCACTCCTCACCTGCAAGGGGGATGTTTTACAAGTGCTGATGCAGAGCTGCAGGTGTCTTTTTTCTCCCTCTCTCTCCTCGCTCCCCTCCTCAATTTTTCTCTGTCCTATCAAAAAAAAAAAAATTGTGATCTCCTGGCCTCCTGTCTCATCATGCACATCTTCCCTCCTGTTTCTTTCCCTCATTTTGAGTATATTAATTGCCAGACCTAGTCATAGAATGAATGACTGATAAACCGTCTTAATTTTAAAAATTTAACACGAAGCAGATTTATACCTAAGCACCCAAAACCCTACAGGGACAGACCGTCTCTAGTCAGAGTCTATCAGCCCTGGCCAAGAAAGTAAGCATTCTTGCACTCATATTCCGTCACCTGTGTACTGTGAGTGTATAAGCCAGTCGGAGTTCACCACTAACCCCTGTAAACACCAAGCAGGATGCTCACCACCAAGGTAAAGTGCCAGCTCACCTCTGGGCACCTTTTTCTAACAGACTCAGGCTGCTCCAAGCCCTAAGAGCTATTGATGTTGGGCTGAAAGGAGCAGAATAAGCAAATTTCAGCAAAGTAAAAACTGCTCATTCCAACTTGGAGCTTTTTTATTCTGTCAGAACTAAATTGTCACAGATCAGATAGCTTTAAAACCTTCTCATGGTGTTTTTTTTTTTCTTCATAAAAAAACTGGTTTCATTTTAATGGGAGAAAGAGAAAGACTGAGACCAGAGCACTGCTTAGTTCTGGCTTCTGGTGGTGCTGGGGATTGAACCTCCTTGAGGCTTTGAAGACAGAAGAAGAAAAGTCCTTTTGCATAAGCATTTACCATCTCCCCAGCTGGATTTTTTAAAAAATATACTTAAGTGAAGTTTCTATTTTGTGGCTAAGGATCATCTTTGAAGGAGGCTTCAAATTCCACATTGTTTCAAACTTGTGCATCAGGTTATAGGTGGTCCTGTGAAGTGGGAACTGTTACCCAGGTAGCTGAAGCTGCCTGATCTTGACAAACCTCCAAACTTCCTCTTCTCTCTACCCAGTGACAAGGAGGCTGTCACATGGGAGGAGCAGGTGAAAAAATGAGCTTGGCACCTGCCAATAACTGTTGGCTGGAAACCTGTTTTGTTCCTGGTGCTACAAAAGCACATAAGACATGGTCTTTGCCATCAGAGAGCTTACACCTAGCAGACCACAGTGCCCCACTACCTTGAAGGGCATTTGTGGATTCCTTGTTCCTTCAGATAAATCAAGCTAATGTAGGGAAGCCTTTAATGTCCTCACCTAGCTCATCCAGCTCTGCTCTGGACTCTGCTGAGCTGCACAATTGGCAGCTCTGTACATGTGTCATTCCCTGTTCTGGATCACACACCACAAAGGCATAGAGGAGAGTCACAAGGGGCAGTGTATTCAGGAAGCCTTGGAAGGTCCCTGGTACCAAGCACTCGTGCCTGTGGACATTAGGAAGGGAGCTCAGGACTGGATGGAGAAGGACATGGCCTGCTTCATGAAGGTGTCAGTCTTAATTGTAGGTGATAGCCCTTGAGAGCACAGCTACTATTTCCCCAGGCCTCAGCAATCTGTGGACCAAAGTAGTTCTTCGACTTTGGACTTCAGTTTTAGACTTTAATGTGCCACGCCTTCTGACTCAAGGTCCCCACAATCCCCTTTACCCATCTTCCACAATCAGTGACTGCTGGAGCACACCAGGAGGCAGCTTGTAGGAGCCCTTTTGCTCTCTGGGCCTGCTGGCATATTGAGACCTGGATCCATGCATGTGCTGGCGTCTAGGACCAGAATGTGTTTTTTTTTCACTCTCTGGGACTGCGAGGAACGTGCTCAGAATTCAAGGGTTTGGGGAATAGGACAGAATGGTGTTCTGTTTCTCATCCATCAGATCTGAGCTCTGAGAAATTAAAACTAAGCATGGGAAACCTGTCCATTTGGGGGAGAGGTTGGCTAGAAGGGTCTAGAGCTCGTGTCAGCCCCAGCCAGGGCTCACTGAACTCTTTGGACGAAGAGTGAGAGAAGTCTGTGAAATTGTAGGTAGTAGGTTGTAGAATCAGAGGATGGGGTAGAGAAACCATGAAGAGGTTCTTACAGAGGTTTGGGTAGAATGGGACAGAGTATCTTCAGGTGGTATTGACAAGAGGTAGGAGCAGAACTTTCTATAACACTAGAAACCATTCTGAGGGCATCTGTTGGGAGTAATGGTGCAGTTCAAGAGGTGTGGGTAAAGGGAGTCGGGCGGTAGCGCAGTGGGTTAAGCATAGGTGGTGCAAAACACAAGGACCGGCACAAGGATCCCAGTTCAAGCCCCCGGCTCCCCACTTGCAGGGGAGTCACTTCACAGGCAGTGAAGCAGGTCTACAGGTTTCTGTCTTTCTCTCCCCATCTCTGTCTTCCCTTCCTCTCTCCATTTCTGTCTGTCCTGTCCAACGATGACAACATTAATAATAACTACAACAATAAAACAACAAGGGCACCCAAAGGGAATAAATAAATATCAAAAAAAGTTATCAAGAGGTGTGGGTAGAAAACTTCATGCTGACATTAAAGCTCTCCTGTGGATTCTGGGAAATACTGTCTACCATGGCACCCACATTTGAGCATTGCCAGACTACTTCAAGACTACTAAACTGGCCTTGTGCCTCCAGCCCCATCCAGTCCATTCTGTTCACTGTTGCCTGATTAACCTGCCTATAAGTGTCTTGTTTGTACCTGCTGCTTTCTTGCGATGAGATTTTTCCAACATTCTGTGTCTGGAGTGTGAATGATTTCACCCCACTATCTACGCCTTCCTGGATCGGACTCTTTGTTCACAAGTGGCAGTGAGTGGTAGGAGTCCAACAGACACTGGCTTAGGTCACAAGGGGAGTGTGCTGGTTGTCACCTGTGGCTGGGGCTCAGGACCTCCAGGCCGCTATGGCAGCTTGCTCCCTTCTTCCTATTTTCTGTGCTTGCTGATGTCATCCTCTCATCCCACTCTGATCCACCTGGCAGGAAGCATGGGGAGAAGCTGCCCACACACATCAAGTCTCATGACATTGTCATCAGAGTGAACAGTGTGTGTTCTTCACTTAGACAAATCCCAGGAAGGATTCTGATCAGGTCTGCTTGGGTCAGGGTGCCTTACCTGAGTCAGCCTATAGTGTTTGAGGAGCGAAATAGATTTACCCTGGGGAAGCTGGGGGGTGCTGGAGAGATTCACATATGCTGGTCCCTGTTCGGGCACCAGATGCCGGGCTAGCTTCACAGGCAAGAGAGAGACGACCAGGGACTCATGGCTGAGCTGGGAACACAGTTCAATCTTTATTGAGCGGGAATGCAGTGCAATCTATCTAATCTCTATTCATTAGAAAATCAAATCCTGTCCTTTATATCTCCTGAGGCGGAAGTGTCAGGTCGGAAGAGGAAGTATGTAGGATAGGGAGTGGGGAGAAGGAAAAAGTGCACGTGCTCGGAAGTATCAAGCTTGCATCTAACCAGTGGGGATTAAACCAATGCCCTGTTGGCAGGGCGGGTTTCAGGTAAAGCAGTGATTATGTAAATAGACCACAGTGTTAAGCAATGCAAGCGAATCTGACATGATGATCAAAACAGAAGGGGTCTTAGAAGCAGAATTAGAAGCAGACCAACACACATACACTGTAAACTTGAAATATATATATATATATGTGTGTGTGTGTGTGTGTGTGTGTGTGTGTGTGTGTGTGTGTGTGTACCCCCTATGTAGTAAGAATATGCAAGAATCCTTCTTCCTGTCCTCCAGTTTTGTCCTCAAAGCCCAATCCTGATTCCCCATCCTCTTTTCTCTTCCCCATCCCACATAGTCATGTTGATCCCCCCACACACACACATACCTTTTATTATTTATTTTAAAATATAATTATTTTGTGAGAAAGAGAGCAAGAGAACCAGAGCATCACTCAGGTAGATGTATGCAGTGAGGGATCAAACCTGGGCCCTCACCCATGCAAGTCTCCCAAGGGTCTCCTCTCTGACTCTGTCCTCTTACTTCAACATTAGACAAGGAGGAGGTTATTAAGAGAGCTGGAAGAACAGGGCTCAGGTCCAGGCAGTGTATCTCCAGGATTTGGAGATAATAAACTGCTTCTCCCTGTGTGGTTCTGCAGGACTGAGGGTGGGGGCCCAGGGCTGTCACCCCTGCAAGCAGCACATAGTTGGCAGGCTGCTTGGTCATGAAATGTTGCCTCTGCAGTCTTTCCCGCTCCACTCTCAGTTTCTGAGTCCAGTCGCAGGTTTTTCCTGGGGATTTGCAGAATTTAAAATTCCTTGTGAACTGGAAGCTTTTCATAGAGGCGGGTTAGAATACAATCAATATTAATTCTGGTGCAGATGCCATCTTTTCTTAATCCATCACCACCATCTCCTACATGCAAATGAGCTTCCACAGCCCCATCTAGGCTTTCCCACAGAGCCTGTCTCACATGCTCTCTTCACTCCCAGCCAGGAAGCAAACCTCCCTGATTCCAGGCCCATTGTTGTACATGATTGGAAATGCAGGATCCAATGTCACTCAGCCTTTGCAAGACAAGACCCCCAGCTCCATTACTCCTGGGGCAGAAGCAGCTTTTTCTTCGTCGGAGAACTGTTGAAATGTGGATTTCCTTGTTAATTGAGGTTCCCAGCACGTCTGTGGAGCTGGCTGGACGCCTCCAGAATGTTTTCCAAGCAGGCTCCAGCTATTCCGGCCTGTCAAGACCAGACTTGCCAAGGGAGTGTGGGGCTGGAAGATGTTCATTCCAGATTCACAGTGCTGTGCATGCGTTTCAGAGCCAGCTTTGGCAAGCTCAGACCAATCTCTGCCACCTAGCTGGACCAAAGAGAGGGGTTGGGGCGGGCAGGCAGTGAGGTTTCTCAAGAGGGCTGGAGAAAGCTGTGTGCAGCAGGACACAGCCAGCAGGCATGCATACAAGCAACAGGCGGTTTCCCTTAACTGTTTCCCTCCCAAACACTGAGCCCCCTCTATCTTCCCTAGAAGGCCTTGGGTATGAACCCTTTGTCTTCTAGAGCCAGAAGAACAGCTTAAGTTTCTCCTTTTTTTTTTTTTTTTGGACCATTTTTTTCATTTTATCGTACTGTACAGAGAAATTGAGAGGAGGGGGAGATAGAGAGGAAGAGAGAAAGACAGACACCTATAGACCTATTTCACCACTTGTGAAGCCCCTGCCTTGCATGTGGGCAGCCAGGGGCTCAGATCTGTATCCTTGCATTTATTACTATGTAATAATACATACATGCTTAACCAGCTATGCCACTGCCCAGCCCCCCACTTTTCTTTATTTTTTATTTATAAAAAGGAAACACTGACAAAACCATAGGATAAGAGGGGTACAACTCCACACAATTCCCACCACCAGCTCTCCGTATCCCATCCCCTCCCCTGATAGCTTTACTATTCTCTATCCCTCTGGGAGAATGGACCCAAGGTCATTTGCAGAAGGTAGAAGGTCTGGCTTCTGTAATGGCTTCCCCTTAGCTTAAGTTTCTAAGCAGTTCACAATACTTCTGTGTACCAGGCACCTTATAGATACCCATTTCTTTTTTCTTTTCTTTTCTTTTTTTTTATTTTCTTTCCTTTTTATATTTATTTATTTTCCCTTTTGTTGCCCTTGTTTTTATTGTTGTTGTAGTTGTTGTTGTTGTTATTGATGTCGTTGTTGGATAGAACAGAGAAATGGAGAGAGGAGAGAAAGAGACACCTGCAAACCTGCTTCACCACCTGTGAAGCGACTCCTGCAGGTGGGGAGCTGGGGGCTTGAACCAGGATCCTTATGCTGGTCCTTGCACTTAGTACCACGTGTGCTTAACCCGCTGTGCTACCACCCAACTCTCTAGATACCCATTTCATCTGTTAATATCTCATCACATGTTATTATTCCTATTTTTGCATACTGGGAGCCTGAGGCTACACAGAGGTAAAGTCACTCTCTCAAAGTCATCAGTGACACTTCAACTTATGGATGCAAGGAGACAGACTGAAACACTTGACGGAGCATCTGACATTGGGAGTATTAGCAGGCTGGTGACAGGAAAGATGTCAGTAGCCTCAGATGTTCATGAAAAGTGACAATTATAGTAACTTCTGAATTTTCAAACTGAGCTTCAATTTGATTGAGTGAGTGTGGGCCTCAACCACCCCCTGCATTTGCCCTAGTTGTTATCTCACCTGCCTAGTTGTTATCTCACCTGCTTCTCATCTCAGACCCCAAAGCTGGTGGCTGGAGCAAGATGAAGTTTTGGGAGTGAGTGGGCAGCCAGTGGTTCCCAACTCCCTCCCTTCCTCTCTTCTTTCCTTCCTTTCTTTCTCTTTCTTTCATGCTCAAGCTATATTATTTAATTTATGTACACTTCTGCATAACCATTGTACTCTCTCTCCAGCCCCATATGTACATTTCTGCACTTTACTTATTCTCCCTCTCAAAAAAGGAATGCCCCCAAATGTCTGGTGGGTTAGATTCAGGGATGAGTTGATAAAGGACTTATAGTCCTTCTTTCTTCCTCGTTGATTATGTCTAGATTTGGAATGAGCCTGGAAGATCTGTAGGCAGAATGTTCTTGATTCAAATCCTAGCAGGTTCCCTCCCCCTGGAGTTTGTGCCCCAGCTTCTGTGTGGAGTGGAGCTTAGGACGACTGGGGTGTGCTAGAGCAGCAAGGTCCAACTCTATCCCTGGCCTCCTTCCCCCATCCCCCAAGACAAGACACCTGGGAAACTCAAGAATTGCCCTGTAGATATTAAGTTTAATTTTAGAGGTGAAAAGAAAAATTCAACTTGTAGAAAAAAGTTGTGTTGTCATATGACCATTATTAAGATTTGTGTGAATAACTAACTGTTAATGTCTTTTCTACTTTCTATGTCTAGCAGTTGAAAAACACAAAACCAAGAGCCAGGAGATACCTGGTAGTAACCTTGTAAATGTCTTACCATATGTGAGGTCCTGGGTTCAAGTCCTGATATCCATGATGGAACTATCCAGTGGTTTCTCCCCCTTTCCTTGTCCCCCCCTTCCCTTTTTCTTTTATCAGAGCACTGGCTTGTGTTGGTTCTGGGGGTTGAACCTGAGACATTAGAGCCTCAAGCATGAAATCTTTTTTTTGCATAGTCATTATACTGTCTCCCTAGCTCTTTTTCCTCTGTTTCTCTCTCTCTCTCTCTCTTTTTTTTTTTTTTTTTGCCAGAGCACTGCTCAGCTGTAGCTGGTGTGATGTGGTGTGGTGTGGTGTGGTGTGGTGTGGTGTGGTGTGGTGTGGTGTGGTGTGGGGTGTAGGGGATTGAACCTGGGACCTGGGAGCCTCAGGCAGGAGAGCTGCTTTGAATAGCCATTATGCTGTCTCTCCCACCCAGACTCTCTCTCTCCTTCTCTCCTCAGTCTCACTCTCTGGGAATGCTGGACCCAGGAAGTTACTCAGCAGTGTTATATGTGTACAAGGCCCAGAGTTCATCCTCAGATGCCACATTTAACAACAAGAAATGTAAAATTTGGGAGTCGGGCAGTAGCGCAGCGGGTTAAGTGCATGTGGTGCGAAGTGCAAGGACCAGCTTAAGGATCCCGGTTCAAACCACCAGCTCTCCACCTGCAGGTTCAGTCCCCCACATACCACACCATACCACATAAGCCAGGTGGTAAAGCAGGTCTGCAGGTGTCTGTCTTTCTCTCCCCGTCTTCCCCTCCTCTCTGTATTTCTCTCTGTCCTATCTAACAATGTCAATAACAACAATAATAACTACAACAACAATAAAAAACAAGGGAAACAAAAGGAAAAATATTAATTTTAAAAATATCTATATAAAATTCAGGACTGGGTGGACAACATAACAGGTATGCAAAAGACTTTAATGCCTGAGGCTCTGAGTTCCCAGGTTCAGTCCCCCAGCACTTCCAAAAGACAGTGCTGAGCAGTGTTCTATCTCTCATTAAAATAAAATAACATTTTTAATGTAAAATCCAAAGTCAGTATTGTTGCATTTCCATGTAGTATGAACTTTCTGAGGAAGCACACTGGGTTATACTTATTACCTGTGGTCCCATGCCAGCAGAGAATTTGAGAATGACTTAGCCCAGCTGGTCTCTGAGGCACAATGAATTCAGAGGCATCTACAGAAACAAGCATGAGAGAGCTGGAAAATATGAACCAGGAGAAAAACGTGTAGGAACTGAACTGCAGTGGGCTGGGTGCCGTGCTTATATCTTCCTTGTTTTCCTGAAATTAGAAGCTGTCAAGAGTTCTGAGACTTGCGCCTGATTCTGTTTCTTCTAATGTTTAAATCTGGGCTGTGCATAAAATAGCAGAACGTGAATTTTTTTTTTTTTTTTTTTTACTATTTCCTGAGAATTTAGCCTGAGAAAAGGCAGGAGGATTCTTAGAGCATTAGTAGAATTAATCAGTTTCTCCAGACAGTGACAACCACAAAGATGGAGTATAACCATTGCTGGTGTTCTATGGTTAGAATTTTTTTTTATATAACCTAAAAAATAAACTTAGATCATGACTAAAATGATTGCATTTCAAGGAAAAGACTAATTCCTCCCTGATGGCACCAGAGAAGTAGAAGAAGTAGAAGTTTGTTAGCAAAACTTTGACTGTTTGTGAGAAATCAACACAATTCTGCCAAGTGCCACAGATAGACAGGACAGTGACCTATCCTCAGAAGCATGAATTTCATTCCTGCTCCCCAAGGGACACAATCGTCATTCATACTGTTCTCAACGATACAAATATATATATATATATATATATATATATATATATATATATATATATATCCCAATTTTCTTGTGTTGTTCTTCCTCACCAATCATAGAATTGATATCCTTTTAGTTTTTTGGTTGTTTTTTTTTTTAACCTCCAGGGTTATCACTGGGACTCAGTTCCTGCACTACAAATCCACTGCTTCTGGAGGCTTTTTTTTTCCCTTTTCTTGCTATTGTTGTTATTATTGTTGTTGTTACTGCTGTCATTGTTGTTGGATACGACAGAGAGAAATGGAGAGAGGAGGAGAAGACAGAGGGGGAGAGAAAGATAGACACCTGTAGACCTGCTTCACCGCTTGTGAAACGACTCCCCTGCAGATGGAGAGCCGGGGGCTCGAACTGGGATCCTTAAGCTGGTCTTTGTACTTCACATTATGTGCGCTTAACCTGCTGCACCACCTCCCAGCTCCCCCATTTAGGTTCTTATCTCTAACAGCAAAATTATAGTTGGCAGTGACTCATAAAATGTAGGCACTTGAGAAGAGTAGTTAATATATATATATATATATATATATATATATATATATATATATATATATATATATGACAGTTGTGATGACATATGAAATTAACACAGTAAATAAAAAGCCTGGAGGGTATCCACCCCCAAAATAATCACTTGCTGCTTAAACATGAGGATAACCTTTAAATGCCCTTAAATTATTTGAGAGACAAGGCCCACATCTAAGGCAAAGGCTCCAGCCTCCAGCCTGTCTCCTCTTAATGCAGTAGAACCTGCCTCTCAGGATTGAAATGGAAAGCACTTTGCTGCTGTGACTGACTTTGGACCTGTTACTCCCTTTACGGGAGCCCCCTTCCTTCCTCCCTTTTGAAAGCATAAATGTAGGCAACTGTGTAACCTTCCAAGTTATCCCAAATTATCTGAGAGCTTAAAGACATATGTTTGAAGTCATGATTTGGGGGTGGGGCGTCCGCTTTACTTATTCTCTTTCCTCTTCAGTCTGAGTACTTCCCTAGAGTGCTTTACCTTCAGGACTGAAGGAAAGAGCAGTGGTGAAATATCTTCTAGGGATTAGCATGAAAGTAATAAGATAACTGATTTTTGGTAACAGTATAGGACAGTATCATCTTAAAACCTGGAACGGGAGGTTGTTGCATACGAAAATACTTAAAAAAAAAAAAAAACACAAAGAAAACTTGCTATTTATGAAAGATGCCAAGGAAAAGGTGGTAGAAATGACCATGTGGTGGACATTAGAGAAAAAGGAGAGAGAAATGGCAACAGAGTTTGAGATCTGGGGAAATATAGTTTCAGTAGAGGGCCACACAGGACCTGCTGATTTCTCTAGTTTCAGAGTTGAAACCAAGAAATGGGCCCCAGGACAAGCACTAAGGATGTCAACCAGGCACAGAGCCTGAGAGTGGCTAAATAGGGATTAGGGTCAGAGTATCAGAATTTAATTCCTCTGCCAGTGACAGGAACACCCAAAACAACAGACTTAAGCAGGATGAAAGATCACACGGAAGATGTGGAAGGGGTCAATCCAGGGCTGGTATTTTGACTCCATCCTTAGGAGGGGTTCTAGCTCAGTTGTCCTTCCATTCCACTAAAGTAGGACTGCAAATGATTTGTGAGAAGAGAATTCCTAGCGGCAAGAAAAGTTGTAGACCTTCCTTATCTTGGTTTATGTTTTCAGTCATTGACACTGAGTGCCTGATGTGTTCAGGCATTGCTTGAGGGCAATAGGATTCTGCTGGTAAAGCTTAGTCAGGTGGGAGGCAAGTCAGACAGTTTTTTTTTCTTCTAGCGTTTGCCCTTCTTCCGTAGCCAGTCAACAGCGTCAGGTTGAGCCTGATGTAAAGTTTCGAGACCTCCTTTGAATCTGGAGAGGTGGCAGTCGTTGACTATGTGGGTCATAGTCTGTCTGGAGCCGCAGGGGCAGTTTGGGTCGTCTCTGGCTCCCCAGCGATGGAACATAGCGGCGCACTGGCCATGGCCTGTTCGATAGCAATTGAGGAGGGCCCAATCAGACAGTAAGCATTCTCTACTCCAGTCTTTCCAATGAGCTATCTTCAGTTTTACTTGTACCTCATTAAAGATGGGAGCAGGCAATGTCAAACATCCCCTGCTGATGTCTGTAGGCACCTTGGGCAGACAGTATGGGCATCTCTTTAATAGAAATTCATTTCATCAAACACTCCCTGTGCAGGTCTTGTGAGAAGAGTGGAGGGGCTGAAGGGGCAGAGTGGAGGGGGTGAAGGGGCGGAGTGGAGGGCTGAAGGGGCGGGGGTGGTGTAGAGGAAGAATTAGTAAACCAGGGCCTCACCGTGAAGTGGTGAAGTGACCTAGAGTCATTCTTCAGCCAGCATCCTCATGGGCCAAATTGAAAAACATGAAGATAAGAATCCAGATGTAAATTCTTGAATCTATTTTCTTTGAAGAAAAAATAATCAGGGTTCTTCCTTGCTACCTTGCTATGTACAGAGCAAGAGTGATCAGGAATAATTTTGTGGTTCCTATGATTTTTTTTTTTTTTTTACCAGAGCACTGCTTAGTTCTGGTTTATGGTAGTGTGGGGGATTGAACCTGGGACTTTGGAGCCTCAGGCATGAGAGTGAGTTTCTTTGCATAACCATTATGCTGTCTACTCCTGCCCTTGGACTTTTGAGACTAAGCTGGGGAGCTTGGGACATTCCTTTTTCCTGCTTATGTGACTTCATGCAGTGGTCCCTGAGCCTGGTTTTGCTGGGAACCAGGCAACTGCCCAGCCTTATTAGCACATGTGTTATAAGTGGGCAGGGACTGAAGTTAGACCCAGAGCCAGTGTTGTCCACTCAGAACTGCCCTGGCCACAGTAGTACCCAACATCAGCGATTTTCAAAATATCTGAGATGAAGAGCTAGCTTTGTAAGCTTCAGCTTTCAATATGTCACAAGGATGAAATATTTGAAAAATGAAATTAAAGAGACTTATGGTGACCAGATACAGTGGGTAGAGCACATGCCTTGCATACATGGGGTCCTGCGTTCAGTTCCTGGACCTGCATGTTCCATTTTTCTTGCCTTTTTGTTTGTTTGCTTGTCGTTGCTGGGACTTTACCACTGCAGGCTGACTTTTCAGAGGGACAGAGAGAGGGAAGTTTTCTCCGTGCAGTGGGGGCACGCACCCCTACTCTCACCCCCATGGGCTCACTTGCCAACCCTCTCTCATTTAGAAATTAGACCTTTAAAAAAATGAAATCATGTATGGTCTTTATAGAAAATAGTCAGACTTTCACTTTAAAACATCATACAAAATAGAAAAGTAGACGTCTACCCATAGATTCAAGAGACATAAAATTAATTTGTCCCGTGGCTTTAAGCATTCTAAAGGCTCTCTCGATTCAGCTAGTTTGCTGGCAGCGAGGCATTAAGAGTCATCTCTGGCACTGGGGGGGGCTGCACTTTGGTCAGCACTGTCCTGCAGACCAAGGACCTCAGGCCGGTCAGTCAGAGGCTACTGTCCTCCCCAGCTCCCAGTTCAGTTCTTGGACTGTTCTAAAGGAGAATGAAGAAGCTGCCCTTCATCCTCTGTGGCCCATGCCTATCTCCTTCCCCACACGTCTCTCTGGCGCCCCCTGCCCAGTGTCCCATGTCCAGCACCCTACCCTGTAGGACAGCTCGGCTGACTGTCCTATGAAAGTCCCCATGTGCAGGTGAAAACTTTATCACATACTTGGAGCCAGAGAAGGCAAGGTCAGCACAGACTGCGATCATTAGCTAGGCTCCCCCATCAAACTGGGGCTTCGAGCATATGCAAGTTTGATCAGCAAAGCAGCCAGAGGCCAGGCACTGTGACCTGTGCAGGGCAGGTGGGTGACTGCTGGCCCTATCTTGCAGTTCTCCAAGGAGAAGGAGAGGCACATGATGGACAGGACCCCTGAAAGACTGAAGAAGGAGCTGGAGGAGGAGCTGCAGCTGAGCAGTGAGGACCTGCGCAGCCACGCCTGGTACCATGGCCGCATCCCCAGACAGGTACCCGCCCTGCCCCCTGCCGGCACACGCCTGGCCGCTCTGATGCTGCCTGGACTGATGACCTTGCAGGGTCGCGTGTCTGTGCCTTGTGGGAGCCAGTCCCAATCCAAGCAAAAACAAATGCTCTCAAGTGGTGAGCGGTGACTTGACCCAGAAGACTGTGGGAAGAGCTGTGGTCAGGTATCCAAAGTGTTTCCACCTGCCTCCCAAGTGGATGGGGGAGAGTAAATGTTCACTGTGGTCTGCAAACCCAAAGTGGGTAGGAAGCAGCTGCCACAGGACTGGTAACCTGAAGATGCAGGAGGCTGCTGTGGTTCAGGTAATTGAACTCTGGGCCGCCGGCCTGCAGCCTCACACTTTCTTGGCATGTAGTGGCAGGTGCAGAGAGGGTGTCATCAGGGCGAGTGGCACAGAGCCTGTGCCCTAGAGTGTCCAGCAATTGCTTTCTCTCCATCACCCCCACCGACCTACCTACCTGAGAGGAGGAAGAGCAGAAACTATACCATTGATCACAGACAGCCTACAATGGGGGGTACATTTGGTTGAATGGCATGGGTGTGTGCTATTTAATAGTATGGAAGTAGAAAAATAAGTGCAGACCTGAAGTGTGGAGTTTTTCTTTGGTATTTCTTGTGGCCTGTTCTGAACAGGAGGAAGATTGGCTGGGGCAAGAGGAAAGGGATTCTGTTGTCTTTTTTTTTTTTTTTTTAACTGTAGCAGATTTCTCAGCACTACCAAAGGAGTTAACCCCCACTCTAACTTCTTTTTTTTTATTATTATTTTTATATTTATTTATTTATTTTCCCTTTTGTTGCCCTTATTGTTTTTCATTTGTTGTTATAGTTATTATTGTTGCTATTGATGTCATTGTTAGATAGGACGGAGAGAAATGGAGAGAGGAGGGGAAGACAGAGAGGGGGAGATAAAGATAGACACCTGCAGACCTGCTTCACCACCTGTGAAGCGACTCCCCTGCAGGTGGAGAGCCAGGGGCTCAAACCAGGGTCCTTATGCTGGTCCTTGCTCTTCGTGCCACATATGCTTAACCCACTGGGCTACCGCCTGACTCCCCCACTCTAACTTCTATAGGAGGCCAGGCAGTGGTTCACCCAATTGAGCATGCACATTACCACATGCAAGGACCTGGGTTCAAGCCCCTGGTTCTCACCTTCAGGGGAGAAGCTTCATGAGTGGTAAATAAAGCAGTGCTGTAGGTGTCTCTCTTTCTCTCTCCCCCCTCTCAATTTTTTGATGCCTATTGGAAGATACAGAGTAACAGAGAGAATGGGGAAGGAAAAAATAGCTGCCAAGAATGGCGGATTCTTCATGCAGGCACTGAGTCCCAGCAATAACCTGGTGGTGATAAAGGGGGACAAAGAACGACTATAGGAGATACAGAAAAGGGGGGGCAGGCTGTAGCATAGTGGGTTAAGCGCACATGGCATGAAACTCGAGGACTGGCATAAGGATCCTGGTTTGAGCCCTGGGCTCCCCACCTTCAGGGGAGTCACTTCACAAGTGGTGAAGCAGGTCTGCAGGTGTCTGTCTTTCTCTCCCGCTCTCTGTCTTCCCCTCCTTTCTCCATTTCTTTCTGTCCTATCTGGCAACAACAACATCAATAACAATGATAAAAACAAGGGCAACAAAAAAGGAAAATAAATAAATATTTTTTTAAAAAAAGAAGATACAGAAAAGAAGATAAACTCTCGCCTATATATAAACTCCCTCCTAGAGATAATCACAGTGAACATTTTCATATATGTCCTCCCAGACTTTCTAAATCAAGGGTGAGATCATACAACATATACTTTTTGGTAGCCCACTTTCTTCACTTAATGATATATCCCAGGAATTTTCTCCCACTGCAAAATGCCATTCTGCATTGTCTATCTGTCCACTGTATGGATGCAGCACTATATATTGGACACTGTGACCAGCATTCTTTAAGATAAGTGCTATGTTCATGCCTGTAATTATTTCCTCAGGCTCAATTCCAATAAATGGAATTTCTATGTGAAAACATTTTCAAGGCAAACATGCAGCTTTAAAGTAACCATGGTGACATACTATTCTGAGCTGACTAATCAAACATAGCGATATCCTGTAGGATTGTCAGTGTTTATAGAACTAATCACTGTGACCCTCATCCGTCTCTTTGTTGTGATCCTAAAATTTATTTTCTGGAGCACACCTGGTCACCAGCCTCAAGGACTTGGGCTCGAGCCCCCACACCCCATCGGCAGTGAGCCTGCTTCATGAGTGATGAAGCAGGTCTTTCTCTGCCTCTTTCTATTTCTTCAGCCTCTCTCAATTTTTTAAACATCTTTTTCCTTTATTGGGGGATTAATGTTTTACAGTTGACAGTTTACATTAATATGTTTATGTACATACATATAACATTTCCCAGTTTTCCATATGTACATAAACATATTAATGTAAACTGTCAACTGTAAAACATTAATCCCCCAATAAAGGAAAAAGATGTTTAAAAAATTGAGAGAGGATGAAGACAAACAACAACAACAAAAAACCCTTTCTTTCAATTTCTCTCTGTTCTATCAAATAAAAAAAAATTTTTTTTTAAGGAAAGAAAAGAAAGAAAAAGAAAGGGGCTGGGTGGTGGCGCACCTGGCTGAGCGCACATGTTACAATGAGCAAAGACCCAAGTTCGAGTCCCCAGTCCCCACCTGCAGGAGGAAAGCTTCACAAGTGGTGAAGCAGTGCTGCAGGTGTCTCTCTGTCTCTCTATCCCACCCTTCCCTCTCAATTTCTGGCTGTCTCTATCAAATAAATAAATAAAGACAATAAAAAAATTCTAAAAAGAAAAAGAAAACAATGTTCACCGGGAGCAGTAGACTCATAGTGCTGGCACCAAGTCCCAGCAAGAACCCTGGTGGCAATAAAAAATAAAATAGTTTTATTTTCCACTTGCCACAATTGTAAATTTTCAGCTAGACATCATTCAAGATTATGTAACTGAACTTTATAATGATAGCTGTACTAGTTCAAGCTAACATGTCACTTCTTAAAGATTTTTTTAAATTTATTTATTCATTCCCTTTGTTGCCCTTGTTGTTTTATTATTGTCATTGCTGTTGGATAGGACAGGGAGAAATGGAGAGAGGAGGGGAAGACAGAGAGGGGGAGAGAAAGACAGACACCTGCAGACCTGCTTCACCGCTTGTGAAGCGACTCCCCTGTAGGTGGGGAGACGGGGGCTCGAACCAGGATCCTTACGCCGGTCCCTGCGCTTTGCACTATGTGTGCTTAGCCCGCTGCGCTACCGCCCGACTCCCACTTCTTAAAGATTTTAAGATGTTTACTTATGGGAGAAGAGAAACCAAAGCATAATTCTAACACTTGCAAGTGTTAATGCCAGGGCTTAATGTTGGTACCTCTTACTCTTGAAAAATTTTATAGCTGCTGTTTACGTAATACCATCCCCATTTTGTAGATAATCTAACTGAGCTAGAGCGGTTATGTAGCATTTCCAAAGTCACACAGCTGAGCCAGAAAGCAAACCCAGGCAGCCTGAGTCTAGGTGACAACACAGAGCTCTGTGCCATATAAGCTCTCTCTCCTTTTGCTATAAAACATCAGCTCTAACATAGGCAGCCTTGTTGGGCACCTGCTGTGTTCCAGATGTTCTGCCAATCCTTTGTCTTTTTATGTATTCAAGTATATCATCCTCCTAACTATTTCGTGAGATGGGACCTGCCCTGACCTTGTTCCAGACCCTCTAGCAAGAATCAGTGTGCCCAGAACCCACCTCCATATCTGACTCTGTAGTACCTGGTCTCATGCTTAGAAAGAGGGCGCTGAGTGACTTTTAGATGCCAGTAGTCACTCTACTGGCATCTAAAGGAAGGAATAGGCAACCAGACCCAACAGACACAAGTTTTCTAACGTCTATTTTACATCCTTCAAATTTGCATAAATTTTACCTTGCTGTGATGTGAGACTCTTCTGGCATCTAACATACCCGTTGTTTGTTTATCCTCACTGAAATGGAAGCTTTCGCTTAAAAATAGAAGGCTCACCACAGTGGAGACTCTAGTCTGCTTCATTCACTGCTGTAAACCTAGTGCCATGTTGGCACATAGTAGGTCTCCAGCAAATATTTCCAAAGTTAATGAGAAAGTTCTTTTTTTTTTTTTTTTTTTTTTTTATTCATGAGAAAGATAGGAGAGAGAGAAAGAACCAGACATCACTCTGGTACATGTGCTGCTGGGGATTGAACTCAGAACCTCATGCTTGGAAGTCCAGTGCTTTATCCACTGTGCTACCTCCTGGACCACGTGAGATAGTTCTTTAAATGAATACTTAATTCTTCTAAGTATTAAATGTTTGTAGGGAAAAAAAAAAAAAAAAGCTTGACTAGGGAAGATCTGCCACAATAGCATTATGTTCTGTTGGCCCAAAGAAGTGGGGAGACATGCAGCTATTAAAAGGAGTGTGAGGACTGGAGAGAGAGAGAGAGAGGTCACCAGGTAGCCTATGTGCCTTGGCTTGTGCACCCACAGGTGCCTGTGGTGTCTCTGCCTCTCTCTCTCTATATCCACCTAAAAATGAAAAAGCATCCTAGAGCAGTGAAGTCATGCGTGAGACCTTCATTCCGCAAAATAGATCTTACAAATATAAAAGGAATGGGGTGGGGGTAGCATAGTGGTTATGCAGAGACTCTCATGCCTGAGGCTTGGAAGTCCCAGGTTCAGTCCCCTGCACCACCATAAGCCAGAGCTGATTAGTGCTCTGGTAATATATATATGAATGTAAGCTGGCCTTTCCTACTCTTTACAAACCTTTTTCCCCCAAAAGGTGTCAGAAAACCTCGTGCAGCGAGATGGTGACTTCCTGGTTCGTGACTCTCTGTCCAGCCCCGGAAACTTCGTCCTGACCTGTCAGTGGAAGAACCTCGCTCAGCACTTCAAGATCAACCGTACTGTCCTGCGGCTCAGTGAGGTCTACAGCCGCGTGAAGTACCAGTTTGAGATGGAGAGTTTCGACTCCATCCCAGGCCTGGTGCGGTGCTACGTGGGCAACCGTAAGCCCATCTCCCAGCAGAGTGGGGCCATCATCTTCCAGCCCATTAACCGGACAGTGCCGCTGCGGTGCCTGGAGGAGCGCTACGGCACCTCCCCGGGCAGGGCCCGCGAGGGCAGCCTCACAGAGAGCAGGCTGGACGTGACCAAGAGGCTGAGCCTCACCATGCGAGAGCAAAATGCATCCCGGGGGAACCTCCTCAGGTGGGACAGGGCCTTTCCAGGTGTTGTGGGGACCGTGAGGGCTACCCAGGCTGTCAGGCAGATAAGGAGCTCCCCCTGGAAGAGGGGAGCAGCAGAGATGGGCATCAGAGTGCCAGGAGTTGTGGGAGACATGGCATGAGGCAGTGAATAATCAGTTTCCACTGCGTTCGTACCAAGAACAAATGATACCTATTCTGAGGAGAGGAGAGGAGGGGAGGGGAGGGGAGGGGAGGGGAGGGGAGGGGAGGGGAGGGGAGGGGAGGGGAGGGGAGGGGAGGGGAGGGGAGGGGAGGGGAGGGGAGGGGAGAGGAGAGGAGAGGAGAGGAGAGGAGAGGAGAGGAGAGGAGAGGAGAGGAGAGGAGAGGAGAGGAGAGGAGAGGAGAGGAGAGGAGAGGAGAGGAGAGGCTGGGCTAACTGAAAGAGACTTTATAGAGGAGGTATGGTCAGTGTGGGGACTGGGGAAAATGTGGACAGATGCTTCAAAGTGGGTAGGGAGGGCATTCCCAGTGGGTGGCCTGGCCTGAATATGAATGGCTATAAGGAAAGGCAGGAGTTGCTTGGAGTGAATCCTTGGTGAGGCTGGGCCACCTAAGTTAAGGGAGGTGACCCCACTCAATTGGAAGGCCTCAGTGGCAGGCTGAGGGAGACTAATACAAGATCACAGACCCAGACAAAGTCAACAAAGCACCTTTTTAAATGCAGTGTGGAGGAAAGAATCCACAACCTCTTCTGTGTGTGAGACTGTTGAGTGACCTCCCCCACCTAGTTTGTTTATTGTTTTGGAGGGAAGAGAGAGGAGGGACACCATCCATGTCGCTCCTCCCAGCGCCGTCCATGTTGCTTCCAGGCGCCGGCATACCTAGCAGAGCCATGTGGTGTCATACGCAAAGACTCAAGTCAGAACCTAAAGGGCAAAAGCCTCACAAACAGTAGAGCAGTCCTCTCTCTGTCTTTGTCTGTTCTCTCCGTCTCTTAGCCTCTATTAAAAATTACTTACATATATAATATATGTATATATTTACTTATGTATATATTATGAGAGAGAGAGGTAAAGAGGAAGACCAGAGCACTAGCCCGGCTCTGGCATAAGGTGGTATCAGGGGGGTCGGCCGGTAGCGCAGTAGGTTAAGTGCATGTGGCACTAAGCGCAAGGACCAGACTAAGGATCCCAGTTTGAACCCCCGTCTCCCCACCTGCAGGGGAGTCACTTCACAGGCAGTGAAGCAGGTCTGCAAGTGTCTGTCTTTCTCTTCTCCTCTCTGTCTTCCCCTCCTCTCTCTTTCTCTCTGTCCTGTCATATAAAAACATCATCAATGACAACAATAATAATAACCACAACAGCGATAAAACAAGGACAGCAAAGGAGAAGAAAAAAATAGCCTCAGGAGCAGTGGATTCGTGGTGTAGGCACCAAACCCCAGCGATAACCCTGGAGGCCAAAATAATAATAATAATAATAATAATAATAATAATAATGTGGTATCAGGAGTTGAACCTGCGATCTTTGGGTTTCAGCATGCTAGCTGCTGCTCTAACAGGGTGGGTTATCTCCCCAGCCCACCCTGGTCTCTAAGCTTATGCACTTAAACCAATCTGTTTTATTCCACTCACTGGTCTTCTCCCTGGACCAGGAGGAAATGTCATAAATTACAATTTATAGCCTGTAAAAAACTCAGAAGCAAAGTACAAGACTGTGAGTAATGCAAATTACAGTTGTGTGTTGCCAGGACTATCTAGTGGATGTTAGTCAGCATCGGTTGGGGGACCCATTGGTCTCAACTCAAATATGTGTCTTCCACCAACTGGCTGGTTGGCCCTGGGCAAGCTGTGCACCTTCTCTGTGTCTCACTTTCTTCATCTGGAAAGATGGGGTCTGGGGGTTAATTGAGTGAAGCTCTACCCAGCACTGGGAAGAGTGTTGGTACAGTGATGCACTAGTTAGCTTCAGTACCTGTTACCTTCTCTGGGAGGATTGGAGACTTGCAGGAGTCTGGGCAGCTTCAGGGGAGAGGGGTGGGGAGACAAGAAATTTCCCTTTTTGTAGTCACAAGATTAGCCTTTTTTTGTTGTTGCCAAGGCTTCACTGTTCTCAAGTCAACTTTTTCCATTAGAGAGGAGCAGAGAGACAAAGGGAAAGACAGCACAGCACTGCAGCTTCTTCAGGGTGATAGGGGCCAGGATTAAACCTGGGTGGTACTGCACATGGCAAAATAGGCACACTGTCCAGGCAAGCTATCTTGCTGGCCCTTGAAGACCTCCTTTTAAGAGATAAAAAGTGCACTGTTTCTTCTGGGAATGATGGCTGGCTGTCAGTGTGAAGGGAGCTGATACATAAGAGAGCCAAAGCATGTTCAGCAGTGCACAGACATCCTATAGAGGAGGCTGGTTTCCTGCACAGTCTTCAGGGACTTGGATTTTAAGTATAGTTTTTTTGTTTGTTTGGTTTTGGTTTTTGGTTTTCACTTTTTAAATTTTTATTTATTTATTCCCTTTTGTTGCCCTTGTTGTTTTATTGTTGTACTTATTACTGTTGTTGTTATTGATGTTGTCATTGTTGGATAGGACAGAGAGAAATGGAGAGAGCAGGGGAAGACAGGGGGAGAGAAAGATAGACACCTGCAGACCTGCTTCACCGCCTGTGAAGCGACTCCCCTGCGGGTGGGGAGCCGGGGGCTTGAACCAGGATCCTTTCACCAGTCCTTTCACTTTGTGGCACCTGGGCTTAACCCATTGCACTACCGCCTGACTCCCTTGTTTTTTAAGCTAAGAAGTGAAAGTAAGACTGAGGAAGTGTACTAGATTGATGAGACGTGTCTAGCAGGACCAGACTTCTGATCAGCAGAGCTGCGTAGGTCTCGTCACCCCTTGGCACAGGCCATAGGCCCAGAATTGTCTCAGCAAGGGGGGGAATAGGCTTGACATGAATGATGGCGCATTGCCCTGCCCTGCCCCACTGCCCTTCAGTGACTCCTGCACCTTCCCTGACGTCAGGCCCGCTGGTTGGCTGGCCAGTGGCCATTAGGCAAAGGCGTGTGCCCAGCCAGGTAGCATTCCAGGCCAGCATTTCTGGGCCCGGCGGCTGACCGCTTCTGGTGATCTCTGCTTAAGTAGCACTTCAAAGAAACTATTGTCTTCGAAATTTGCCCCTTGTGCTGCCTTATCTCTGAGGAGTTGCTGGGAATTTGGGGTATTTATTTTTTGGTATGTTTTATTTTCCCCCCCTTTTGGCATTTGCAAAGGTAGGAAAGCAATTTACAACTTCTGTAGCATAAGCTTGTGGGAGGGACGATGAAAGTTCATTACAACCTACCTGCCTGGTGTGTACTTTCTCTTGTAGCCAAAAAGAATCTGTTCTTTGGTGCTATTTCAGGCAATTTGCCGTCTGGATCAGGAAGGGACAGAAGGAATGCAGCTCAGTGTGTTGAAAATCACCTTTTCCCAGTGCCTCGGCTGCTGTATGCTGACTACGCCCACCCTCTCCAACCTTACTAGGAGGCGCTTGGCTGTGGGGGTCCCAGCCCCAAGAAACCTGGAGTAGGGGGTTATCAGCCACTGGGCAGTCCTGCAGAGTATTGGAGGGATGTTGTGATTTGCACTGAGATGGAAAATGCCCCAAAGCTTCCCCTGATACTGCGTCTGTATGGTGGAAATGCATGCTAGCTAGTTAGACATGTCTTTCCTCCTGGGTCTGTAAATAATTTTTAGGCTCTGTTGAGAGCACACATTCCAGTTCATCAGATTTTCCTGAGAGTGCCATGCTCCTCTGCTCTGTTCAGCAAACGAGAAGGCTCTGAGGAGGCATCCCTAAGCCTGGCCAGATTGCTGTGGGATACCAGCATGGAGCCCAAGGCGCAGTGTGTGTTAATCGTCTCATCGATTATCTCTTCCTCCAGCAGGCATTCCTTTACTGTTAGAGTATGCTCCGATACCCTCATTCTAAGCAATCTTGTTTTTTTAAAAAAAGTTTTCCATGACTGCCTACAGGCTTTACTTCTAAATGACACATGTCTGCTGTCCCACTTGTCTTTTGCTTCAGAAACAAAGAGAAGAGTGGCAGTCAGCCCGCCTGCCTGGATCTCATGCAGGACAGAAGAGCGCTGTCCCTCAAAGCCCACCAGTCGGAAAGCTACTTGCCAATTGGTAGGTGTTTGGAGATTTTGTGGAGGAGGAAGGGACTATGTCAGCCCAATTCCCTTCAGCTGAATTCGCCTGCAGGACGGGTGGGGAGGGGCTTTCAGGCTGAGTTTGGATTTGAATCACTGAGCTGCACACTGTGTGTGTGCTGGCTGTAAGCCTTATAATACTTCTTAGAGGTGGCTGTGTGTATTCCTTTAACGCAGCTGAGAGTCCCGAGGCACAGAAGCTATGTAACTTGTCCAGTCACCCATCTGGTGAAAGGCTAAAGCAAAACTTGAATCTGGTTTTCAGAGTCTGAGTCCATTTTAGCTGGTGATTTTCATGACAGTTGAGCCAATTCCCTTGGTCTCCACCTTGGGAAGTAGTAGGTGGGTGAGTTGATGCAGAGAGACTTGGTGGAGCATCTCTCCACAGAGCTGCTCCTCTCCCCACTGTGCCAACCACAGCCAGACAGGTGAAGTGTGAGGTGTGGGCAAACCTACTAAGCACTTCTATTAGTAAGGTTGGAACCATTTTTCATAACTAACCTTTGTTGGAACCGCAAACTAAATTTAATTTATTAATATTATTATTATTACTACCAGACCACTGCTCAGCTGTGGTTTATGGTGGTGCTGGGGATTGAACCTGAGACTTTTACTGCCTCAGGCGTCATGAAAGATATTTTGCATAAACGTGATCTTCCCAGTGCGCACACTGATTTTCCTAACGCCCCTTTATAAGCTGCATTTAGGTAGATAACCTCAACTTCTTCCTTCCCTTATCTTCTTTACCTACTTTCCGCACCTCCTTTCTTCTTCCCTGAGTCTCTCTGGCTTTCCCTTTGGAAGCCGACAAAATAGCTCATCTGGATAGTGTGTTTGCTTTGCCATGCCTGTGACCCAGGTTTAGGACTGGCCCCACCAGATTGGAAGAAGCTTCAATACTGTGGTATCTTTCTGCCATTCTCCCTCTCTGTCTCTGTCATGTCTGTATCTGAAAAAGTCAGCCTGGAGCAGTTTAACTTTGGTGACAATTTAAAAAAGAACAAAACTGGCTGGATGACTCAGGGTCCTTTATGTGGCTAGAAGCTTCTACTTCTTGGGGCAAGATTAGATTACTCACTGCCCTCCAAAGGCATTTTCCTGTTCTGACTGTACCAACCTTCTATGACCATAAAATAACATTGCAGTCCAACTGGCCACTGCGAGAATTCATAATTGCAGTGGGTGGAGCCAGGCTACTTCTGGAAACAAGCTGCCTGCTCTAGACTGGGTGTGGGACTGTCCTGCTGAGCTTTTGTTTGAGACTAAAGATTGAGACCCAAGGTCTCAGCACTGTGAAGGCTGGGGAGCTGACACTCACATGGACTGGTGTTCCCTTCCCCACTGAGTTTTTCCTGATCTTCTCTTGTCTTCCACAGGCTGCAAGCTGCCCCCTCAGTCACCAAATGTGGACACAAGTCCCTGCCCAAACTCACCTGTTTTCAGGACGGGCAGTGAGCCTACCCTGAGCCCAGCGGTGGTTCGGAGGGTCTCCTCAGATGCTAGAGCAGGGGAGGCACTGAGGGGCTCAGACAGCCAGCTGTGCCCCAAGCCACCCCCTAAACCCTGCAAGGCACCCTTCCTCAAGACTCCCCTGTCTTCATCCCCCTGGCTCAACTCAGAGGCCAACTACTGTGAACTGAGCCCAGCCTTTGCCGCAAGCTGTGACATGGGAGCCCGGCCACCCTTCTGTGCCCAGGACAGCTATGTGGAGCTGCTGACATCCAAGCAGAAAGGGGGGCCAGGCCCCCGGAACTCTGGCACCAACTACTTGATCCTTGATGATGATGACGGGGAAAGGCCTGGTGGGTTGCCATCAGCATTGCAGAGAAGCAAGGAGCAGGAGGACAAGGATGAGTTTGTGCCGCCCCTCCTGGAGAATGTCTCTTCATTCCGGCCCAATGACTTTGAGTCAAAGCTCCTTCTTCCGGAGAACAAGCCCCTGGAGACAGCCATGCTGAAACATGCGAAAGAACTGTTCACTAACAATGACCCCAAGGTTATAGCCCAGCACATGCTGAGTATAGACTGCCAGGTGAGTGCCCACACAGTAGGGTGGGGGTATATGTCAGGTTGTGTCGCAGGGGAGAGAGAAGAGACCAGGAACTCGTGGTGGAGTGGGAACGCAAATCTCTATTCACGGGGACGTCCCAGAGTTGGATGTGAGCACAGCGGTTTAGGACACGTAGAGCTAGCAAAATGGCCGCCTCCCACTATGCCCACCAGCCCTTCTCCAGGTCTTCTCCACGTCAGGACGCGGAAGAGAAAAAAGGGCGAACTTGGAATAGCAGCGGGTTTCATAGGGTAAAAACTGGAAGTGGCAAGTTGGAAATGGAAATGGCTAAGAAAGGGGGTGAAGAGAGGCAAAAGGCCTGCTGGGAAGGTGAAGGCGTCCTTAGCAACTGTTGCGATGGTTTTAACTGAATTAGCAATACCCTGAGAGGATAACATGGTGGGGATCTTTCAGGCAAAACAATGATTATGTAAGCAGAGCAGGGGGGCTGGCTTTAAGGCCCATCAGGTATACTTGGGGAGTATAGTACTTTTCAACACTCAGATGGGAGATCTCTCCGGGCCTCACTCTGCTTACTCTTTAAGTGCTCAGTTCATAGGAAAAGTCTTTCACTCAGGTATAGGGCTTTATTTAAGGGGTGGATATCACAGGCCAGAGCAACCTTTGCTCAGGCAGGAAGCCTGTACAATTCAGCTTGGGCAGAGAAGGTTAGGAGACTGCAGCTCAGCGTCCTGCCCCCCCCCCCTTACACACACACACACACACACACACACACACAGAGAGAGAGAGAGAGAGAGAGAGAGAGAGAGAGAGAGAGAGAGACCCTTCTCCAGCCTAGCACTGATTCAAAAATTCTCCCCTGACCTTAACTCCCATCAGAATTTGGAAGAGTCAGACCCAAGGAAGGAAGGAAGACTATAAATGAAAATGTAATTTCAGGAGTAGTAGAGTCTTATTTTTATTTCATTGTACATTACATCTACACAGTAAATCTGTTCTAGATTTACTTTATTGTTACTGAAATGCTCTTAGAATAAATACTTTAAATTTTTTTTTGATTGATGAGTGAGTGAACCAGAACATCAATCTGGCACATGTCAGGGATTGAACTCAGCACCTTGTGCTAGCAAGTCCTGGGCTCTTCCTCTGTGCTGCCTCCCAGGCCACTGTGTTAATATCTGCTCACTGATTTTTTTTAATTTAAAATGCAAATATAACTTTTTTAAAGTATAGAAGACAATGAAACAGTAAGAGAAAGGAAAAATTTGAAATCACAAGTCCAGGTTCCTAGTGACCCATCACCACTGTTTATTTTAGGCCATCTAATACATGTTTGTAAATCACTGTGTGCCTTTCTGTTTCCCACAGAAATGACACACAGACATACACTGTTCCAAATACTTTCACGACTATATGCATAAGTATATATTGACATGCCACCATTTCTGTTAGAAAACATGTATTTTAGATACGGATGAATTTTGTTCGCAGGAAGTCCTGAAGACCGCCTCATCCTTTAGAGACATTTCTAGAAGGCAGGGTTTCACTGGCTGCAGTGGATTCAGCCTGTCCCACAACAGCCAGAGACAGACAGGGCCCTGCATCTGAGCTGAGGCCTTAATCAGGTGGAAAATGAAAATCCTTTTTCATGTGTTGCTCAGTGAAATCAATTGTTTCAAAGGTCAAGGCTTATTTAGGAAGTGGGTTTTCCTAGATTAATTTCCTGGGTGGTGAGTCACAACAGGATATCTACTCTCTGAACACAACCCTGGGAAGTTCCCCCATTGATGGAGGGCTTGACAGAGCCCGGAATGTTAGGCAGGTGTTGGCTGTCTTGAGCAAACAAACCTGTCACTCATGGGGAGGGGGTGGAGTAGGGGAGGACTGTGTTGGACCTGTTCACGTGGTTTGCCGAGTGTCCTTGGGCAGTGCTCACAAAGTGGCCAGATAACATACCTTGTTAAATACTAGCTCACTTTGGAGCAAGCTAAACCTGTTTGTGTAGTTAAGAGGATTTAGAATTCCTCTTCTCATACCGGTCAGTCATACTGGGCCCTGGATCCTGTATCAGAACCTATGTTGGTTCGCCATCGAAGAAAGTCCAGTGACAATATGGGTCTCAGTTTATAGAACTGCCTGAATCCCCAGAGGAAACGAATGCTTCTCTGTGGCCTCTAGGCTGAGCTTGATGGGCTTCTGGGAAAGATAAGGATGCCGCCAACCATCTTGGTAGCCATGAAACTACAGTCCAAGACTGTTTTTGCTGGAGGAATATGCAGTTTCTGGAGGAGTTCCCCACTCCTGTCTGCCTTCAGACAGCCCTGGAATCGAAGGTGGACTGAGCCTCTAGCAGTGATGGGGAGGGGGGCAGGACCTGGAGTCACCTGGGAACTCTGTGGGTCCCCAGTCCCCAAGGACAGGGCTACTTAGTACCCCTTCCTCCTTTGTATCTCCTCCATCACTTCCTTATTCTCTACCTGGAACTACTGACCTCAGGGCTTTGCCAACAAAGCAGGCACCACCAGCCTCTCTGAGGGAAATAAAACAGAAGCTGTTGTTACCCTCTGTGAGTGCAGCAGCCACATGGGCCACCTGCACACTGGGAGTAGGCAAAGGCAGCATCTGGGGCCCGCCTGCTGGCCCTCACCCTGTGCAGGGCCCAGGCTGAGACCAAAAGGACAGTGGGTGGTCCTGAGAGTGCAGTGTCCAGCCCCCAGCTGCCACGGGCTCAGTCAGGATGGGCATCCACTGAGGATGGGCACTACCTGGGCCTCACTTGCTTTATCTGGTCCCCCAACCCTCCGCCCACCCACCTTTCTATGCCATAGCTAAGAGTGAAGCCCCATAGCTAAGAGCTTGGCCTCTGAGGATGAACTGCCTAACACCAACTACCCAGGTGAGTGTAAGGACTAAGTGAGATAATATATGCTGGGCCCTTTCTCCACACCTGATTCAGAGTCTGTGTTTGTGTTATCCATGCAGCCTTGATTGAGCACCTTCTGTGTGCCAGGCCAGCCCAGGGTCTCTGTCCCCAGGGACGTGTGACTGGATGGGGTCAGCTGAGAGGGCTATGGATGCAGGAGCCCCACCCATAAGTCATTTATTTCCATGGGGAATGCTCTGCAGCTAACTGAGGCAGGGTCTTGAACACTGGCGGGCAGGAGCGGTTGGAGTGAGATGCCTGAGATGACTTTTGAAGACTGAAGAGGAGTTGGCACAATGGGAAACGCAGAATGCCTCTCCAGGCGGCAGGGAACACATATGTGCAGACTCACATGTCACAAACCTAGGGACTGGGCTGGCTCCTGGCAGGGTCCACACTGTGGGCAGACATAGGTGGGGATGTGGAGGGGAAGACCTGGTCAGTCTTTACATCCGTGAATTCCCAAATTTCTTCTTCCTGCTTGTGCCAGGTTGCTGCTTTTACAGTAGGGGAAACAGATCTCAAGTGCACAGATGCAGGTTGGAGCCCCTGCTGAGGGCAAGGGAGGTGGGTAGCGGAACCAGGCCAGCTCACTGCAGGTCTCTTGACAGCTGGGTGGGGAACTGGGCCAGTGGTCCCGTCCCCCCAGGTGCTTCCCTGGGTCACTGCTGTGCGGTAAGGAGCCAACAAAGCCCAGGCCTCCTGCTGATGTAAGACAGCTCTGGTTGCAAGGGCAGAAGAGGCTGGAATTCTGTTTTGTGGGGCACTGGTGTCACCCTGTCCTGCCAGATCAACTCAGGGTATAAGTTTCAGAAATCTTCATCCCTCCTCTACATCCTCAAGCTACATGGCACCAGGCATTTCACAGAGGCTCTAATCCAGGACCCACAATATCAGTTCAAGAGCCTCTTGTACCACAGCTCAGCTGGGCAAACAGGTGTAATAACCTGGAAATATTTACACTGAAGGAATATAGACTAGAGGCTCCACTGTCTCAGAGAAGGGATCATTGCAGAGCTAGACCTTTTGGATCAAAACTGTATCAGGGGCAAGCCTCTGAATCTCCTTAATAGAACATGCATGACTTGAAGGATGCTTCACAGGCCTGTTGAATTTGGAGCATCTGACAGGGCAACTGTCTAAACCAGCAGCGTGTGTATGACCACAGGTGGCTGGGCTGTGCCTCTGGACTGCCTGCCATGGACAAAGTGTAAATCTCTTTCTAGAGATGGGGCCAGAATTTTTGCCTCTTGGCCAGTGAATCACAGCTTGTATTTTCAAATAGCATTTTGGATTTTATTTTATTTATTTATTTTTAGCCTCCAAGGTTATTGTTGGAGCTCGAGGCCTGCACCACAAATCCACTGCTCCTGGAGGCAATTTTTTACCATTTTTGTTAACCTTGTTATTTGTTATTGAAGAGGGGAAGATGGGGTGGGGGGGGGGGGAGAAAGACACCTGCAGACCAGCTTCACTGCTTGTGAAGCAACCCCCCTACAGGTGGAGAGCCCGGATCCTTGAGCTAGTCCTTGCGCTTCATGCCAAGCACACTTGACCCACTGCACTACCACCGAACCCCCCACATTTTGGAGTTTTAAGATCATTTTGTCCATTGCAATATCCTTGAGAAATATGAACTTAGAAGATGTCTGGGGAAGGGAGACTGAGGTCCACAGAGCACAGTATGATTTCAGCAACATCTGGACAGATAATTCCCATAGGCTCAGTTCCCCAGGGCTGACAGTGGTTCCTTTGCTTAACCACAAAGGGTCAGGGCTAATAGCGGCTAAAATTCCAGATTTTTTTTTTTTTTTGGCCTATTATGAAGACATCTGACTTGCTCATTTGCCTGAGATTACAGTGGAGGACAGCTTCACCAGATGAAGGGGGAGCAGTTCTGTGCCTGCTGTGTAGACCTGGTTGGTATTCCTGCTAGAGCTCTGTGAGGCACCAGCGACCCTGCTTAGAGACACACTGACTTAGATGTAACTTCCGAGGTAGCATATAATAACTGCAAATGACCAGCTGATAAACTCTAATTACATATTGCAACTGAGATGGAACAAGCTGGTTGGGACAAATATTTATCTTAAAGGAAGAAAAACCTCTTGGGGGTGGGGGGAAGGTGGGTGTGTTAGAGACTGCGGGTTTCAAATCACTCTACACATTTCTAATAGTTTCCAGACATATAGTGCATTCACTGAGCCCAGGAGGGGCCCAATTAAGGATAATAGCAGCCAGCCCTGCTGTTAAGTGAGAACATGAATAGCAAAGCCTATGGTGGAAGAGTGCTTGGACAGAGTTTGGCTTTCCATGGGAAGAGACTGGTTAGCTTTGTGCATACAAGGCTGCGTGCTTTGGGCAGCAAAATGTCCCGGCAGGATGTAGCCTGTCTTAGGGATCAAAGAATGAAACTGTTCTCTGGCTAAGTGACTATCCAATTCATAAGATCTATAGACCAGTTGAGGTGCTTCCTCACCACCTCAGGTGTTTAATTCCAGTATTAAGATTCTCCAGATGTGAAACTATTTTCAGAGGCTGCTGCTCAGAAAGGCAACGTGTGAAGGGTGCCCACTTGATCCTAGTCTAGCAGATTTGTTTCTGAATGCTAAATTCATGTTCTTAGCAAGACCACTTCCTGACCCAGCATATTCCAACTTGTGTTCCTGACAGGTTATTAGGATACTTGAAGTCTCTGAGGAGATGAGGAGGAACATGGGTGTGAGCTCAGGGCTGGAGCTCATTACCCTGCCTTATGGGCACCAGCTGCGCCTGGATATCATTGAGAGGTGAGTAGCACGTCGTCTGTGTGTTCAGCCCTTTCAGCACCTCACAGGTGGGTCGGGACAGAGAGAGCCACAGCACCCAGCAGCCCAAGACCCGCATCATCGGGCCCTGGGCCAGCTTTCCCCAGAAGCTGTAGCCAGAGAATTCCTGGAGATGCACAAAGAGACTGTGTGGAAGTCCTGGAACAAAGGCCAAGTCCTTGTTCTTCCTGCTCCTAGAGGGGGTGGAGGAGAGAGAAAAGGACGGGGGTCATGACTCCTGCCAGCCTAGTGCTGGAACAAGGGGACATCTTCAGCTCACGTCCCCCTTCACTTCCGCTGTGGTGCTTTTGTCTCTGTTGGTCAAGATTTGCTTTGTAATTAAGTGGGGGAGGATTTATGAGGGCAGGTTGGGAAGATCAGAGCTTAAACAATACTTTTGAGAGAAGTGGAGGTCAGGGGGTGACCACACTTTTCTTCCCCCAGCCCCAAGCATCATTACCTTCTGCACCCCATGGAAAGTCTTTAACCTTCGCGCATGAACACTGAGCATTTAGTTATTACAAAGAAATAGTGAGACATAGTTATTTGTAACAAAGGAAGCACCAGACCAAATGTTCTGCTAATGTGTCAGTCTTGACAGAAACACACACACACACACACACACACACACACACACACACTTATTTGAGCAGGACTTTTTCATCATCTTAAGTTTTCTGTTTTCCCATAGCTTTCCATGATGTTCTGGGTCACAGTTTTGTTTTTTTTATAGATTTAACAAGACTGTAGGATAAGAGTGGTACAATTCCCACCGCCAGAGTTCTGCATCCCATCCCTTCCATTGGAAGCTTTCCTGTTCTTTATCCCTCTGGGAGCATAGACCCAGGGTCATTATGGGGTGCAGAAGGTGGAAGGTCTGGCTTCTCTAATTGCTTCTCCACTGTACATGGGCGTTGGTAGGTGGATCCATACTCCCAGCCTGTCTCTGTCTTCCCTAGTAGGATAGGGCTCTGGAGAGGTAGGGCTCCAGGACACGTTGGTGAGGTGGTCTGCCCAGGGAAGTCAGGTTGGCGTCTGCAACTTGGTGACTGAAAAGCAGTAAGATATAAAGAAGAGGTGTGGGAGTTGGGCAGTAGCGCAGTGGATTAAGCGCACATGGCGCAAAGAGCAAGGACCGGCGTAAGGATCCCAGTTCAAGCCCCTGGCCCCCCACTGCAGGGGAGTCGCTTCACAGGCGGTGAAGCAGGTCTGCAGGTGTCTGTCTTTCTCTCCCCCTCTGCCTCCCCTCCTCTTTCAATTTCTCTCTGTCCTAACAACAACAACAAGGGCAATAAAATGGGGAAAATGGCCTCCAGGAACAGTGGATTCCTAGTGCAGGCACTGAGCCCCAGAGATAACCCTGGAAGCAAAAAAAAAAAAAAAAGAGGAGGGCCCAGCAGTGGTGCCACTGGTTAAGCACTCACATTATGGTGCTCAGGGGTGTCTCTCCCTTCTCAATTTCTGGCTGTCTCTATCCAATAAATAAAGATAATATATATATATTAATATTTATTTATTATTTATTTCCTTTTGTTGCCCTTGTTGTAACCTTGTTGTGGTTATTGTTGCCGTTGATGATGATGTCATTCGTTGTTGGAATAGGACAGAGAGAAATGGAGAGAGGAGGGGGAGAGAAAGATAAGACACCTGCAGACCTGCTTCACCACTTGTGAAGCAACTCCCCTGCAGGTGGGGAGCCAGGGGCTTGAACTGGGATCCTTATGCCACTCCTTGCGCTTTGCACCACCTGTGCTTAACCCGCTGCACTACCACCCGACTCATGATAAAATATATTTTTAAAAAAGATATAAAGCAGAAAATTTTTTTAAATAATCAGGAACCTAAAGATAAGAATATAGCAAATGAGATTAGGGGTTTCCATTTTGGAAAAAGCTAGGAAGTCTATTTTAGGTATATTCCAAAGGGCCTGTGACTTTACTAATTTTTGCCTGAGCCTGACAGCTAACATGCAGGTGGGCTAAAGGTATTGTCTAGGGAGATGGTGTCAGAGTTGGAAAAAGGACTAGAAAGTTGAATCAGGGCAGAGAGTAGCTCCCAAATATGGGGAAAATATATATATTTTGTTAATTGTAAGCCCCATCAATCTGATCTGGGGCCCATATTCAGCACAGGAGCCTACCTCTGCATCCCTGTAGGTCTGAGCTCACAGTTCATGGTCATAGCTAGGAACATTCCAGGCTGCACTCATTTCAGGACCCATCTCTCCTGACTAACAGTATGTTGACCCAGCCCCCCTTCGGAGAGTGGGGCAGTTTCTTTTTTTTTTTTTTTAAATAATGTATTTCTTTATTGGGGAATTAATGCTTTACATTCAACAGTAAATACAATAGTTTGTACATGCATAACATTCCCCAGATTCCCATTTAACAATACAACCCCCACTATGTCATTCATCATCTTTCATGGACCTGTAGTCTCCCCACCCAGCCACCCACCCCAGAGTCTTTTACTTTGGTGTAATACTCCAATTCCATTTCAGGTTCGACTTGTGTTTTCTTTTCTAATCTTGTTTTTCAACTTCGGCCTGAGAGTGAGATCATCCCATATTCATCCTTCTGTTTCTGACTTATTTCACTCAACATGATTTTTTCAAGGTGCATCCAAGATCGGCTGAAAACGGTGAAGTCACCATTTTTTACAGCTGAGTAGTATTCCATTGTGTATATAGACCACAACTTGCTCAGCCACTCATCTGTTGTTGGACACCTGGGTTGCTTCCAGGTTTTGGCTATTACAAATTGTGCTGCCAAGAACATATGTGTACACAGATCTTTTTGGATGGATGTGTTGGGTTCCTTAGGATATATCCCCAGGAGGGGAACTGCAGGGTCATAGGGTAGGTCCATTTCTAGTCTTCTGAGAGTTCTCCAGACTGTTCTCCACAGGGGTTGGACCAATTTACATTCCCACCAGCAGTGCAGGAGGGTTCCTTTGACCCCACACCCTTTCCAGCATTTGCTGCTGTTGCCTTTTCTGATGTATGACATTCTCACAGGAGTGAAGTGATATCTCATTGTTGTCTTGATTTGCATTTCTCTGACAATCAGAGACTTGGAGCATTTTTTCATGTGTTTCTCGGCCTTTTGGATCTCTTCTGTGGTAAATATTCTGTCCAAGTCCTCCCCCCAGTTTTGGATGGGGTTATTTGTTGTCTTGTTGTTGAGTTTGGCAAGCTCTTTATATATGTTGGTTATTAAACTCTTATCTGATGTATGGCATGTAAAGATCTTCTCCCATTCTGTGAGGGGTCTCTTGGTTTGGGTAATGGTTTCTTTTGCTGTGAAGAAGCTTTTTAATTTGATGTAGTCCCATAGGTTTATACTTGCCTTAGTCTTCCTTGTAATTGGATTCGTTTCATTGAAAATGTCTTTAAAATTTATGCGGAAAAAAGTTCTGCCAATATTTTCCTCTAAGTATCTGATAGTTTGTGGTCTAACCTCCAAGTCCTTGATCCACTTGGAATTTACTTTTGTATTTGGTGAAATACAGTGATTCAGTTTCATTCTTCTGCATGTTTCAACCCATTGTTTCCAACACCATTTGTTGAAGAGACTCTGCTTTCCCCATGTAATAGTCTGGGCCCCTTTGTCAAAGATTAGATGTCCATAGGTGTGGGGCCTGAGTGGGGCAGTTTCAACCATTGTTGCTCCACATGGAGAGCATGGTCCTGTAAAGGCCCACAATATGGTCCACGATGCCATTTCTAACGGAGATGACCATTGATGGTGGAGAGAGGGATCTGTCAAAGGTCTAGGCCCATCATATCTATGTGGGAGTCCCAGGATTTCCTGACTAAGGGCCCCAGATGATGGGGTGGCCTGGTAGTGTCTAGGTCACAGTTCTGTCCAGTGCACCATTCATGGAGGCTTGTGATGTCTTTATCTTGTTATGATAGCAGCCACCTGTGGCCGTTGAGTACCAGGAACGTGATGATTGAAGAAAAAAATGGGGCAGCAGCTGGGGGCAGCGGGGGTAGGTACGAGGTGGTGCACCTGGTTAAGCACACACTCTATACTGTGCAAGGACCCCAGTTCAAGCCCCTGGTCCCCACCTGCAGTGAGAAACCTTCACGAGTGGTGAAGTAGAGCTGCAGGTGTCTCTGTCTCTCCCTTTCTACATCTTCCTCCCCTCTTAATTTCTCTGTCTCTATCCAATAATAAATAAATAAATAATTTTAAAAGGGGGTCGGGTGGTAGCACAGTGGGTTAAGCGCACATGGCGCCAAGTGCAAGGACTGGTATAAGGATCTCGGTTCAAACCCCCGGCTCCCCAACTGCATGGGGGTCACTTCATAAGCGGTGAAGCAGGTTTTCAGGTGTCTTATCTTTCTCTCCCCCTCTCTGTCTTCCCTTCCTCTCTCCATTTCTCTCTGACGTATCCAACAACAGTGACATCAATAACAACAATAATAATAACCACACCGATAAAACAAGGGCCAAAAGGGGGTGGTGGGATTAAAAAGAGAAAAAAATGAATTCAGCACTTACTGCTGAAGAGTAAATAGCTGTGGTAGCAGGACAGTGATTGCACCCTTATACTGGCCTTTTAAAAGCAGAGGTTGTGTTTCAGATAGCTTAAGGGGCTGGTACCCTGCTTTTAGGCTTACCTAACTGAGCAGCAGGTAAAATAGTTCCACTGTTGTGGTTGCGTTGGCTTCACAGCCAGTCATTCTACAGGGAACACCTAAAATGCCCAGTGGAAGATTCCTGGGAGGAAGGAGGTTAAACTCTGCTGGCTTTGTTCAGGCTTACTGTGTTTGGAGTTCTGGCTCCTGCATTTTCCTAATTAGGGTTTTCTTTTCTTTTTTAACCAGAACACTGTTCAGCTCTGGCTTACGGTGGTGCAGGGGATTGAACCTGTGACTCTGGAACCTCAGGCATGAGAGTCTGTTTGCATAACCGTTATGCTGTCTCCCCTCCGCCCTCTGGTTAGGATTTTCTAGAGTCTGGTCTCTGTCTCCATCCATCCTCTTCCTTCCCCTGTGCACTAAGCTCTGGCTTCTGTTTTACTCGCTTCCCTTCTGTGGTTGTTTGGGCCCAGTGGTCACTGTTTCAACAAAGATGAGTTGTACTGCCACACTTCCCTCTTTCTCATGCGACAGATAATGTCTGAAAGCTCCCCAAGTTCCATGCCTTAATTTATCAGCATCATCTGGTATGTTGGGGTGTGCTTTCTGGACCCAGGATGAGGTAAGCAGGCTTGGCGCTTCTCTCTAGGCCATTTTCTTTTTTTCTTAATATTTTTATTTATTTTCCCTTTTGTTGCCCCCTTTTAATTGTTGTTGTAATTATTATTGTTGTTGCTATTGATGTCATTGTTGCTAGACAGGACAGAGAGAAATGGAGAGAGGAGGGGAAGACAGGGGGAGAGATAGACACCTGCAGGTGGGGGGCGGGGGGCTCGAACCAGGATCCTTATGCTCGACTCCCACTTTCTTTATTGGGGGATTAATGTTTTACAGTCAACAGTAAATACAATAGTTTGTACATGCATAACATTTCCCAGTTTTCCACATAACAGTAGTACAACCCCCACTAGGTCCTCTGCTTTCTTTTAATGATGCCAGGGATCAAACTTAGGGCCTCATGTTTGAGAGTCCAATACTTCCCCACTGTGCCACTTTCCAGGCAGCATCTGTCTCTTATCTAAATCTCTTTCTCCTGGTTGCCTCTTGGCTGGGGTCTCACTCTGGCTTGTTTCCTGTCTGGAGTTCACCTGTAGGTGGATTAACTGGAATCTAGGGAGTGGCTTCTTCATTACAACACGTTCATACTGAATATAGCCACCCTGAAGGGCCAAATGATGCCGTGATGGCAGAGGACCTAGTGGAGGTTGTACTGTTATGTGGAGAACTGGGAAATGTTATGTGTGTATAAACTGTTGTATTTACTACTGGCTGTAAAACAATAATCCCCCAATAAAGAAACTAAAAAAATAAAATGACATCCCCTTGCCTTTGACAATCAAGTACAAAACCTTTTTTTTTTTTTTTTTTTTGCCGCCAGGGATATTGCTGGGGCTAGGTACCTGCACTCCAAATCCACTGCTTCTGGAAGCCATTTTTCCCATTTTGTTGCCCATGTTGTTGGACAGGACAGAGAGAAATGGAGAGAGGAGGGGAAGACAGAGGGGGAGAGAAAGACAGACACCTGCAGACATGCTTCACCACCTGTGAAGTGACTCCCCTGCAGGTGGGGAGGCAGGGGCTCAAACCAGAATCTTTGTGTTGGTCCTTGTGCTTCGCACCATATGCGCTTAACTCACTGCGTTACCACCCACAAAACATTTTCTTTTGAACCTGTCACCCCACCCATCCCAGGCCTCATGAGTGGCCACATCCTTCATATTGCTTCTGTCGCTACTATTTATGCTTCCACTATAGATCTGCCATATGGTGTGATGCTTTTCCCTAAGTTGTATGCAAGAGGTTTTAGGCCAATGTCAGTCAGTCGAAAGAATATCCATCTAACTGTTGATATAATCTTAATAATGTAGAAAATTGGGGGGGGGGCAGAAAATAGCTCACTTGGTAGAGTACATACTTTCTTATGCATGAGGACCTGGCTTCAAGCCCTCAGCACCACATGGGAGCACCTGCACAGAGAGAATGTCTTGAACAGTGGTCAGTGCTGTGCTATCTCTCCTCCACTCTCTCCATCTCTGCCAGCGACTTCTGTTGAAAAGAAAGAAAAAGGAGGGAAGTAGTGCTGGTATACCCAGTAGGATACTTATGACCATGTTCAAGGAGCAGGGATTCAAGCCCTTGGCCCCATCTAACGGGGGTGTAACTACACAAACTGTGTTATTGTCCTCACCCATTTCCCTTTCAAATTCTGTTTTTATAAAAAAAATGAATAAATAAAGGAATAAGATGCTGGCAGCAAGCCCTACTGATGACCCTGGTGGTAAAGAAGGAAGTGGGGGAGAAGGGGTCCTCCAGGAAAGGTAGAATCATGAGACATGTGAGCTATAGCAATGACTCCAGTGACAGAGTAATAAGGCCATTAAAAACTGGGGAGGTAGTGCAGTGGTAGCAGACCAGACTTGCATGTCCAAGATTCCCCCCCCCATCCCCAAGGGTCTCACATTCAGTCCCCAGCACCATCATATGTCACAGTTAAGCAATGCTCTGGTTGGTCTCCCTCATGAAAATAAATCTTTAAAACAAAGCGCCATTAAGGGGGGGTCGGGTGGTTGGTGCCTCATCTGGTTGAGCACATGTTACCAGTTACCATGTGCAAGAACCCGCTGGTGTCAGTCATTTTAGTTTAGACCCACATAATGCCTATTTCTCAGTAGTTTTTATTCCCATTTTACAGATTAAAAAAAGGTCAAGGGGGTGGGGATAGATAGCCTAATGGTTATGCAAAGAGACTCTCTTGCCTGAGGTTCCATAGTCCTAGGATCAATCCCCAGCACCACCATAAGCCAGAGCTGAATAACACTCTGGCAAACAATAACAACAACAAAAACAAAATAAATAAAGAAAGAAAAAAGAAAAATCGAGGAGTGGCACAGAGAACAGTCTAAGGTCACACTGCATGTGACCAACATACACACACCTATAATCAGACTAGAGGTCCTTAGTAATTGAACAAACATGGGAGAAACTAGCAATGCTAGGCCTAGAAGAATCATCCCTCCCTCGGCTCAAGGAGAGAGATCACATACATGGGCAGGAAGCAGGGCTGTGGACAGTCTTTCTTCCTTAGATGTGAACTTCTAGGGCTAAGTGGCCCTAGGGTTTGAAAAATTTTAATACCCATAGATATTACGAATCAGGGCTCCACTTTAGTTTTTTTTTTTTTAAATTCAGTTTACTAATCTGATACCTTAAGTGCTTAGATTGAAGGAAAATATACTCAGAACTGAAGTCTGTGCACACCTAAAATTTAACTGAGGCAGTTCTGGCCCAAGGCAGTCAGCTCTTCTGTCCTGATTGACTGTGACGCCACTGACATCAGTCCCATTGTCCTGAATAAAGGATCACTATGCATCTTGTTCTGCAAGGTTGACCTGTGTAGCTCAGAATAAGAAAAAAGAGGGTGGACAGATGTAATGTTTTGAATTTAATAGGTTCTGACCTTACAGGAAATCCTGCTGGTTAGTTATTCAGTCTTTGTCCTTATTTCATTCACTTTCTGACCTCTTGACAACAGGCTCTCCATTCTTAGCTGATGGTTCTCATGTCCTTGTCTTCCTGGAGAAAGCACATCATCTCATTTTCTTGTCCCTACCATTCTTCAGTCCGGGGGAGGGTCAGCAGAGGGTCTGAGCTTTTCCTGAGGAACAGACTCTGTCAGAGCACCAGTGTTGAGGGGGCCTTGCTATTTCACAGACCTCTGAGAAGGCAGGCTATACTTTTGAGCAGCTTTCCTCCTGACACGACCCTGTCCTGGGGCACCCCTCATAGTGTGCCCTCAGCCAGGCCATGTCTTGGTAGGCTATCCGTTAAAATCAGCAACCACAGGGCTGGGTGGTGGTACACCTGGTTCAGCACCCATGCTACAGTGTGTAAGGATCCAGGTTTGAGCCCTTAGTCCCCACCTGCAGGGGGAAGGAAAGCTTTGGGAGTGGTGAAGTAGGGCCACAAGTGTGTCTCTCCAATCAATTAAAAAAAAAAAAAAATCAGCAACTACAATGTCTGAACTAGCAGCAGATTTCAGGGTTTTCCTGTCTGGTTTGGCTTTGCTTCCTCCTGTCCTGTTGGCCCTGAGCCTAACCGCTGATCTCTTCCTTCAGGCACCACACCCTGGCCATTGGCATTGCAGTGGACATTCTGGGCTGCACGGGCACTTTGGAGGAACGGGCAGCCACCCTCAATAGAATCATCCAGGTGGCAGTGGAACTGAAAGATGCCATGGGGGACCTCTACTCTTTCTCAGCCATCATGAAAGCACTGGAAATGCCACAGGTACACTCCCATGTGCTCTGTCTAGTCCTGAGGGCTTATGTGTAATTAATGTTCTGCAGAATGAGGTCTGCAAACCCATGCTTACCAAGCCTAATTTTAGTGGTGCTCAGAAGGTAAATTAAATTGCAGTGAGGACTTCTTTGATTAGAGGGCAACCAAGAACAGCATCCTAAATATTTGAGTTTTTTTTTTTTTTAACTGTATAATCCCTACAGTCTATATTTTTTCTTTGAAATGAAATCAGAGTCATCCTGAAGAGCCAATTAGGACAATACACTTGGCTGTATTGGGTGTGTTATATACAGGCTTGCTTCTATATGAGTCCGTTATTATAGACAGTTTGGAGTAATGACTGGGGGAGCCTATTAAGTGGTCAATTTCAAAGTGTATTTCCTAAGTCACTTGCAACATCAGGGTCCTAGTCCAGACAGGCCCCCGAAAAGCAGCATTTAAAATTTTCTGTTTGAACAGGCTGTTTTTAGGATCAGTGTTGAACCTGAAACGAATCAAAGGGGCTCAGAGAGAAAGTTATCACATTGTCCTCAGTGCTGGCTTTCCTGTTCTGCCATGTGTGTGGAGGGTTTGGGAGTCTGAAATTACAGTCCTGCAGACCAAAACTGTAGGTCATTTAGCTTGGCTTTTCCATAGCCACAGATGGGTGTCTGAAACCCTGCAGAGTGCTAACTGAAAACTCAACATTGCCACTGGGAGAAGTGGTTACCGTCACGTGTCCTACAAGTCAGAGCATGTTAGGAGCATAATTTCCTTGCATTAAAGCAAGATCACCTTAAAATCAGAAACTGGGGAGTCGGGCAGTAGTGCAGCGGGTTAAGTGCAGGTGGCGCAAAGCGCAAGGACTGGCGTAAGGATTCCGGTTCAAGCCCCCAGCTTCCCCACCTGCAGGGGAGTCACATCACAAGCGGTGAAGCAGGTATGCAGGTGTCTCTCTCTCCCATCCAACAATGACATCAAGGGCAACAAAAGGGGATAAAAAAAGAAAAAAACAGAAACTGAACAACTGGTGTCTTTACCATGGAATTTGGGAGGAATATCAACTACAATGTTTTAAAAGTTCAAAAAAAAAAATTTTTTTTAAGTTATTTTTGGATGGAGACAGGCAGAAATCGAAAGGGAGACACCCTGCTTCACCACTCATGAAGCTTTCCCCCTGCTCGTGGGGACCAGGGGCTTGAGCCTGAGTCCCTGTGTAGTATAACGTGCACTAAAATTTTGTAGGGTATTTGAAACAAGCATATTGTTATGTTTTCATGACATAATTGACTTAATAGCAGAGGTTATATTGTTTCGTTTGGGTGTTTTAGATTTACATCATATTTCCTTATCTAGAACTGCCTATAATTTTGAAGAATAAGCCAGCATATATAGCTTTAATCTCTGCAAGTAGCAAAGGGAATTTTTGTTTTGTTTTGTTTGCCTCCAGGGTTATTGCTGGGGCTTGGTGCCTGCACTATGAATCCACTGCTCCCGGAGGCCATTTTTTCCCTTTTGTTGCCCTTGTTGTCTATCGTTGTTGTTGGATAGGACAGAGAGAAACGGAGAGAGGAGGGGAAGACAGAGGGGGGGAGAGAAAGATACACACCTGCAGACCTGCTTCACCGCCTGTGAAGCAACTCCCCTGCAGGTGGGGAGCCAGGGGCTCGAACCGGGGTCCTTACACAGGTCCTTGAGCTTAGTGCCACGTGCGCTACCACCCTGCCCCCAAAGGGAATGTTTTGTGGGATGGTGCATTGCTATCCCTGACATCAAAATCAGCAGTTAGAGACTTTGCCCAAAGCACCTTACTATGCTTTTTTGTAAGCAGCTCCCTATCCTCGAGTCCAGGTCATGCTGGGAAAACAAGTTATTTATGCATGGCACATCCAAAGTCACTCCATGTACTGAGTCTAGTATCAAGAAAGAACATCCCGGAAATGGGAGCTGAAACAAAAAGGCTTCTTTCAGAAAGGCAGATGTTTGAGGGAAAAGGGCAGCATAAGAAGTCCAGACCTACTCCTTTGCTTCCTCTTACAATACACTAGGAGTGCTCAGATTAGGGAATGATTCTCACTTCCACAATGTACTACAGCCTCAAGTTAGTATATCCTCTATACAGAAGAGTTGGCAATTCCTACCAAAATTAAAACTATATGAACTCGCAAAGTGCCTTTCCATATGTTGTAGATTTACATTGAATAATTTCCAAGCAAAGAAAAAGTAGTTGTATATTATGCATTTATTTCAGTACATATGTGTAGACAGGCATCCAAAGAACTTACGTTAGGGATGGACCATTAGAGAATGGTGGGATAGGATCAGAATGACCCCTAAATTGCTTTGACCTTTTTTCCTGCCTATCACCTAAAATTTTTTAAACTGGTAAAAATAACACTTTTTTTTTTAATCCAGATCACAAGGTTAGAAAAAACATGGACAGCCCTGAGGCACCAGTATACCCACACTGCCATCCTCTATGAGAAACAGCTGAAACCCTTCAGCAAAGTCCTGCATGAAGGGAAAGGTCAGTTCTGGGGGCCAGGCTTAAACCTGGATTGTAGACATAGCATTTGAAGGATTATCATACAAATGACCATCATCATTTGTAGAAAGGTGCTGAAAAAAAGACAAACCACTGATCATCTGATTCTGTGCTCAACTTTGCAAAACAAGGAGTAAATTTTTTCACATTTCTTTCCAGAGTCCACTTATGTCCTGCCAAACAATGTATCAGTCCCACTGCTGATTCCTTTTGTGATCTTAATGGAGCGCCAGGGTGTCACTTTTGAAGGAACTGACATGTGGGAGAAGAATGATCAAAGCTGTGAGATCTTGCTAAACCATTTGGTAACAGCCCGGCACATGGCAGAGGCTGCAGACAGTTACCAGAAGAATGCTGAGAGGATCCTGGAAGGTAAGAGAGCTGTTTTTTGTAAGCTTCTGTGTAGTAACTAGAATGAAGCATAGATGCCATCAATTAGTGAACATTTAAGGCCTAAGAATCCACTTTCAACATAACGGACCGTTATTTTCTTTAAATTCCTAGTGGCTCAAGGCTGTTTCCCCCTTTCCTTAAAGTGGTAACTTGCCTCTCATAATTATTGTTGTTTTTTGTTTTTGTTTTTTTTTTTTAAAAGGTGGTGGGCCAACATGAAGGGTTGGAGTTTTAGTTCCTAAGTCCTATGGGACACAAGCAGATACTGAGAGAGCTCTGAGAGCAGTCTGGACTGGTGTCATATGTGACCTAAAGGACGAGCACCAAGGCAAGAGCACTTTCCTTGTAGGAACTTGCTGGCCAGAGCCAGGTTGTAAAAGGGGCAGGGTGAAAGCAAAAAGCAACAACCTGTTAGTGAGAAAAAGTTATTGGATTTCTTCCTATCTAATTAGAATTCAAGGGTCTACAATACAATTTTTTCCACAACATCAAACTATATGGGGCCGGGCAGTGGTGCAAAGACTGGCCTAAGGATCCTGGTTTGAGCCCCCTCCCTGCAGGTGTCTTTCTTTCCCCCCCACCTTCTGGCCTGTCCAGTAACAGTGGATTCGTAGTGCAGGCAATGAGCCACAGCGATGGCCTTGAAGGGTTTTACTCCACTCCATTTCTTCTAGTTAGCTGTGGGTCTAGTTTTCTCAACACTCCTTGGGGAAGAGTCTTTGGTTATTGCATTATGATACATAAATACTTTGAAGTCAGAAAAAAGTGGTTTCATACTTCCGATCTCTCACCACGATTTTGGCTATTTGTGATCTTTTACAGTTTCAAATTCCATGAAAAGTGCCATTGGAATTTTGATATTCACTGAATTTTCTCTTAAATGGGGACACAGTGTCAACTTATGTCTGCTGCAGATAACCCCCCCCCCCCTAGTTTGGCAGTTTAAGACTCAATAAAAAGCTCACCAGCTTAGGGGAAAAAAAGCTTTAGCTGCTGAAAGTGACTATAAACCCACTAAAGCGCTGCTCAGAGCATTTTTACTGATTGAATGGGCATCATTACTTAGCTGTTGGTTAAGATCCCATGAAAGGATGGACTAACAGACTTCTATTGTCCTATGCATCACCATGCTCCTGTAAATTAGATGGAAATAGACTTAATGATAGAGCATATCCACATAGGTATTACTCTGGCTAGTAGTTCCTCTTTAATAGGTTTCAATTAATGGTGTCAGGACTATTTTATAGGTAAATCTCTTGTAGAAGTTCTTTGTGCCCATGAATAAGGCAAAGATTTTTTTAAACCTTAACAGAAAAGTTATGTCACAGACTTGGAAACGTGTTAAACATTTATCTGACAAAGAATTTGCCTTATTAGAGCTGGGAACCTCTGGTCCCCACCTGTAGAGGGAAAGTTTTCTGAGTGTTGAAGCAGGTGTTTCTCCCTACCCACTCTGTCCAATGAATACAGATTTAAAAAAAAAAAAATTCAAGCCACACTGAAAAAGGATAGGGTCGTGTGGTGTAGCGCACATGGGCAAAGCGTAAGGATTCCGGTTTAAGCCCCCGGGTCCCCACCTGCAGGGAGTCGCTTCACAGGTGGTGAAGCAAGTCTGCTGGTGTCTGTCTCCCCCCTCTCTGTCCTATCCAACAACGAATGACAGCAACAATAACCACAACAAGAGATAAAAAAAATAAGGACCTCCTCCCACAAACACCAAATTTACATATGGAACAATTTGAGGCTAAAGACCACGTTAAAGTGAGCAGGACAAGCGGAGATGCTGTGTCATGCCTGACTCTGGGGGCTTTAGTTCAAGCAAAACAGAGGAATATGTTCCAAACTCAGGAACGTGTCAAACCAGCCATCAAGGTACAGGAATTACAGTGTTTCAAATAAGATGAAAGCAAAGAAATACATATCACAACACATCCCCAACAGTCAGCAAAAAAAAAAAAAAAAATTCCAACAAAAGCTTCCTAATATAATAATCACTTATAAAGCTTATGGTAAAGAGCTTTTTTTTTTTTTTTTTTTTAAACACCAACCCCTTCAATTCCTTCATTTGGGAGTTAACGTTTTATAGTACAGTTGTTACTATGTGGGTAGAATTTCTCATCTGCACGATTATGATGAGGAAGAGGAAAGCAGGCAGCCGGGTGGTAGCGCCGCAGCAGGCTAAGCGCATGTGGCGCAAGGACGCGCATTAAGAATCCCGGTTGGAGCCCCCGGCTCCCCGCCTGCAGTTGTCTATCTTTCTCTCCGTCCTGTCCAACAACGATGACATCAATAACTACCACAATAAAACAAGGGCAACAAAAAGGAATAAATAGAATTTTTTAAAAAAGAAGAAACCTGGAGGCATTGTGCTAATTTAGACTGCTCTCAATGGCTGAAACATTAATCCCCTCATTAAAAAGATTGATCAAGAGAGTACTGTCCTGGCAGAAAACAGATACAAGCCCTTCCATATATTGTCAACTTATTATATAAACTAGAAAGCGAGAACAGAGCATGGGAAAGGACATTCTTTTCAATAAATGGCGTAGAGAAGCCTGGACACACACAAAAAATGGCATTAGACTACTATCTTACACAACACATAACAGATTAAAACCTCATTGAGGGGCCAGGCGGTGGCACACCTGGTTAAGTCCTTACATTACAGTGCGCAAGGACCTAGGTTCAAGCCCCTGGTCCCCACCTGCAGGGGGGGTCTCTACCCAATGATAACTCATTGAAAGGGTTGGGTCATATCACACACATTACATTGTTTAAGCAGTCCTTAAGTGTCTCCATCCAAAAATTTTTCTTTTTTTTTTTTTTTTTTTTTTTTGGAGAGAGGAGGGGAAGACAGAGAGAGAGGGGAGAGAAAGATAGACACCTGCAGACCTGCTTCACCGCCCGTGAAGCGAACCCCCTGCAGGTGGGGAGCCGGGGGCTCGAACCGGGATCCTTACGCCGGTCCCTGCACTTTGCGCCACGTGCGCTTAACCCACTGCGCCACCGCCCGACTCCCAACCAAAAATATTTTTTAAAAATATATTTCCCTATAAGAAAAAAGCTCAGAGAAAACACATGCAATAGGAACCTTTACCTTGGCACCTACAGCAAAAGTAAACAAAGGACCAATAAAATGGCTTACTGGAAGAAGCTTGTACCTTACAAGCTTGTGGGCTTGATCCCCTGTCCCCCCACTAGGAAAAGATAGAAACAGGCTGGGGGTATGGATCAACCTGCCAACGACCGTGTCCAGTAGAGAAGCCCACAGAATGATCTCGGGTCCATATATTCCCAGAGGGATAAAGAATAGAAAGCCTAGTGGAAGGGATGGGATGCAGAACTCTGGTGGTGAGAATTATATGAAGTTATGTAACTCTCTTATCCTACAAATATTAAATAAAAAAGTTATCAAAACTGGGCTGATGTTCTGAGTAGACACTCTTAACATGACTCTCAGGAAAGTGCAAATCAAAACCACCTCATACCTGCTAAAATGACTTTTTTCTTAAGTTATTGGTGAAAGGAATTGTTCAGACTGTATTAGGGGAAAAAAGTTGAACAAGGCAATAAATACAACTAAAAAAACAGCACACAATATGGTAATAGTAAGCACTCTACATGAACAGAACTTGCCAAAAGGCACGACATTTCTGAATGTATTAAAAAAAAAAAAAAAAAACCTCAAGCTTTAAAGAATAGAAAATGGTATTTCGTGACAAGATATACATTGTATAATCATAGTCAACTTCGTTGTAAGCACACAAAGGTACTTCAGCATTCATCCTCAGAGTACTATGTATAACCTACAGCAGATCATGCACATAAATTTTACCCTAAAATTCATGTTTTAGTGAGCTTTTTTCTGAAAAGATTTATTTTTTGTGGTGGGGTGTTTAAATTCTGAGAGGAAAGAAGTCCATTTTAATCGTACTTAAAATAAGCAAAACGAGTTTCCTGTCTACTCAATACTATGTTGTAGGCAAAATTGACAAAACTTTTTTGGCTTTCTTTTCACTAGGTTTTCAACCCGATGAAGAAATGAGTGAAATCTTAAGGACTGAATTTCAGATGCGATTGCTGTGGGGAAGCAAAGGTGCACAAGTCCAACAGGCAGAGCGATATGAGAAATTCAGCCAGATTCTAACTGTCCTCTCACGTAAACTGGAGCCTCCTCCTGTGAAGCAGGCAGAGCTCTGAATTCTCCAGAAAAATTTAGGATCTTATTGGAGCTCCTTAAAGTTTTTTCTTTGGGGAAGCTTATTTGAAAAAGCAATGTGCAAATCTGAGATCCACAGCTCATCAGACATGTAAACTGCATAGAGCCCACTTATTTATGAAAAAAAATACTGATTTTTAAATGAATAATTTATTGTTAAGGTAACTGTTGCTAATGTGGATCAGCATATTTAAAATAAGACCTAGCTATGCTGGATGATTATATTATCAGAATATTTAACCACTTTAGTTTTAACTCCATGTCAGATAAGTGTAAATAGAAGAGCACGAAATATTTCAAAAGGTATCAGTTGTATGATATTCTTTAAATAAATATGAAAAATGTAAATAGTCTTCTGAAAATAGATCTTTTTTGAAATAACTGTATATAGTCTCTCAATGGAGTAAGTACTACCATCAGTTCTACCCCACACTTCCCTAGCCGTTCATCCCACTAAAAAGCTAAAATCAACAAGAATTAAGAACAATGATAAAAGGCAGAGCCGGCTCGGGAAGACCTGGCTTCACTATCAAGCTGTGAGCTTGTTTAATAACGGCTTCGACCACGCCGACCTGAGTAAAGTTAATTAAAACAGACAGAATGACTCAGTCAACCCATCAAGGCTATGAAAGAAAGAAAACTGAAGTAGGGAGAAAATTCATCCAGAACAAAGATTTTAGGAGAACTGGTAAACTCACAAGCAATAACAGAATAGTTCCATGGTTTGGGAGGGCACAGACATGCGTGAGATCCTGTTTGGTCCCTGGCACCACATGTATGAGTGACACCCTGGTAATTTCTAATACTTTAAAAGATAACTATTTCTACTAGGTAAGGTTACAACATTTTATTTTATTAAATTTGTTTTAATATTTATTTTCCCTTTTTGTTGCCCTTGGTTTGTTTTAGTTATTATTATTGTTGTTGCTGGATAGGACAGAGAGAAATGGAGAGAGGGAGAGAAAGATAGACACCCGCAGACCTGCTTCACCGCCTGTGAAGTGACTCTAGCAGGTGGGGAGCCGGGGGGCTCAAACCAGGATCCTTATGCTGGTCCTTGCACTTTGCGCCACGTGCACTAAACCTGCTGCGTTACCGCCGAACTCCCGATTACAAAGTTTTTGAAACAATAGCACAGCACAGGGTAGGGGAGACAGCATAATGGTTATGTATCTGAAGACCCCCATTCCTGAGGCTCCAATGTCTCAGGCTCAACCCCCACACCACCATAAGCCAGAGCTGGGTAGTGCTCTAGTAAAATTAAGTAAATTTTAAAATAACAACACAAACCATGAGTTTGTTACTCTTAACTCAAAAGATCAGTTACTAGAATTTGTATTATCTCATCACCAGGATCTAATCAGTTTTGATTACCTCTAGTCAGCAGCATTAAGATATTATTTACTTGATGAGGCACAGAGAGCAAATATGTAAAGATGTCAAAACTAACAGGAAACAAACTAGAGGGAAAAGTAGAGAAAACAATTATCTTTAGGAAAGGAGAGTGAATAGCAGGTACATGATGTCAGAAATAAATCAAAACTTATCAAACAACCACTGTAAATGTAAACTGAAGTCAGATGTCCAACTAGTTTTCTTAAAAAAAAAATTAGTGTTTGCAATAAAAGTCACTAGAAATGGTGGTGGTGTGTAGTCACTGAGACCCAGAAATATCCTGGGTGGCAACAAAAAAGAGAGACTAGCTGAGATTCAATTTCTGGAACCATCATGTGCCATAGCTCAGTAATGCTCTGCTCAAAAATCACCAGGGAAAAAAATCTTAAAAGGAAATGAATAGAGAAACTATGCTCACAGATTGAAAAATTTTATCAGTGTAAACCCAGTCATCAAATTAACTTGGTAAGTTTTCCCTAGTATGTCATGGTTAGGAACATTCAAGACATCCTAGGAAAAAATGAGAAAGGGTAAGATTCAGTTCTAACAAATGTAAAAGCCAATTTACTAATTACTAAGCTTTGGTGATTAAGAGATTAATTATTAGAGATTTATTTTCATTGGAAGTTTGACAGAATGCTACCAGTCAAAAAGGATGACTTGGGCTGGGGAGACAGCATAACGGTGATTCAAAAGACTCTCGTGCCTGAGATTCTGAAGTCTCAGGTTCAATCCTTAGCAACCATAAACCAGAACTGAGCAGTGCTCTAGACGGTCTGTGTCTCTCTCAATCATTAAAATGAAATAAGTATTAAAAAAATGACTTTGAAAATAGTTCTAAAGTAGTTTCTGAACACATGGTTAAGCAAATATAAGGGGGGAAGGGGTGTTGGTCACATCACCTTTATCACACACCAAAATAAAACAGATGAATTGAGAACCTACATGTGAAAGGCAAAATTACAGCACTTTTAGAAGAAAGCAAACTATATTAATTTGTCTGTTACACTTTCAGTCAAGGAAGAATTTCTTAAACTACACCAGAAAAAAAAAAAGTGGTTGATCAATCTGTATTAAAATGAACTTTACTCATTAAGTGCTATCACAGATAAATTGAAGGAATTAAGAAATGGGGTAGGGGAGATAGCATAGTGTTTATGCAAAGAGACTCGTGCCTGAGCTCTGAAGTCCCAGAACCAAATTCAATACCCTGCACCACCAGAATCTAGAGCCGAGTAGGGCACTGGTAAAAACAGACATTTTCCTGGGGGCTGGGTGGTAGCATAGCAGGTTAAGTGCACATAGTACAAAGGGCAAGGACCAGCTGCCCACCTGCAGGGGGAGTCACTTCACAAGCAGTGAAGCAGGTCTGCAGGTGTCCATCTTTCTCTCTCCTCATATATTTACCCCTTCTCTCCTCAAACTCTCTGTCTTATCCAACAACAGCAACGGCAACAATAACATGGGCAACAAAATGGCCTCCAGCAGCAGTGGATTCCTAGTGCAGGCACTGAGCCCTAGTGATAACCCTGATGGCAACAACAACAAAAAACCACCCCATGATTCTTAAGAAATAACATCAGCAATATATAAAACTGATAAAGGGTTTAGGTATGGTGTGCTGCCTCCAGGATGGTTCCTGATACTCCATGTCACCTGGTCTGCAAACCCTCATTCTGTCCTGTAACACACTATACAACGATGTTGGTCTATCAAGTCTGGTCTGCATTTTAACTAAAGGCACAGAATTCAAATAAGTAATAGTATGTCACACTTGAATTTTATTTATTTCATTAGAAGATTTCAGTTTCGTGGTCCGGGCGGTGGTGCAGTGGATAAAGCAAGGACTCTCAAGCATGAGGTCCCGAGTTCAATCCCCGGCAGCACATATGCCAGAGTGACGCCTGGTTCTTTCTCTCCTATCTTTCTCATTAATAAATAAATAAAATCTTTAAAAAAAAAAGATTTCAGTTTCCCTCAGTTTTTTTCTTGGGGTTACTCAGTCTGGAGAAAGCAAGCCGCCATCCTGTGAACATTCCTGTCAAATGTTCATATGGTAAGGGACTGAGATCTGACAATACCATGAATGATGTTAGATGTGAAATCGGGCTTTAATCAAAGCCTTGAAATTATTACAACCTTGGTTAACACTTAGACCGTCTGAGCCAAAGTAACCAAGCTCTGTTACACAACAAAAGGTAATAAAACTAGCATTCTTAGTACACAAAGACCATCACCAATGGCAGAAAAAAAAAAATGGGTAAAAGATAAATGAGGTTTTCAAAGAGGAAACACAAGCAGTGAATATTAAAGAGATATTCAGCTTTGTCAACAGCAGAGAAAATCAAACTAAGCCCCCCCCACCCCAAAAAAAAACACCACCCTATTTTATATCCATGGAACTGATGACTAAAAATATGACTCATTAATGCTTGTGAGGATATAGAGCATAAGTAACCCTTATACACAACTTGCAGGCATGTGAAAGCAGTATGGTAACTTGGAGGAGAAAATGTAGCATTATCTTCAGATACCGAAGATAAATAATGGACAGTCTAATAATCCTACACTCAGGTATAAATCTGAGAAACTTCTATCAGTAATTTGCTACACTGATGTATATATACTGCAGCATTATTTATACTAGCCAAGTTCAGGAAATGGTCTGGTAAGCATCTATCAAGGAGATAAACTGTATATTTCTATCACAGAATATTTATCATAAAATGAAACTGGTTAAGGAAAAACCACTAAACAATGTTCAATAAAAACAATCTCAAGATAATATTAAAATATTTCAAGTGGAATGCTAAACATGTAAATCATATAATAGAGTTATTTTTCTAACTAGTACAAATCATCTATCAATCGCTTATAATTTATCAATCATCGCAGCTAGGTTGATATAGTTTTTTGACATACCTGTCATCAGTTTAGTAATACTTCCATGCTTTGACTTAAGGGCAAACTTCCAATGACTTTCCCCATTCAACTTAATTGTTAATTAATGTGCTGCATGGTACCTGGACAAAGAGTACATGAAACTGATCCCCATCTCACTTCACTGGACAGGGTAGTACTTCTGGTAATTGGCTATCCATCAAAAGCCAGTGGTAGGAGCTGCCAACTAGAGATGGGGAAACGTAGACAAAGGGAAGAGGAAGAAAGGAAGGGATTGGTAATCTTAGATGACAGAACTAGGAGTTGGTATTTTAAGTCAATCTTACTGCACACCCAAGACCATATCCCCCACATTGGCCAACCAGCAAAAAAACAATGGCTAGTTGGCTTCCAGTTATAATGCTGGACAGTAAGTAGCAAAAAGGAAAAACCAACTAGGGAAGTCTGCCAGGGCTTCTATCAGCCCCATAGCAGAGCACTTTGGTCGACCCAAGTAAATAAAGACAAAGATTAACTCTGTAACAAAGATGATACAGAGACAGACAAAAGTGATTATTCCTCTCTGCAGACCAGTCCTATGGAAAATTAGAAAAACAGAGACGTTGTGCTGCCATATGCAGGAAGCATACTCCTGAGTACTAAGCGTAGTCCCTCTCTCTTCACACCTCTTCAAAGCACAAGACAGGTTACCCTCCACAACAGAGTAAGCAGCCAGATAAAGGAAACATCTGAGGCCAGGCTTACACCACAAAGGGTTATGTTCCAAAAACCCCTGGGTGTACCCATATGCCCAGTCTCCCCAGGTGCCACCAGAGCTTATCTGTTTCTTCTCCCCTGTGGCAGGATGAGCTATTTCTTTGGAGGATGAACAAAGGAAGTCTTCCTCAGCTTGGTCCAGGTCCCTCTCCCACCCAAGGATTTATGATTTCAATGCCTGAAATAAGTAATAGTAAATCAAAAGTTAGTCCCCTTCAACTTTGTCTCTAGTACATAAACCAGTAATGTTTCACAAAGTGTCACAATGTGACTTCTGAAGGAAACCACACATGCTAGAACTTACAGAGCTAACTAGCTTTACTACCTTTTGGAGTTACTACTTACCAAAGAGTAAAGCTTTATTTCAACATTTAGTACAGAATAGCACTGGCTCAGTACCATCTGTTTATACAGAGTTTACTGGACTTAAAAAACAAAGCTAGTCAGGTTTAGGGCAAAAATACCCATGTGATAAAAATGAGAACAAAACTATATGATATTCACAGTGACAGCTATCTTTGAAGAAGAAACAGTAATTTTAAGTTTAAGCAGAGTGATCCTTAGTCTTCTTTTTTTAATGGCTCATTGGCATACATATCTTCCACATGAAATGTTCCTCAGGGTGGGCATTCTCACTTAGATTAGCACAACAATGCTATCACCATCTTACACACACACTTATCAAATAAAAACTGTGCTGAAATCAAAGTAATTATGACACCACAACAATGTTAAACAAGGGAAACAAAAGGGAAAATAAATATAAAAAAAGAAAAAATAATTATGACTATATATAGCTCCCCATTTATATCTAAAGAAACAAACCATCTCAACTTTACCTAACTTATTAGAACCTAGGTCAGTCACCCATTATTTCCCCTTATATGTTGGCAAAATTAGCTAATACTAAGTTTGTTGTCAAACTTCAGTATTCAAAATTTATATTGTCCTGTGCCTTATGCCTTTGACACCTCATTTATTGACACTTCATTTATTTTCTAGTTCCTGAGATTACTGACAGCGGGCTTGGTGTTTAACTTTTTTTTTTTTTCCCCAAACTAAGCTAATACCTTCTTCACAAAGAAAAATTATTCTTTTCAAGTCTGGAGATCCTTCTTTTGTTAATATTGTTATATGGATGTTGTCTTTCCTTAACAAGTAGGATTAAACTTCCTGATCTTTAATTTAAAAAAAAAATCCTTTTCATTATTTTAAGTAGGGAGTTTTCTGTTGTTTTGTTTTCTGGCACTGTCTTCCTGCTGTTTTATTTATGTCTCTACTTCCAAGTTTGGCATGTTTATCTAATATTTCAACTCAACAGTTTGAATTCTTCATTACTCAGGGCCCTAAATTTTATTCCCCTCTTTAGGTTTCAAAAAGTTGAGTTTTATACTTTTTTTAAAAAAATGTTTTTTTAAAGTTTTGGTATTTTATTTATTTATTTATTTTAATGAGAGGTATATATGGAGAGGGAAGAGAGACCAGAGCACTGCTCAGCCCTGGCTTATGCTGGTGCTGGTGCTGGGGATTGAACCTGGGACCCTGGAGTCTCATGCCTGAAAGTCTCTTTGCATAACCATTATGCTGCCTCCCCAGCCCTATACTTACCTTTTTAAAAGCTAAATTTTCTAAATTAAAACTTTCTAAAATAATATAAATCCTGGTGATCACTTTTTTCCTATGCTTAATATACCAGGAAAACGGAGGTTCTGTCTGACTGGTCTAAGAATTCAAACACAGGAAATGATAACCAACATGTTATTGGGGTAAACTATAATAGTATAGAGCCAGTGCTGGGGGGCGGGGGGTGTTTGCTTTTTAATGGGGTAAAAGCAAATCGTGTGCAATATAACAACTGCAGAAAAAATATTTAAACCACCACGTATTACAAATTTAAAGTCAGTGTAAAAATAGTTAAGCTTCAGAGAAGGAAACAAAAATTAAGAAGAACTACCAATAAATCTCTAAAACTGTTTTTGCAAAAAAGGCTAACCTGACCAACACAGATGCTTCTACTCGTGTAACTTGTGATCTGCTTTGCATTATCTGGGATTTGATACATTCATGAACAAAATTAGTATATCTTCTAGTGAATATAGCAATGAGAGATAACACAGTATACACCTTCATTGACCATGAAAAGATTTTTTTATTCCATGAAAATATTCTCAAAGAGAATACTATCTTAAACAAAGCATTTACCATTAAGAAATCAACAGTGCACAAAAGAGTAAAAATTACTGAAAAATTAAACATTTCTTTTGAACAATTCAATGTTTAAAATTGAAGAATGATTTAAACTGTGCAAGTACAAATGATTTTCCTACTGTAGTAACCCATATGCAGGCTGCACTATTCACATGAAGGAACTTGCCTCCTACGGGAGCAAATCCTGCTTTTAGAAAAACAAACAGTAGCTTGAAAAGAACAGTGAGTCCTTACAAGAAAACCTTAAACTTTGCCCTCTGTGGCTACTAGCCAAAAAAACACAAGCACTTCAGGCCTTGTACAGAAGACAAATACAACCAGATGACATTTCCTCTTGAATGCTAACCTTTAAAATAAAAATAGCACTAGATTTTAAAACTACTTTATGTAGTCTGTCAGTATTGAATAATGTCACATTATATAAATAACCCTGTAACGAGATTCAAAATCTAAACTTTATAGTTTACTAACTTCAAAGGTAATCACTACATGTCAGCTGTGTAACAGGGGTGTACTTGATCTTATAAAGGCATAAGCTTTCACACAATTGTCATTCAGCTTTAGTATAGCTGGTAGTACGATTCAAATAACACTGGGAAAAATTACGTAAGCAGTCATACAGCTTCTAAAGTATTGCTTAAAATCCAATAATACACAGACCACTTCAAGTTCTCTTTCTTTCCTCAAAAAGAGTAAAGAACCAAATTAATGAAGCTTTCATGGTACAAATACTCCCCACCCCCACTATTAAACACCACTAAGAAATTAGTTAAGATATGAGTCATTAACAGAATCACAAGTGTGAGGCACAACAATACGAGCAATAGGGGCACTAATGACAATAATATTTACAAGTATAAACATACAGAAAATTCCATTTTACAAGTAAAAGTGCACAGAGATCATAACCGACTTTCACTAAATTTAATCTGGTTTGAATAAAAGCATCACTTGGAAACAGACTATTAATGAAGAATCAGACAAGAGCAGGATAACCCCAAATTAGAAGACAATGGGGGTTCCATAAAACTTCTCATGAAAACACTGAGTAAAGTAAAATGGATTCAGACATGTCCTTAGGTTGATGCATAAATTTGAAGATGCACCATCAAACATGGTAGAGCTCTAAAAGTCACCTACCAAGGATACATCAGCAGCTGCAGCAATGCTGTTAAGTTAGAGGAGGTCGCACTGAGCTGACATAAAGCCCTTTATGGGATACTGTAGTGGTAGTGTTGGCAATCAACAGATTTAGGCACTCTAGTTTAAGGCAGCATTTGAATGGAAGCAGCTGACTTCTGACAACGGTCCTTTGTCTTGAGGTGGTGAGTATCTTCTGTGTTTATTATGCCAGGATTTCAGTGCTGACTATAGATTCTTCCCAGACTGAGGTGCTGAAGATGTTTCAAAGAGTTCTTTCAACTGGGCTGTAGGCTAGAGCAGAGATGTTTTCTTTTTCTTATCATAAATACTGCAGGTTCATAACCTACTTCATAATGCCAAAATTGGAATGTTTTGTAGTGGGGGAAGTTATAGCAGCATATAGGAATACTAGATGGAAACATTAGTGCTGGAGATGTTTGACAAGTGATTTGCACTACAAATGTAAAACAAAACAAAGCTTTGACAAGAACAAGGGATTATAAAGACATGCCTGAAAATCTAACCCAACCATTCTAGACATGCAACAGGATGTTAAGCAAGCAGAGGTGACACACGCAGGCAGACACTGACAAATGGCAAGGAGTCTAACAGATAATGGGTCTAAAAAGCCAATCAAAACAGAGCTGGGAATGGAGACAGTGCTGTTGGGACAGTACAATGTAATAACAGCTCTGCAGTCTTTGATTCAGATACCAGTAAAATAAATGGGGGGAAAAAGTTTAGCCTTTTTTTTTTTTTTTTTTTTGGCATTTTCCCCCTTCATGTGAATAATTTTGAACAAAGAATTTAAAGGTTGGTATTACGATGATTTTTTAAAAACAATGTATGGAAATGCTAATGAAGTTAGTAAAAAAAATAATCATGTCTGCATGCACTCATGCAACTTGCTTCTCTCACTCTCTGTTTGATCCTGACAACTCTTACTACCCTCCCCCTAAAATCAGCTGCATGTAACCTCCTTCAACATCTTGCCCATTTCCTCAGAAACCCTCTTCAGGAACCTGTAGTCCAGGAGGAAAAAGAAAAGAACAATTACTGAAGACCTTTGGTAGGACAAAAAGGGATGTTCAGACATCCCACATGTTCCAAAAATCATTTTTATAATCAGCTATAGATAATAGCACATTTCAAAACATGAGCTACTTTATTTCCCCATGCGACTTGCACTGTACAATCCTTGACTGTATGTTTCCAAAAACATGTTATTGAAGACATTAAAAAAAAAAACTTTGCTAATAACTTATCATTCAGCTTAAAATGAGGAAATGCTCTACGTGGTGGTAAATATATTTTCTCCCAGCCCAATTATTAAATAAATTATTTTTCTCTTCCAAAGAAATTTTTCTAGCATCATCACTCAATTCAAAATTTCCTCTTAGTTTATTTAGCACCTGAATGCTTAACAGTCACTGAAGATTTTACAAAAGACATCTTCAAGATGAAAAATACAAGCATTAGGCTAATCTGTGGGAAATGCTTATACATTATTGAAAATTACTTAATTGAAAAATATTTTAAGGACTAAAAGCTGTTTTAATCACATTAAAAAAGCAAGGCCAGGTTGATTTATTTTGCAGGTCTCTTGATTAGCCTATTACTAAAATTGATTAAGCAACAGGTATTTGTTTTCTTCCTCTGGGAAACCAAAGAATAAGGAGGAAAACAAAAATGACTATATCCTTATTTTGTCCAATTAGCAAACTATTGCTTTTCTTTCTGGAAGTTGTAGCTACAAATTCAGACTATACCAAACCACTCTTTTAGAAATCAGCTTCCTGGAGCATTTCAGAGCTGTTTTAATCCTTTATATTCACTACAGTCACTGTTTTCTAAAGTGGGGTGGGTGTGTGTGTGTGTGGGTGTGTGTGTGGGTGTGTGTGTGGGTGTGTGTGGGGGTGTGTGTGGGGGTGTGTGTGTGTGTGTGTGTGTGTAACTGTCTATGGACTCCAGCCCAATAGAACATACTCTATAACTTATAAGGCAGAAAAACACAAATCCTTCACAAAGACTTAAGCAGAACATAAAGCAAAAGGCATCAATTAAGTTTCACACCAACATCATTCAAATGGTAAAACATCATGAGAACAGTTTGTGGTACCACTCACATCTCTAATATCGGGACTACACTCAGCTCACATAGTGAACAATCAATCTCGAATGCCTTTTATATTTTGTGTTTTTCCACCCGTTGAATGTGCTTTCATTTTATCACTTCTAGGCCATATATGTCACAAAGTTGTCTGGTTAGTTTAGATGTAAGTTACTGCACCTTTACTGTTTTTCTCTAGAGTTACATCAATGTAGGATGTGGGAACGTAGCCTTCTTCACCATTCTGTCTCCGAGCTCTTGTCCATCCATCACCTTTGTCCTCCTCAATAATGTACAGAACTTCACCTTCTTTCATTGCCAGAGTACCTTCATTATGTCCTAGATGAGAATTTTCATAATACAGTGCAGTTTAAGTGCAACAATAATTTCAAATAGAAATTACAAATGCACAAAATTACAAGAAACTCTACTTCATGTCAATGCACCTAATAACAACCAGCCCAACAACATCTCTTTGGTATTTGCTAGTTTACCCAGAGCTTCGCACACATTATCTCACTTGAGCTGCACAGTAACCTATGAGGCTAGCTTTAATAATTTCACCACCATGTAGCAGATGAAATATCTAAGACACAATGACACTATAAGACTTGATAGTACTCTACTTCCTATTTCACTATTCCAACTTCTTTCTAAAATTTGAATAGTACTGCTACCTGAAAATCTCGTAAGGGATGTATCATGAAAAAGTAGCAAGTCAGACATTGGGAAGAAAGAACAGAGGAAAATACAGGTTCAGTTCCAGCAAAAACAGAATGGCCACATCCAAAAAGCACAACTTTTCCTCAAACTCTAACCCACATGGATGCTTTTTGAGCTAAAACTTGTTCAGCAGTAATAATATTCACAAATTAATCTTCACCTAGCATGATGAGCTCTTTTTCCAACTCTAGATTACATTCACTAGAAATTTAATATATTTGCAAATACAATGGGTGAGTAGAAAAAGACCCTTATACTACATATAATTTTACTGATGGGGGTAGACAGCATAATGGTTATGCAAAGACACTCTCATGCTTAAGTCTCCAAAGTGCCAGGTTCAATCCCCCACACCATCATAAGCCACAATAAATAAATAAATAATCTCATTGATACAGTAAGTTATTTGTGAAAACCTTACTATTCTGCTTTTCTGTGAGTTGAGAAAAAAAGACCTTTCACAATGGAAGAAAGCAAGGGTAGCTAAAAATCTATAGGAGAGCCCACAATGCCATCTTCCCCTTCACAGGGTTTGTTCTCTATCACAGGGGAAAGGACAGGAGCCATTATATATTTTTTAAAATACTTTTTTTAGGATCCATTATATACTTTTTTCTTACAAACTGAAAATGTATCTTACAAACTCAGAAGAATGATAGTTCCATTCAGCTATGCCATCACTTGCCTTGTATCTCTCAATATTAACAAATTGCAAGGAAAGTCATAAAGTGACATCTACCAGCCTGCAACTTCCTGCGTTTGGCTCAGGTACATCAATTTTATTGAGTGCATGTACAGTGAATAAGATCTCTGAATTTTTTTAATTTAAATTTTATTTTATTTTTATTTATTGGACAGAGACAGAGAGAAATTGAGAGAGGGGAGACAGTGGGAAAGAGAAAGATACCTGCAATACTACTTGTGAAGCTTTCACCTACAGGTTGGGAGCAAGGGTTTGAACCTGGGTCTTTGTGCATGGTAACATGTGAGCTCAACCAGGTGTGCCAGCACCTGGCCCTGGGAAACTCTTTATTGATCAAAGTTGACAATAAAATACTGATCTGTACAAGATGCTAGTAATTTAAAAGTTATTTTTTTAATGTATTCAAGACTTTTTTTTTGTTTTTAAATCTTTAAATTTTTTATTTACTTTCCTCCTTTATTGCCCTTGTTTATCACTGTTGTTGTTGTTATTATTATTATTGTTGTTGTTGGATAGGACAGAGAGAAATCGAGAGAGGAGAGGAAGACAGAGAGGGGGAGAGAAAGATAGACACCTGCAGACCTGCTTCACTGCTTTATGAAGTGACCACCCTGCAGGTGGGGAACTGGGGGCTCAAAACGGGATCCTTACGCCAGTCCTTGAGCTTCGTGCTTTGTGTGCTTAACCCGCTGTGCTACCATCCAGGCCCTAAAAGTAATTTTCTTTCAACCTCACTTATCGAAATATCTGTAATACAGTTAAAACAAACGTAACCATGCTGATGAACTGGGATTAAAAGTTTTGAAAATTATTTAGCTGTGAACACTGAAATGCTTGGCTCGCTTTATGTAGTTTTTATCAGATATTAAGAAAAACATACCATCAAAAGGATAGATAGCTTTACAGTGTCCAATAGCAGGCAAAGGATCATCATCTTCAAATTCATCATCAAATTCATTATGGTGACCATGCTGCTGGGGTGGTCCACGAACTTCTTGGTTTGCATCATCAGTGTAACTTCCCTCAGGACTATAAAAATATAAAATCAATTTGGATCAGTATCACAAACGGAAAATTTTTTTATTATCTACAACTTGATCTCCTCACGGTCAATTCAGGGAATCAAACATTAATAGACAACTCTAAGAATCTCATCCATGTGTCTATTATTTGTGTACAAAGATAAGTTATTTCTAATGCAAAATGTATCTATATTTAATTTTCTGAAATTAGAAACCTATGGTATTCTAGCCACACAGCATGTATAGAATAAATATGCCTCATTATCACTGGGCTCAGTTATAAAATGGGATAAGCATAATCTACCCAACTCCATCTAAACCTTAAGGGAAGGTCCTCAGGACTGAGGCACTCAGGCCTCTAGGCTGTAGCTCCAAAATTATTCCTGCTGTTTTGGTGTGTATAACATCTGTGTGAATATACATGAAGTTGTGTATATCACCGACAGTTATTATAAAGAAAAGGAAACTGTCTACATTGCAAAGACTGGTATTACTAAAAGTCAAACTTGTTAAATCAGAAATATGAAAAGTACTGTATGAAACATTTAGGACAAAAAGGTGAGAAAAGTTTGGGAAGAAAGAATATAATTAAAATGAAAAAATGACCTTTCTCGTCCTTGTGTTACAAGATGATTTATGTCACTGCTATGTCTTCTGTCTCCTCTCACACCTGTTTTACCTTCAACTTCAGAGAGCCAAGCCTTAGGAAGAAGGGGGCAATAGGAATATAAAACTTAATTTAGTAAGTAGTTTTAGAAGTTTATGAAATATTCTGCTTCTAAAAATTTTTAAATGTGCTTTGACCTTTTGTTACATAATGTTTTAAATCATAACAGCACTATTCAACTCTGGCTTCTGGTAGTGCTGAGGACTGAACCTGAAATGTGTGAGTGTCAGGCACTAAATGTCTTTTTTGCATAATCATTATGTAATCTCCCCAGCCATTGTTACATAATTCTTAAAAAGAAATTCTTATTTCAATTTGGTGAATAATGAACAACTTTAAAGTAGATTTTAAAAAGTAGTTGTATATTTTTATATGTATAAAACATAAACTTAGTTTTATAAAGTTGTAAAGTTTTATAAAGCTGAAAAATCTTCAACAAGACACTACATCTAAAGATTCTAGGTCATAGTGACACTTTTAGAGTATATATCCTAAAATTTAAAATCTGTTTTAAGATAGTTTTAGCAAAAATCAATCTATTATAATGAAATTTATGAAAATAGCTTATCTTAGACAACCACTAAAATAAAATAAAGCCGCTACCTCGTTTTTATGGATTTCCATTCTTAGGCGGTCAATGTTATTCATCGTTTCTGCTAATTTAGGTTGCAAACTCCCTGGATCCCCCATTTGTGGATTTTTCTCATACACATCTTTCATCTTGTTGAGTGCTTCCCTAAAAATGAGATGCCAGAGAATTAAATGTTCACTTATGTTACGACTCACATTTCTCTAAGTTTTGCCAAATATTTCCAACTTAAAGATGTTAAAAAAGCTGATATACATAAAATTAGTAACTTGTGTAGATAGCCTTCTATTTTTTAATATTTATTCCCTTTTGTCGCCCTTGTTTTTTTATTGTTGTAGTTATTGTTGTTACTGATGTCATCGTTATTGGATAGGACAGAGAGAAATGGAGAGAGTTGGGGAAGAAAGAGAGGGAGAGAGAAAGATAGACACCTGCAGACCTGCTTCACCGCCTATGAAACAACTCCCCTGCAGGTGGGGAGCCAGGGGGCTCAAACCGGGATCCTTATGCTGGTCTCCTTGCGCTTTGCGCTACCTACACTTAACCCGCTGCACTATACCCAACTCCTGTAGACAGTCTTTTAAAACACCTTAAATATTTAAAAAAAAAAAAATTTGGTTCAATCCCCTGCACCACCATTAGCCACAGCTGAACAGTGCTCTGGTTAAAAAAAAAAAAAAAAATTCATACTTCATTTTGTGCTTCCTAAATAAGATTATATATAAGGGGTGGAAGGGCTGGGGGTGGAAGAATGGTCCTGAATATGCTCAACTCATCCATCATGTACCAAGTCAAACTTATGTTCCCATACAGATACATTATTCCATCAGCGTTCCTTTTCTTAGTTCACAGCATCATCTTTGAACTATGCTAGAAATAGTAATGCTATCTTTAATATAAGCTTCCCCCTTTAAATTCATTTCCTTCTAACTTTTGAATAACCATTACAATGGATTATGCCTCAATCAGCTCTCTACCACACCCTAACATATGCAACTCTTGATTTTTGCACTCTGTAGTTCTTTTTTCCTTCTTCAGTTTCGTAAAATAACATCTCTGTTTCCCTTCTACCTCTATGGTCACATAATCTCATTCATACCTTATCTTCAACCACTCATCCTTTAAATGTGTACTTCATAAAATGGCAAAGGTTTCTTCTCATATTTGACTGCTTTTCTAGGATCTCAAAACCTGTTATCCAATTTTATTGGGATATAACTGGCTACGTGTTTTGATATCACTTGTCTTTCCCTGTCTCTCAAATATGTATCTTCAGTTCTTTCCTCTTTAAATTCCAGATTTAACTCAAGCAGATACAGCCATGCTTTTTTCCACATACTTTAAAGTACTTATATTAAATTACCAATAAAAATAATATAAACAAAATCATGATCTTACTCCCAATTTTATTTTTTTTTCATAGTTTCAATTTATGTCAATCGATTCTCCTTATGTCAATCAATTCTTACTTACAAAGTCTATTGTGTGTGTGTGTGTGTGTGTGTGTGTGTGTGTGTGTGCGTGCATGTGTGTGTATTAATGCATCCATTTTCTTCTTCTTGGACAATCAACCAGGTTTTTAAAAAAAAACTAATATAGTCTGCCTTTAAAATTATTTCAATATTTAATATTCCTTCTATTCCTGAGGTACATCTTAATTTAGGCCCACACCATCTATCACCTGGACATTTTAAGGTCCATTAACTGGTCTCCTTACTTCCACTATCTTTCCTTTTTTTTTTTTTTTTTTAATTGTTGTTGTAGTTACTATGGTTGTTGTCATTGTTGGATAGCAGAGAGAGAAATGGAGAGAGTAGGGGAAGACAGGGAGAGAAAGACAGACACCTGCAGACCTGCTTCACTGCTCGTGAAGGGACTCCCCTGCAGGTGGAGAGCCGGGGGCTTGAACCGGGATCCTTACATCGGTCCTTGCACTTTGCGCCACTTACGCTTAACCCACTGCGCTGCCGCCTGACTCCCTTCCACAAAACTGAAACTAAAAGGAAACATTTTATAAAACTTAGAAGGAAATTATATCAATCTATTTGTGAATAAATCTGAAAGAAATCAAACTTTGTTTATCAAAATATTTTGCTACTGAATTTCACTTATATATCAAAGCAAAATGAAAATTTACTTAAATATATGAGAGTTAATGTTGGTAAAATTATTCTTAGTAAAGAACCATAAAGCTATTCTGCAAACTTATGGAAGGCATATATATACTCAGATATGTGCAATCTTAAAAATTCTCCAACATTTTATTTTCACCTATGATGACACAACCATGATAATTTTTTCCAAACTCTGAACGTAATTTCGTATAAAGGATATTTCAATGAAGCTGTATGAATTTTCTTTAACTGTATGTGTCACATTTAAACTTAGCACTCAAAGTAGACCCAGGCTATCAAAGTAGCTCACTTGGAAAGTGTGCTGCTTTGTCATGTATGAAACTCCGTACCCTACAACCCAGCAGTATCCCTCCTGGGGATGTACCCAAAGGACACAAACACACCCAATAGAAGAGATCTATGTGCATTTATGCTTATAGCTGAAATTTTGTATCAGTTACAACTTGAAGCAACCCAGATGTCTAATCACAGCTGAGTGGCTTAAGAGGAGGGGGATGGTGGTATATACACATGGTGGAATACTACTCAGCTGTTAAAAATAATGAAATCATCTCCTTTGCATTATCCTGAATGGAATTTGAAGGCATCATGTTAAGTGAAATAAGCCAAACAGAGAAGGGCAAATACTCAATGATCTCACTACTTATACATCAGACTTAAAAAAACAGAACAGGGAGCGAGAACACAAAGTGAAATATGAATTGGGCATGGTATTACTGCACCAAAGCAAAGGTCTCTGGAGGAGGGAGCGACTGAGGAGGACCCTGAGGTCCTGGTGCATGGTGATGTAAAAGGACCTAGGCTGTGAGTGAGAGTGCTCTACAGAGTAACTTCACAAGATGAGAAATTGTACCTATGTGTTAAGGACTAAACCACTAACTCCCCTGCTCAATAAAAATGATAATGTCTTAGAAGGTCCATATAGGAAAAAAATAAAAGTACTTTTGGTCTGATTCTTTTTGTAGTTCTCTGTTAAGTTCATCAATACGCTGCTGTAGTTTTTTACGTCTCTGTTCTGGTGGGAGATGACTGAAATCTTCTAGTGCAGGGCCCTGAAAAGAAAATCTAAATCATTAAAAAAGACATTTTCAGGAAATTTTATTTTTACTGTATCCACTATTAAATAAGAACGCGTATCAATTTTAAGTTTAAATTAGCACCAAGCAAACCTTTTAAAGTCCAAATGGATAATTTTGTGTATGTTAATTAAAAGAACTGTATTGAAAGATCTCAAATTCCAGTGAACTTAACAAACCATGCAACTGAATTGAATGAATGTATTATCAAATATAGATAGCGCCAGTGTCAAATAATTTTCAGGTGTTGGCAAAGCTGAGCTAAATACGTATGAACCTCCTTACATCAACAACAAAATGGAAACACAAAACATTTCCCACCTGTGCAAGCTATTGTGTTCATAAATATATTGCCAAATCAAGACACTGCAATGACAGAATATTACAAATGTTCACGGGAGAAATATAAAATTTACAGTTTAATCAAGTAAACAACTTACCTCACAGGTAATTAGTGAAATGTATTTTAATACTGCATACAGTATTTGGATAGTTGCATTCATTTAGCTATTCTTTAGAACCAAAACACACAAAATTGTTGCAAAGCAAAAAGTAGACCTTTTTGTTTTTAATCCACTTAGTGAATTAAAAAGTAGAAATTATATTCTAATAAGGGGCCTATTTTCAATCACCTTTAGTACAACCTGATAGTATTCCTCAGTTATTCCCAAAACATAATCCAAAGAAAAATATACTAAGAAGACTATTTCATACAGCTTATTTATTTATTTACTTATTTATTTTTACCAGTAGGGATATCGCTGGAGCCCAGTGCCTATACAACAAATACACTGCTCCTAATGGCAATTGTTTCCTTTTCACTTATTTTTTTTTTTAATAAAGAAATTAAAAAGGAAAGGAGAGAGAAAAACAGACACCTGAAGCACAGTTTCATCACTCAGGAAGCTTTCGCCCCACCAATCTACCAACCAGGGCTTGAACGCAGATCTTTGCACAGTGTGGGGTTTAAAAAAAAAAAATGTAAGGGCAGAGGAAGACAGCATAATGGTTATGCAAAGAGACTTTCATGTCTGAGGCTCCTAATCCCAGGTTCAATCCCCCACACTACCATAAATAAGAGCTGAGCAGTGCTCTGGTAAAAATAAATAAATATTAAAAAATCTAATTATTTGATACTCAAGAAGTTAAATCATTTCACAAAGTATTACTACTTAAATGTAAACTTCTGATTCCAATTTCTTTCTCCTCTTAAATGTGAATTCCATCACAGTACTTCAATTATAAGAGTTTAAACGACAGATTCAACATAAGTAACTAGCAATTCCATCTGTAAATCTGTAAGTTCTATATATTCCAAAACTGATACCAATTATTCATTTCACTTTTTTAAGTGGTGACTTTAAGAATAAGCAAGCTTGTAGCCCAGGTGGTGGCACAGTGGACAGAGCAATGGCTTGCTAGCTGAGCTGGCTCTCTACAGTTCTGCAAGTGCCACAGTGGTGCTCTGGTTCTAATAGATATTTAAAGACTGAAGAACATGCAAGTTTAAATTTTTTTTTAATTTATGTCTTTATTGGGGAATTAATGTTTTACATTCAACAGTAAATACAATAGACAAGTTTAAAATTTAATGTGCTGCTGAAATAAGCTCTCAAATATATCTCTGTTCTTTGAGTCACTTATGCCGATGAATATAAAGCTAACTAGTCTTATTTCATCATCTATAACAATGATATAACCTTTGGGGGGTAATAAAAGAAAAGTAACTCACTTTTAGAATGAGATACAAATAAATTTATCATTTAACTAATAACAGAATCTCTGAATTTTTTTCCTGAGAGGTCTGCACATTTATAAACACTCAGCAAGTTTGTCTTTATAAAAAGGAGGGAAGAAGGGAGGACATCTTGAGGGCCAATGAAATAGCTCACTTGGATTGTGAGCTGCTTTGCCATGTACACAATCCAGGCTCATGCCCGGCCCCCAACACACTGAAGGAAGTTTCTTAAATTTAGTGAATTACCAACATCAACTGTCATATTTAATCTAACTTGGGGTCCATGTTTTGAAAACTATTATATATGTGCCAAAGATAAAAAGTTCTCATTTAACAAATAAAAATATTTCCTTTAAAAAATACTTATTTACTTACTTGAGAAAGGGGGGAAAAAAAAAAAACAAGAACGAGAGCATCACTGTGGTTACATATGGTGCCAGGAATTGAACCCAAGGGGAACCTCATGTTTGAGGGTCAAATGTCTTATCCACTGAATCATCTCCTGAGCTGCTAAAATTTCTGTCATATATATTTGCTATAGACATAGAAACTGAGAGGGGAGGAGGAGATAGAGAGGGAGAGAGACAGAAAGACCTCTGCAGCCCTGCTTCACCACTCACGAAGCTTTCCCCCTGCAGGTGGGGACCTGGGGGCTTGAACCTGGGTTCTTGTACACTATAATGTGTACAGTTAACCAGGTGTGCCACCACCTGGCCCACTAAAATTACTTCTTTTTTTAATATTTATTTATCTATTCCCTTTTGTTATGCCCTTGTTTTATTGTTGTAGTTATTATTGTTGTTGCTGTTATTGATGTCGTCATTGTTGGATAGGACAGACAGAAATGGAGAGAGAAGAGGAAGACAGAGAGAGGGAGAGAAAGACAGACACCTGCAGACTTGCTTCACCGCCTGTGAAGCGACTCCCCTGCAGGTAGGGAGCCGGGGGCTCGAACCAGGATCCTAACGCCAATCCTTGCGCTCTGCACCACCTGTGCTTAACCCACTGCACTACCGCCCTACTCCCTAAAATTATTTCTTAAGGAGTTTGGGTTTGCTGTGATACACTCCATTGTCCGCAAAAAGAATGAATATTCATTCCTAGAAATTTTTTAATCGGGAGGTGTCAAGATAGCTCACCTGGATAGTGTGCTTCCTTTATCATGAGTATAACCCATCACAGAGCCCAGCCCCAAGCACACTGAGAGAAGCTTCAGTGCTTCAGTATCTTCCACTGTCTCTATCTAAAAAAGTCAGTCTAGAGTAGTGAGGCCCACTGACAACCACAAAACAAGTAAGTCTATCATACTCTGACTCTAACCAAACTTTCTTAAATTTATTAGCAACAAATATAAAAACAAGGGGAAGGGAGAGAGCATAATGGCTATGGAAAAGATTTTCATGCCTGAAGCTCTGAGGTAGTAGACTCAGTCCCTGGCACTATCATAAACTAGAGCTGAATAATGTTCTAGTTCTCACCCCTTCCATGTATTTTCTCTATTATTAAAATAAAATGTTTAAAATATTTAATTTTTAAAAAACAATAGACACTTGCATTGCTAAGCCCCATTATAACATATAGTATTGTCTTTTATAGAATATGAGCACTGAACTCACTATTTCCAATGATTGTACCAAAGACTTCTGGAGCATTTAACAACTACTACAAGGAATTTATAAAAGACCAAACTGCAAGAGTGGTCGATTTTCAAAAAATAAGAAATAATGCAAGTACCCAGTAATTGAGGATATAGTCTTCAGAAGCAGTGTGAAAACATTTTAAGTAAATAGTTTAGAAACATCACACATCAACACACGCGCGCGCACACAGGATTTAAGAAGGCACATGCTTGTGCTTTCACTCCTTTTCAATAGCACAGAAGCAAGCTCTAAAGAAAAGCTTTCTTTTCAGAAAAGCAAGTGATTTTGTGGTAAAGTGCAAATTAAACTTATATGATCTTTTTAAAAGTGCTAAGAAAAATCACTGTTTAATTTTCTTCCTGCAGAAACAAACTTGTATTCTGTGTAATTTTTTTAAAGATTTAGCTATAATTTCATTCTCTGTAAGATGACAAGGACTCTACCAAATATCTAAAAACACAAATGGACTGATTACAGTCACCCACATTAATTTTCAAACTTATGATGTCAAGAGGTTCTCGTTATGATTGGACTATGGATAAATTTTTAAAAAACACACATAACAAGGTGAAAATGTGGATATGTACCTTACTACTTTCTGAATTAAACAAAACAATGTTTTGAAATTACTTAACGTTGGCACAGTATATATAGATCAGCACATAAGGCTTACCATCTTCACCGACCACTGAATAGTTCAATGGAAAACAGAAAGAAATGGCAAATTATTCGCATGAAGCCATAATACAGAGGATGCAATAACCTATACTTTTTCTTACAATACTAAAAGAAATCATGTACATTTCCAAATCCAAGCAATTAAGCCAGAAAACAATTTACAGCACATATTTTGGAAAGCAAATTACTCACATACACACACAAAAAAATACACCAATGATAATGGGCAGATATTTTCTAAATGCAACTAAAGCTCAAAAATGAAATTATTATCACTCTGTAAACAATCATATATTTCTTCTTTAAAAGAGAATTCTTATATAAGTGAATTTTACCTACATAGTTCTTCATTCCCAAATAGTAACATTTAATTCTTTAAATGCCAACAATATTAGTTCTTTTTATCTGCTTATTTGAGTACTGCTTAGCTCTGGCTTGTGGTGGTGCAGAAGACTGAACCTGGGACTCTGGAGCCTCAGGCCTGAGAGTGTCTTTGCATAACCATTATGTTATCTACCCTGCCGTCAATATTAGTCATTTTAAAACAGTATTTGAAAAAATGTAATGCTCTTCCAAATGCATTAAACAAAGCATTACTATGTAAGTTTTTATTAATACTGCTTTTGAATTTAAATATGTGAGTGGGTAAGGATATTCCTACTTTAGTTTTAAGGTGTTTCTTAGAAATGTAAAGATAGGGGGTCGGGTGGTGGCGCAGTGGGTTAAGCGCATGTGGCGCAAAGTGCAGGGACCGGTGTAAGGATCCCGGTTCGAGCCCCCGGCTCCCCACCTGCAGGGGAGTCGCTTCACAGGCGGTGAAGCAGGTCTGCAGGTGTCTCTCTTTCTCTCCCCTTCTCTGTCTTCCCCTCCTCTCTCCATTTCTCTCTATCCTATCCAACAACGAATTGCGTCAACAAGGGCAATAATAATAACCACAACAAAGCTACAACAAGGGCAACAAAAGGGGGGGGAAAATGGCATCCAGGAGCGGTGGATTCATGGTGCAGGCACTGAGCCCAGCAATAACCCTGGAGAAGGAAAAAATAAAAAATAAAAAATAAAGAAATGTAAAGATATTGTTATGAATATGTAAATAAGCCACTCAAATTCAAGTTTCCCAAACATATTTCCAAATAGACATAAATAAATATATAGGTTGAATTTTGCTCTGAAGATATTGGCTTCTACATTTCAGTTTTTATCCTAAAATCATTATGCTTGAAAAGCAGCACAAAAAAATTAACTTTGACAGGGAGAGCTCACTAGAAAGTGTTTATGTCTTGCCAAGCACACAGCCCAGGTTTAAGTCATAACATCACAGTCATTCCACAGCTATGGAGAGGCTCTGATGCCAGGTGTTTCTCAACTCTCTGAAAAAAAAAAAAAATCAGCCCACAATAATGAAATCATCAATGTACAAAGCCTTGGTTCCAATAAATAAGCAAATAATATTTTTTTAATTGAAAATTAACTTCAATTTTTAAAAAATTGGTAAGAAAATTTTCTTCCTGAAAACAGGGAATGAAATAGCCTGAGTGTTCTTACACCATACATACACTGGATATATGTATCTAAGCCATGTTCCTTCCATATGTCAGCAGGGTTCTGGAACTTGCAATTACTTATACTTAGCATCCCAAATAATAACAAAACTGCTACTACTACTATAAACACACACACACACACACACACACACACACAATACACAGTAGAATTTCACAAAGTTTATCTTCAAATTCATTGCCTTTTGGTCAGATCCATCAGATTTATTTTTCCCAGCTTTCTAAATCATGCTCTAGGTGGAGAAGAGGGGAATGTTAAGGTAGAATTTCACATAGTAAATATTTTAATAAACAACAAAAATATCTACCCCTTATCTCTGATGAACTGGCCATATAGATTAATGGTTATGATGAAAAGATGACATTTACTATCCAGTATATTTCCAAATTAGACTTAACATTCTTTAGACTGTCAGTAGTTTCAAGAATCAAAAAACTTTTCTCCTGTGACAAAATTACTGGTGAGATACATAGGTTTTAATTTTTAAATTTATACACAGTCTTCTATACTATTAGTTGCATGGAAGGAAACAAAATATAAAGTATAAGAATTTGATATACATCTTATAATTATCACCAATTAAATTTATAAGTGATACAAATATTTTCCAGTTATTACAATATATTAATATGCTTTGGAGAAAATGTTAAGATAATTGTATTCAAGTATCAAATTTTTCAGACGTGGGACAGTCAGGTTTTAGTATTAATCACATGTGAATTTATAGGTCATTACCCTTAAGATTTGAAGTGCAAAAAAATTCAAATTCTTTGTAAAAAAATATTGTATTTTCCCTTTAAAGAGTAATTAATGCAAAAACAGAAATATCTAATTCTCATGGGATTACCATGAGGTAGGAAATTTCATTATACCTTATTAAATACACAAAGGAATCAAACAAGGATATCAGGCCATTAACATTTCAAGATATAAAAATGCTGAGAACTGTACTCTATACAGACAGGAGCTTACAAAAACAACTAGATCATGTCCTTAAGATCATGAATAACTTAGAAAAATACATGGGTTTCTTATTATTAGATAAGACTACCTTGGGGGGGAAATGCAGTAAGCTCAAAGGTAAAAGTTATAGAGAAGTTATTGCTCACTTATATATTAAGTAGTACAGTTTGGATATATATCAAATATTTAGTAATGGCTACTAGACCTTGATATCAAAGGTGATCACAGACCCTCATCATTTATTAGAAAAGATGGACTACTAAGCTAAACACAAAAGCAGTGGTCTAATATAGCATCTCAGACCATTGTGTATACTGGAAACTTTAAATAATAGGTTTGCTTTAAAAACAAGATATTGTAATTTTCCAGAAAAACTAAAAGAGCATTTAGGGAAAATGATGTGACAACTATAGGTCAAAACAAAAGTTTCTGATTTGAATGGTACAACTCATTAATTTTTAAGAAACCTTAAGACTTACTTTGTACACTTTATGAGCTTATATGAGAAACTATCTAGAAACAAACTGGCATCTTAAAACTCATCTTTTTGAATTTTTCTATACTCAAAAAATTCTTTTTTTAATTTCTTTATTGGGTTAAAAAATCTTAATTGAAAGGAAAACATCTAGGTTAATTTTTTAAGGCAGTATCCAGTGAAATACCTAATAGCAATCAAAACAATGAAATTTCAACACACAATTGCTCCCAATCATATTTGCTACCTTGACTACTACTACTTTCTTTGACATGACAACTAGTAAAAGAGGCAGGAACCATCAAAATAGCACTTGGTAGCACATCTGCTTTGCCATGAGCCCAATCCAGTTTAGACCCTGGCCCCCACCACATTGGAGGAAACCAGTGCTGTGGTCTCTGTCTCTGGCTCTATCCCTACCTCTTCTTCTCTCCCTCTCCTCTTTCCCCCTTCTATCTATCTAAAGTTGACCCACAGTACTGAAGCCTGTGATAACCAAAACAAAAAAGTCTGAGGTTCAACACACGAAGTGCATACCTTGTAATGTGGGCAGTCCACAACACGAGTGCCACATTGCTCTCCCTCTATCTCTGTCTCTTTCCCTGAATGAAAAGGTGGACCTGGAGCAGTAAAATTGCATGCAAGTTCACACATACACACACACAAACATACACACAAAGATTTTAGTCTTTTGGAACTAGACTTCCCTAAAACAATGTGCTAATATATAATATTAAAATGGTATGTATGAGAGATCCCAAGTTCAATCTCCAGTACTACCAATAACCACAGCTGAGCTAACAGATGCTTTGATCTAAAAAAAAAAAAAAAAAGTGAAACTATACTTTCAAGTTGTATAGCTATAAAATTTTACCTACAAATGTAGTTATCCAATAATAAGGATTTCACATATTTAAACTTTTTTCCAAGGCTCACAATTAGAATAACCTATAATTACTTTTATTTCATATCCTGATGACTATATTAAAAAGAAAATATTGTTAACTGGGCCTGGTAGAATCAATATGTAAAGTACATAAATGAGTACAAAAGTACTAAATAGTAATCTTTCATGATTTACATATCAGTTAACATATTATAAATCATAGAAAAGATTAATTATATCATTATAACTTGGGCAACAGAAGCCACAAACATGATTCCTTAATACTTTCAAACAAGTAATATGGACTTCTAAAAATGACTATGAACTACCTATACTATGAAGTGTTTAGAGGTATAGTACAGATACATTCAGAGATTTTTCAAAATGTCATCAGCTATGATATTCACACACAGAAGTAAGGAAAATACCAAGAACTGCATGTCATTTTAGTAAAAAAGAAAATCTAAAAAAGGGTATCTAATACATTAGAATATGTCTGCTGTTTTTTGTTTGTTTTAAATTGGATAGAGACAGAAATTGAGATGGGAGGGTGAGATGGAGAGAAAAAGAGAGAGACACACCTGTAGTACTGCTTCACCCCAGGTGAAACTTTGCTCCTGCAGTAGGGAACAGGGGCTTGAACCAGGACCTTGTGCATTATAAGATGTATGCTCAACTAGGTGTGCCACACGTGGACCCCTGCTGTTTCTATCATTTAAATTTCTTGTTCTTTGAATGGAAATGTAGGTAATAATGAAATCTTGCCCTGAACTAATATATCTTGGTTTACATGTGAGAAACCCAATTAAAGCAGTATGAGACAGCAACAGCTACAAAAAGTAAGAAAGGTAAGATATAAAAACTAAAAAACCAAAAAGAAGAATTGAAAGATAGATGGGAAGAGGTAGTGAATGGGGGAAGAGAGCAATAAAAGAAGGCCAACTGTAGTCTATTACAGTTAATAATTAGACTTTTTATGAGAGTGATAACTCTCTTCTGTAGGTTATCACATTTTTTTCATGTCCAAACAAATACTGGAACAAATTTCATAAATGTATCTAAATTTTAAGCTATGAATGTTACAAAGATGTTCTTAAATTTAAACACAAATAAGAAAAATTAGCCTCACATAGTGGAATGCTAAATTATTTACCAGTGATATATAATAGCTGCTACTAAGAAAAATTAATATCTGCTTTCTACTATTTGGAACCTATTTATTTGTAGAGTATTTTCAATTATAAGTAAATATCAGAGACTAGCCAATGGAAAAAAAAAAGCAAGGTTCTAGCAAAAAACTTTTATTTTATAAAAATAAATTCATGTGTTACTTAATATCCAATATTTTCTTATTTTGTATAAGCTTTATAAGCTTATCAATTAATTTCTAATATATTATTTTAATTTGATATACAATCTTAGAGTTAACATATCTGTCTTTCATTTTATATTAGAAATTGTTTTTATGCTTCTAAAATCAGGGCAGTTAAGACTGAACTTCAGTTTTGTCAATAAAATAATACTATATGAATTTGTAGAAGTCATTATCAGTGACAAACTATTACATGAGTAACTTCAGTGACAAATTACTGAAAGTCTTAAAAATGTAAATACATTACACAACAATGGTGGACATATGATTTCACATGAACAAAAAAGTAGCTAGTATGATTGTACCCAGCACCCTCTTTATAATACCATTCTTTTATGGTTGAGTGTATTTTCAAATGTTATAAAGAGGAGTTTTGTTTTGTTTTTAACTTGAGGGCTGCTATACTTAATTCTGTGGAGTTTTAAACTACGTATTTATAGGAGAGAGCCTTATAATGAGGGTGGAGAGTATTAAAAGCCACACTACACACACAATATAGGCCATCATGCATTTTAACCCATTATTAAACTTACCCCTCTTTTGAGGCTTCTGAAAGAAGGAATTCTGGGCTTCCCTGTTTTTATCTCATTCATACAATAATGCACAGGCTCAATGGAGAATGTGAGAAACTGGGACCCATTAGGAGTACTGGATGTGAATAAACTAGTAGGGGTTAAGGGTGGGGACTGTGGCTAATGCGAAAATAAAGAGAGGAATCAATAAGCCAAATGTGCATAGTTTTTTTTTTTTCCTAAATGAAAATTTCTATCTTTGGCAACATACGGTTCACAAAATATATCTCAAATAGTTTTCAATAAAAAAAAAAAGAAACTAAACAAATGTTAACACAGTTCTGCCAAAATTGCCATTTAAAAAAACTGAATTCAATTTTTCAATTGTACAACTTTACTTGATTATCATTCTACAAGATGACAGACTAAAGATATAAAGTACATAAATTATGTTAGAGCAAAATAAACTCGATTAAAAAATGTTCTCTTCTGATTTCTGTAACATTAGTATCACCTAGTTAGATAAATTCCAACTTTTACCTGTCAAATAAAAAGGTAACTACTATAGTTATTGGTATCAAATGACAATGTCTATGAAATAGTAAAATTGTCACTAATTACTATCACAACTACACAGTAACTTCATTACATTTGTGACTTATTTCATAGGTTTTCTGTTTAATCATTATTATACTTATTTTCTTTTATTTCAGTATTACTCTTTTTTCTAAACTCTCCTAGCTACACATAGAAATGATTAAAAAAAATAATACCACTTAATTTCTCAACTGGACAATATTATTAAAAATTAAATTAGCAATTCTAATTGTACTTTATACTATACTGTAATGAATTAAATTTTATCATCATTAATAAACCAAGATCAGACAGAGGAATTTAAACCATGTATTTTTAAAAATACAGCATACAGATTAAAAGTATGTACCTGTCCCCCTACTGATGTCACTATTATAATGACTAAACTGGTTAGAGAGAGTAAGCACTCATCTAATATGCTACTTATCTGCCAAACCAGATTCAGCTGCCTATAACACATCAAAAGTTGAGTTCCAACAAGAAACTAAGAAAAAACAGATTTTTAATTATCTTAAAACACACTGATCTCTTCCCATTAAAAATTTACATAGGAAATAAAATAACTACCAATAAGATCTATCAAACCTAACGACATTCATTATTGCTACAGTTATTAAATCTAGTTAAAAATTGCCAGTTAGTTGATACTATACATTTTTAAAAATATACAGTAGATGTTAATACCGTATATAATAACTTTACTCATCATTAAATGGTGGTCAAAATTAAATGTAGAAATAATTTTTATTAGGTATAAATGCTTCTAATAAGTGAAAAGTTAAAGTATTTAAAATATACTAACAGTAACTAATCATCTAGTCAATATCAACACTGACTTAAATTGCAAATTAAAACAATAGTAAGATAGAGGAATTTTATGACTTTTACCTTTGGCTTCTTTCCAAAGAGCCACAACTTGCCCTTGGCCTTTCCTACTGTGGTTTTGGCATCCATCTTCCCACTTTCCTGTTTGGATGTACTAATAGTCCCATCAGAAATGGTTCTATAAATATGCTGACTGTAATCTTCAAATGGAAAGTCTCCTGGAGGTTCAAATCCTGATTTGAAGGAGTCTACTACCATTTGAGAGTCCTATATACAAGAGACATGCTTTTACTCCCCAATAATTATTAGAGGTTTAAAATAATTTCGCAGGAAATTCAATGACCCTAAATTTTTCATTTTACTAGAAAAACAATAAACATGAATTTACAAATTACCACATTACTAATTTGTGATATTTATGTTTCATTCCGTAGCTTTTATGTACTGAAATTCATCTGAGTACTAATTTTAAGAAGAGATATAAGTAACAAAGGGACCTGGTGAAGCAGGTCTGCAGGTATCTTTTTCTCTGCTCTTCAATCTCCCCCTCCTCTCTCAACTTCTCTCTGTCCTATCCAATACAATGGAAAAAATGTTTGCCAGGAACAGTGGGTTTGTAGTGCTGGCACCGAACCACAGTGATAACCCTGGAGACAGTATATATAAGTTTAATGTTAAATGATTCTTAGAGACCATTTTGTCACACATATTTCTATAAATTATTAAAATCAACTACTCACCTATTACTACACCCCCTTTTCCCAGTTCATTTCACTAGCTTACACTATAAACCTAAGCCAAGAAGCATATTTATTCAAACATAGTTATACAGTACTTACTCTTCTTTCATCAACCGATTTTGCTGCAAGAATCATTCCTTCCAAGCATTTTGAAATTATAGGAATAACTTTGCGTTCTGAGTCTGCAAACCCTCGGTAACACTCACTGAGTTTAATAGTCCTCCGTTCATCCATTTCTTGTAGTTGCTAATAATCAGGAATTAAAAAAAAAAAAAAAGGATTTTTCTTCATTCTGAAGCAGCCTCACTCCCAGAGCCTACGCTAATAGCTACACTGTTTTTAGTATCTTTTAACAAGAACTATACTTATAATACTTAGATTTTGAGGTCTGTTAAATAGTAGAAGGAAATGATCAAGGCTTTCAGTATATCCTAAAATTGTTATATAAATGGGTTCCTCCTACTGACTACCTATACTCTGCATCCTATACATCAGAATTTCACGCTATTTTCTGTTCCTTAGTAACCAGTTGGCCTACAAAATATATCTATAAGATATCTGAGCCCTTAAATAAATTTGTAAAAATCCAGGACTGCATACCACCAGGTAGGTACCTACACCTACCACAGTCAACAGGTCTGAGCAATTAATTATCAAGGAGTCTGGGAATACAGGAAAAAACAGGAAGCCACTTGGTCAAAGTGATGGAATCCTCACAATTCAAAATTGGTACATGCCACTAAAATTTATGTTGAATTACATGAGGTCAATAAAAGCATTGTTTAACACTTCTTATTTACCAACAATGACCTTTATTTCTCCTAGGAAGCAGTTATGACTTCAAGATTTCAAACACTAATAGCCTGGATAATATATTTTCTTCTTTATTTTGAGGCTTGCATTTTCACAAAAGAACTGCTCCCAGAATTTAAAAAACAGCAAAACTGTTTCAAAGCAAAGTCCAAATAAAATGATCAAGCTCCATAGAACAAAAAATAATTAGTCTCAAGGCAAAGGTCTCTGCCAGAAAATGAAGGTTTAATTCATAAGCCTAGAAAAAGCACCCTAGAATGTGGACTGGCAGGACTGATGCTCTGGATTAAATGGCCAGCATCTGATACCTACTGCTCTCTCCTCAACCACCTCTCACATTATGCTTCTTTTGTACTTCTAACTTGCCTTAAAAAGAAGAGGGGGGAAAAAATGTGTGTGTGTGTGTGTGTGTGTGTGTGTGTGCGCGCGCGCACACAGAGATGTATCTATGTATTCCTGCATGATCGCTCAGATCTGACTTGTTTAAATACTTTCAGTAAAGCCAATACTCCAATTTCTCTCCATCCTAGAAAATCAAGAACATCATATAACCATCATATAAATTTTGAGGCTTTTATCTACAGCTATTTGGCAAGCTATCATCAAACAACGATGGGTAAAATTTAAAAGCAAGTGTGACCTGAATTACATTTATGGTCTGGCATCTAGGAAGACAAGTATGAAAAAACTGGACCAGTGAAAATATTTCATAAGATTTATTACTGCCACTTGGACTAATGCCAATTATTTAGGACAGTCTCAAAAAGCCACGTCCCATTTATAAATGACCATAATACAATAAAGAATTCTAATAATTCCCTCTATGGTATATTTAATGATACAGTATTAAAATTTAAGTCTCTAGAAATTTTGTGATCTCAAAGTTAGGAAAAATAAGGTTTTTAAATTTATAAACATAAGGAAAATATGCTGACTGATCATCTTGAGAACTATGAATCTAGAAACACTGATGTCTGTCTCCTTGCAACTCTAAAGCCGTATTAATTGCATATTGTCTAAATTTTACCTTGTAAATCTGAGGAATCACTATGTAGAAATGCTTATGTTGTTCTCCATTGAAGTTTTGTAACTGTGCAGCATATTCATTTTTATTTTCATCAGCCATATGTGTGCGAAGATTCAACTGCTGCTTGGCCTGGAAGTAAATTGGTCAAAATCATTATTACAAAATCCTATCTGATTCACTTTTCTAAAGCTATACTAAACATGTGTGTGTGTGTATATATATATATTTTAAGGAGATGCTTGTATGGATCTTTTCACCAGAGCAGTCTATTACAGTATTTCCTTTCTCTTAATGCAACAGTTATTCCCCATCCAGTAATCCATTCAAATTAAGTTTCTCCTTACTATATACTTTTGTTGCCAACAGATTTCACTAGGGCTTCACATATGTACAAGTCTACTAGTCATAGCACACTCTATTTTCCCCCTTTTCTTTTTTCTAAAGGGTGAGAAACAGAAAAAGACCCACAGTACCAACTCCACATGTGAAGCTTCCCGTGTACATTGTGCTCCCATATGGTGGCAAGATGCACAGCCTAAGTGATCCAGTATGATAATGTGTGCACTCTGAGTGAGTTATATCCTAGCCCCCAGATACGTATTCTTAACTATGTAAACAGTGACAATTTTCACTTGAAACAGTAAGCTTTCAGTTAAGAGGAAAAAACACCGGAAAGATTTTAGACTATTTAAAATTTAATGGTGAAACATTGCTTCAAACTTCACCCACTATGTCCAATTCAAAACCACAGTGAAATCAAATAATGATAAAAATGTGTTATTTAGGGGGCCTGGCAGTAGCACAGTGGGTTAAGCACAAGGATCAGAATAAGGATCCAGGTTCAAGCCCCCGGCTCCCCACATGCAAGGGGGTTGCTTCACAAGTGGTAAAGCAGGTTTTCTCTCCCCTTCTCTGTCCTAACCAACAACAATAATAATAACTACCACAACGATAAACAACAAGGGCAACAAAACAGGAAAAAATAGCCTCCAGGAGCAGTGGATTCATAGTGTAGGCACTGAGCCCCACTGATAACCCTGGAGGCAAAATGGGGGTGGGGTGGGATATTTTTTTGATAATATTTAATGATGATTTCCATCTCTCTATAAAACTACAAGCATGGGCAGGGGAGATAGCATTGTGGTTATGCAAAGAGACTCATGCCTGAGGCGCCAAAGTCCCAAGTTCAATCCCCCATACCAAAAACCAGAGCTGAGCAGTACTCTGTTAAAAAAAAACAAAAAAAAAAACCACAACTATCAGCACTTTTTTGTGGGTGGGGAGGTGTTTTGTTTTTTTGACCACCAGGGCTACTGCTGCAGGTTGGTGTCTACATGACTCAACCGTTCCCAGTAATATTTATTTGTTTATTGAGAGAGAGAATAAGATAAAGAGAGATACCTGCAGCACTGCACCCCCTGCAAGAGGGGCTCAGGGACTTGACAAAAGACCCACAGTACCAACTCCACAACGTGTGAAGTTTCCCCATGTACACTGTGTTTCCAATGTGGTGGCCAGACACACAAACCTAAGTGCTCGAGTATGAGACTCATTCTCATGGCAAGATTGGCACTGCATGGCGTGAGACACCAACAACTCCCCAAAACTATAGGTACCTTAAGAAAAGCTAATTTAAAATATAGTGCTCTAATTACAAGAATTTAGAGAAATGCTTTCAAAATGAGTTATGTAAATATAATATACACCAGACAGAATATTAAAATACAAATTTACACTAAGGAAAAATAGAAACAGGCTGGTGGTATTAATCGACCTGTCAACAACCATGTCCAGCAAAAAGCAATTATAGAAGCTAGACCTCCTACTTTCTGCACCTCATAAAGGATTTTGGTCCATACTCCCAGAGGGGGTAAAATGCTAGGGGAAGATGACTGACTTAAAATGGGAGCGAAGGCAGGACCATAGAAAAAAAATATATAGATAAACAACAGACAGAGTTATAGAAATCTGTGACCTTGGGAGAAATCACTGCAGTTTCCAATGGAGAGAATGGGGACACAGAATGCTGGTGGTTGGAATAGTGTGGAATTTTACCAGTTATTTTTTAACTTCTTGTTGAACAGACAGAAACTGAGACAGGAGGGGAAGACAGAGAGGGGGAGAGAGACACCTACAGACCTGCTTCACCACTTGTGAAGTAACCCCCCTGCAGGTGGGGAGGCAGGGGCTCGAACCAGGATCCTTACGCTGGTCCTTGCGCTTTGTGCCATGTGCACTTGACCAGCTGTGCGCTACTGCCTGACCCCCCTTTCTTTCTTTCTTAAAATACTGCATTTACATTTTGATTTATAATTGTAAAATACATGATAATGCATATTTGCACACTCTATTTTATAGAATTTACCAGCTCAGGCATTTATAAGTGTATAGTTCAGTAGAATTAAGTATGTTCACATTGTGTGCCAGGCACTGCCTTTTCTTTAAAAAGATTAATTACCACAGGCTCCCTCTCTAACCTTTCCTCTATTTTTATTTTCTAGTTTCAGTAGTAACTTGAAACTATGTTCCCTTTCAGGTCACTAAAAACAGACTTCCTTTACTCTCTAGTTCTTAAAACAAATTTCCAAAACTTTCCTAATTATCTAATAATTAAAGGGGTCGTACAAATGAGCATTAAAAAGATATACACTAATTCAAAAGGCTATGTGCATTCTGCATCATTCACAATAGTCATGTTATGGAAGCAACCTAAATGTCCAGCAATAATCAACTGAGTAAAGAAGTTATGGAATACTCAAGCCCCAGCCCCAGCCCCAGCCCCAGCCCCAGCCCCCATCTGCAGAGGACAAGCTTCACAAGCAATGAAACAGTGCTGGAGGGATCTATCTATCTCCCCATCCTCTCTCAATTCCTATCTGTTCTATCAGATAAAGCAGGAAGGGGGAGTGGCTGAAAGGAAAAAGTAGTCACCAGGAGCAGTGGTTTCATCTTACAGGTACTGAGCCCCAACAATAACCTTGGTAGAACAAAACCAAACAAACCAAACTGAGGAGTTATATTAAAGGAAGAAGGGTCGTAGACACACAGCAGATAGCTGAGTGGGGATAGTGCACACATAACCATGCTTGAGGACCTAGACACAAGCCTTGGCACCATACAGGAGGATCATGGATGGCACCAGAGGGAACTCCATGGATGATGGACCGCTATGTGGTATCTCCCTTTCATTCTTGTGTGTATGTGTGTGTATGTATATATATATATAAAGCTGGGCCAGGAAAATCTACCTTCCTGCCAGTAGTATCACACATATATGAAATCCCTGGTTCATTCCCTAGTGTTGCAGTAAATAGAAAAAGAAGTTATAGAGTTATGGGGATATATACTCAATGGAATGGTACTCCTCATTCTAAAAAGATGAGACTGAGCAGCTGTGTTTCTCTCCTCTCCTCTCCCAGGTCAACTAGGAATGTCAAAGGAGACCACATGGGACCGAAACAAGACAGGACGAGAAACGACTTCAGGAACCCGCCAAATCACCGGTGAGTGCAAACACGTGTGGCTCGTGGACAGAGAAGACCCTAGGGAGAGATTAAGTGGCTGGTAACGGTCTAGCAGTTTACCAGTTGAGACACAACGTCCACTGTTTCACCAACAAAAAGATGGCTGAAGGGAGGAGAGGACTCCCTAAGACTCACCAAATGCAACTGTGAGTCTCCACTGCTACTGCCCTCAGAATCTGGAGCAGCAGCAGAGAGGTGGTGTGCTGACACCAGGGGACAGAGAACTAACCAGAAAACTCAGGAGATCTCTACCTCCATGGCTTAGTGGTGGGGCTGTGAGAGTCTCTTTGCATAACCACTGGATTATCTCTGCCCCACCCTGCTTTATCTTTTGGTCAACAGTCAGTGATTAAGATAAGAAGCCTACATATACTTTAAAAGCCCTCAGGCTCCCATAGCCTACAGGGAAGAAAAAGAACAAAGGAGGCTTTTAAGCTACTGAGCTCCAACTCAGGGATCAAAATAATATTGAAACAACTGTCAATTAGCACAACTGTGAACCATTTAATTACCTTACTCTCCTGGGGATATATCCTAAGGAACCCAACACACCCAGCCAAAAAGATCTGTGTACACATATGTTCTTAGCAGCACAATTTGTAATAGCCAAAACCTGGAAGCAACCCAGGTGTTCAACAACAGATGAATGGCTGAGCAAGTTGTGGTACATATATACACAATGAAATACTACTCAGCTGTAAAAAAATGGTGACTTCACCATTTTCAGCCGATCTTGGGTAGACCTTGAAAAATTCATGTTAAGTGAAGTAAGTCAGAAAGAGAAGGATGAATATGGGATGATCTCACTCTCAGGCAGAAGTTGAAAAAGAAGATCAGAAGAGAAAACACAAGTAGAACCTGAACTGGAATTGGTGTATTGCACCAAAGTAAAAGACTCTGGGGTGGGGGTGGGGGTGGGGGTGGGGGGGATATAGGTCCAAAAAGGATGACAGAGGACCTAGTGAGTGTTGTATTGTTATACAGAAAGCTTAGAAATGTTATGCATGTACAAACTATTGTATTTACTGTCGAATGTAAAACATTAATTCCCCAATAAAGACATTAAAAAATATATATGAGACTGTATCCTCTGAGAACTGGAAATCATTATGTTTAATGAAATGGCCAATTACAAGATGGTTTCATTCATATATGAAATATGATTTGAAAATTAAAAAAGAAATATGGTAACTGAAACACCTCACTAAAAAGGTAACCAAATGGCCTCTCAGAGTTTGTGAGGGTTATTAGGGGCAGAGGAGAAGCATGCACAGAACTTTGGTGGTACACAGTATGAAACTTACTCCTCTGTAATCTTACAGTCTTATAAAGCATTATTAAATCTCTAATAAAAAATTAAAATGTTTAAATAAAGAAAATCAAGGGCCAGGCAATGGCGTATCTGGTTAAGCACATGCATTACAGTGTGTTCAAACCCCTGGTCCCTATGTACAGGAGGTGGTGAAGCATGAGTGGTGAAGTAGGTCTATCTCTCTGTCCTGCTTTGTATCTTAACATCTTTTAGCCACCATTATTTCATCCTGACCTCCCTGGGCAGAAGACCTCACAAATGTGCCCCATGGACCTCACCTCTCCAGACCCTTATCCCACTAGAGAATGATAGAAACAGGATGGGGGTATGGATCGACCAGCAAACACACACATCCAGCAGAGAAGCAATTAAAGAAACCAGAACTCCTACCTCATGCACCCCATAAAGGATTTTAACCCAGGGGCCAGGCGGTGGTGCACCTGGCTAAGCACACACATTACAATGCACAAGACCCCAGGTTCAAGCCTCTGGTTCTCACCTGCAGGGGGAAAGCTTCATGAGTGGTGAAGCAGGGCTGCAGGTATCTGTCTCGCTCCGTATTTTCCCCTCCCCTCCTCAGTTTCTGTCTATCTCTATTCACTAATAAACAAATAATATTAAAAATAAAAATAAATAGGGGGTGAGGTGGTAGCACAACGTATTAAGTGCACATGGCTTGAAGAGCAAGAATTGGCCTAAGCATCCCAGTTCAAGCCCCGCCCCCTTCCCCCACCCCCCACCTGCCTGGGGGGGGGGGGGTCGCTTCACAAGTGGTGATTTAAGTCTGCAGGTGTCTTTCTCCCACCCCCCTTATCCTCTCAATTTCTCTGTCCTATCCAGCAACAACAGCAATAACAACAACAACAATAAACAAGGGTAACAAAAGGGAAAAATGACCTCCAGGAGCAGTAGATTCCGAGCCCTAGCAATAACCCTGGAGGGAAGAAAGAAAGAAAGAAAGAAAGAAAGAAAGAAAGAAAGAAAGAAAGAAAGAAAGAAAGAGAAATAATAGCCCTTATCTGTGACCTTGGGAGAACTACTGCAGTTTCCAGCGAAGAAAAGGACACAGAAATCTGGTGGTGGGAACAGAGTGAAGTTATATCCGTTATCTCATAATTTTGTAAATCAATATTAAATGACCAATAAAAACTTTATTTAAAAAGAAACTATTGGGGAGTCAGTGGGTTAAGCGCACATGGCACAAAGTGCAAGGGCCGGCGTAAGGATCCCCGTTCGAGCCCCCGGCTCCCAACCTACAGAGGAGTCACTTCACAAGGGGTGAAACAGGTCCGCAGGTGTCTCTCTTCCTCTCCCCCTGTCTTCCCCATCTCTCTTCATTTATCTCTGTCCTATCCAACAACATCAATAACACCAATAATAACTACAACAATAAAAAACAAGGGCAGCAAAAGGGAAAATTAAAAAAAAATTAAAAAGCAACTATGTCAAATGCAGTGAAGACGTTACAACACAATAAACACATTTTCTTCTCAAACCAATTTGTGTAACTTAAAGTAGACAAGTATTTGTATTTTAGCTTACGTTAACTGTAACTCTTGGGGGAAATCATTTTTTTAAATTTATTTTAACGAGAAAGAAAGCAAAGCACTGTCTGGCTCTGGACTATGGTGGTGCTAGGGATTAAACCTTGGGCAGAGAACATGAAAATCTTCTACAGAGCCATTATGCTGTCTCCCAGGTTCTCTTTAGGAAAATTCTAATCTCAATAAAAATACTGTATCTACTGTTCAGATGCAAGAACAGTAACTTGATGTCAAAGTGGGTCTGAGTTATTTCTTACCTTTTCGACATCCGCCTTTGTTGCATTGGCATCATTATCCAGCCTTTCGTAGCACTGCTGGGCCTTTTCTGCCTCTCTACATTCTCTTTCAAATTTCTTCTTACTCTGTTAAAAAATTAAAATAACACAGAGAAGTAAAATTAGATTTATGTCTCTAAAAACTACCTACAATGTTACCACTGCTGTGTAAGTATTGCACACAAAAAGTAGGATTTTCCTAATTAAATGTTTTGCTATTATAGTCAATCCATGCACCTTAAACATTAGACATTGACTATAGGCTGTTGAGGAAAAATGAGTGGCATGACTATGTTAATACTTACTATATATTTTTTCCTGTTAAGAAAAAAACTATTTTCTTACGATCTCATTTTCAGCAAGACTTCTTGGGTGCTTTTGGCCAGGTTTTACACATTTGGTTGGTTTGTCTTGGCGTTTGCTCCTATCTATCAACTCTGTCTATTTACATGAGTCTAACATCCAGCCTCCAAACACTGTTTTATGTTGTTTCCTCTAGGGGTATCAGAAATATCAGTCCAAAATCAGGCCTTCACGTTTTAACTTAATTCAAATTACCATGAATTTGTAAAAGCTTTTCAAAATTTATCCATATGCCATATATACAACATAGTTACTTTCCTATATCCTTCTGTTAAATTTCTTGAGTCATGTCTATATATAACACTTTTATAGACAGCATTAAAATGCATATTAACAGTCCTCTATGTCTCATCCTTTTTAAAAATATTATTAGTGATTATTGATTTATAAAATTATGAGATAACATGGGTATAATTCCACACCATTCCTACCACCAAAACTTTGTCACCATTCCCCCCCACTGGACAAGGCAGCAGTTCTCCCAAGGTTACAGATATAGGCTGACTATTATTTCTATAGCTATCTATTTCTAGTTATCTATATTTGGCAATTCTTTCCTATGGTACTGCCTCTATTCCTTTTATTTTTTAAATTTATTTGTAAAATAAAAAATAGAAAATATTGACAAAACCATGTAAGAAGGGTGAAATTCCACACATTTCCCATTACCAGAGTTCCATACTCTGTTCCCTCCACTGGAAGCTTTCCTGTTCTTTTTCTCTCTGGGAGCATGTACCCAGGGTCATTATGGGGTGCAGAAGGTGGGAGGTCTGGTTTCTGTAACTGCTTCTCCAATGGACATGGGCATTGACAGGTTAATCCATACTCCCAGCCTGTCCCCATCTTTCCCTACTGTGTTAGAGCTCTAAAGAGGTGTAGTTCCAGGGTACATTGGTGAGGTCGATTGTCCAGGTGAGTCAGGTTGACATCATGGTAGCATCTGCAACTTGGTGTTTGGAACCTGTATTCCTTTGCTTCCTCCTTTCTTGTGGGATTCAGTTCAGGAGTTCTTGTAAGGTGGGGATGACTGTGGCATATCCCTTTAGTTCTTGAATACTTGAGAAAACCTTTATTTCTCCCTCATATTTAAAGGATAATTTTGCAGGATACAATATTCGTGGCAGGAGGCCGGATAGTTGAGCACACATTACAGTGCACAAGGACCCAGGTTCGAGCCCCCAGTCCCCACCTGCAGGGGGAATGCTTTGCAAGTGGTGAAGCAGTGTTGCAGGTGTCTGTCTCTCCCTCTCTGTCACCCCCTCCCCTCTTGATTTCTCACTTTCTCTATCCAGTAAATAAAGTAAAGATAATTTTTTTAAAAATCAATATTCATGGCTGGAATTCCCTCTCGTTTAGAATGAATATGTCATTCCACTCTCTCCTTGCCTCTAGAGTTTGTGAAGAGAAATCTGACAGAAGTGTTATAGCTCTGCCTTTGTATGTAACTTCTTTCCTTTCCCTAGCAGCCAGCAAATTTTTTCCCTTGCCGTTGACTTTTGGTAGTTTTACAATAATGTGCCTTGGTGTTGGTTTTTTCGTGTTTATAAATCTGGGCGATCAGTCTGCCTCTTGGATGAGAATATTCTGATGGTTTCCTAAGTGACGGAAGTTCTCAGCTAAAATTGCTCTGAAAATGGACTCTGGGCTTTTGGCCTTGTCCTCCTCCTCCTCCTCCTCAGATATACCTATCACTCTTATAATCGATCTTTTGATGGAGTCTGCAATTTCACAGAGAGTTGCTTCAGTCTTTCAGAATCATTCGTCTCCCTCATCTTTGAATTGAAAAAGTGGGTTTGGCCATATCTTCTAGATTGGAGATTTTTTCTTGTGAATGTGTGGAACTACTTCCTAAGCCTTCTACCTGGGCATGGATTGCAGTTAGTGTTTGCTATTCCCTGGATTTCTGACTGAAGTTCCTCTTTCAAGATTTGAAGATTCTTAGTGAACTCTGTTTTAAGTTCCTCTTTTGTGTTTTAATTCCATAGTAACATGCTCTTTAAATTCTTGCTTAAATTCTTGGAGAGCCCTCATAGTGAGCTCTGTGTCGTCTGTCTCTGAGAGTCTCTCTAAACCTGCAACTCCTTGGATTTCCTCTGTTGCATTTCTGTCTGGCTGATACGGCATAGTTGGCTGTTTAGTTCTGTTTCTCTGCTCAGGCATTTTTTGTGCTGCTTATTGATGGCCAGTAGGTGGTGCTACTGTAATCCCTAAGTTTCTCGTTAGTATGATCTGCAGCCAGTGGGATGGGGGGAGGGGGCAGTGGTTGCTTTGGGCTGTCTTGTGGTCGGTCACAAATGCCCTGTTTTATGTTGTGTCCCTGCCTTAAATTCAGATGGCTAAAACCCCCGAGTCAAACACTGAGAGGTTTTAAGCCCCTGTCTCTTTTCTTTCGGCAGTAGAACAATGTTGCTTGCTTGCTGTGTGCTTAAAGTGAAATCACCAAAATGGCGCAGCAGCTCAGTGCTCGTGCTGTCCAGATCTCTGCTTTGATTTGCTGTTCTTCAACCCTCGCCCACACCCCTTTTCACTCCAACCGCATGCGAGCACCCACCTGAGGCTGCAGAACTTTCAGCTGTAGATTATGACTTCAGTTGGGTCTCTTGTTGTATTTGTTTGTTGTTTGGGGAGGAGAGGTAATTTGGTCCCAGCTATTCCATGGCCATGCCTCCCGGAAGTCCCTCATCCTTCTTAACATGTTTGGTTTTCAAGACTTTTTTCCTAGTTAAACACTAGTTTCCCAAAATTTTTTAATTTCTCTTCAGTTAATTCACTGTATACATTTTATTTTAATTTAATCAATATCTTCACTACATTCAGAATCTGTCAACTTTATTTTCTTAACTACATCTATAGCAAAAGCTTCTGACCAGCTGAAGTTTGAATCAGTTCCCAACTAGGCCTTTAGTGGCTGGCTACCTTTAAGACTTCCTTCACCATAACTCCGGTAATTCCTTTTTCCCCTTAGTTCTTTTCCACAATTTGCTAAACACATTCAGTAACGAATTCTGAAGAGATGGCTGTGGAAGATAATTTCTTTTTTCTTTCTTTAATTATCTTTATTTATTGGATAGACAGCCAGAAATCGAGAAAGGGGAAATGGGGGGGAGACCTGCAGCCCTGCTTCACCACTCACAAAACTTTCCCCCTGCAGGCAGGGGCTGGGGGCTCAAACTTGAGTCCTGGTGCACTGTAATATATGCACTCAATCAGGTGTGCCACTGCCCGGCCCCTAGAAGATAATTTCTTAAGTCATCATGGCTAAAAATGCTTTTACCATCATTTTTAACTGATAAAGTTTGGCTGCATTTATGAAATGCCCCGAGGGAAATGATCTTTCTTCAGAAATATAAACATTCTACTACTCAATTAATTGTCTTATAGCTTCCTGTTTTCCAATCTCATTCTGACTCCTGGTTATTTTGCATGTTTGCTTTGTTTTGTTTTTCTTCTCTTGAAGCTGAAAACATATTCTCTCTCCTAGTTGTTCTGAAATTTCATGAAGATATGTCTTGCTGTAGACATACCATGTGGGCACCTGGGAAATTCTTCTACCTATAAACACATGTTTTTCTGCTGTAAGAAACTTTTTTTTTTAATTATTTTGTCCATTGTCTGTGTTTTCTCTTCTATAAGAAACCTATTGTTTTGAAAAAAACGAATACATAAAATGACTTCTCCAGTTTTCTGTCATATTTTTATTTTTTTACCAGAGCACTGCTCAGCTCTGGTTTATGGTGGGATAGGGGATTAAACCTGGGATTTTAGGGCCTCAGGCATGAGAGTCTGTGTGCATAACCATTATGCTATCTAACTGGGGTATCTGTCATATCTTTAGCCTATAATTTTGCTCTACTCAGAGATTTCTCCCACTTCATTTTTTCTTGAGTTTTTCATCTGCTACCATAAAAAATATTTTTTATTATTTATATGTTTCTGTATTCCCTTTGAGAGCATGTGTTTGTTTTGGGAGGGGGCTTAATTTCTATTTTTTTCCAGTCAATTTCTTCAAAAATGCCCCCCAATATTAGTATTACATATATAGATATTAGATACTTTCATTTAGAGAGATATGCCTAGACAGATACTCATATTTAAAAGATTAATTGATGGTCTGTTAATGCCTGGTGAAAGTCTTCCTTACATTTTGGTGTTTCTTACTGGATAGACAATTCTGTAACTTTTGCTTAATAGCCACCAACTAACTGTTCTAATGGAAAGTCAGCACATTTTAACAGGAATGACTCATGTCAACACAAATTTTTAAAGAGAACAAAAGGAGTATATTATTTTTCTGCAAATGGAAACACATATACTCATTAGGAGGCAGGTGCTGACCATGCCAGTTAAGATCACTTAAAATTTAATAAATGTAAATACTCCCTCAAAGTCTTGCTGAAACCAATTAGAAAGAAAATCAAAAGTAAAAAACAGAATACCTATATACTTAAGAATTCTAAATCAGCACCAAAGTTATAAATGTCAATGACATAGTAGAAATTTAACAAAAATTTTGTGCTTAAAAGGAAAAAAAGCTGAAAACAGTGCCCATATATGTATGAAGGTTTTAAATTTTTTCAAACTTGAGGAGCCAAACTATGGCACCCAGTAGAGCATGCATGTTACAATGAGCAAGGACATTAGTTCAAGTCCCCAACCCCCTACCTGAAGTGGGAAATGTCCATGAGTGGTAAAGCAGTGCTGCAGGCGTTTCTCCCTCTCTCTCCCCGCCACCATTCTCTCTCTATTTCTCTGTCACTATCAAATAAGTACATAAAAATAATTTTAAAAGAAAAAACTTAAGCTTGACAGTTCTTGTCACTAGCACAAAATAAGTCAGCAAAAAAACATTTTAAAGAGCATCCATCATAAAAATAAAGAATTGGGACCGAGTGGTGGCACACCTGGTTGAGCGCACATGCTACAGTGCACAAGGACCTGGGTTCGAGCCCCCGGTCCCCACCTGCAGAAGGAAAGCTTTCCAAGTGGTGAAGCAGGGCTGCAGGTGTCTCTCTTTCTCTCTCCCTCTCTATCTCCCCTACCCTCTCTCGATTTCTGACTGTCTCTATCCAATAAATAAAGATATTTTTTTAAAAAATTAAAAACAAAGAGCTATGGTGTTTGCTAACCTGAGACTTTAAAAATGAATAGTAATATGGTACTACAGAGATCATATGACATAGCTTTTCAAGGAAAGGACACAATATTCTATGTAAACTTCCTGTTTTTCAGAATTCTTATACTTACCAGAACATTTAAAATAAACCCTATTAGCAAATACCCTTGGAAATGTTTTAAGTAAATAATTACACTTTTGAATTTTTGCCCTAAAGCATTTTATTTCTTACAAATGAAATGGTTTCTCACCAGCAGTTCAGTATCAGAAACATTTACTTACAACAGAACCAATAAACTACAAGAAACAATTCATGTATTCTAGTCCATACTCCAAATTCTCAGATCATCTATTTAAAACAAAGTCAGAATTGTGTGGAATTATACCCCTCTTATCCTATGGTCTTGTCAATATTTCCATTTTATAAATAAAATTTTTAAAAAATCACAAATAATATATTAAGAAGAATTAAACTGATGTGAAACTTAAGAAAATGTAAGGTTAAACTACCCTTTAAGTTCTTTTAACCATGAAAATACTTTAACCTACATTATCCATCTGTTTCCAGCACATGTCAAGATACTGTTGAGCTTTCCGTCCCTCTTGAAGATGCTAAGAATCAGAACAAATAAAAAAGTTATTTGCAAATACTAATAAATGGCTCAATACCCAAAAGGCTTTCGGTTTAATTCATTTCCACAGTATTATCCCAGTAAAGTAAAATCGCTTTAAAATACACCTATAGGATATCATTTGAATATTTTAAGCAGTAAAATTCTGCTTAAAAAGTACAAGATTATCTTGAATAGGGGTTGAATAACATTTTCTTTCTTTCCTCCAGGGTTATCACTGGGGCTTGGTGCCAGCTCTATAAATTCACTGTTCCTGTGGCCATTTCTTTTCTTTTTTTTTTTAATTGGATAGGAGAGAAATTAAGAGGGAAGAGAGAGGTAGAGGGAGAAAAACAGAGGTAGGCCTGCTTTGCCAGCTTGTGAAGAGACCCCCCTCTGCAGGTTGGGCACTGGGGGCTAGAACCAGGATCCTTGCGCTGGTCACTGTGCTTCCCAAAATGTGCGCTTAACCTGGTAAACTATAGCTACTGGGAAAAATATAGCCCACCCCCCTAATATTTTCCATAAAGGATTAGGTTGAGTATTTCAGGCTTTACAGGCCATGTGATCTCTATCAGAAATGTAAACTTGGACCGGGTTGTGGTGCACTTGGTTGAGCACACATGTTACAATGCACAAGGACCCAGGTTAGAGCCCTCGGTCCCCACCTGTAAGGGGAAAAGTTTTGCGAGTGGTGAAGCTGTGCTGCAGGTACCTCCATGTCTCTCTCCCTATCTCCCCCTGTTGGTATGCATGAGACCCCTTCTGTTTCATTTGGTTTAAATCCCCCCTGGTTAACACTATTCTATTTACATAACCACTTCATTCTATTTACATAACCACTGTTAACAAGTTCCACCCTCCCTCCAGGGCATTTGTGGTTCAGTGATAGGATTTTCGCCTAATCTGCCCCCTCTTTGTCACACTCTGATTTTCACCAGTCACTTTTCTCTCCACCCTCTCTATGTCACATCCTGTTTCCACCCTACTTGGGAAGTATTGTGACAGCATTGTGAGTTTTAGAGTACTGTACTTTGAGTTTAACTTAGCTCATCTTAGATTGTGCTGCGTCCTACATGAATAAAGAGATACTGCCTACAGCTCAACCATGAGTCCCTGGTCATCTGTTACCCGCCGTGAAGCCAGCCCGGTGAAAACAACCTAACCCATCGAAAACAACATCCCCCTCCACTCTTGATTTCTGACTGTCTCTATCCAACAAATAAAGATGGTTAAAAAAAAAAAAATTAAAGAAATGTAAAACTCTGTTGATAAAAAGTAAAAACGACCACAAACATGTAACTAAATAGTGTATATCTGCTGCAATAGAACAGTATAGACACTAACGTTAGAAATTAATGTAATTTTCACCTGTCAAAATATTCTTTTAATTCCCTTTTCTACTATCTAGAAATGTAAACACCATTCTTAATTTTTGAAACAAGAACACAAAAATAGATGATGGGTTATATTTTTCTCAGTAGCTATAGTTCATCAACCTTGGCCTTAAATTCAAAAAGATCACAAATTGGTGGTCGGGCAGTAGCGCAGCAGGTTAAGCGCACATGGCATGAAACTCCAAGAACTGGCATAAGGATTCCGGTTCGGGTGTAAGGATCCCGGTTCGAGTCCTGGCTCCCCACCTGCAGGGGAGTTACTTCACAGGCCGTGAAGCAGGCCTGCAGGTGTCCGTCTTTCTCTCCCCCTTTTCCTCCCCTCCTCTCTCGATTTCTCTCTGTCCCATCCAACATCAGCAATGACAATAATAATGACAACATAAGAGCAATAAGAGCAACAAAATAGGAAAAATGGTTTCCAGGAGCAGTGGATTCATAGTGTAGGCTCCGAGCCTTAGCAATAACCCTGGAGGCATAAAAAAAAAAAAAGACTAGCTAAAATAAGTAATTAATTAAGAAATATCACAAATCAAGATATCTTAATTTTTACACTTAAGAAATTTAGTAAAATAGAAAACCTGCTCATAATGAAAATACACTATTTGTAAAACAAAGAAATTTTGTGAAAAATATCATTATAATTGAATAAAAATGATTACCATTTTTCTTTCACTTTTCAGATCATGAGCATATCTCATTAATTCACCATAAACTCTGTGTGCCATTTCTTCTGCCACTACTTCTCGCTGTCCTGCATAGTCATTTAACTCATTAAGGATGTTAAAAAAGGCTATACACGAAGTAAACCTGACAAAAAAAAATTAAGAAATGATGAGATTTATTTTACTTTTGTTACATTTTTATTGTGCAGTATAGGTTTAAGTCTCAAACAACCAATTTTAACATACTCAACCTAAATCTCAGCTAGTATCTCTAACTTTGTATGGAAAGAATATTGCAATACGGTTAAAGTTGTACATGTTTGTATATCTTCAAGTAGTCTTTATAAATAAAGGGGTATTTGGGGTCAAAAAATAATAAGCATACTACCTGCTGGCTCTTTTGTCATACTGGAATCTCTTAAGTTGCCAATTGACTGGCCTGAGTTTGGGAATGAACTTGACTGGAATCCTAGGCTTGGCAGCTGAACCTTTTGCAGAGGTGATGTGCTTGTTCTCGGAGGACAGAACCTGCCAATCACACCACTCAAATGCATCTCGATGGCTGATCTACAGAACAACTTTGCTATCAGCTCTGGACACACTGCCTGTATGCCTGCCCATATCCTGAATGAAAGTGAAGTGCCATTAAATTGGCACCAAAGAGAGGTAAGAGGGGGCAAAAATAAGGGTAAAAAATGTGTGTGGAGGGGAAGAGAGAAACAAAGAGAATCACTGTGTCAAAATATATAGATCTATTTTGAATACCCTGCCAGAACATTCTCACAGTTGAAGGCAGATAGCTCAGTTAGGACTCTGTTAACACTAGGTCACCCTGATAATACTGAGTTATGGAGAAAGTTGTTTATGTCTCTTTTATTTTATTTTACATGACAGATATCCATACAAATATTGTAGAGATCCAAAATTATCCTGAAATTTTCATTTATTTTCACAATCTTTTTAAAGATAAATTTATGAGGGGTGAGTGAGTGAGTGCAAAAACCAGAGCATCAGCCTGGCACATGGGATGGCACAAACTCAGGACTTCACGCTTAAAACTCCAACATATCCATGACATCAACTCCAAGGTCGCTCTTTTCATTATCCTTTTAAACCAACCAGTCAAATGGCTATACAAGATGTAAGAGTAAAAGTCTAACTTTTAAAAATATTTATTAAAAAAAAACTAGCAGCACATTTTAGTAAATAACAGACATACAAGCAGTTAAGACATTTTAAATATACAGTAAGAAACAAGTGTGTAACTTACCTTGGCTCTTCATCTTTAGAGGAACGTTTGGGGCAGTACTTCTTAACCAGATTTCTATAGGAAGAAATTTAAGTTTTATAAAAAAATACTGCTGAGTAAACTGAAATACTTTAAAAGTTTCCAATTCACCTAATTCGGTACTTTAATGGTATGAAACAGCATGATCATCTATCACTGACATCATTAAGACCATTATTTACATTTTGTTCTTCAAATACTTAAATGTTATATATCTACATAAGATTTTTTAAAGTTTTTTTAATATTTATTTATTTATTTATTTATTCCCTTTTGTTACCCTTGTTGTTGGATAGGACAGAGAGAAATGGAGAGAGGATGGGAGACAAAGAGGGAGAGAGAAAGATAGACACCTGCAGACCTGCTTCACCGCCTGTGAAGCGACTCCCCTGCAGGTGGGGAGCTGGGGGCTTGAACCGGGATCCTTATGCCGGTCCTTGCGCTTTGTGCCACCTGCGCTTAACCCGCTGTGCTACAGCCCGACTCCCGTGTTTTTTTGTTTGTTTGTTTGTTTGTTTGCCTCCAGGGATATCACTGGGGCTCAGTGCCAGCACTACAAATTCACTACTCCTGGAGGCTATTTTTTTCCCTTTTGTTGTCCTTGTTATTGTTCATAGCTGTCATTGTTGTTGGATAGGACAGAGACAATCAAGAGAGATGGGGAAGACAGAGGGGGGGAGAGAAAGACACCTGCAGACCTGCTTCACCGCCATGAAGCGACCCCCTTGCAGGTGGGGAGCTGAGGGTTCAACCGGGATTCTTAAGCCAGTCTTTGCACTTCGTGCCATGTGCGCTTAATCCTCTGTGCTGCCACCTGGGCCCCTACATAAATTTTTTTTAATGATTTGTGTAATTATACAATTAAATTAAAAATGAGATTATCATCTATGCAAAGTTTGAGTTCAGCCTCCATGAGGAGGCTTTGATAAAGCACTGAAGGAATCTTTGATACTATGGTCTCTTTCATTCTTAGTCCTGTCTGTCTTCTGTCAGAAAGAGAGAGAGAGAGAGAGACACAGAGAGAAGGAGGGAGGAAAGAGGTAAAAAGACCCAAGGAACAAAGTATCCATGTGAAGCAGAGTCATGACAGAAAAATCCTTCTCAAAGTAGTAACACTATTTTGCTTGCAAATCACTAATTTGAATACTGTAGTAACTTATGGACACAGGCTCATACATTAAAAAGATCAGTCCTAAAAACAAAACAAAACAAAAAATCAGTCCTTCACAATTCTACTTTAATATGTAAATCATTGTGTGACCCTTGATCTTTTTTTAAAGGCAAATTAATTACATATGGCTACTAAATTTTCTTTGCATGCATCCATATCTGGCCCTGACAATCTGATTTGGAATTCTGACACTTTAAAGAATTGTGACTACCACAAAGATATCAACATAATATAGACAACATTAATCTGAACTCTAATTTCTGGGAGGAGGAATACATGTTTTACAATGGATGGGGGTAAAAAAATAAGAGTTTAGGGCCAGGGAAATAACATGATGGTTATATAAGGACTTTCATGCCTGAGGTTCCATGATCCCAGGTTCATTCCCCAGCACCATAAGCCAGAGCTAAGCAGAACTCTGGTGGAGAAAATCAATAATAGAGACTTATCTTTATGAGCCTGTAGGGCTAGTTCTCTGCTATTTTTCTGTTAATTTCTCCTGCCTCTCTCTAAAAGAACAGATCCACAGGCAACTCTAGTCTAACACCCAAGTATCCAAAGCCTTTAGAAGCCATAAATAAAGCCACCAAAAGCTCCATGGCAAGTCAACTCTACCACATGAAAAACTACATCATGATTTAAAAATGTTGTTCTTGGACCCCACCAAATAAAACTTCTTTTCTAGGAAAATAATATTCTGGAAGATGACACAACAAATTATAGTGCTTACATTTAGGGAGAGAGACTGAGAGGAATATGAACTCAAATGTGTTATATTGATAATATACTGTTTAAATCAAAGATCAAGATTTAAGAGCTAAAATGATTTTTTAAAATCTTAGTAGAAAACACAGCTTCATGATATTGAATTCGCCAATGATTTCTTGGAAAGAACCCCAAAACCACAGGCAACAAAAGAAAAATCAAAATTTAAAACTTTCATGTATCAAAGGACACATCTGAAAAGCAACATATGAAATGGGATCTGCAAATTATATTCTCTGACAAGAGTTAATATATGGAATATATACAGCAGCTGAGAATAAAAAAATAATAATAATATTCCAACTAAAACATGGAGAACTTGAGGGGGACTTATTTAGCTGTGACTATGGAGTGGGAGCCACTTCAGATTGCTCTCCTTATAAACTAGAAAAAGCAACAACAAAAAAAATCACCTGAAAACTTAACAAAATACACCCAGGATTTCTTCAGAAACTCACTAAGCCATAGGTGAGTACAGACACATATGGCCAGTGAGTGGAAAGGGGCTGAGGAAGAGACTGGCAGAACTCAAGAAGTCATACATAGTGAGTTGGCTCCAACTGGGAGTGAAGCAGCAGAGCACACTGCCAATGGCAGAAGAGCAAGGTCTAGGTACTTAACGTGTTACATTGGGGCAACAGAATACTGTACGGCCCACAATGACTCACTAGTGCTTAAATGAAAAATGTGAAGATAGTTAAAGTCCTCTGATCAGCCCAGGCTGATCTTCATCTTCATTTCATCTTGGTTGGAGCCTCAAGGAGTCATACTACGTGAGATAAATAAGCCAGAAAGAAAATGATAAATATGGGAGGTTGAGAAACAGGAGCAGAAAGAGGAACCTGGGCTGGATTTGGTGAATTGCACCAAAGTAAAGGTCTGGGGTGTGGAGTGGTTTCATGTCCTGGTGCATGGTGGTGGAGGAAGACCTAGGCTGGGGGACAGGGTTGTGCAGAAAACAGATTTTACACATGTACCAACAACTGTATTTACTGTAAACCACTACTCCCCCATTAAACAAATATGCTGTACCTTTAAGACATTGTACTAAATGAAGTAAGTCAATCACCAAAGAAACATACATACCTGCAGACCCATCATATGCTGCTATAATTGATTTAAAGAGCTGTCAAATTCAAAGAAACAAAGGAAATGCCCAAAAAAGTAGGGAAGAGATAAAGCATTTACTTAGGGGCCAGGGCCTTGTCCATGGGCACACCAGCACTACTCACTTTTTTCATTTTAATACAGAGAGGGTAGACACCACAGCACCAGAGATCCCTCTGGTGCCACGGTACTTCCCACACAGTACGAAGTCATGGAACCTGGGTAACTGGCAAAACACATGCCGTACCAAGTGAACTATCTCTCTGGCCCAAAGTTTTAACTTTTGTGATGAATTAAGTATTGATGATTGCACAATTTTATAAGTATGCAGAACACAGCTGACCTGCGCATATAAAAATCATTAAGATGATAAATTTTAGAGGTACCTTTCTATCAATTTTTAGAGGTAAATTGTTTTAATTTTTTAATGAAAGAGCACCAATGAGCTCTGGCTTATGGTGGTGCTGAGGATTAAACCTGTCAACTCAAGAGTCTCACGCATGAAAGTCTTTTTCCATAGTACTTAACGCTTTCTTCTCCCTCTCATTTTACTACCATTTTTAAAATTAAGGGGGGGGAGGGTCGGGCAGTAGCACACTGTTTAAGCGCAGGTGGCGCAAAGTGCAAGGACCAGCATAAGGATCCCGGTTTGAGCCTCCAGCTCCCCACCTGCAGGGGAGTCACTTCACAGGCAGTGAAGGAGGTCTGCAGGTGTCTATCTTTCTCTCCCCGTCTTCCCCTCCTCTCTCCATTTCTCTCTGTCCTATCTAGCAACATCAATAACAACAATTCTTCTTCTAGCGTTTGCCAATACCAACAACAATAATAACTACAACAATAAAGCAATAAGGGCAACAAAAGGGAATCAATAAATAATTTTTTTTTTTAAAAAGGAAGGCTAAAAGAAATTTTATAAGAACAAATCTTGAGTGGTCCAGGAGGTGGCGCAGTAGATAAACCGCTGGAGGCTCAGGCATGAGGTCCTGGGTTCAATCCCCAGCAGCACGGATACCAGAGTGATGTCTGGTTCTCTCTCTCTCCTATCTCTCTCATAAATAGGTAAGATAGATAGATAGACACACAGACAGAAAGACAGAAAAAAAACAAATCCTGAATACTAGAAATTTAAATGCACCCTTCTTTTTTAAAGGGACATGCTTGATCTTCATTTTGTTTTTCTCTACTAGTGCTAGGCCAGATACTAAAATACATGATGAGAAGAAACATGAAACATTAGTTATTTATGTCTTAAAGATTCAGGAGAAGAAACTCAAAGAATTTCAATGGTTATTAAGGTAAACAAAGTTAACTTCTATTCTAACTATTTTACGAATTTGTTTTTGTGCAGGGGCCATGCTAATATACCCTGTACTGTTCCAATTTTGGTATGTGTGTTGCCAAAGAGAGCACTGAGGCTTATTCTTTTAATATTTATTTATGCATTCCCTTTTATTGCCCTTGTTTTATTGTTGTTGTTGTTGTTATTGATGTGGTTTTTGTTGGATAGGACAGAGAGAAATTGAGAGAGGAGGGGAAGACAGAGTGAGGGAGAGAAAGATAGACACCTGCAGACCTACGTCACTGCTGGTGAGGGGACTCCCCTGCAGGTGGGGAGCCAGGGGCTCAAACCAAAATCCTTACACCAAGTCCTTGCACTTTTTGCCATGTGCACTTAGCCCACTGCGCTACCGCCCAACTCCCTGTGTCTTATTTCTTAAATGCCAGTATCCAGAACTGCTTTATATTTGGCAAGGGTACACCCTATCTATAATGTGAGTGGGGACTATGCATGTATATAACCTACACCCAAAGGTCAAGTGCAGCAGCCCCCACACCTATGGACATCTAATCTTTGACAAAGGTGCCCAGACTATTCAATGGGGGGAGGTGAGTCTCAACAAATGGTGTTGGAAACAATGAGTTGAAACATGCAGAAGAATGAAACTGAACCACTGTATTTCATCAAACACAAAAGTAAATTCCAAGTGGATCAAGGACTTGGATCTTAGACCACAACTATCAGATACTAGGAGGAAAATATTGGCAGAACTCTTCTGCATAAATCTTAAAAAGATCTTCAATGAAATGAATCCAATTACAAAGAAGACTAAGGTTAAGTATAAACCTATGGGACTACATCAAATTAAAAAGTTTCTGCACAGCAAAAGAAACCACTACCCTAACAAAGAGACCCCTCACAGAGTGGGAGAAGATCTTTACATGCCATACATCAGACAAGAGGCTAATAAACAAAATATATAAAGAGCTTGCCAAATTCAACAAGAAATATGACTCCATCCAAAAATGGAGAGAGGACATGGACAGAAAATTCACCACAGAAGAGATCCAAAAAGCAGAGGAACACATGAAAAAAATGCTCCAAGTTTTTGTCAGAGAAATGCAAATAAAGACAACAATGAGATAACACCTCACTCCTGTGAGAATGTCATACAACAGAAAAGGTAGCAGCAGCAAATGCTGGAGAGGTTGTGGGGTCAAAGGAACCCTCCTGCACTGCTGGTGGGAATGTCAATTGGTCCAACCTCTGTGGAGAACAGTCTGGAGAACTCTCAGAAAGCTAGAAATGGACTTAACCTATGATCCTGCAATTCCTCTCCTGGGGATATATCCTAAGGAACCCAACACACCCAGCCAAAAAGATCTGTGTACACATATGTTCTTAGCAGCACAATTTATAATAGCCAAAACCTGGAAGCAACCCAGGTGTCCAACAACAGATGAGTGGCTGAGCAAGTTGTGATACATATATACACAATGGAATACTACTCAGCTATAAAGAATGGTGACTTCACTGTTTTCAGCCGATCTTGGATGGACCTGAAAAAATTAATGTTAAGTGAAATAAGTCAGAAACAAAAGGATGAATATTGAATGATCTCACTCTCGGGCAGAAGTTGAAAAAGAAGATCAGAAGAGAAAACACAAGCAGAACCTGAATTGGAATTGGCATGTTGCACCAAAGTAAAAGACTCTGGAGTGTGTGTAGGGGGAGAATACAGGTCCAAAATGGATGACAGAGGACTTAGTGGGGGTTGTGCTGTTATATGGAAAGCCTGGAAATGTTATGCATGTACAAACTATTGTATTTACTGTCGAATGTAAAAAATTAATTCCCCAATAAAGAAATTTTTTAAAAGTGAGAAGATTGATCACCTTGGCTTAAAAAAAAAAAAAAAAAAAAAAACCCGAGTTTCATATGCATTAATCCCCCAATAAAGGGGGAAATGAGGGGGAAAAAAAGAGAGAACATGTGCAGCAATCAACCCATTGCTCTTTTAAGATGTGTGAAAGGGATAATATGTATTTTCTAGGCAACTACAGTTCTTTCAAAAGAATGTTTTCACATATGTCTCAGGAAAACCAAAACATTTTACTTGCTCTTTTAGACTGAGCAGATTGTCAACACAGATTTAAACATACTTTTCAAAGAAATAATGTTCTGCAAATTGATAATGTGTTCTTTCTAAATATTAGACTATTAAAAGAATCATAACACCATCCTAGTCCTAGATCCAAATAAGCAGCTATGTTTGTCTAATTTGTCTTACTACACATAAGATGATGTAACATTTTACCTTGTTCTAGTCACTGTTAGACAACTGAATGCCCTCAAGAGCCCTACCCCCCAAGAGAAAGATAGAAACAGGCTGGGGGTATGGATCAACCTGACAAAACCCATGTCCAGTGGAGAAGCCAATTAAAGAAGTCAGATCTTCCACCTTCTAAAACCCATAAAGATCTTTGGTACTCCCAGAGGGTTAAAGAATAGGGAAGCTTACAATGGAGGGGAAGAGATGCAGAAGTCTGTGATGGGAATTGTATGGAATTATACCCCTCTTATACCTCAATCTTGTCAATCATTATTAAATCATTGATAAAGTAATAAAAGAAAGGTAAAAAAATAATAATGGGGGGGTAAGGAAGAGCTCATTGATCAAGGACCCAAGTTCCATCTCCAGTCACCACACACAAGCACCAGGCAAAGGGGAAGCGTCATAAACAAGTGGAATGGTGCTGAAGTGTTGTTTCTTTGTGTCTCTCATCCTCTATTTGGAAAATGGCGGGGGGTCTGCTGGGACTGATGGAATCTAGGCATAAAGAACCAGCAGTCTAAAATAAAATAAACAAAAGTATTTTAAGACATTATAAAAAAGCTAAACTAAGTTATCTGTATAGTTATCTGTATAACACTGCTAACAAGCAAATTACATTTTTAGGAGCCAGCAAGGCGGCTGGCTCATTGATACAATACCTGCCCTGGATACATAAGGCACTGGGTTTAATCCTTAATATACAAAAGAACAACAAAGACAAAACAAGCAACTCTGCAGATGGTGGAATGGTAATCCCTGCCCCACAGGAGAGCAACAAAGACAAAAGAAATAGAACTCCACTGACAGTAGAATGGTAACCTATGTACTTGTTTACGTGTGCCTTAGTTTTTCTCATTTTTCAGTGTTTCTCATAAAATAAACTAAATAAAGCTTGGGCTAGAGCAGTGGCTTAATAGTACAAAAACCCAAATTCAAACAACTACAAAAGTTAGTGATAAATCACCTGGAACCTCATCAAATCACAGCTGAAACTCCTGAAGAAACTAATTTAGCCACAGGGAAACCCAGCATCATATCCACAGTACCACCTACTCACAACAACAAAAGCCATGCTAAATGTGTAAACTTAGAGGCAACCAAGCTACTGTAGCCATGATAGAAGACTAGATGTTTGTTTATAAATCTAGGGAAAAATGCCAGAGACAGAATTTAGAAAACCCATTGTGAAGCCAATCTAAGAATTTAAACTGTGCAGAAACATACTCAAGAATTAACTGACATATAAAAGTAGGTCTATCAGACTTTTATCAAATTTCTCATCACAAATTCTAGAAGCAAGAGTGGAGTGGAATGACATATTCAAAATGTTCAAAGATAGTAAGTCGGCGTAAGGATCCCAGTTCGAACCCCCAGCTCCCCACCTGCAGGGGAGTTGCTTCATAGGTGGTGAAGCAAGTCTATAAATGCCTGTCTTTCTCTCCCCGTCTTCCCCTCCTCTCTCCATTTCTCTCTGTCCTATCCAGCAACGACAACATCAATAGCAGCAACAATAACAGCTACAACAATAAAAAAACAAGGGCAACAAAAGGTAATAAATAAATATTTTTTTTAAAAAGACAGTAAGTGGCACTTCCACTTCCCCATGCCCTTGACTGTTCCTACCCTAGTCCTAGTTTAAAGTTCCCACTGTTTTCCCTTCTGACCAATCCACTTGCACTACACAAAGCCTGGACACCACACCCTCTCTGCAAAGCCAATAAATAGCCAGCAGGTGGATTCAAACCCACTGAGCCCAGGGTGTAATAAAACAAACTTCCCACCTCCCATGTTATTCTCGGTCTCATTTTTTGGCCCAACTGAAGCTATAATAGTACCACTAAAATTAAAGAAAAAAGTCCTAAGTTCAATTAATACTAGACAAACTGCTTTCAAGTTCCTTGAACAATAAGGTCTTTAGATTCTTGTGACTGAAAAGCTTATCACTAGAATGTTTTACTTATATATTTATTTTATAAGAGAAATAAACCAGAGCACCAGTCAGCAAGGAGGATACATTCCAATGTGATACTATCAGACATGAGGTCTCGTGCATGGAGTGAGTGCAATCTCCCAGCTGAGTCACCTCCCAAACAACAAAATCACAATATTTGTAATAAAACCTTTTAAGCAAGGTTTTTAAAAAACATCCCAAAGTTCTCTTAATACACATAGGAGGAAAATGAAAATGAGGCTTCTAAAGCGGTTTATTTTAAATTTCCATAAAGAGAAAAACAGTATTTTAGAAGAACTTTATTTTTTTTCCCTTTATTTGATAGGATAGGAAGAAATTGATAAGAGGACCGATGGGGAGAGACAGAGAGACACCTGCAACATTCTTTCACCACTCACGAGGCTTTACCCCGGCAGGGGACCAGGTCTTGAAAATATCTTACATGTGGTTACCTGCGCTTCACCAGGTACACCGATGTCCAGCCCCCAAAAAGAAGGATCTCAAAAGTAATAACTTTTTTAAAAGTCTTACCAGGGTACTGCTCAGCTCTGGCTTGTGGTACTATATTATACAATACTATATTATACTAGAAGTTGAACCTGGGAACTCAGAGTCTTAGACATGAAAGTTGTCTTGCATGACCATTATGCTGTGTCCCCAGCCCTTAACATCTTATTTAACCAGTTCTTATTTTTATAGGGAAAAAATAAAACTAGATATAAACTTATGGACATAATTTATACTTTCATCAAATCTATATTTTTTACATTATAAATATGTGTATATATAATTCTTATAGAATGTATTGCTGAATGTTGTAAAATATGTTAAGAGATCCAAGGATATCTCAATGGTACTAAGTAGACACTGGTGAAGGGGGGCTGGGAAAAGGGGCCTCCTTAGTAGTGAATCATCATTCTCCCTATGCTGAGAGTAGTTTAATTATCAAGGATCAATGGCCAGATTTGAATCCAGCTTTCTTCAATTCTTCTTACCTCGGTATTCTAATGTATAATACAGTACTTACATCTATGTTTCATTTATATATGTGTGTATATACATATTTATTTATTTTCCCTTTTTGTTGTCCTTTTTTGTTGTTGTTACTGATGTCATCGTTGTTAGATAGGACAGAGAGAAATGGAGAGAGGAGAGTAAGACAGAGTAGGGGAGAGAAAGACAGATACCTGCAGACCTGCTTCACTGCCTATGAAGCAACTCCCCTACATGTGGGGAGCCGGGGGCTCAAACTGGGATCCTTGCGCTTCATGCCAGGTGCACTTAACCCACTACGCTACCACCCAACTCCCTACATCTAAGTTTCTACCAAAAAAAAGGTAAGTATAAAACTACAGTGCTGTCACAATGGAATACTACCCAACTACAAAGAAAGATAAAATCCTATCTGTTCAATAACATGGATAGAGTAGAAATAGATGAAAAAAAGAATTTCATTTATAATCAGAACTGAAATATAAAATTTTGTTAAAAATGTAACATGAGGTCAATTAAACCAGGAGTTGTTTTTTAAAGATAAATAAAATACCAATAGGTAAATCACTAGCTAACTTTAAGAAAAAAGAGAAAACTATGATGAAAATAATCAGAAATGGAAAGAAGTGAAGTTACAACTGATATTACAGAAATACAAAAGATAAACTATTAACAGTACCTATCAAATTGAACAACATAGAAAAAATGGACACGTGCTTAGATTAACACAACCTCTATCTAGTTATCTGTTGATGGGCATTTATACTAAGTCTATATTGTGGCTACTGTGAATAGTTCTGCTGTAAACATAAGGATGTATATGTCAAATTAGTGCTTTCACATTCTTTTGGATAAATAGCTAAGACTGACACTGTAGGATAATAAGACACCCCCCACTCGACCCCCCCTTTGAATTTCTTTATTGGGGGATTAACGTTTAACAGTCGACAGTAAATACAATAGTTTGTACATGCATAACATATAATTAGGTCCTCTGCCATAATGTTCCAGGCCCTGAAGCTCCTGCCACCCCCCCCCCCCCCCGAGTCTTTTGCTTTGGTGCAATACACCAACTCCAGGCCCAAGTTCTGCTTCGTGTTTTCTCTTCTGATCTTGTATTTCAACTTCTGCCTATGAATGAGACCATCCCATATTTATTCTTTTGTTTCTGACTTATCTCACTTAATATGATTCCTTCACGCTCCATCCATGATGCCAGCTCCCCTTTTTTTAAGGAATCACCATACCATTTCCATAGCAGCTATACCAGCTTGCATTCCCACCACCAGTGTGCCACAGTTCCTTCTCTACAGTCTCACAAGCACTTGCTATTTCCAGTATAGTTCATATAGGCCATTCTCTCTGGTGTGGGATGATGATGTTACTGTGGCTTGAACTGCATTACCCAAATACAAGATGTTAAGCATTTTTTCATGTCTGTGGTCAATCTGTATGTTTTCTTTGGAGAAGTGTCTATTCAGTTCTATTAGCCACTTTTTAATTTGGTTGCATGTTTTATTATTGTATGATTTCTCTACTTTTTTGGACATTAATACCTTATTGGGCAAATTCTGTGTTAATGTCTTTTCCCAATTATTAGGTTACCTTTTTGTCTTTGTGCTAGTTTTGTTTGATATGTAAATATTATTTAATTTGGGGCCATACACATTACAGTGTATGGAGAGCTGGGTTTATTTTTCCAGTCCCAACCTGGAAAAATACTATCACAATACCATTTGAGACTAAATGAATAGAACTTAAAGTAGCAAAAGAGGGGTGGAAGAATTATTGGATTGCTTCACTTGTGGAATATAAATAACTAAAACAAATAAACATGCAAAAATAATGACTTAACTTTTAGACTAAAAACCACTGCATCACAGGTAGAAGGGATGAAAAGTGAGGGGGGTTGATACAATTGCACTAGAATCTTATACATAGTGCGGAACTGTGCCCCTATAATTGTATAATATTGTAAACTCATGTTAAAACAACTTTAAAAACACAAAAGAAATGAAAATAGGATAGTCTTTGATAGAAATTAACTGGAAAAGGTTTCCACTCTGGTTAAAGTAAGTATAGTTTACTTTACTTACCAGTTTGTAAACTGGTTTCTGTTATTCAATCTACTTCTCTTCCAGTAATAATCTCTTCCAGAATATCATACTAGCACATATGAACCCCCCCCCCCAAAAAAAAAAAAGAAAGGAATGCTCTGCTGTGGTAGTAAGGGAATAGCACACATGTAACAATCAACATGGTAATTATTTTTTACCAAAAAATGCTACAAACATGTTATGTACACAGTACTTTAGAAATCTTAATCTCTATCATATAATTATAAAAGTATATATTAAAAGAATAGTTGGGTTCATATTTTTATGTCTGGAAACAAAAGCATTCTGAGTGATATGAAGTCACCATTTAGCACTAATCAAACTAAATAATTCAATTGTCTATAGCTATGTCTCCAAACAAGATTAGATGCTTATTTTCTTTTTTCCTTTTTAAAGATTTTATTTATTTATTAATGACAAAGATAGGAGAAGAGAGAAAGAACCAGACATCACTCTGGCACATGTGCTGCCGAGGATCGAACTCAGGACCTCATGCTTGAGAGTCCAAAGCCTCATCACTGTGCCACCTCCCAGACCACAGATGCTTACTTTTTACTTATATCTGTCCTCAAAGCAAAGACAAAATGGTCTAGCCTGAGCAATCTGGCTAACAACAGATTCAAGATCTCCCAAAAAAAGAGATGAGAACAAGCATAAGAACAAAATTAATAGGGGAAAAACTAAAATATATTTAAAATAGAAACAATTAACATTCTGTATATAATTATTATTTAGAAGTGGGGAAAAGTTGTCTAACTATGAAATATGAAAGAAATTGTCCTCCTTAGCAGCAAAAACAGGAAGGCGTAAACGAACAGAATTTTTTCCCATTCATGAAGAGGAAGTAAGACAAACCTTTTCCCTTTAAACAAAACAGATAAAGAGCAATTGATTATGTAATTATCCAAAGCAGCAAATCTCAGTGTAGAGCAGGGGTGGGGAATGTTTTCTGTCAAGGGCCATTTGACAGAAAATTATATATTTATTTATATATTTATAAAATTATTCACATCATATAAAATTAGATAAGAGCCCATTTGAATCTTGAATCAAAACATGACTAGACTTTTCAGTCATCTGTACCTACTAGGTTGAACTTTCTGTCACACTGAATACAAAAATTCTGGCTGGACACATAAAACTTTTTATAGTAACCAGTTTTCAGACTTTTTTTTTTCTTTTATAGCATCAGGGTATGAGCCCAGGAACTCTCATGCAGGACACCGCAGAGTCTCCCCAAGATAGTTTTTTTCCTTATTTTGGAGACAATGAGAGAAAGATGAGAAAGGGAGAGATACCTTAGCACTGCTTCACCATCCATAGAGCTTCTCTCAATGGTATTTATGGTGTTCCCATGTGGTGCCAGGGCTCAAGCCAAGACCTCATTCTTGGTAAGGATCATGCTCTACTAAATGCGTTATCCTTCAGTCCAAGCACATTTTAATTTTGAATAAGTATTTACTGAATAAGTTCCAGCAAAATTACTTGTCAAGTTGTAGTCTAATGATTATTCTGCTGAACAAAATCTTAAGATTAGTTTCACTTGGTCTTTTGCTTATTTGCAAAATTAGAGCCTCATGTGTAAGTGATTTTACTGCTCCTAAGCTTACAGTTTCATTCAGATACAAAGAGGAAGATGCTACAGCTCTGGAGTCTCCCCTAGTGTCATGACATTCCCATATGATGATGCTGGGGCTCAAACCTGGACCACTTAGGTGGCTTTTTTTTTTTAATTTTTATTATCTTTATTTATTGGATACAGACAGCCGGAAACTAAGAGGAGGAGGAAAGTTAGAAAGTGAGAGAGACAGAGAGACACTTGCAGACCTGCTTTACCACTCACGCAAAGCTTTCCCCTGCAGGTGGGGACCAGGGGCTCGAACCCAGGTCCTTGTGCACTGTAGCATGTGCACTAAACCAGGTGCGCCATAAACCAGTCCATTTTTTGTTAATTGGGGGATTAGTGGTATACAGTCGACAGTAAAATACAACAGTTTGTACATGTGTAACATTTCCACATGACAATACAACCACCCACGAGGTCTTCCTCTGCCATCATGTTCCAGGACCTGAACCCTCCCTGTACTCCCCACCCCAAGTGCAGTACACCAACTCTAGTCCAAGTTTTGCTTAGTGAATGACGTAGTTTTAAGTGGAATTTGTGCCCAAGAGCTCACTGAACAGAGTCGTTAAGCTAACGAATGGGCTCTAATTTCACTTAAAACTTTTTTCCTTCAGACGAAAGCTTAAAGTGAGTGGGAAAGGTTGTTCAATACTAGAGCACAGTACTTGCATGCCTAAGGCCACAGGATCAATTTTTGGCACTGCCATAATCCTAGATCTGCTCTGGTTGGTCTTACATCTCTTTCCCTCACTTCCTTCCTCCCTCACTCCATCCCCCCCCCCCCCCGCACCAAAAACAAGTAAATCTTTAAATTTTTTATCCCTAAAGCATTCTAAAAATTACTTGTCATTAATATGTAACTAATCTTTCATAGAAAGACAGTTTAGCACACACTCAATTTCAAGTCTTAGCAACCCTAAAGAAATGAAAAACTAAAGCAATTTTCTAGTGCTTTCAAAGTTATTAAAGCAAAAAAAAAAAAAAAAAAGGTAACAGGAGAATAAAACTGCACAATACAAATCATGTGCTACTATTGTTTTCTCTCTTTTTGCTGCCAGAATTATCATTGGGATTCTGCACTGCACAATTTTGCCATTCCTGGTGGACTCTTTATTCTCTAAACAGAAGGTGAAAGACAGAGGCAATGAGAGGAAGAGAAATAAAGGAAAGACACTGTAGCACTGCTTCACCACTCATACTTCCCTATGTGCTTTCATGTGATGGTTAGGGGCTTGAATATGTATCTTCATACACAGCAAACACTATGCTCTACTGGATGGGCCATCCCCCCACCCCCACCCCCGTATTTTTGTTTCTTGACTTTAAAATGTAAATATATTTTTGTTTTTTCTTTTTTAAAAAAATATTTTATTTATTTTTACTTCTTTATTGGGGAATTAATGTTTTACATTCAACAGTAAATACAATAGTTTGTACATGCATAACATTCCCCAGTTTCCCATATAACAAAAATGTAAATATATTTTTGGAATGAAACCTACTCTAAGTAGAGCTAGCCAATACTCCATGTGGTACCAGACAATGATACAGGTGGATTATTACACCAAGCCAGCCACCTCATTATTTAGTTTAATGCTGATGAAAAATAATTTAACATTGACTATATAACATTAAACTATTTAAATATATTTCCTTTCTAGGGACTGAATAAAAGATAAACTTACCTTAATTGTTTCGCATAGTTCTGTTCAATTTCTATTCTCTCTTTAACAAATTTGGCGTATCTTTCCAAAAAGTCAATTCCCCATTGTGTATGTTTGTCTAGACTGTCGAACTGATCCTATAAAAGAAAGATAAAAAAACACTGAAGTTTAGAATTTATGTACATTAAAAATATTTATTTTGAAATATTGTACAATATGCTTAAATAGCATCAGAATATTTTTTTAAATAGATTTACTAACATAAGAGAATGAAAACCAGAGGATCATGGTGGACCACCCAACACCAGGTACAGAATTCAGGGCATCACACACACTGTACCCACTGTGCCACCTCCCAGTCCACCAGTCTCAAAATATCTTAAAAGATTTGGCGATTTTATGAATGAGAGTGAATGGAGCACCACTCCATCATGTGCAGTGCCCAGAATATACTTAGGTGCTCACACATGCAAAGCATACAGTTTAGCAGATTGAATTACCTCAAAGGCTCTTATGCACAAATATTTTAACAAGAATAATATAAAAGGAAAAACCTATGTTCTTCCTAATTTCCACCCACCTCATCTTTTAAGAATTATACAAGAGGGGCCAGGTGGTGATGCACCTGGTTGAGTGCACGTTACAAAGCGCAAGAACCCAGGTTCAAGTCCCCAGTCCCCACCTGCAGGGGGAATGCTTTGCAAATGGTGAAGCAGTGTTGTCTCTCCTTCTCTATCACCCCTTTCCCTCTCAATTTCTGGCTGTCTCTATCCAGTAAAATAAATAAATAAATATAATTTAAAAATTAATTAAAAAAGAGAAAAGAAATCCTAGGACAACGAAGGAGAAGGAAGAAGGAAGAAGAACTAAACAAAAGCAAGTTACTCAGTATAACTCAAGAAACTTGATGCTTGAATGCCTGTACACATATGGCTCTCCCTAGCTGTAATACTGTCTTGTGGTCATCATCTCCCACTCCAGTCATTTTACTGGGGAAACAATGGTTTGCAGGACAGTTGTTAACACATAGGTACAATTTCCTATCTCCTCATGATAGGTACAGCAACACCTACCCCACCACCAACCCAAGTCCCACTTCATCATTATACAGTGGGTCCCCAATGCTAGCTCTACCCTTTCCCACTTCTCCCTATTTAGAGTTTCTTGCTTTACTTTATATTTTTTAATATTTATTTATTTTCCTTTTTGTTGCCCTTGTTTTGGGGGGTTATTATTATTGTTGTTGTTGTTGATGTCACAGACAGAGAGAAATGGAGAGAGGAGGGAAAGACAGAGAGGGGGAGAGAAAGATAGACACCTGCAGACCTGCTTCACTGCCTGTGAAGTGACTCCCCAGCAGGTGGGGAGCCGGGGGCTCGAACCAGTACCTTTAATGCCAGTCCTAGCGCTTTACACCACATGCGCCTAACCCGCTGCACTATTGCCCAACTCCCTGGATAGATTATTTTATAGAAGAGGAAAGGCTAAATTATAGGGTAGGTTCATTGCTAGTGTTCTGAGGAACCTCCAGCCTATTTTTCTACAGGGACTGAAACAACCAATTTACATTCCCATGTCTTATCATCACCATTTTTCGATTAACTTTTTATTCCTCGCTTGAGATTCAGATCAGGCACTCCTGAAAACAAACCGCTAGAAATGACCCTAAACTCTCAGAATGCAGCTAATGGTATTGCTCTGAATTCCCTAGGGTCCCTATACTAGCATATTAACTTGCCATGCTGTATTGAGGACAGGAATCATTTCTTAGTTTGTTTTTGTTGTTGTTGTTGTTTTTCTTTACCAGAGCACTGCTCAACTCGTTGGCTTATAGTGGTACTGGGGACTAAACCTGGGACCTTTGGTGCTTTAGGAATGAATCTTTGCATAGCCATTATGTTTTTCAACTTTGAACTCCGAAGGCATAAGCAACACATGAGTCAGGTACCACACATCAATGTACTGTTTGGCTGAACAGAATCATATATGTCAGGATTCAAATTCTGATATCTATCTCTATCAGATGCTTGAATCTGAACAAGTTACCAAGGCTTTCTGGACTTTTTCCACCACAAACTGGGAGTCTCATTATCTACCTCATAGTACTGAGTTGTTGTGATTTATTCTATAATGCAGTAAAACACTGTACCTACACATAACAAAATATTACCCTATCCTCTCTCTCTATCCTCAAAAGACCTTACTTTTAAGATGATACAAATGGTCTAGTATATTACATAAATTAGATAAATATTACATAAACTTGACAAAATAAGTGTCAGTTTGAGAGAACTCCTAATTTAAAAGACAGTTCTGTCGTGTTATCAAACAGCATTGCAAGCTACACAGAGAAATTTTTATGAAAAGTCAATCAATATGGCAAACTTCATTACCTTATATTAAGAAATTGCCACAGCTACCCTCAGATTTCAACAATCACCACTCTGATCAGTATCCATCAACAATGAGGCAAGAAGGAAAAAGATGACAACTTGCTAAGGGATAAAATAATGGTAAACGTTTTTTAGAAAGGGGCCAGTGTGGTCTGGGAAGTGGTGCAGCAGATAAAGGATTGGACTCTCAAGTATGAGGTCCTGAGTTCAATCCCTGGCAATACATGTACCAGAGTGATGTCTGGTCCTTTCTCTTTCCTATCTTCTTCATGAACAAATGAAAAAGAAAGAAAGAAAGAAAGAAAGAAAGAAAGAAAGAAAGAAAGAAAGAAAGAAAGAAAGAAAGAAAGAAAGAAAGAAAGAAAGAGAGGAAGAAAGGGAGAGAGAGAGAGAGAGAGAGAGAGAGAGAGGGAGGGAGGGAGGGAGGGAGGGAGGAACAGAGAGAGAGAAAGAAAGAAAGTGAGAAAGAAAGGGGCCAGGTGATGGCTCACGTGGTTGTGCGCACACACCATAGTGCATAAGGACCTGGGTTCAATCCCTGGTCCCACTTGCAGGGGGAAAGCTTCTTGAGAGGTGAAGCAGGAATGCAGGTGTCTGTCTCTCCTTCTCTCTATCTCCCTCTCTTAAATTTCTCTCTGCCTCTATCCAATATTAAATAAATAAATAAATTTTTAAAAAACTTTTTAGAAATAAAGTGCTTTAATTAAGATACAGTATTATCTCTAGGAAGTACTCTTGCAGATTTAACTGTGTAGTATAACCATAACTTTTATATGTGCCAGAGCCACTGTATTGTACACTATTCACTTTAATTTTTATTCTTTTTTTTTTTTAAGATTTTATTTATTAATAAGAAAGATAGGAGAGAAAGAACCAGACATCACTCTGGTACACATACTGCCGGGGACTGAACTCAGGACCACCTGCTTGAGAGTCCAATACTTCATCCACTGGAACATCCCCCCAGACCACTACACTATTCACTTTTTGTCAAGAAACTGAACCTGCAACATCTAGCCTGAAACTATACTCATTACTGAAACAGCTAAATAACATAATCTGAAATGTCAGACACAACCGTATTCTAATCATAAACTAAACTTTCAGCATATAATTTATCCAAAAGTGTTTCCTAAAAGAGAAAAAAAGTTTCCTATAATTATTTTAAAGATTTCTTTTTTCAAGAAATTATGATTTACAGGAATGTTGTTGGCACAAAGGTACAGTTGCCCAGTTCCCCAAAATGGGGGTCAGCATATTTCACACTAAATCAAACTATCATCCTCTTCTACCATAGGGTATTAAATTTCTAAACCCTCTTAGCATTGCCCACTCCCCACCTTGGTCACCAAATCTGCTTCAATAGACCAGTTCATTAAGGTTTCACACTCTATTATGTCTTGCTCTTTGCTTTTTTAGATTCTACCTATGAATGAGGTAATTCATCTTAACTAACTCTTCACTCTCTCCTATGGTAACATTAGTTATTTTGTCAAAGACCAAGAGTTTGTTTTTGTTTGACTTTGTCCCCTTGCTTTCACTCTTTATATCCCCCTTAGAAATGAGATCATCCATCTTTATCTTTCTCCTCCTGACTGATTTAACAAGAGACTGTTCATGCACCGATGATGTCACAAGATCTAACCTTTTCCACTGTGTGTGCACAGGTTTCAAGTATTGCAAATATGCTGCAATGAACACAGGATACATTTATCTTTTTATCAGTAAATTTGTTTTGTGTGTGTGTTCTTTAGATAGACATCTGAGAGTTGCATCCCCAGCTGACAGTTAATGGTCTAAGGTTAGTATCACAGATGTGAACTAATACTGAAATGTCATCTTGATTTACATGTCCATAATGAGCAAGTACCCTTTCCAATTCAGGTTTGATCTCCTCCTGCTTCATGAGAGCACTATGAACAGCACCTAGAGGTCTCCATGAATGATGAAGCGGAGTTTTATCTCCCTCTTTGCCTAAAGTCACTTAAATTGTAAAGTCCAAGATCATCCTTTTCTCTCTATTCCATGGCAGCAAATACCTTGCATGATGAAACGCCAGAAAAAGGACCGAGTCTAAGTAAACGTGCAAATTAAGTGTTCTGAAACCACCTCCATGTTAGAAATAAGTAATATTAAATCACTGCAATAGGCAGTTTATTCTTACATCCTTGTTCACTCTATCTTTGCCACTATTCTTATTTCTACAGATGTATTCCGGACTATTAGCTGAGTACAATATCCTCTTTTCTCCCCTTAACGGACCTTTCCAACACCTTCACTCTTGAAATTTTTTAAAATATTTTTTATATTTATTTATTCCCTTTTGTTGCCCGTTTTTTATTGTTGTTGTAGTTATTGTTGTTGTTGTCGTTGTTCTTAGCTAGGACAGAGAGAAATGGAGAGAGGAGGGGAAGACAGGGGGAGAGAAGGACACCTGCAGACCTGCTTCACTGCCTGTGAAGCAACCCCCCTGCAGGTGGGGAGCCAGGGGCTTGAACAGGGACCCTTATGCCGGTCCTTGCGCTTCGCGCCACATGCACTTATCCCGCTGCACTACCGCCCCACTCTCTCACTCCTAAAATTTTTAAGGAATTCCTCTACATCATTGTACATAACATACCTCCTATTTAAATTCAAGAAAGTTCAGATTCAAGTCCCTCACTACTGCAAAAGAGCATTATGTCTCTCCTCTGTCTCTGACCTTCAATATGGGGGGGGGGGGGGGTTTGCTGGGAGTAGTGAATAGTGTAAGCACAAATGTCCACTGATGCCCTAGAGACAAAAAGGGAAGGGTGGTAGGAGGGAGGATCTTTGTCCTTGTATACTTGTTTAAAACTGGACAACACCTTTCCTTTCCAGTGAAACAAAAATAAAAGTTTTAAGTGAAAGAAATTTAAAGTAGATAATGACAATTCCAAATGAAAGTCCTACAGGTTCTGATGGTTTTCCCCATATATGGCAGGGCTCAAATTATCTGTAGGAGAGAACTCAAACTAAAAGATGGTCAGTAAGCATCACATGTGAACACACCAATGAGGAAGTCATATTGTTAATGTGTTCACTTAACTAATCCAAACATCGCAAGTCCACCTTTTGTTAAGCATTCTTTTTTAATTTTGTGAAATGTTTCAAGTTATTTTATCTATTCCCTAGGAATACAAAAGATTCTAAATTAAAGTTGGCATCAACACCAACTTAAATGTCCATGTTATTTGGCATAATTCACATGAACCATGGTCTTCCAGATTTCTACTGTAATAAAGTATAATATATACTACATGCAAGTTATTTTAATTATATATCTAATAAATTTTAACAAAAATCTATATAATGTATCACAAAATATTTTTAGAAGTCACTATTTAATATTCAATACTTGACTGCTAATTACTTTAACAGTCTTGCATTCAAATGAAGTCCCAACAAAGGACTTTTACTAATGCACCAAGGGTGACAATGGCTTTTTTAAAAAATGCTTTCTCCACTAAAAAGAATGACTTTGCTGTCCTAGTTTGGACTTACTTTATGGCTCATTGTCTGCCAAAGCTTCTCCAGCACTTTAGAATACCAAAGTACTATCAAAAAATATGTTAAAGAAATAACAATCAAGGGACCAGAGAGTGGCACAGCTGATGAAGCTCACACATTACAGTGCGGAAGGACCCAAGTTCAAGCCCCTAATGCCCACCTGCATGGGGAAAGCTTCACAAGTGGTGAAGTAGGCCTCCAGGTGTCTCTCTGTCTCTCCCTATCTCCTATTACCCTCTCAATTTCTCTCTGTCTCTATCCAATAATAAATGAATGAAAAATATTAAAGGAAAGAAAAAGAGAAAGAAAGAAAGAAAGAAAGAAAGAAAGAAAGAAAGAAAGAAAGAAAGAAAGAAAGAAAAGAAAGAGACAAAGAAAGAGAAAAGAGGGGTTTGGTAGTGTACTTGGCTAAATGCACATATTACCATGTTCAAGGACCCAGGTTCAAGCCTTTTCCCACTTGCAACAGGGGGAAGCTTCATGAGTGGTGAAGCAAGTCTTCAGGTGTCTCTCTAGCTCTCTCCTTCTCTATCTTCCCCTCCCTTCTCAATTTCTCTCTGCCCTATCAAATTAAAAAAAAATAAGAAAGTAAGTAATGGACATACTTATCTAAAAAATAAAATAGCAACTGATTTCTCCCATTCTTCAAGTCATATGGAACTGTATAAACTTTCCCTTGTGTCAGGAGCTAAGAAATCAGTTTAGAGGTCGAGAGGTGGCACAATAGATAGTGTTGGACTTTCAGGCATAAGATCCCGAGTTTGGTCCCCAGCAGCACATGTGCCAGAGTGATCTCTGTTTTTTTCTCTCCTCCTATTCCTTTCATTAATAAATAAAATTTTAAAAAATCAATTTATACTCAAGGTAAACATCTATCCCCCCACCAAAATATACTGAGGAATATTATGTGTTTTTTTTTTTAAAGGTAGGGTAAAGAGATAATTTACTCTGTAGAGTGAATGCCTTACCAAGTATGAGGTCCGTGGGTTCAAAGCCCAGCACCACATGGGAATACCAAGAACAGCACTGGGAAAGCTCCAAGGATACAGAAACAGTTCAGAGTTATCTTTTCCCTACCTTCTCTCTCTCTCTCTAAAAAATAAAGAATGGTGAAACTGGCCAAGGGTAGTATTATCACAGATGACCTAAAACATTAAAAAAAATTAACTTTACTACTTGTATTTCTTTTCTAATGATTTTGTCTTTTAACTACAGGTGCAAATATGTGTTTTGCAGGAACTCGTCTGATAGCTTTCACTTTTTACGTAAAATTTATTTGAGGGTATATTAGTGGATTAAAATAGCACATGGTATATCAAACCAAATGTAAATACTATAGTGACTATGTGCAAATAGTCTGTTAATGTTCTCTATCATCATGAAAAGCATTTGCTCATCTTTTAGTAAACTGTAAATTCTAAGTGCAGAATCTAATTATGTTTATCTCCCATTTAAACTGGTGTCACTTATCAACTCTTAACCTGAGCCTTATGTTCTAAAACCAAACGCCCAGAGTAAAGAAATGCATGCCTCTAAAGTGAGAACATTAATTGAAATGTAAATAAAGCATCAACAGTGTTCTTGGTATTGATGGATATTATTATTTTTTTTTAGATTTTTCTTTTTTTTCTTTTATTTTATTTAATTTATTTATTCCCTTTTGTTGCCCTTGTTGTTTTATTGTTGTAGTTGTTGTTGGATAGGACAGAGAGAAATGGAGAGAAGAGGGAAAGACAGAGAGGAAGAGAGAAAGATAGACACCTGCAGACCTGCTTCACCACCTGTGAAGCGACTCCCCTGCAGGTGGGGAGCCGGGGTTCGAACCGGGATCCTTATGCCGGTCTTGTGCTTTGCGCCACCTGCGCTTAACCCGCTGCGCTACAGCCCGACTCCCTGATGTTTATTATTTACTCATTTAATTCAGTGAGTATTGACATTGATGCTGGCATTGAGGATACAATGTGAACAAAAACATACTTCATAGAAAGGAGAGTTACTAAACAAAGGATCACAATTATCTTGATTTTTCATTACATTTGTTTTTATGAGCCAGAAAAACAAAGAACAACATTCAGGCCTGGTATGTGTGGTGCCAAGACTAAACCTGGAGCCTGCATGCAAGCCCTGTGCTCTACCACTAAACTATCTCCGCAGCCTCACAAATGCTCTTTGATTTTGTTCACTAGCACTCCCATAATATTAAATTCAGCAGTGGCATTAACAATTTTAGTGGTCAGATTTGCTTATCTAAACCTGGTCAAATACACTAGTCTTAAATTTCAAAGTAAATAATATATGAATGTGGGGGGCGGGCAGTAACGCATTGGGTTAAGTGCAGATAGTAAGAAGCGCAAGGACCAGCACAAGTATCTCAGTTGAAACCTCCCAATTCCCACCTGCAGGGGGGTCGCTTTAGAAGTACTGAAGTTGGTCTGCAGGTATCTGTCTCTCCCCTTCACTATCTCCCCTTCCTCTCTCAATTTCTCTGTCCTATCCAATAAAAATGAAAATGAGGGAGCCTGGCAGCGCAGCGGGTTAAGCGCACGTGGTGCAAAGCGCAATGGCTGGCATTAAGGATCCCCACCTGTAGGGGAGTCGCTTCCACTCTGTCTTCCCCTCCTCTCTCCATTTCTTTCTGTCCTATGCAACAACAAATGGCATCAGTCACAACAACAATAACTACAACAATAAAAAAGGGGGGGCAACAAAAGGGAAAAATAAAGAAATATTTTAAAAACTTTCAACAAGGGTAACAAAAGGGAAAATAAATACTTAAAAAAAAAAAAAAAAAAAGAAAGAAAAATGGCCACCAGGAGTAGGGGATTCGTAGTGGCAGCACTGAGCCCCCAAGATAAGCCTGGAGGCAAAAGGAAATTAAAAAACAAAGAGCACTTAAAATAGTCTGCTGGGGCTGGGCAGTGGCACACCCGGTTGAGCACATGTTATTATATGCAAAGTCCTGAGTTCGAGTCCCCAGTCCCCACCTGCAGGGGGAAAGCATTCCAAGTGGTGAAACAGTGCTGCAAGGAATCTATCTCTCTCCCTCTCTATCTCTTCCTCTCTATCTCCCCTGCCTTTTCAATTTCTGGCTGTCTCCAATAAAGATAGATAGATAGATAGATAGATAGATAGATAGATAGATAGATAGATAACAAAAAATTAAAAAGGGGGGAACGGGCAGTAGTGCAGCAGGTTAAGCGCACACAGCACAAAACGCAAGGATCCGTAGGATCCTGGTTCTTACCCCTGGCTCCCCACCTGCAGGGGAGTCGCTTCACAAGCGGTGAAACAGGTCTGCAGGTGTCTATCTTTCTCTCCCCTTCTCTTTCTTCCCCTCCTCTCTCCATTTCTCTCTGTCCTATCCAACAACAATGACAGCAATAAAAACAACAAACTATTAAAACAAGGGCAATAAAAGGGAAAAAGTAAATTTTAAAAATGTAATTAAAAATTTAAAAAGTGTCAAAGTTTTAATGAGTCATAATACTCTGAGTCACTGAAGATGCATCTATAAACAAAATGAAAAAAGTCCCCTATAAACATAGCACTGACATTCTAAACTGGGAAGATAATAAAAAAGACAAAATGCATTGCTCTCTAAATGGAAGGTGCTGTGGAGGAAAGAAAGAAAACAATCAAATGGATTTTTAAATGCCAGTAGGGGACTAGGCAGTGGTGCAACCAGTTAAGTACATTTTACCATGTGCAAGGACCCAGCTTTGAGCCCCAGGTCCCCTCAACTGCAGAGGGGGATGAAAAAATTAAGATGTGTCCTATCAGGCAGATTTTAAATAACTGATCCAAAATAGGTTTACATACCTCCTATGTGAAGCAAAGTCTGCACCAATGTATTTAACTTCTTCATTTACTCCTATAATTTTCATTTCTTATTTTTTTCTGCCACCAGAGTTATCACTGGGGTCCAGTGCCTTCACAAGGAACCCACAGCTTCCAGAAGTCATTTTTACTTTTTATTATTATTTAGATTGGAAAGATAAAAAATGAAAGGGGAGGAGGAAATAAAGGATGTGTGTAAATGGGGGGGTGAGGAGGGAGAGACACACCTGCAGACTTTCTGCACTGCTCCTGAAGCTTCCCCTTCTGCAGGTGGGAAACAGGCTCAAACCAAGGTCCCCGAGCATGGCAAGTGTATGTGCTCTACCAGGTGACCATCACTTGGCCCCAATCCTGCAATTTCTGACAATACCATAGCATCAATACTGACAATCCAGCTTTCCACACAACCCTTTCACTTCATAGTTCCTTTATGATTTGGGGGTTCTATCGTTTTCATCTTTGTTTCACACTAGTCTCTCTACTGTTCAGCAAGTAATGCTTCTGTAAGACGCCAACCTTAAACCCAGGACCATTCAGTAATTAGTTAATTGTAAAAATCAGAACTAGTGTTTGGAATTGCCTCCTTTTCCCCTCCCCCTTCCTTTTTTTTAATATAGTGAGGGTGAATGAACATAGGTCTTATCTATACAGGATACCTAAATTTTGCCCACTTGGCCCAATTTATTCTACAATGGGGCTGGGCAGAGTAGAGACACCAAAGTACCTCTTCAACAGAGTTCCCTTAGTGTTATCTTTGGGAATGGAATGCAGGGCCTCATAATGATAAAAGCATTCATGGCAGTCTTGAAGCCACCTCTCAGGGTCACTAAGATTAATTATTTGAAATCTAGTTCACTTTATATACTCCTTTCTCTGGTTTAGATTTCCTGCTGGATCTGCTGCCATCACTGTCCCTGGTTGCTATTACACTGGGTCACTCACTTCCTGCCACTGTTTCACAATCCTCACACCAACACAGTATTGTTCCCCGGGAGATGAAAACATAATTAGCAGAAGAGTTAAGAGCAGAATCAGTCTTTATGTATATGCAATCAATTGTTGATGAATCCTCTAAAATAGGATAATGCTAAGAAGCATTCATTTGCATAGTCTCTCTAGGTTTCTTGGCTTTCTTCCCCTGAATTCATTTTCCATTTACACTAGTCACCCTTTGCCCCAGTTTGAGGCTTTCAATAGGAACAGGACTAATCATAGGCCTTTAGTTAGAAAGGACCTCAAAGATTAGTCTCTTTATATTTACAGATGAGAAACTAAGGCCTAGAGATTAAACTATTTGTCTAAGGAAATAGAGCTAAGTAACAGAATTGCATTAAAAATTCAGATATATTAATCTGTTTTTCCTGTTCTGCACCTTCAAATCAGTACAAACAGTTAAGTAAATGTTTTAGGCTGTATTTACTACTTACTGAACAAATGGGATTTCCAACTCTAATATGATGAGACATCTAGTTTCTGGTATATTCATTCATGGGAGTAACTCCAAAAAGTTATCTCATACTACCCCTAGTATCTAAGTATGGGTTAAATGCTGAGATAATTTGGCTATATTTATATATATATATATATATACTCTCTACTATTTTTTGAAAGCAGAGGTAGCCGAGAATAATTTTTATGATATATTTTCATAAGCAGCACTGAAATTTTTTATATTAAGAATTAAATTATGAGCTGAGAAGAGAGCATAATGTTCATGCAAAAGACTTCATGCCTATGGCTCTGAGATCTCAGGTTCAATCCCCAGCACCACCAGAAACCAGAGCTGAGCACTGCTCTAGTCGAAATAATAATAATAATAGAATTAAGAAATTACGTATAGATAAACTAAAGTTATGATTTAGACAGATTTTGGCAACAGAAATGTCAAACATGGGCAACAAAAAATTCAGGGCTGAAATCTTTTTTTGAAAACTAAGTGGCACAGTACTTGGGGCTCAAATATGTGTTAATGTGGCAAATGTACTACTAAACATGTGTCTCACCTTAATGGGGGAGGTGTACTGCAAACAGTTTCACTACAAGAGCTGAGTGCTAACAAGAACTAAACAAGAACAGTTAGGGTAACAGGTCTGCTAAGGAATTAAAATACTAGGGAGTCGGGCTGTAGCGCAGCGGTTTAAGCGCAGGTGGCGCAAAGCACAAGGACCGGCATAAGGATCCCGGTTCCAACCCCGGCTCCCCACCTGCAGGGGAGTCGCTTCACAGGCGGTGAAGCAGGTCTGCAAGTGTCTATCTTTCTCTCCTCCTCTGTCTTCCCCTCCTCTCTCCATTTCTCTCTGTCCTATCCAACAACGACAACAACAATAATAACTACAACAATAAAACAAGGGCAACAAAAGGGAATAAATAAATAAAATAAATATTTTTTTTAAAAAAAGAAATTAAAATACTAGACACAGGAGCCAGCTGGTGGCCCACCTGGTTGAGCACAGGATACAATGAGCAAAGACCCAGGTGCAAGCCCCAGGTCCCCACCAACAGGGGAAAAGTTTTGCAAGTGGTGAAGCAGTGTTGCAAGTGTCTCTCTGTCTCTATCACCCTCTTGATTTATGGCTGTCTTTACCAAATAAATAAAATAAAGATAATTAAAAAACTTATATACTAGACACAGACAAGATAAACAGGAAGAAACTAACAGAAAGGCATACGCTTTTAAGTAGACTGACAGGGATGAAAAAATGAGTTGTACTGAATCCTTTGCTGAAATAACTGCTGCCTGCAATGTTCCCAGGTCTGGTCATGAACTATGAGTTCAGACCAACAGGGCCCCAGAGGCTACACAGGCTCCTATCCTGATATAAATATATAAATGGGCCCTGGGTCAGGAGGATGAAGTAAACAGTTCATTTTATTCATAGATTTATTTTCAAGAATGGGAGCTACTCTTGGCCTTAACCCAATTTTCTAGGCCTCTACTCTGACACCATCTTCTCAAACAATATTTTTGCCCAACTCCCTGTCAGCTATCAAACTCAAACAAAAACCATGATAGTTGTGGGCCCCTAGGATCATGCCTAGAATGGACTTCCTAACTTCCTTCCACTCTAAGATCCATGTTTTCATCTGCTCTGTTCTTCTTGCTTTTTGGCTCCTCCTGTTCATTAATCATTTTATCCTGCTTTATATCATGCCCCATTCAGCCACCAAGTTGCAGAAGCTACTATGATTCCATTCTGACTTCCGGGGGAGGATGAACTCACCAATGTGTCCCAAAACCTCACCTCTCCAGAGGCCTGCCCCACTAGGGATAGAAACAGGCTGAGGGTATGGATTGACCTGCCAATAACCATGTCCAGTGGAGAAGCAATTACAGAAACCAGCACTCCCCCTTCTGCACCCCAAAAATAAATTTGACCCATACTCCCAGTGGAATAAAAATGATAGGGGGGAAGATGAACAGAGGCTCAGAACAACAACTCCATCAGGGCACAGAAAGAGAAAAGGAAAAAGGGAGGGACATTTGGATGTAGTAATATAAGTATGTGTGACTTGGAAAGGAAGAAAAGATAAAAACTTTTTAAAAAAAAAAGTGCTGGGGAGTTGGGCAGTACAGGTTAAGCACACATGGTGCAAAGCACAAGGACGAGAGTAAGGATCCCAGTTCAAGCCCCCGGTTCCCCACCTGAAGGTGAGTCGCTTCACAAGCAGTGAAGCAGGTCTGCAGGTGTCTTTCTCCTCACCCCCCCCCCCGTCTTCCCCTACTTTCTCGATTTCTCTCTGTCCTATCCAACGACAGCACCAACAATAATAACAACAATAATGATGGAACAACAAGGGCAATAAAAGGGGGAAAATGGTCTCCAGAAGCAGTGGATTCGTGGTGCAGGCACCAAGCCCTGGCAATAACCCTGAGACCAAAAAAAAAAAAAAAAAAAGTGCCAACATATACAAATATAGATAATTGTAGAACTGATAGGTGACCTGTGTCTGCAACATTAGCAGAACCACTGTAGCTTACAATGGAGGCGTTGGGGATCCAGAACTCTGGTGGTGGGAATGGTGTGCAATTATACCCATTATCTTATAATTTTGTAAATCAATATTAAATCACTAATAAATAAAAAGAAAAAAAAACAGGAAAAAATGAACTAAACCCTATGTTTTTAAGGCTCTGAAAAGACTAGGTAAGGGGTCCAAGTGGTGGCGCACCTGGTTGAGCACGCATGTTACAATGCTCAAGGACCCAGGTATAAGCCCCAGTCCCCACCTGCAAGAGGAAAGCTTTGCAAATGGTAAAGCAGTGCTGCAGGTGTCTGTCTCCCCCCTTCTATTACTCCCTTCCCTCTTGATTTCTGGCTATTTATCCAATAAATAAAGATAATGCAAAAAAAAGAGAGAGAGAGAGCACGTTACAATGTGCAAGGACCCAGGTTCAAGCCCCTGATCCCCACCTACAGAAAGAAAGTTCTGAAGTGTGAAGCAGTGTTGCAGGTCCCTCTCTCTGTCCCTCTCCATCACCCTCATCCTGCTCGATTTCTGGCTGCCTCTATCCAATAAGTAAATAATTTTTTTTTAAAGAATATTAGTTAAAAGTGCTTTGGAACAGTACTGATACACAGAAAATGTTCAATAAATGTATATTGGAAAAAAAATGATTTGTACTCTAAAACTACATTTCCCCTCCATAATTAGAAATAGAGATTCTGGGAAATGTACACAATTAAAAAGAGAGCAAGCAGGGGTCAGGCGGTAGTGCAATGGGTTAAGCACACCTGGTGCAAAGCGCAAGGACAGGCGTAAGGATCCAGGTTTGAGCCCCCCGCTCCCCACCTGCAGGGGAGTCGCTTCACAAGTGAAGCAGGTCAGCAGGTGTCTATCCTTCTCTCCCCGTCTTCCCTTCCTCTCTTGATTTCTCTCTGTCCTATCCAACAACGAGCGACATCAACAACAACAAGGGCAACAAAAGGGGGGGGGGAAATGGCCTCCAGGAGCTGTGGATTCATGGTGCAGGCACTGAGCCCCAGCAATAACCCTGGAGGCAAAAAAAAAAAAAGCAAGTAAAAATTAAGAAATAAACAGTGACACAATACTACCATCTAATTTTCAAACCCCTCTCAATTTTTGACAATTGTTTCAATAATGTTCTTCAATAGTAAGACCAGCCTTGAATGACTGGTTACAACTATTTATTTCCATGTTTCCTTAGACTTGGTCAATCTGTAACAAATTCTCGGTTTTCCTTATGACACTTATGAGGATTACAAGTCAATTATTTTTTATGATGACCTCAATTTGAGTTTATCTGATATTTTCCCCATGATTTCATACTCACCGCTGACAGGAAATGATGCAATGTCCTTCTGGTTGCATCTAATTAAGAGGCACATGACTTCAATTAGTGCCACTACTGATGATGCTAGCTGACCACTGACTAAAGTGATATCTACTAGGTCTCTCCAAAGTATAAAGACTTTTTCCTTTTGTGATTAGTGTTAAAATCATGATATATCTTTTCCCTCATCTAACTTTACACTTTTTCGTTTATTTTAAAATTCAGACTCCCAAGTTCCTATTTCATTCATAACCATTATTATTCTGGTGCTCAAACTGTTCCACATTTGAAAAGTGGGAACTTCCCTCTTTTAGTGTCTGATTTTAACTTGTCCTCATTCTTGGAATATTTCTTTACTTTCTGATACAAGATGTTTCATGTTCACCTTGTACTTTCCCTGTCCTGGTCCTGGAATCAGTTATTTCTTTATGGAACTCTAATTCCTTTTAGTAGAGAAACACATAAGTCAGTTTGGCTACTTTTGTAGCTATACTCACTGTTACTGATGTAACAAGTCTAAGGCCCTCTAAACTACACACACATATATTTAATATATAATGCTTACAACTATATGTGTGTGTGTGTGTGTATATATATATGTGTATATATATATATATGTATATATATATATATATTCAATACACTCAAATATAACCATTATTTCTACTTACATAGAAAGATATACACTTAACTCTATATAGTGAAACACCAGGGTTATCACTGGGGCTTGGTGTCTGTGCTACCAATCTATAGCAATGGTTAAGCACGTGCACTGTAGTGCACAAGGAGCCTGGTTCAAGCCCCTGGTCTTCCACCTGCAGGGGGAAAGCTTCACGAGTGGTGAAGTAGAGCTGTAGGTGTCTCTCTGTCTCTCCCTCCCCTCATTTTCTAGAAAATGGTAGTATCACCACTTATTTACCTTACAAAGTAGGCACAGAAATAAAAAGATGGTCTACTGGGTTGTGTATGGTACATATATACATCCCAAAGCCCCTTCAAGGGGGGGGATCTCACAGAGAATTCACTGTACCACAGTGATCAATATTCTAACATGGTCCTCACAGTAAACTGAGAAGTTGTTGTTACTGCTATTGTTTTTCTTTTTTTTTTTTCTCCCAGAACAACTCTGATTTATAGTGGTCCTTAGAACTGAACCTATGAACCTAGAGGGAGTCAGGCAGTAGCGCAGCGGATTAAGTGCAGGTGGCGCAAAGCACGAGGACCAGCATGAGGATCCTGGTTCTAGCCCCCGGCTCCCCACCTGCAGGGGAGTTGCTTCACAGGCGGTGAAACAGGTCTGCAGGTGTCTATCTTTCTCTCCCGCCTCTGTCTTCCCCTCCTCTCTCCATTTCTCTCTGTCCAATCCAACAACAACATCAATAACAACAACAATAACTACAACAATAAAACAAGGGCAACAAAAGGGAATAAATAAATATTTTTAAAAAACTGAACTAGAACCTTTAATGCCTCAGGCATGAAAATCTTCATGCATAACCATTATGCTATCTCCCCAGGACTAAAGTAACAAATTATAAAATAAATAAATAAATAAATAAATAAAGATCTTAAAACATAAGTACTCCCCCCCCCAACTCTTCATCTGCACTATTCCAGCTTTTAGGTTCATGATTGCTCAACAATTTGTTTGGCTTTGTATGTTAACTCTCTTTTCAGCCACCAGGTTCCAGATGCTAGCAGGATGCCAACCAGACTTCCCTGGACAGACAACCCCACCAATGTGTCCTGGAGCTCTGCTTCCCCTGAGCCCCATCCTACTAGGAAAAGAGAGAGGCAGGCTGGGAGTATGGATCGACCTGTCAACACCCATGTTCATGAGGGAAGCAATTACAGAAGCCAGACCTTCCACCTTCTGCATCCCACAGTGATCTTGGGTCCATACTCCCAGAGGGTTAAAGAATAGGAAAGCCATCAGGGGAGGGGAGGGGATGGGATATGGAGTTTTGGTGGTGGGAACTGTGTGGAGTTGTACCCCTCTTATTCTATGGTTTTGTCAATGCTTCCTTTTTATAAATAAAAAAAATAATAATAAGCTCTCCACTGATCCAAACATTCCCTTCACTCGGACACCTCTGAAAACACAATATAAACATGTATGAGCTTTGAAGGAAGCATCTTAGTGCCTTACATCTCTATTTGAAGAGAATAACTGAAATCAGGAATACTAACTCAGGTGTCATGTGAATAAAAATCAATTTATAGGAGTCAGGTGGTGGCACACCTGGTAAAGCACAAACATTACAGTGTACAAGGACCTGATGCCCACCTGCTGGGGGAAAGCCCCGTGAGTGTTGAAGTAGAGCTACAGGTGTCTCTCTCTCTCCCTTTCCCTCCCTACCTCCCCCCCATCAATTTATCTGTCTCTATCTAATAACTAAAGTTAAAAAAATAAAAACTGACTTATAGTAAAAAATGGTAATAATAACCTTTCTACTCCTGAACTTTCAACAAAACCAGTTCCAGTTGGACAGGGGGCAGGGTGGCGGCATACCCGGTAAAGCACACATATTCCCATGCTCAAGAACCCAGGTTCAAACCCATGCTCCCCACCTCCAGGGAGAATGGCTCACAAGTGAAGCAGGCCTACAAGTGTCTCCTCTTTCTCTCCCTATGTCCCCTTCCCTCTCAATTACTCTCTGTTCTATCCAGTAAAATAGAAGGAAAAAAGGGGGGGGGGGAAACATGGCCACTGGGAGTAGCTGGATTTGTCATACTAGAGCCCCAGCAGTAACCCTAGTGGCAATAATTTTTTTTAATTGGACAAAGGTGGACAACACTCATGATAAATAACAGAGACTAATACAGAAAGGCTTGCATTTAAATCCCAGTTCTTCCATCTACTAACAAGACATTTTGGACAAGATATTTAACCTCTCTTAAATCCCACACTGCTTTAAATATACAATGTATACAAAAATTATGTTTTAGTATTACTAAAAGCAGTTCAATAGGAGTAGAAAAGGAATGGGAAGCAGTCCAAGCACAGAGTTTTCTAATATCCTCACTGGACGTAAGTGTAGATTTTCAAACTAATAAAATGATGGTACTCAAGCCTTGGCATTATCAGCACCATCATAGGTATTTTCCAAACATACAAATCCCTGGGCCTCATTCCCACAGATCCTGATTTAGGAGGTCAGAGTGGGTCTTGGGAGTTTGTTTTGTTGTTACTGCCTTTAAATTCCCAAGATGATTCCAATGGTCATCCAGACTTGAGAATTGCTAATTAACAACAATGTTTCTCAGCCAGGGGTTAGAACTATAATCATTAACAAAGGCTTACAAAACTCTAGACAGCTGACCACCCACCAAAACTTAATCTCCAGGTCAAACTTGTCAAGTGGCCAAAAAGCAACTAAAAGAAGAAAAACTGCTGTTCTACTGCAGAGTATAAATACATAAAACAAATTTTAAAAAACCTCTGACTACCCGAAGCCAATGTAGGAACAGACTGACATTTTAGAAATAATTACAATGGCTTTAAAAAAAAAATAAAAAGAACTAAGTAACTGTAGTAGATAATACAATCTGGACACTATGAAAACTCAACAAGAAAACAAATAACCCCATCCAAAAATGGGGAGGGGACATAGGCAGAATATTCACCACAGAAGAGATCCAAAAGGCAGAGAAACACATGAAAAAAAATGTTCCAAGTCTTTGATTGTCAGAGAAACGCACATAAAGACAACAATAAGATAACACCTCACTCACTCCTGTGAGGATGTCATACATCAGAAAAGGTAACAGCAACAAATGCTGGAGAGGTTGTGGGGTCAAAGGAACCCTCCTGCACTGCTGGTGGGAATGTACATTGGTCCAACCTCTCTGTCTGGAGAACTCTCAGAAGGCTAGAAATGGACCTACCTGCAATTCCTCTCCTGGGGATATATCCTAAGGAACCCAACACACCCAGCCAAAAAGATCTGTGTACACATATGTTCTTAGCAGCACAATATGTAATAGGCAAAACCTGGAAGCAACCCAGGTGTCCAACAACAGATGAGTGGCTGAGCAAGTTGTGGTACATATATACACAATGGAATACTACTCAGCTGTAAAAAATGGTGACTTTACTGTTTTTAGCCAATCTTGGATGGACCTTGAAAAATTCATGTTGGGAGTCAGGCTGTAGCGCAGCGGGTTAAGCGCAGGTGGCGCAAAGCACAAGGACCGGCATAAGGATCCTGGTTCCAACCCCAGCTCCCCACCTGCAGGGGAGTTGCTTCACAGGCGGTGAAGCAGGTCTGCAGGTGTCTATCTTTCTCTCCTCCTCTCTGTCTTCCCCTCCTCTCTCCATTTCTCTCTGCCCTATCCAACAATGACAACAACAATAATAACTACAACAATAAAACAACAAGGGCAACAAAAGGGAATAAAATAAATATTAAAAATTAATAATAAAAAAATTTTAAAAAAAAGAAAAATTCATGTTAAGTGAAGTAAGTCAGAAACAGAAGGATGAATATGGGATGATCTCACTCTCGGGCAGAAGTTGAAAAAGAAGATCAGAAGAGAAAACACAAGTAGAGCCTGAACTGGAATTGGCATATTGCACCAAAGTAAAAGACTCTGGGGGGGGGGGGGGGAAATACAGGTCCAAGAAGGATGATAGAGGACCTAGTGATTGTTCTATTGTTATATGGAAAGCCTGGAAATGTTATGCATGTACAAACTATTGTATTTACTGTCGAATGTAAAACATTAATTCCTCAATAAAGAAATTTATAAAATAAGAGAGAAACCCATAGGACTTTGGTAGTGGATATGGTAATTTACACATAACACAAGTGTGAAACCATACCCCCGAAATATTATAATTTTGTAAACCACTGTTAAGTCAATATCATATTTTAAAGTCGTTATTGATGGAGATTATATTGTATTACAGTGGCACAATGGAAATAAACTGCACTCAGCTGGGCACACATATTACCGTTACCATGCACAACCCAGGTTCAAGTCCCTGGCTCCCTCCTCCACAGATGGGAACTTCACAAGCAGTGAAGCAGGTCTGTCTTTTTCCCCTTTTTTTGCCTCCAGGGTTATTGCTGGGGCCCAGTGCCTGCACTATGAATCTACTGCTCCTGGAGGCTATTTTTCCCATTTTGTTGCCCTTGTTATTATTGTTACCACTGCTGTTGTTGTTATTGAATAGAACAGAGAGAAATCAAGAGAAGATGGGGAAGACAGAGCGGGGCAAAGATAGATGCCTACAGACCTGCTTCACTGCCGGTGAGGCAACCCCCCGTAGGTGGGGAAGCGGGGCTTGAACCAGAATCCTTGCACCAGTCCTTGCACTCCATACCATGTGCACTTAACCTGCTGCACTATCATCCCCCGGCCCCCCTTTGTCCCTTTCTATCTCTCTTCCTCTCCCTTCTCCATTTCTTTCAGCCTTGTCCAAAAAAAAAAAAAAAAAAAACAGAGCACATAATAAGAGTACTGCATAAGACCCAAGATATACAGTAAAAATACTTGAGTCCATGAAAGAAAGGATGTCTTCTATACAGAAAAATTTCAATTATGCAACTACTCCACCCAAAAAGAAGGAACTATATAAACCCTCTCCCTGTAAATGTGGGCTACACATTGTGACTTCTTCCAAATACCACAGCATGAAAAAGGGAGAAATAATTTTATAGTCAAAAAACTTGGCTATTTCAGTCAGATGACCAGAAACAATATCAACAATGATAATCCCACTTGGTAGTAAGTACCCTAGAAATGTGATGAAAATGGCACATGACCAGCCCAGCATCCAACACATTGAAGAGAGTTTTGGTGCTGTGGTATCTTTCCACCTCTCTGACTATAGCACTTTCTATCTGAAAAGGCTGGGAGTTAAGTCCTAGCAAAAACTAACAAAGCAAAAAGAAGAAAATGGCACATGGTTGGACATGCAAAACTAAACCTGAATGAAACTATGGACCTTAGTTAATAACGTGTCAATAGTGGTTCACTTATTATAACAAACACAGCATTCAAATGTGTCAATTTAAAGGGAAAAAAAATAAGCAAATGTCAGTAACACCACACTCATGGCCACTTATACCCTCTGAAGTCTTATTTTATAGGTTGGTTTTATATCTAGTAAACTGGAAACCTGGAGAATTACAGGGTAACTTTATTATTTCCGATACCCTGGGAAACTTTCTACACAAAATAAACTTCTAGGGGCTGGGTAGTGTTGCACCAGGTTGAGCACTCAAGTTGCAGTGCACAATTCTTCTTCTAGCGTTTGCCCTTCTTCCGTAGCCAGTCAACAGCGTCAGGTTGAGCCTGATGTAAAGTTTCGAGACCTCCTTTGAATCTGGAGAGGTGGCAGTCGTTGACTATGTGGGTCATAGTCTGTCTGTAGCCGCAGGGGCAGTTCGGGTCCCCAGTCTCTGGCTCCCCAGCGATGGAACATAGCGGCGCACCGGCCATGGCCTGTTCGATAGCGATTGAGGAGGGCCCAATCATAACGTGCTAGGTCAAAGCCAGGTTGACGCTTGCAGGGGTCTGTGATGAGGTGTTTGTTCTTTACCTCAGCTGACTGCCAACTCTGTTTCCAAGAGTCTGGAACAGAGAAGTTCAGTGTAGGCGTAGGGGACCAGATTCCCTCAGTCCCCACCTACAGGGAGAAAGCTTCAGGAATAGTGAAGAGGTGCTGTAGTCTCTCTGTCTCTCTCTCACTCAATTTCTTTCTCTATCCAATTTATAAATAAAAAATATTTTTTTAGAAGATAAAAATAAGGATGGAGGAGACAGTATAATGGTTATGACAACAGACTCTTAATGCCTGTGGTTCTGAGGACTAAATTCAATCTCCCACACCACCATAAACCAGAACTGACCAGTACTTTGGGGGAAAAAAAAAAAGAGGAAGGAAGGAAGGAAGGAAACTTACAGATATGTGTTGTTGAACCTTTCTCTCAGTCCCTGCAGTACCTTCACTCTTGTGTGGTTAGATCAACTTGACCTCACTCCATCCATCAATTCTGAACATTTGCTCACACATCCACCTACTCTAACAGGTGATGTCAGCATGGCATGGTGTGGCAAGCAAGAAGCAGCCCACAGATTCCAACTAAAATACATAAACTCTTCATCACCAGGCTTCCGGAAACATGATGGACTAAGCTAGATTTTTAAAGACCTCATGGCTAAAAAATCTGCTATTACATGTATTATTTATCTTTCTTCCCATTCAAGTATCTATATAGTTTTCCTTCTATAAAACCATCGTTAACTCATTAAGGCAGATAATAAATTGTTTTGGGGTGACCTTAATCTACTATTCCTCTTAACAGAATCCCAGTTTTATTCAAGAGGCAATGTGCCTAGCCTTGGACAAGAAAGATATAATCAGAAGTTTGTTGTGGGGTTTCAAGGAAAACTTTTAACTTCCTGATAAATAGGTAGACACAGTCATTGTTCCTTTTCCTCTCTCTCTTTTTTTTTTTCTTAAAATATAGTGAGGTTAGATTGTTATGTGGAAAAGTAAGAAATGTTACACATGTACAAACTACTGTATTTCACTGTCGACTATATGTACCTTGGAACTCCAAGAAAATGAGCAAAACAGTCGCAAAGATACTGGCACTGACAGTATTGAGTTTACAAACAAATGACTACTTCCCTTCAATTTTCCTGTTGTATAAAACAAATAATCTAAATAGTATGTTAAAAAAAAAAAATCAAAATTGTAGCTCACACCACCATAAACGGGAACAGTATATGTAGTTTAAAAAGACTACAGCTGTGCTCTCTTCAGCAGCACATATAAAAAGACTAGTCTTTAGAGGGTCAGGTAGGGGCACGCCCAGTTGAACACACATTACTATGTGCAAAGACCCAGGTTCAAGTCTCTGGTTCCCACCTGCAGAGGAGAAGCTAACAAGTAGCAAAGCAGTGCTGCAGGTATGTCTCTCTTTTCCTCTATATCCTCCCCCATCCCAATGGCTCTGTCCTATCTAATAAAAAAGGGAGAAGAAGGAAAAAAAAAAAGAGAGAGAGAACAATACTGGTCAGGAATAGTGGATCCATGGTGCAAGAACCAAGACCAAGCTACAGCCCTGGTGGCAAGAAAATAAATAGATAATAAAACAAAAATACTGTAGTACTTTATATTAAGATTGGAAAAGAGGTAAAGGATCTGAATAATCTCAGGGTAAACTATCAAGCAAAACCCTTAAAAGAATCAAAGCCCTCAAAACTATAAAGTCCAAATCCAAAATTTAAAGGCAGGGCCTATCAGCTCTCCCTATTCCTGATCTTAACAGATGTCCTTCTAGGATCCTAGGGATCACAAATTACTTAAGGAATGTCTCTAACAGAACAACAGGAATAAAAGCTAAAAGGGGGTGGGGAGAGGGGGCAAGCAATTTGGAGGCTAGATATTACATAAAGATGGGAAACAAAACAGCAAAAAACCCATCTTCAATATATACTAAGAACTAAGAAAAGACATTTCCTCCAATATACAAGTCAGAGATATATTCAAAAAAATTTTAACATTTAAATTTTAAATATAGCCCAAATGATAGCTTACCTGGGAGTAGACCTGCTTTGCTATGAGTGTAGCCCAGGTTCGTGAACCTGGGTATATCAAAATACTGATGGATATACTTCAGTGATATGGGGTGTGTGTGGAGGGGGGGGGTGCCTCTTTCTCTCCATCTGAAAAAACTGGCCTGGAGCAGTAAATTCCCAGAGATGATCTCTACACCCCCCCCCCCCAAATAAAGAGTAAATGAAATGTGACAACCTCCAGATTTACAGGAATGTTGGGCTAGGGTATTTGGATCAGCTACCATTACCACTATTCCAATAGTCTAAAAAGCTAAAATGGTAAAATACATTTCAAAAACGTGACGTATCAAAGATAAACCAAGATAAAAAGGAATTATAAGGTCACAAATAAAGTGAAAAAAAAAAAAAACTAAGACCTCAGAAAAGAAAAATCATATACAAGCTACTTTTACTTAAGAATGTTTGCCAATCCTGAAAACCAGGATCTTTTGGAAATTTTTTATTTTGATAACATAACAAGAGATAAGGAGACAGAAATTTTCAAGTCCAACAGGGCTGGAGAGATAGCGTAATAATTACGCAAAGAGACTTTCAAGCCTGAGGCAACAAAGGTCCCAGACTCAATTCCCAGCACTGCCATAAACTAGAGCTGAGGGAGTCGGGCGGTAGCGCAGCAGCTTAAGCACACGTAGCGCAAAGTGCAAGGATCAGTGTAAGGATCCCGGTTCGAGTCCCTGGCTCCCCACGTGCAGAGGAGTTGCTTTCACAAGTGGTGAAACAGGTCTGCAGGTGTCTATCTTTCTCTCCCCCTGTCTTCCCCTCCTCTCTCTTTCTCTCTGTTCTATCCAACAACAACGACATCAATAATAATAATGACTACAACAATAAAACAAGGGCAACAAAAGGGAATATTTAAAAACTAGAGCTGAGCAGTAAGTAATCTGGTAAAAAATAAAATAATAATAATTTTTAAAAAAATTTAAAATCCAACAACTTCACAAGCAGATTATACATCCTAACATTTTAAGATGGCCCAAACTAGAAATGAGTCCCCAGGGTACATGCAGTGGAAAATACAAATCATAGTATAACAGAATGCTATAAATTAATCACAGAAAGCTGGGTCTCACAGATATCATGTTAGATGTATGGAGTCAACTACAAAAGAATATACGTATCTGGCACAGGTGGCTCAGTGAATAAAGCACTGGACTCTCAAGCATGAGGTCGAGTTCAGTCCCCAGCAGCACATGTGCAAGAGTCAGGCTCTGGTTCTCTCTCTCCTCCTGCCCCTCTCATAAAAATTAAGTTACATATCAAGTCATATTTTAATATTTATTATGGAGAGAGATAGAACAAACCAGAACATCGCTAGCACATATGAAGCTGAGTATGAACTGGCAACCACATGCATGAGAATCTAACAGTTAGTCTAACTCACTGGCCATGAAATAGTATGATTTACCTAAAGTTAAAAATATTCTAAAATGGGAGCTGGGCGGTGGCGCAGCAAGTTAAGCGCACATGGCGCGAAGCACAAAGACCAGCATAGGGATCCTGGTTCGAGCCCCCGGCTCCCCACCTGCAGGGGAGTCGCTTCACAGGCGGTGTCTTTCTCTCCTTTCTGTCTCCCCCTCCTCTCTTGATCTCTCTCTGACCTATCCAACAACAACGTCGGCAGTAACACAACAACGACGCTAAACAAGGGCGACAAAAGGGGAAAAAATTAAAATTAAAAATATATATAAAACTGGGGCCAGGCAGTGGTGCACCCAGTTAAGCGCACACACTACAGTGTGCAAGGACCCAGGTACAAGCCCCTGGTCCCTACCTTCCAGTGGAATGCTTTGAGTGGTGAAGCAGGTCTGCAAATGTCTATGTGTCTCCCTCTTTATCTTCCCCTTCCCTCTCAATTTCTGTCTCTATCCAATAATAAAATAAAATGAAAAGTTAAAAAAAAAAAACCCTACAAAACTGGGCCCCAGTGATGACTGGAGATAACATCTTCTATTAATGCTTAAGTAGCCTGCAAATTATATGCTAATACACCCACCCCCACTCATTCAGGCTCATGAATCTGGCAAATTACACCCACTACCCCACCACCCTTGCCCACTCATGAATCTGAATGAAATGTTCAGTCAAATCCACCTCTTAATCTGGTCTCTCAACCTACCTTTCATGTATTGTCAGGCAACCTACATTCAAAATTTAATCCAAACCGCTTTCCGTTTTCGGCTCACAGGAGGCCAAGGTGCAACTTTCTTCGGTCGTCCCAAATCCAGGTTCATCCGACACTAGATGCCTCCACCATGCCACCAAAGTTTGACCCCCAACAAGATCAAAGTCTTGTACCTAAGATGCACCGGCGGGGAAGTCAGCACCACTTCGGCCCTGGCCCCCAAGATTGGGCGACTCAGTCTGTCTCCAAAAAAAGTTGGTGATGACATTGCCAAGGCTACTGGTGATTGGAAGGGTCTGAGGATCACAGTAAAACTCACAATCCAGAACAGACAGGCCCAGATTCAGGTGGTGCCCTCTGCCTCAGCCCTCATCATTAAAGCCCTCAAGGAACCACAAAGAGACAAAGAAGCAGAAAAGTACTAAGCACAGTGGAAACATCACTTTTGATGAAATTGTCAACACTGCCCAGCAAATGAGGCACCGATCTTTAGCTAGAAGGACTCTCTGGCACCATCAAAGAAATCCTGGGGACTGCTCAATCTGTGGGTTGCAATGTTGATGGCCGCCATCCTCATGACATCATAGATGACATCAACAGTGGTGCTGTGGAATGCCCAGCTAGTTAAGAATTACAAAGGAAGATGCTTCAATAAAGGATTATTTGAAAAAAAAATTTAAGCCAAACCTAGTAACTATACTCAGGTCAATACAGCAAGCATGTACTAAAGATTCTAGTACTATCAGCCTCTAAGCTATGCACTGAGAGCTAAGATCCAGAGATGAATCAGAAAATGATTAAACAATGAGTAAGATATCGGCCCTCTAGGAATTATTCAGTAATTCCCATATGTGAAACTATACTCATCCTAAAGCCCAACATCTCACCAATCTTCATTAGTAACATATATGCTCTACTGGGTGCACCACCACCCAGTCCCTATTATCGTCTCTGGTAAGAAATAACAAATATCCTTTCACTTGACTGATCAAGGGGAGGATAGAATAAGTGTATCATTCTGGTACATGGGATGCCTGAAATCAAACTCAGGATCTCACGCTTGACAGTCCAACACTGTGACTACTAAGTCATCCCCGAATGCACCCAAGTATCTTTTTGTATGTCTGACAAACATGGCTTCAATTTATCCCTGAAATAATTTGGGGGTTTGTCCAATTTCCAATTGCCACCAGGATTATCACTGGGACCCATGCTGGCACTAGGAATCCACCTCTCCTGGTGGCCATTTCTTTCTTTCCTTCTGTTTTTTTTTTTTTTTTTGACAGGACAGAGAGAAATTGGGGGAGGAGGGTGAGATAGAGAGGAAAAGAGGAAGATAAACATTGGCAGACTACCTGCAAAGCATCCCCCCTGTAGATGGGGAGTGGAGACTAGAACTCAGGTCCTCGTGCATGGTAATGTGTGCACTCAATTGGGTGCACTCAATTGGGTGCACCACTGCCCAGCCCCTGGTTGCTTTGGGGTTTTTTGCCTCCGAAGTTATTGCTGGGGCTCCAATCCACTGCTCCTGGAGGCTATTTTTTCCCTTTTGTTGCCCTAGTTGTTTTGTCATTGTAGTTTTGTTGTTATTGATGTCGTTGTTGTTGGATAGGACAGAGAGAAATGGAGAGGGGAGGGGAAGACAGAATGGGAGAGAGAAAGATAGACACCTGCAGACCTGCTTCACTACTTGTGAAGCGACCCCCCTGCAGGTGGGGAGCCAGGGGCTCTAACCGGGATTTCTACGCTGGTCCTTGCACTTTGAACTACGTGCGCTTAACACTCTGCATTACTGCCTGACCCCGGTCTTCTGTTTCTTTAAGATTGACTTTGTTTCTAAGTAGGACACACACAAAGAAACAGACCTAGAGTATCATTCTGGCATAACCGATGCTGGGGACTGAACTCAGGATCTCATGTTTCAAATGTTTTGAGAATTCTATCTCTGTGCCACCTCACCTACTAAGTCTTTTGCCAGTTTTTATAGCTTCTAAAGCAATATAAACCTTTTCCTACTTGTTTTTAACCTGTTACTGGTATGAATGTTACACAAAACAAATTGTCTGCTACTGAGTTGAAAATTAAAGATTATTAAGTAAGATACAACCTGTAGGCGTACAGAGAAGGTGCCCCATAATTATAAACCATTACAATCCATTTATCCTATATTCTACCTGCAAACAGGTTGAAATTCAGGAAAAAATATGTAGAGTAGGTTTTTAAGTTTCTAGCTAAGCCTACATTTTGCAAATCAGGGAAAGGAGAAAGAACATTTTATGATAAAAGCAGGGAAGGGAAATGAAAATGAGTGGTATAATGTAGTGGTAGTGTAGTGCTGTGGGTAGACTATCAGAGGCAGTTTTCTAGTTTCCACTTTACTATAGTCAGGGTTGACTGGTGGCATGAACAGGTGTCTTGGCAATGCTCATCTTCCTTAACAAGCAACATCTGCAATACAAAGTTAACCACAATAATATCTTAACAATATCTGTAGTAGAAAGCTGAACAATGTCAATAAATAGGAATGTAAAAGGGGTTTATAAAATAGGTGAGGCCCTGGATTAGATCCCCAGCATTACAGCATGGGGGGGGGGGGCAGCTGTGTGTGTGCCGCTTCTGTAGCCCATATACTAAAATTGGAATGATAGAGATTACTGTGACCCCTGTGCAGGAAACATGAGGAGCATGAAGTCATGAACCATTACATATACACAGTCACTTCTGACAAAGGCAACTGGCAGGGGCTGGTCAACAGAAGATACTCATATCCATATAGAGGTGTATTTTGTAGTTCGGAAATTAGCACCATCTCAAAAGAATTCAATTTCCTCATAGCAGGGCTGAAATTAAGACTTTCTACAGTGCTTCCCTATAGCACACTTAGTAATTTTTTAAACTAAATTCTAACAGTATTTTCATGCTCTTTGAAAAAAAAAAAAGCAATGTTCACAGTGAAAAGAGATTTTGTCACTATGCTCCAGTAAGCACCCTCTAGAAAAATCTGAAGAAAAACTAGTCAGTATTAGAGGCTTGGCATAGCTAGAATGTACCACATAAGGATCAAATTCCTTTGTTCTAGACTATCAAGGTGACCTAAGTTTTACCAGCTATTCTGGCAGTTGTGTCACCAAGCTGTCAGAAAAATTCACAAGAACTACCTTTAGGTCAGTTCTTCCTCAATCTTCAAAAACTCTTAACCTAAACACTAAAGCATCATTTTGGTTTTGTCTTTAGACCTTACTAAATCATTACCTAAGCCACCAAATTCATCAACTAAAACGTCTTCAGTACTATAAAGAACTCCACTACCAGAATGCACTTACTAACCAGAAATCAATACTCAATTGAGCAAAATGTGCATCATCATCCACAAGCATTATTATAATCAGTAAAAACAGAAAGATTAATCCAGTCCTTATATTCAAAGACTCAAAGTCTAGCTCACGTAAAATGTAAATGGTAAAGGTAAGTATTTAATTTTAAAAGGTCACAGCTAGGGGGTGCTACATAAAAAATTCAGACTCCACCATCCAATCTAAGTCTTTCTTCCCAAAAGAAAATCTTAAGATTTGTCAAATGCACTTAGCTAAAAATCTGATGAAAATATCAGTGACTCTCATACAGTCATAAACTAAGGACCAGGACCAGGCAGTGGTGCAGTTGCTTCAGTGCATGTTACAATGCAAAGGACCCAGGTTCAAACCCCCAGTCCCCTCCTGCAAAGGGGAAGATTTGTGAATGATGAAGCAGTGCTGCAGTTGTCTATCTCCTCCTTTCCTCTTGATTTCAGTCAGTCCCTATCCAATAAATAAATAAAAATAAAATAAAATAAGAACCAAAATTCACAGTCACAAACTAAGGCACAGGACGACTCTATGATTTAAGTCAAATATTTGAGCCTATCTTCTAACATCCTTGGGCAGGAAAATTTATAATTATAATATGAATGTGGCATGCTTTTTTCTTATTCACATCCAACATAAAGTTATTTTCAGTTGAAATCTGGCTCTTTATATTTATAAAAAGCTATCTCCTAGTGGCATGTAGATCACAGAACTGGCATCCTCAGGTTTGATCTCTGGCACCATATGTTGGAGCAGTGCTCTGGCCTACACCTCTCTCTTTCCCACTCTCACTTAACAAATAAATCTTAAAAAAAAAAAAAAAGCTATCTCCTAATAAATAAGAGTTATTAACTAAACACAGGACCTCCACAATTTCTGATTTCCTTGTTTGTAAAGAGTACTTTAATTACAGAATCCTTTTTGTGAAATGATTCGTGCATATCAGTATGCTTTCTTGTGTTTATTATACATTTTAATTATAAAAGGATATGTATGTATTGCACATAATCTACAAATAGTACACAATACCCTGCATTAGTAATTACACATAACCACTATATATATATATATATATTTTTTTTTTTTTTTTTTTTTTTGCAGAATACTTGAGCTTTTTAAGTAAGCGTGCGTATCTCTGGTCAACCAATAATTACAATTAATATCAGATGCTTTTAGATCCATGTAATCTTCCAATAATCACCTGATAATCAACACCTTAGATGCTACCTTACTACACTACATCCTAAAGAAATTACTCGTTATTTTTTGCTTTATACTATACACAACCCAGAACTGAGCCTCCAGCACATGTTCACTGCCTTTCTTGCTCACTTAGAACTCCAGAAAGCCTTACAACACAGTTGAAATTTATTTACCAGTCAACTCATATTCTCTCACAACTACACAAAAGAAATCTGATACAATCCCCTTTGCTTATGGCTGTTAGCTCTGTCTCTCTAAGTAGCCAATCGTTTCAGTATGTAAAAACTAAAATATTTTCCATTTGCTAAGCGAAAATAAAAGTACAGCCAGCACCTTTCACTGATAGCATGCTACATTATATAGAGACTACACAAGGTCAAAGGGGACCAGCAGAGAACCCAGGCAGAGTAAAAGGTTAGATTTTTTTCATAATTGATTTACTACATAATCCTTCCCAATAAACAACAGTCCATGCCATCTAAGAAACGAAATGAACAGGCTCCTGAGGCATTTTCTCTGGGGTGGTGTGTTTACATTGGGCAAGCTGCAGGAGAAGCCTGGACTAGATACGTGGGTGTTCAGTCTCTTCCTAGTTTTAAAGTGCGAGAAAGAACATAAGGAAAAACACGGTGCCCTTCAATGAGTCGATCTGCCTCCATTCCCGTCCTAACTCCACTACGTACAGAGAGACACCACAAAGTTCTTCCTCCTCCCATGCCTCAGCAGTTGATTTCACAGGCTCCGGGTTAACAAAAGGCCGGAAAACACGCACAGGTGGGATAAAGGAGGAGTGGCTGGAGCGGGGCCCCGCGCGGGGCAGCGCCCCCACGCCCCCGCGCGCCCCGGCCGCACCTGAGAAATCTCAGCCCTGCACACCTCCACCCGCCCGCAGCCGGGCCAGACGCCCGGCATTGTCTGCAGCCCCCAGAGCCCAAGAAAGCCAAAGGGAGGAGAGGGAGGAAAAGGAGAACAAGTGAGAAGAAAGAACAACGGGGGGGGCGCGTTGAAGCCATCGGGAAGCCGCGCGCTCCTTGGGGCGAATCGGCTTCTCCTCCATCGGTCACTCCGACTGATTAACTCAGATGCCCCCCAGCCCCACAGCCAATCCCCGCCGGCCCGCAGGGAGCAGCCGGGGTGGCCCAGCCGGAGACCCCGAAGCTCCGGGACGAGCAGGCACCGAGAGGGAAATGGGCGTGGAGGCTGGGCCTGGCTGGCCGGAGGCCGGGCTCCGAACAAAGCCGCCCGGCTCCCCCTACCTGGAGCGAGAGCGGCGGGCGGCGGGCGGCGCCTAGCCTCTGCCCGCGCCGCCCCGGCCCGGCGCCGCCCTCACCCCTGGGACCCTCGCCCCGGCTGGGGGGCCGCCCGGGGCTCCCCGCCCGCCCGCGAGCAGCGCCCCTGCGGGACAATGGGCCCCCTCCCCCGCCTCGGGGCGGGCAGATACAAAGACGGAGGAGCGCGGCGCGGCGCCAGGCGTCCGGGAAGCGGAGACAGGGGCGGCGAGGGGCCGGGAGCGGGGAGCGGGGGGCGCGGGCCGCTCCGCCGCCGTCCGGGGCGCCGCCTGCAGCCGCGCGGGCAGAGCTGAGGCGGGCGCGCCGACCAGCAGCCCCCCGCCCCGGCCGGCCGGGAGGGAAGAGGGTCTGCACACAAAGGAGCCGGACAGCCTCCCTCCGACGCGCCCCGCTGCAGCCCCTGCGCGGCGCCCGCCCAGCCCGCTCCCGGGGTCCGCGCGGCGCCCCTCGCCCCCACTCACCCACAGCTCGGTGCCCCAGCTCATGGCGGAACTTGCGGCGGTTCGGCCGTCTAGTGCCCCGCTGCCCGTCCGTCGGCTTTGCCGTCAGTCCGTCCGCCTCTCCCTGGCTGGCTGGCTGGCTGGCCGGCGGGCGCTCGCGGCTCTGGGCTCAGCCTCCGAAGGTGCCGCCACAGCCTGGCTCCCCAGTGAGTGAGACGGACGCGACTGGAGAAGCCGCCGCCGCCGCCGCCGGGTCCCCGCCTCCTCGAGTCGCCTGGGAGGGGGCGAGGGCCGAGGGGGAGGGCCGCCACGAGGGGAGGGGGCGGGGCGCGGTGCACCCTGGGATCGGGGCGGACCCGCGCTCGCCGGGGTCACTTCGAGGGAGGGTCGCGGGCTGCCCGGCTGACCGCCCGCGAGCTCCTCTGGGTCCGCGCCGTCCACCGCCGCCACCACTCGGAATCCGGTCTCCAAGATGGAAAGTGGGGAGAAGGCAGAATCGCCCGAGAAAATCCCCTTCTGAGACAACTCCAGTCACCCGCCCTTTCTGCCTCTTGCCTCCCTCCACTTGGGAGAACCCTGAAAGGAAACAGACCCAAATCCTTAGGTTTGGTTTGTGGAGAAGGGGAGAGAGAGAGAGAGAGAGAGAGAGAGAGAGAGAGAGAGAGTGTGTGTGTGTGTGTGTGTGTGTGTGTGTGTGTGTCCTGGGAATCACGAAAACGTGTGAGGTTGGACATCAAATGTTGTGAAGAAGCATCGTGCTCTCACTTCTGTTTCTAATAAAATATTTTAATTGTCTCAAGTTTCATGTCATTTTATATGTTGGGAATTCATAAAAAGAGGCAGATCTTTCGGCACCCGTTATTCATTTTGGGGATTGTGCGCTGACACGAGATGGAAGACAAATGTGAGCAGAATTGTCATTTGGAAAGGAGAGCCAATGTCTAGAATGAAAATCCGGCGGGAGAGGGCAGCTAGACTCCTCCGCGGTGGTGCAAGGAAACTGTTCGACTATCTTCACTCAGAATATCTGAACCTTGCAGACAGGTCCACCATTTCCTTTTTCCTTTGTGGAGTTACTTCCCGGTCTTTCTGAGCAATCATTAACTGCAGTCAGCAAGCTTGGCTGGTGCTGCTAGGTATCAAGAATACTTGGCAACTCCACCATAGGCTTCATACTTTAGCATTAAACGCACACACACACACACACACACACACACACAAACACTTCAATGCGACCACTACTAAGAGCACAACTCAGTGTATGCTGACCGAAGAGCCTCTGAAATTCTCCCTAGGTGTCGGCATTTGAAACTCCCCTCTAAGGCTTGTTCAGGTACCCCTGTCTTCCACCTCAATCTTTACCCCTTCCTCCCTAGCTATGCTGCTTTCAAGGAAGAAACAAATAATCTAAGACCTCCCGACACCCCAAGCACCAATCTTGCTAAATTCTTGGCCGCTCCTGTCTGAATACAACTTGAATGTACAAATGCCCTCTTCTGAGTGACTTATGGTCAATTTTAAAATGTTCAAATGTCATGCAGTGAAAAGGTTGTGAATCACTGACTAAAACGCTTTCTCTTTTTTCTTATTTTTCTAGACTATTTCTAAGAGAATTCCTCTGAGGTTGTTTATTTCACCTATTATCCACCTCCCCTCTCCCACTCATTCCACAAACATCTTTCTCTCCCCCTCTCTGTCTCTGTCTTCCCCTCCTCTCTCCATTTCTGTCTATCAACAACAATGACAGTAATAATAGTAACAACAACACTGATAAACAACAAGGGCAACAAAAGGGAAAAAATGGCCCCCAGGAGCAGTGGATTCGTAGTGCAGGCACGGGGCCCCAGCAATAACCCTGGAGGGAAGAAAAAAAAAGAAGAAAGAAAGAAATTAAGACATATGTAGCATAGTTAAAACCAAAGTAGCACATTTTCCTCTTAAAAAGTAAAATGATTCACTATTCATATTAGCAGTTGTCCTCAACCATACTGTTTACATAATTCCCCAAATGAACATGAAGTCCTTTCACCTGGACAAATATTTTCTGCTTACAAAGTTTCAGCACAACACTCCATATATAGATGTGAACAAGTTTAATAGTCAAATTCAGACAAATTTTCTTTTATCTATATCACTATAAAGGGTAAATACAACCAGCTTAATTTATAATCTTTTTAAAATAATTATTTACAATTTTTTCAAGATATGTAAATTCATACAACATCACAGCCTTTAAAAATAGCAAAAACTAAAAGTTGCAATAGTCTTGTGAACCAACATTACCTACATAGAAAGTGTTTTTTTCTCCTGCTTCACCACTTGCGAAGCGACCCCGCCCTTCTAGGTAGGGAGCCAGGGGCTCTAACCCGGATCCTTGCGGCACATTCCCTTAATCCACTGCGCTACCTCCCAACCCTGCACTATGAATCCACTGCTGTTGGAGGTCATTTTCTCTTTTGTTGCCCTTGTTGTTTATAGTTGTTGTGGTTATTCCTGTAGTTATTGGATAGGACAGAGAGAAATGGAGAGAGGGGGATACAGAGAGGGGGAGAGAAAGATAGACACCTGTAGACCTGCTTCACTGCTTGTGAAGTGATGCCGCTATAGGTGGGGAGCCCGGGGTCTCGAACCAGGATTCTTAGCCGGTCGTTGAGCTTTACACCATGTGCGCTTAACCCACTGCTACTGCCTGACCGCAGACTTTTCTTTTTTCTTTCCTTCTTTTTCTTTTTTTTTTTTTTAATATTTATTTATTCTCTTTTGTTACCCTTGTGTTTTTTTTTTCTTTCTTTTTTTATTATTTTTTTTCCTCCATGGTTATTACTGGGCTCGGTGCCTGCACCATGAATCCACAGCTCCTGGAGGCCATTTTTTCCCCCTTTTGTTGCCCTTGTTGTTGTAGCCTCATTGTGGCTATCATTATTGCCATTGCTGATGTTGTTCGTTGTTGGATAGGACAGAGAGAAATGGAGAGAGGAGGGGAAGACAGAGGGGGAGAGAAAAATAGACACCTACAGACCTGCTTTACCGCTTGTGAAGCGACTCCCTACAGGTGGGGAGTCAGGGGCTTGAACCTGGATCCTTAAGCTGTTCCTTGTGCTTTGCGCCACCTGTGCTTAATCCACTGCACTACCAACCGACTCCTACTTCTTTCTTTTTCTTTGGTTCTTTCTCTCTCTCTCTCTCTCTCTCTCTTTATTGCCTCCAGGGTTATTGCTGGGGCTCAGTGCCTGCACCATGAATCCACTGCTTCTGGAGGCCATTCCCCCCCCCTTTTGTTGCCTTGTTGTTGTAGCCTTGTTGTGGTTATTACTGTTGTTGTTGGCATCATTTGTTGCTGGATAGGACAGAGAGAAATGGAGAGAGGAGAGGAAGATAGAGGGGGAGAGAAAGACACCTGCAGACCAGCTTCACTACCTGTGAAGCAACTCCCCTGAAGGTGGAAAGCCGGGGGCTCAAACCAGGATCCTTATGCCAGTCCTTGTGCTTTGTGCCACCTGCGCTTAATCTGCTGGGCTACCGCCCCACCCCCTGGTTCTTTCTCTCTTCCTTTCTCTTCCTCCCTTCCTTCCTTCCTTCCTTCCTTTCCTTCTTTCTTTCTTTCTTTCCTTTCTCTCTCTTTTTCTTCTTCTTAATCCTCCTCCTCTTCCTCTTCTTCTTTTTTAAGATTTTATTTATTTATGAGAAAGATAGGAGGAGAGAGATTGAGAAAGAACCAGATATCACTCTGGTACATGTGACATCTACAGACTTGCTTCACCGCCTGTGAAGTGACCCCCCTGGCAGGTAGGGAGCTAGGGGCTCGAACCAGGATCCTTACCCTGGTCCTTGAACTGTGCACCATGTGCACTTAATGCACTGCGCTACTGCCCAGCCCCCCATAAAAATAGTTTTAATGTTATATATTTTGCTTATTTATTATATATTATTAATAACATAATATAATTAATAATATGTAAAAATAATATCATGATAATGTATTATATTATTAATATATAGTGTTATGTATTTGTTTTGGAGAGAGGCAGAAAGAAAATTGAGAGACAAAGGGGAGATAGAGAGGGAGAGAGATAAAGAAACACTTGCAACACTGCTTCACTGCTTATGAAGCTTCCCTTCATGCAGGTAGGAACTAGGGGTTTGAATCCAGGTCCTTGTGGGCAGTAACCTCTGCACTCTTCCAGGGGCACCAGATCGACTCCATAAAAATTTTAAATGACAAAAAAAAAAAAAAATTCAAGTGACAAAAATCAACAAAAGAATAAAGTTTTTGTTACAAAAATAAGATGGACCAGATTTCAAAGAACCATTTTTATAATAAATTTCTAAAACAGTGTATGGTATCTTAACATCCAGAGATGTTATACACAATAAGTACATACATAAATATCAGCATGACAGTTCTATGCTGTTGATTTTTTTTTACATAATTAGAATATATTGGGTACTAAATTACTTTAACATGTAATATTTATTCTTAGAGCTACTCAGTTTGAAATAGGTCAATAGAAACCCAATCTCTAATTTACCTCTAAATATTTGGCTTTAACCTTTAGAGCCTGATCCTATAACTATAAGGTAGGTCATCTCTAATACCGGTTGATAATAAAGAGACAGAACTTGTTGAAGTAGCTCCAATGAGTCAAATTTTTCTGCAAGCCTGCTCAAGTTAGAAAATAAAATTAGGGGGTCAGACGGTAGCACAGTGGGTTAAGTGCAAGTGGCAAAGCGCAAGGACCAGCGTAAGGATTCCAGTTGGAGCCACAGGCTCCCCTCTTGCAGGGGAGTCACTTCACAAGTGGTGAAGCAGGTCTGCAGGTGTCTATCTTTCTCTCCCCCTCTCTGTCTTCCCCTCCTCTCTCCATTTCTCTCTGTCCCCAGCGTAAGGATTCCAGTTGGAGCCACAGGCTCCCCTCTTGCAGGGGAGTCACTTCACAAGTGGTGAAGCAGGTCTGCAGGTGTCTATCTTTCTCTCCCCCTCTCTGTCTTCCCCTCCTCTCTCCATTTCTCTCTGTCCTATCCAACAATGAACAACATCAACAACAACAACAATAACCACAAAAAGGCTACAACAAGGGCAACAAAAGGGGAAAAAAAAATGGCCTCCCGGAGCAGTGGATTCATGGTGCAGGCACTGAACCCCAGCAATAACCCTGGAGGCAAAAAAATAAAATTAAATTAAATCAAATTAAGGACTCCTAGTTGAATATGAATTTCATATAGTTCAAATATTACATAGGGTATACCTATTATAGAAAGTTATTTGCTGTCTAGTAATAATTCATATTTAGCTAGGAAAAAAAAACAAACTTAACTAGATATCATGTATTTTATCTGGCAACACTAAGTACTCAAGAGAACCTTTGGGGTGGGGAAGATGTGCAGCAATAGCACACCGGACTTGCCTGTGATAGGTCCCAGGTAAATAGCCAGAACTGAATGGTGCTGGGCAGGGGGTAAGGAGGATAATCTTAAATGGTTACCTCAATCATGGATGGACATTAATCAGATGAGTTTACATCATGGGTTTGAGAAAGTTGGTGAACATCTGAAATTGGATGTTTATAATTGATATATTTATAGCTTTCTCTTTGAAACAGTGACATAACTTTTATCAGTAACTCTTAATAATTCAAAATCTCTTGGGAGAAATTTTAAAAAATTGTTCCTGAGAATGTTCAGAGTAGTAGACAGAAGATACTCGCTTTTATTTTATAGAGGAGTGATATGATTGTTGTGTGTTTATATGTACAGAATATCTCTTTCTAGAACATACACACAAAACCGGAAGTAATGGGAGCCAAGATGGCGGCTTGGAGACAACACCTGGTGTAAGCTCCTTGGGGAAACTGCTTCAACTTGGGATTCTCAGAGATCAACTTGGGATTCTCGGAGAGGCCACCAGTTTCCAGATGCTACCATGATGCCAACTGGACTTCCCTGGGCAGACGACCCCACCAATGTGTCCTGGATCCCACCTACCCAGAGCCCTACCCCACTAGGGAAAGAGACAGGCTGGGAGTATGGATGACCTGTCAACGCCCATGTTCAGCGGGGAAGCAACTACAGAAGCCAGAATTTACACCTTCTGCATCCCATAATGCTATAAGGGGAGGGGGTGGGATACAGAGTTCTGATGGTGGGAATTGTGTGGAGTTGTACCCCTCTTATCCTATGGTTTTGTCAGTATTTCCTTTTTATATATAAAATTAAAAAAAAACACAGGAAGTAATCATTACCACTGAAGAGAGAATTTAAGAGATTAGAGTCTTTTACTACTACTTTTTTGTCCCATATAATGTTACATTTTCTTCTTTTTCTTATATAAAGGAGTTTTTAAAAAACATTTGTTCCTTTTTGTTGCCCTTGTTTTATTATTGTAGTTACTATTGTTGTTGTTATTGATATCGTTGTTGTTGGATAGGACAGAGAAAAATGGAGAGAGGAGGGGAAGACAGAGAGGGGGAGAGAAAGACAGACACCTGCAGACCTACTTCATTGCTCGTGAAGTGACTCCCCTGCAGGTGGGGAGCCGGGGGCTCGAACTGGGATCCTTACACCAGTCCTTGAGCTTTGTGCCATCTGCACTTAACCTGCTGTGCTACCGCCCTACTCCCATAAAAGAGTTTTAGTTGTTTTCTAAAGTATTTATTTATGAGAGAGAGAAGAATAGAGATAATTACATCATCACTCTGGCACATGAATGACGGGGATCAAACTCGAGACCTTATGCTTTATGCACTGCACCACCTCCCAGGCCACTAAAAAAAATGTTTTTAATTTCTTATTATCGTTATTTATTGGATAGAGACAGCCAGAAATTGAGCAGGTGTAAGAAATATAGACATGGAGAAAGAGAGAACTGTAGAACTGCTTCACCATTTGCAAAGCTATCTCCCTGCAGGTAGGAACCTGGGACTCAATCTTTGTGCATTGTAATGTGCACTCAACCAGATGCACCACCACCTAAAATGCATTTAAGTTTAAAATTACAAAAATAGGGGAACAGGCGGTAGCACAGTAGGTTAAGCGCACATGGTGCAAGGTGTAAGGATCCCCACCTGCAGGGGAGTCCCTTCACAGGCGGTGAAGCAGGTCTGCAGGTGTCTTTCTCTCCCACTCTGTCTTACCCTCTTCTCTCCATTTCTCTTTTCTATCCAACAACAATGACAGCAATATCAACAACAATAAGAAGAACAAAGGCAACGAAAGGGAAAAAATAGCCTCCAGGAGCAGTGGATTCATAGTGCAGACACCAAACCCCAGTGATAACCCTGGAGACAAAAAAAAAAAATTACAAAAATATAGGGGCAGGTGGAGGATAAATAGCATAATGGTTACGCAAAGAGACTTTTCATGTCTGAGACTCCAAAGTCCAAGTTTCAATACCCCATAATACCATAACTCAGAGCTGAATAATGCTCTGGGAAGAAAAAACAACAACAACAACAACAACAAAATAAGGCTGGGCGGTGGCACACCTGGTAGAGCACAAATGTTACCATGTACAAAGACTCAGGTTCAAGCCCCAGTCCACACACACAAGAGGAAGCTTCACAAATGGTAAAGCAGTGCTGCAGGTGCCTCTCTTTTTCTGTTTCCCTCCCCCTCTCAATTTCTCTCTATCCTATCAAATAACAAATACCAAAAAATAAAATTAGAAAAATAACAGTGCCTATGCCTCATAATTTCTATTTCCATATTACAGTGTATGTGGTTTAAACTCCATAGTATATACTGCTTACATGTTGAAATGCCCCTACACACATTCTGTTCTGTTGAATTTGACACACACACACAGACACACACACTTCACTGCTTGTGATGCCTTCCCCTTGCAAGTGGACACAGGGTTTGATATTCAAGTGTGTGTGTGTGTGTGTGTGTGTGTGTGTGTGTGTGTGTGTCTGTGTATACTTTAAGCTAACAAACAGACTACCCCCTGTGTCTCCTGGAAAATGAATAATTCACTTCAGCTACACTGGAAAGGTTCTGGTTAGAACAGACTGGTTGTGAGTCAAATCCTTCCATACTCAGGGTTGGGGAAACAGGAAATGGCTCAATGTTTTAACTGATGGCTCAGGAAGGCAGAGTTTTAATTAATGTTTCTGGCCAATAGAGTTAGATTACACATGGGGTAATTAAACAGTTGCTTATCCCTCTACTAAATTAACCTGCCTTTTCTAGAATTCTACTGGGTGGGGTTAGGAGTAACGAAGTCCTGCCACACCTGGAAACTTTTGGCATCATAGGAATTTGGTTATTCTAGTGCAAGGTGACAGCCCCACCTGTTGATAATCTACTTCATCTACCCAGAAAATGTGGTTCTGTACTCAGGAAATTACTAAAATGTGTCAGGACTAAACCTGCAAAGACAAAACATGCTGTTTTCTGAATGTGCTGGGGACACTACCTAGATCATTCTCCTGAATTTACCCTGAAGAAATGATGTTTCTTTACCTCCATGCTTCTTTCCATTTTCACAAAATTGACAGCAAAGAATTTCATCATAGGCAAATATCTTGAGAAAAAAAATTAACTTGTATCCCCCCCTTTTTTGTCTCCATAGTTATCGCTGGAGCTCAGTGCCTGCACTATGAACCCACTGTTCTGGGAGGCCATTTTCCCATGTTTGTTGCCCTAGTTGTTAGATAGGACAGAGAGAAATCGAGAGAGGAGGTAGACAGAGGGGGAAAGAAAGATAGACACCTGCCGACCTACTTCACCAATTGTGAGGTGACCCCCCCCCACCCCAAGGGACACTCAGGCAACATTCCCTCCCTCACCCCCGCTGTAGGTGGGGAGCAGAGGCTGGCTCCGGGATCCTTGTGCAGGTCCTTGCATTTGGCGCCATGTGTGCTTAACCCACTGTGCTAACTGCCCGGCCTCCTTGGTATTCCCTTTTTTTTTTTTTTAAGTATTTTATTTCTTGACCATTGTGGCGAAAGGTCTCATAGGCTTATCACATATGTGATGTGAATCTGAGATATCTTCTATGAACACCCTTTTCCCTTCTTTCTTCACCTACATTTGTACTCAGTGCTACTTTTGTTTGTTTATTTGTTTGTTTTTACTGGTTTTGGTACCCATCTCTAAGCAGATAAATCCCAATAGTCTTTCCGTTTGTCTATCTCCTGAGAGGACAGACCTACTCAGCACAGAATAGCTATTAAGTTAAAAATTAACAGCTGAGGGTCCAGGTGGTGGCGCACCTGGTTAAGTGCACACATTACAGTGCACCAAGGACCCAGGGTTCAAGCCATTGGTCCCCCCACCTGCAGGGGGAGAGCTTCACAAGTGATGAAGCAGGGCTGTAGGTGCCTCTCTGTTTCTCTCCCTCTCTACCTCCCTCTCCTCAGTCTACCTCCTCCTCCCCTCTCAGTTTCTCTTTGTCTCTATCCAATAATAAATAAATAATTTTTTAAAAAAAATTTAAAAACTTAACAGCTAAATATCAAAAGTTCTAAAATAACTGAACTTCAGTTTCTACATAAAGATGACTATAAGTGTAGGCAAGCCCTATTTCTAGAAGAGATTTTCAGGTTCATGTACCTTAAATATATATTGTTGCATTTTACTTGCTTTCAAATAATCATCTAGAATTAAAATATGACTGAGATATTATTTTTAAAAATCATGGTATTTTTGTCTGTTTGTTTGTTTTACCAAAGCACTAGCCAGCTCTGGCTTATGGTGGTATAGGAGGGATTAAACCTGGGATCTTGGAGCTTCAAGCACAAAAGTCTTCTTACATAACCATTGTGGTATTTAAACAGCCCCCCGGCCCCTGCCCAAAATCATGTTTTTTTGTTTTGTTTTGAACATGTAGGGTTAGGGCTGAGAGATAACATAGTAGTTCCTGATGCTCCAAGGTTCCAGTTTCAATCTCCAACAGTACCATAAGTTGAGTTGAGCACTGCTCTATAAAAATAAATAAATGCAGTGTGTGTGTGTAGGATTATGCTCGGGGTTGTGCAGTGGATAGAGCACCTGATCTGCAAACATGTCCTAAGTTTAATCTGTGGCATTCATAGGCCAGAGTGATGCTCTGGTCTGCTTCTCTCCCCCACCCTTTGTCTCATTAGTAAACAAAAACAAAAAGACTTATCTATTGGGCAACCTCATTACCTCAGGTTCAATTCCTAGCACCACAAGAAGCCAGAGCTGAACAGTGCTCTAGTAAAAATAGTTAAACAAAAATATGTAAGCTAGAATTCATGACTTTTTTTTTACCAAAACTGCTATGAAGAGATAGAAATAAATCACTTGATGTTATACTATTGTGTTTCTGTCTAAACAACTCATCCTCCCCCAGTTCAATGGTAACATCTTCAAAAACTTGGATCATGTCAATCACAAGCAAATTAATGCAAACTTTGAAGTTGGTTAATTGATTTGTAAGTGTTAGCAGGATCATCCCTAAACTCATATAATCTAATCACGGCAACCAACTGTTTATTCTTTATTCAAATTCCCTCCATGAAATGGAGTTTTAATTTCCCCAAAAAAAGGCAACACACAGATTCTATCAATAAATGCCAATGGTGGAACATCCAGGATGATGGCTTAGTGGAATGTGAAATTTACATGCAGATAAACAAAACTGGACCTCCACATATCACTAAGCACAAACATCAACTCCAAATGGATCAAAGACATGGATATTAGACCAGAAATCATCAAACACATAGAGAAAAATATTGACAGAGCACTTTATGATCTATATTTTGGAAACGTCTTCAAAGACTTGAGTCCAACAGCAAAGAAGATAGAAGCAAAAATAAACCAGTAGGACATCAAACTGAAAATCTCCTGCACAGTAAAAGGAACCATCACAAAACAGAAATACCCTACAGAATGGGAGAAATTCTTTAATGTTATACATAAGATAAAGGGCTAGTAACCAAAATACATTCATAAATCACCAAACCCAGCAACAAAAAAGCAACTAAATTAAAAATGGAGTAGGGGGCAGGGGGACGGTAGTGCAGTGGCTTAAGCGCACCTGCGGCAAAACGCAAGGACCAGCATAAGGACCAGCATAAGGATCGGCTCAAACCGCCCCTCCCCACCTGCAGGGGGGTCGCGCTTCACAAGCGGTGAAGCAGGCCAATCTTTGTCTATCTTTGTCTCCTCCTCTCTGTCTTCCCGTCCTCTCTCTTGATTTCTCTCTGTCCTATCCAACAACAATGACAGCAATAACAACAAAGGGAACAAAAGAGAAAAAAATAGCCTCCAGGTGCAGTGGATTCATAGTGCAGGCACCAAGGCCCAGCAATAACCCTGGAGACAAAAAAAAAAAAAAAATGGAGCGAGGGGGCTGGGTGGCGGTACACCCTGCTAAACGCACATAGTATGAAGCACAAGGACTGGCTAGAGGATCCCACTTCAAGCCTCCAATTCCCCATCTACAGGGAGGATGCTTCACAAGTAGTGAAGTAGGTCTACAGGTGTCTTTCTCTCTCTGTCCCTGTCTTCTCCCCCGTCTTCCTCTCTGTCTTCCCCTCCCCTCTCAATTTCTTTCTGACCTAGTCAATAAAAAAAAAAAAAGAAAGAAAGAAAAAGAAAAAAAAATGCCTGCCAGGAACAGAGGATTTGTACTGCTAGTACCAAGCCCCAGAAATAACCCTGGAGGCAAATAAATAAATAAATAAATAAATAATAAAATAAAAATAAAAATGGTATGAGGATATGGACAGAATATTCACCAAATAAAAGAGACCCAGAGAGCCTACAGAAATAAAAAAGTGCTCGAGGGAGCCAGGCAGTGGTGCATCTAGTTAAGCACACATAGTACAAAGCATAGGAACTGGCACAAGGATCTGGGTTCAAGTCCCCGGCTTCCCAACTGCCTATCTCCTCTTTCCCTAGTGGGGCAAGGGTCTGGGTAAGCGGGGCTCTAGGACACAGGGTGGGGTCAGCTGCCCAGAGAAGTCAGGTTGACACCATGGTAGCATCTGGAACCTGGTGGCTGAAAAAGAGTTCAGACAGAAAGCTTCACAAGCGGTGGAGCCAGTCAGCAGGTGCCTGTCTTTCTCTCCCTCTCTCTATCTTCCCATCTTCTCTAAATTTCTGTCTGTCCTATCCAACAACAACAAAATGGGAAAAAAATGGCCACAAGGAGCAGTGGATTTGTAGTGCAAGCAGTGAGCCCTAACAATAACCCTGGAGGCAATAATAATAATAATAATAATAGAAAGAAGAGGAAAGGAAAGGAAAGGAAAGGGAAGGGAAGGGAAGGGAAGGGAAGGGAAGGGAAGGGAAGGGAAGGGAAGGGAAGGGAAGGGAAGGGAAGGGAAGGGAAGGGAAGGGAAGAAAATGGTGACTCTTTAATCACTACCAGGCCACCGCATCATCTGGGGCCTTAGTCAGAATTCTGGGATTCCCACACAGACAATAATGGGTCTAGACCTCTAATAAATCCCTCTCTCCACTGTCACTGGTCATCTCCATCAGGAACAACATAATGGACCCCTTTGTGGGTCCCTACAGGACCTTTCCCTCAATGTAGATCAACAATGGTAGGGACTGTTCTATTCTCCGAAGGGAAGTTAGGCAACATATTCTACCACTCGAGAAAGAAGGGTCATGAAATTAGGGAAGCCTGGAATGTTCCTAGACGTGACCACAAAATGCAAACTCAGATCTACAGGGATGCAGAGGTTACATAGGCTCCTGTGCTGAATATGGGCCCCAGAATAAATAGATGGGGTTTATAGTTCTATATATATTTCCCCGTATTTGGGAGCTACTCTCTACCCTGATTCAACTTTCTTGTCCTTTTTGCAACTATGACACCATCTCTTCAGATAATACTTTATGTTCACCTGCATGTTAGCTGTCAGGCTCAGGCAAAAACTAGCAAAATCATGGGCCCCTTGGAATATACCCAAAATAGACCTACTAGCTTTTTTCAAAATGGAGACCCCAAATCTTCATCTGCAATATTCTTGACTTTAGGTTCATGATTAGTCAACAACTTGTTCTGCTTTGTATCTTAACTCTTTTTCAGTCACCAGGTTCCAGATGCTACCATGATGCCAACCTGAGTTCCCTGGGCAGACAACCCCACCAATGTGTCCTAGAGCCCCACCTCCCCAATCCCTTGCCCCACTAGGGAAAGAGAGACACAGGCTGGGAGTATGGATCGACCTGTCAATGCTCATGTTCAGCGGGGAAGCAATTACAGAAGCCAGACCTTCCACCTTCTGCACCCCATAATGATCCTGGGTCCATGCTCCCAGAGGGATAAAGAATAGGAAAGCTTTCAAGGGATGGGAAGGTATACAGAGTTCTGGTGGTGGGAATTGTGTGGAATTGTATCCCTCTTATCCAATAGTCTTGTTAAAATTTACAGTTTATAAATTTAAAAAAAAACTAAGGATGAGACCATCAAAAAAAGAAAGTGCTCAAATTCACAGATTATCAGAGAAATGCAATCTAGACAACAGTGAGATACCACTCCACAACTATGAGAATGGTAAACATCAGAAAGGACAGAAATAATAAGTGCTGGGAATGATGTGGTGGGAAAAGAAACCCTTCTGTACTTGGTGAGAATGTAAATTGGTTCAGCCCTGTGGAAAACAGTCTGGATATTTCTCAGAACACTGGTAATGGACCTACCCTATGACCTAACAATTTCTCTCCTGAGGGTTTATCCAAAGGAAACAAAGACACCTATCCAAAGAGATGAATGTATACCTATGTTCATAACAGCATAATTTATAATAGCACACCAATTTATAAAAGCAACACCAATGTCTAGCAAATAGATGAGTGGCTAAGAAAGTTGTGGTCTATATAGACAGAGGAATACCACTAAGCTGTTAAAAATGATAAAGTTGGGGACCAGGTGGTGGCCCACCTGGTTGAGCGCACATGTTATAATGCTCAAGGACCTGGGTTCAAGCCCCCACTCTCCACCTGAAAGGGCAAAGCTTCACATGTGGTAAAGCAATGCTGCAGGTGTCTCTGTCTCTCCATCTGTATTTTCCCCTCCCTCTCGATTTCAGGCTGTCTATATCCAATAAGTAAAGTTAATTAAAAAATAATGGGGACCAGGTGGTGGTGCACCATGTTAAGCGCACATGGCTTAAAGCACAGGACCAACACATGGATCCTGGTTCAAGCTTCCGGCTCCGCACCTGCAGGGGTGTTGCTTCATAAGTGGTGAAGCAGGTCTGAAGGTGTCTATCTTTCTCATCCCCTCTCTGTCTTCCCCCCGATTTCTCTCTGTCCTATCCAACAACAATAATAATAACAACAATAGTAACAATAACGTCAAAACTATAACAAAAACAAAATGGAAAAAATGACCACCAGGAGTAGTAGATTAGTAGTGCAGGCACCAAACCCCAGTGATAATCCTGGAGGCAAAAATAAAATAAAATAAATAAAAAGTAAGAATGAGGTTATCTCCTTTTCCTTATGTTGAAATCACATTAAATAGGACAAGCCAAAAAGAGAGAGAGAGAGAGAATACTAAATGATCTCACTCATAGCTGGAGAATACTAAATGATCTCACTCATAACTGGAACTTAAACAAGGACAGGAGACCAGATGGCAGAACTCCAGTTGAGTGTACATGTTATAATCCTCAAGGATCCTGGTTCAAGCCCTCAGCCTCTACCTTCAGGGGAGGAGCATCATGAGAGGTTTATCTTTAGCAGTACTGCAGGTATCTCTCTCCCTCTTTGTCTCTCCCTTCCCTCTCAATCTTTGTCCTATCAAACAAAACAAAGAAGAAAAAAAGGAAAAAATGGCAGCCAGGCATAGAGGTTTTGTTACCATGCAGGTACTGTACCCCAGAGATAACTCTGGTGGAAAAAAAAGAAAAAGAAAAATGTCGGGAAACTGTGAGGATGTGGTTGAGCTTGGCAGGGCTTGAACCTGAGGAGTGTGTCAATCCTGTTAGTCTCTCTCTCTACTGAGAGGTTGAGCAAGGAGGAACAGAAGTAACCCCAAAGGTGTGCCTCGTCCTAAAGGACTCCCTGTCTTACAAAGCACCCCACATTCCTGATACTATGGCCATTAGATAAAAAGAAAGGGGGGGATGTTGGGCAGCCCCCCTGCCCTGCTCCATGCTGCATTGCTGATAGTATGGCCTATTTACATAATCATTGTTTTGCCTAATCTATCTTCTTTTTACCTCGAGACCCGCCCTGCCTTCAGGGTATTAATTAATCCCAAAAGTTAAAACCTTTGCAACAGTTGCTAAGGGAGTTTCTACCATTAGCCCACTCTTTCCTTTTCTCCACCCCCTTTCCTAGCCATTTCCTTTTCCAACTTGCCACTTATGGTAAAAAATATATAAAGGTATTGTCTCTGATCAATAAAGGGGCATTGCATTCCCACCCCACCACGAGTTCCAGGTCTCTCTCCCATGTTGCTGAGTAAGCAGCTGCCCAGGTTGGCTCTGGTCAAGTCCTCTCCAACCCAGAGAGCATGTGCCTGGGAAGAAACACCCTCACACTTGTTGTTGAGGTGGTCTGGTGTTGGGCTGCACCGCGGAGAAGAGATCGGACATCCAGAGCAAAGGGGTACACAGATCTTTATTATAGGATGGGGGGGAGGTTTGGTTCAGACCACGTGGAGCCAGCCAGCAATGGCCGACCACGGGGAGAGCAGGGAGCGAGACCTCAGAGAGGGAGAGCCGAGAGCCCAGAGAGAGAGAGGGGAGGGGTGAGGGGGCTTTATATTGGGCGACAACCAGGGGTGACGTGTAGGGCCAGGATTGGTTGAAAGGGGGCACTCTAGGATTTAGCGGGGCATAGAAAAACCTGGGGGCGGAGCCAGGATTGGTTGAAAGGGGGCACTCTAGGATTTAGCGGAGCATAGAAAAACCTGGGGGCGGAGCCAGGATTGGTTGAAAGGGGGCACTCTAGGATTTAGCGGAGCACAGAAAAACCTGGGGGCGGAGACTGCATCAGAATAAGTCCTCAGCAACATCTCCTCCTATCCCTTTATATCTAAATGGACACAGTAAAGAAAAATGGAATGGAGCAGGCTTAAATGTTTTAGAGGAATGCCATGCTCGGGTGGGAAGATGTAGGACTTTCTGTGGAGGAGGGAAGGCTTAAATGGCTGCCAACCTTGTGAGATTTATGCGTCCTCCTGTGCTCAACCCCTCTTTAGAGAGAGAGACTTACCTGGAGAGACTCATCTCATAGGTTTAAGCGCAGCCTGCTCAACCTTCTCTTCACAATATCTCTACATCTTTTCTATCTTTCTACCTAGTAATAGCATAAGATGTACAAAGTCTATAAAAGACTATCATGGGGCAGAAACCTTTTGGGCATAAGCCTACATGACATAACAAAATAGGAAGGGACACGAAGGGGAGAAGTAAAAGCCAGTGTGGTGTGAAGGGAAGGATTGGTGTGTAAAGGAGCATTCCCTGTTTGGGTGGGGAAAGGGGCAAGGGTACATAATGAGGGGGAGGCGGGAGGCATGACCCACCAAACAGAGGGGCTATTTGGCATTGTATAGTCCTCAAGGCAACAGTCTGTAAAGTCTATGAATTACTCAGGATCAGTCTATGAAAAACCAGCAACATGAAGGGAAGGAAGCTGCTGTAAAATTGTCTAAAGTGTCCAAAGGGTATACCAGCAAGTCCGATAGAAGTCTCAGTCCAAAGTAGGCGACTAGGGGGAGAAATGGCAGGGGATGAAATGCTGCATGAGGAAGGTCAGCCTCTGGAATTCTGCTTTTCTGTAGATTGTGAGCTGGAACCGCCAAAACGTGACAGGTCAAAGCAAAAGCAGGAAAGGCAGACAGGCAGTAAAAAGGTTCTGTCCTTGGAGTCTGCGAATCAGATTCTTCAGATCGCGTTGAGTGACATCTAGGGTTTCGGGGGGTGTGCCACGGTAGTCGTGCCATCTAGTGAGTGACGTCAGGGTGTGCAGGGGTTCAGATGGTTTTTCCAGGATTCCTGTGAAAGAAACACAAACAATCTGCTTCTCGTGGTTAGCAGGGCATCTGATTTGAATGCTTTATAGAAAAAGAGGTTTGGTGCCTTGACCAACTGAGTATTGGGGGATGTATCTTTCCTATTCATTTATGATTATATTTTATATTATTTGTCATGGTAGACAGCCGTTTATCTGGAAGGTCCTGGGTGATTCATGGGGAAAAAGACCTTATCTTTTAACAAAGACTCTAAGGTGTAGGGAAGCAGGAACTATCTTATCCCTTTTTTTTTTTTTTTATCTTGTATCTTGCCTTTTGTTGCCCTAGTTGTTCTTGTTGTAATTATATTGTTGTTATTGCTGATATTGTGGTTGTTGGATAGAACAGAGAGAAATGGAGAGAGGAGGGAAAGACAGAGGGAGATAAAGATACCTGTAGACCTGCTTCACCGCCTGTGAAGTGATTCCCCTGCAGGTGAGGAGCCGGGGGCTCAAACTGGGATCCTCAAGCCAGTTCTTGCTAAACCCGCTGCGCCACCACCCGATTCCCAGGAACTATCTTTTAACATAAACTCTATGGCCATGCCATTAGCAACCTTGAGGGCACATGTGGCTCCCCACACACACTAGCCTGGCAGGAAAAAAAAAAAAAAAAGGAAGAGGAGGAAAGAAAGGGAGGAAGAAAGAAAGATAGAGAAAAAAAGTGAAATTTGGGATAGGTGTGGTGTATTCCACCAAAGCAAAGAACCCTGGGAAAGGAGAAGAGGAGGGTTACTGAGGGCATTGGGGTCCTGGCGCATGATGGTGGGAAAGGACCCAAATTGGGGGTGAGAGTGTTCTGGAGACACCTATCAAGAGGAGATGAGAAATGTTACCCATGTGACAACTGTACTATAAGCCACTAAAATCCCAGTAAAATAAAAACAAAACACTAGCTATAAAGGAAAATAGATGAAAGTTAGTATATTAAAAATGACTCAAAAATGCCTTGAAGGCAGAAGACCTAGTGGGGGTTGTATTGTTGTGTGGAAAACTGAGAAATGTTATGCGTGTACAAACTACTGTATTTACTATCGACTGTAAAATATTTATCTTCCAATAAAGAAATAAAAAAAAAGGAGAGGGGGAGTTCTGGAGGTGGGGCTACGAGCAGCAGCAGATCTGTTTCTCTCCTCTCCTCTCCCAGATCAACTAGGAATACCAAAGGAGACCACCTGGGACCGAAACAAGACAGGACTAGAACGAATTCGGGAACCCACCAAATCACTGGTGGGACCAAACACGTGAAGCTGGTGGACAGAGAGGAGCCTAGGGAGAGATTAAGTGGCTGGTAACAGTCTGGCAGTTTATCAGAGACACCACCTCCAGTCTGCTCCAACAACAAGGGGATGGCTGAAGAGAGGAGAGGACTTCCCTAAGACTCACCAAGTGCAACCCTGAGACTCCGTTGCTACTGCCCTCAGAATCTGGAGCAGTGACAGGGAGGAACACCAGGGACAGAGATCTAACCAGGAAACTCAGGAGAAGACTTATACCTCAGTGGCACAGTGGTGGGCTGTGAAAGTCTCTTTGCATAACCACTGGATTATCTCTGCCACACCCTGCTTTAACTCTTGGTCAGGAGTCAGTGATTAAGCCAAGAAGCCTACTTATAGTTTAAAAGCCCTCAGGCTCCCATAGCCTACAAGGAAGAAAAAGCCCAAAAGAGGCTTTTAAGCCACTGAGCTCCAAATCAGGGATTAAAATACTACTGAAACAACTGTTAACTTCCACCACTGTGAACTCTTTAATTTCCTTACTTAGACACAAGTCAATCCAGGCAATAGTGATTAGTAATTTGAAAAGTACTGAGAGAGGGAACTCATAAAATAATATATAAAATGGTTAAACCAAACAAGAAGAAATATTGGAGAAATGAACCAGGGTAAGAATCCAGCTAAAATCCCCCCAAAGGGTGAAGCACAAAATAATGAGGTCAACATCTAAACATTAGTTAAGGAAATAATCACAGGAGTGAGTAAAGAGTTTGGAAGAATTGTAAACAGAAATACAGGAACAACTAATGAGACTCTGGAAGAAAACAGTAATGATCTCAAGGTTATTAGAGAGCTGAAAGCTGAAATTGCTGAGCTAAGAACACAACTAGCTGAACAAGCTAAAACAGTATCAGAACAGGGCAACAAAATAGATGAACTCCAGAAAACAGTAAAGGGCAGAGAGAATAGAATCAATGAGGCCAAAGAGAGAATTAGCAAGATCGAGGACGAATTAGAGACAACTAAAAAAGAAGTAATAGATCTCAAAAAAGATTAAGAGATACTGAAAACAACAACAGAGTCCTATGGGATGACTTCAAAAGAAACAATATATGCATTATTGGCTTACCAGAGGAAGAAAGAGAGGGAGAGGAAGAAAGCGTACTTCAGGCCACAATAGCTGAAAACTTCTCTATTCTAGACAACATTAAAGACATAAAGGTTCAAGAAGCCCAGAGAGTCCCAAACAGAATTAACCCAGACTAAAAGACACCAAGACGCATCATATTTAGAATGGAAAGGAATAAGGATAAAGAAAGGATCCTGAAGGTTGCAAGAGAAAAACAAAGAGTCACCTACAGAGGAAAACCCATAAGATTAGCAGCAGACTTCTCCACACAAACACTACAGGACAGAAGAGAATGGCAAGATATCTATCAAGTGCTCAATGAGAAAGGCCTTCAACCAAGAATACTGTATCCTGCTAGACTATCATTCGGACTAGATGGAGGCATCAAAACCTTCTCAGACAAGCAACAGTTGAAGGAATCAACTATCACCAAACCTGCCCTGAAAGAAGTGCTGAAAGGTCTCCTATAAACAACCAGACCACCATAAATAGGCCATATATCAGAACACTCTAAAACTCTACAAGAATGGCGTTAAAATATCTTCAATCTTTGATATCAATAAATGTCAATGGCCTGAATTCACCTATTAAAAGACACAGAGGAGGAAGATGGATCAGAAAATACAACCCAACAATATGCTGTCTACAGGAAACCCACCTAACTCAACAAGACAAACACAGACTTAAAGTGAAAGGATGGAAAACTATCATACAATCCAATGGCCCACAAAAAAGGGCAGGAACAGCTATTCTCATATCTGATACGATAGACTTTGAAATAGATAAGATTAAAAAAGATAGGAATGGACACTACTTAATGCTCAGAGGATCAGTCAATCAAGAGGACTTAACAATTATTAACATCTATGCACCCAATGAGAAGCCATCTAAATACACCTACTGAAAGAGCTACAGCAATATATTCACAGCAACACAGTCATAGCAGGGAACTTCAACACCCCACTCTCTCAACTTGACAGATCATCCAGGCAGAAAATCAATAAAGACATGAGGGAGCTAAATGAGGAGATAGAAAAACTAGAACTATTGGACATTTTCCAGAGTCATTCATCCCAAGAAACTGGAATACACATTTTACTCAAGTCCACATGGGTCATTCTCAAGGATAGACCATATGTTAGGCCACAAAGACAGCATCAGCCAATTCAAGAGCATTGAAATCATCCCAAGCATCTTCTCAGATCACAGTGGAATTAAACTAACACTTAACAATCAACAAAAGATTAGTAATAGTCACAAAATGTGGAAGCTCAACAGTATACTACTTAACAACTACTGGGTCAAAGAGGAAATAAAGGAAGAAATCAAAATGTTTTGAGAGTTCCATGAAAATGAAGACACAAGCTATCAAAATATTTGGGACATAGCTAAGGCAGTACTGAGAAGGCATGCATGCACACATTAGGAAACAAGAAAAAGTGCAAATAAACAGCCTGGTTACACATCTTAAAGACCTAGAAGAAGAAGAACAAAGGAACCCCAAAGCAAGCAGAAGGACAGAAATCACTAAAGTTAGGGCAGAAATCAATAACAATGAAAATAAGAAAGCTGGGAGTCGGGCTGTAGCGCAGCGGGCTAAGCGCAGGTGGCGCAAAGCACAAGGACCGGCATAAGGATCCCAGTTCGAACCCCAGCTCCCCACCTGCAGGGGAGTCGCTTCACAGGCGGTGAAGCAGGTCTGCAGGTGTCTATCTTTCTCTCCTCCTCTCTGTCTTCCCCTCCTCTCTCCATTTCTCTCTGTCCTATCCAACAAAGACAACAACAATAATAACTACAACAATAAAACAACAAGGGCAACAAAAGGGAATAAATAAATAAATATAAAAATTTTTTTTAAAAATCCAAAAAAAAAAAAGAAAATAAGAAAGCCATACAAACGCCCAACCTATGGACATCTAATCTTTGATAAGGGGGTCCAAAGTATTAAATGGAAGAAGGAGGCTCTCTTCAATAAATGGTGCTGGGAAAACTGGGTTATAACATGCAAAAGAATGAAATTGAACCACCTTATCTCACAAGAAATAAAAATCAACTCCAAATGGATCAAAGACCTGGATGTCAGACCGGAAACTATCAAATACTTAGAGGAAAGCATTGGTGAAACACTTTCCCACCTAAACCTCAAGGACATCTTTGATGAAACAAAACCAATTGCAAGGAAGACTAAAGCAGAAACAAACAATGGGACTACATCAAATTGAAAGGCTTCTGCACAGCCAAAGAAACGATCACACAAACAAAGAGACCCCTCACAGAATGGGAGAAGATCTTCACATGCCAAACATCAGACAAGAGACTAATCACCAAAATATACAGAGAACTCAGCAAACTTAGCACCAAAAAAGCAAATGACCCCATCCAAAAATGGGCAGAGGATATGAACAAGACATTCACTTCAGAGGAGACCCAAAAGGCTAACAAACATATGAAAAACTGTTCCAGGTCGCTGATTGTCAGAGAGATGCAAATAAAGACAATATTAAGATACCACCTCACTCCTATGAGAATGGCATACATCAAAAAGTACAGCAGCAACAAATGCTGGAGAGGCTGTGGGGACAGAGGAACCCTTCTGCACTGCTGGTGGGAATGTAAATTGGTCCAAACTCTGTGGAGAGCAGTCTGGAGAACTCTCACAAGGGTAGACATAGACCTTCCATATGATCCAGTAATTCCTCTCCTGGGGATATACCCCAAGGATTCCATAATGCCCAACCAAAAAGATGTGTGTACATCTATGTTCATAGCAGCACAATTCATAATAGCTAAAACCTGGGAACCCAGGTGCCCAACAGCAGATGAGTGGCTGAGAAAGCTGTGGTACATATACACAATGGAATACTATGTAGCTATTAAGAACAATGAGCCCACCTTATCTGACCCAACTTGGACAGAGCTAGAAAGAATTATGTTAAGTCAGCTAAGTCAGAAAGATAAAGATGAGTATGGGATGTCTCCACTCATCAACAGAAGTTGAGAAAGAAGAACAGAAAGGGAAACTAAAAGCAGGATCTGATTAAATCGAGAGCAGGGCACCAATGTAAAAACACTGTGGTGAAGGGGAGGGTGGCCATTGGGCTTCCCGGCACAGCAGGGGGGGGAGTGGGGGTGGGGATGGGACACAGTCTTTTGGTGGTGGGAGTGGTGTTTATGTACAATCCTATTAAAGTGTAAACATATAAACCACTATTTAATTAATATGAGAGGCAAAAAATTGATCATATGTCTAGAACTTCTTAAAACACAGACTGAGTCTTTTTAATACATAGGTTGTCTTTGATATGTTGTCTCTCACAAAAGCCTAGACCAGGGAGAACAGAAGCAACCGGTAGCACAGCTATATACAAGATGCTGGGTATTATACCCCAAACCCTATCAAAGGGACTTTCCAAAGTTAACCCTATCACCAAATAATGTGATGATAACAATAACTATCCATTGACTTCTTGAATCCTAAGACAACAGGAACCTCACATTTCCACTATAGAGCCTATATTTCCCCCAGTCCTGGAACCTTAGGGTGGGGTCCACTTTTCTGCATGCTGCTCTCAATTCAAATCAAGTAATATTGCATCTGTGGATCACAACCTAATCAACGCAACGAGTGCCACCCCAGCATGCTTCACTTCAGACTGTGAACAGAGACTTCAGGTGTGGAATGACAACCCTTCAGCTTCATCACTCAGGTGAGACCTTTCCTTTCATAGTATTCTGTAATTCTAATTCTAGGTGTTCCACTCCCCAATAAAGTCCCCAAACCTAAATATAGTCCAGGTCCCCTGAGATAGAGCATAGGTTCACCATGCCCATAAACTAGGGGAAAAATATATACGTGAAAGCAGAAGTACACAAGATCATGCAGGGAATACACCCCAACACTTCATCTGCACTATTCCAGTATTTAGGTCCATGATTGTTCAACAATTTGTTTGGCTTTGTATGTTAACTCTCTTTTCAGCCACCAGGTTCCGGATGCCAGCAAGATGCTGACCAGACTTCCCTGGACAGACGACCCCATCAATGTGTACTGGAGCTCCACTTCCTCAGAGCCCCACCCTACTAGGGAAAGAGAGAGGCAGACTGGGAGTATAGATCGACCAGTCAACACCCATGTTCAGCGGGGAAGCAATTACAGAAGCCAGACCTTCCACCCTCTACAACCCACAACGACCCTGGATTCATACTCACAGAGAAATAGAGAATGGGAAGGCTATCAGGGGAGCGGATGGGTTATGGAGATCAGTGCCGATCACAACCTAACACAACGATTGCCACCTCAACATGCTTCACTTAAGACTGTCCAGAGACTTCACGTGTGGAATCACAACCCTTCAGCTTCATTACTCGGGTGAGACCTTTCCTAGTATACTTTTCCATAGTATACTCTAATTCCATCTCAGGTGGTTCACTTTCTAACAAAGTCCCAAAACCTAGATATACACCAGTTTCTGTGAGAGAGAGCATATGTTCACACGTATCCATAAACTACTGCAAAATATATACCTGAAAGCAGAAGTACACTAGAGTTTGCAGTGAGTACCCCCCTAACACTTCCTCTCCACTATTCCAAGCTTTGGGTCCATGATTGCTCAACAATTTGTTTGGCTTCGTATGTTAACTCTCTTTTCAGTCACCAGGTTCCAGATGTCATCAGGATGCCGGCCAGGCTTCCCTAGACTGAAGCCCCCACCAATGTGTCCTGGAGCTCAGCTTCCCCAGAGACCCACCCTACTAGGGAAAGAGAGAGGCAGACTGGGAGTATGGACTGACCAGTCAACGCCCATGTTCAGCAGGGAAGCAATTACAGAAGCCAGACCTTCTACCTTCTGCAACCCACAATGACCCTGGGTCCATGCTCCCAGAGGGATAGAGAATGGGAAAGCTATCATGGGAGGGGGTGGGATATGGAGATTGGATGGTGGGAATTGTGTAGAATGGTACCCCTCCTAGCCTATGGTTTTGTTAATTAATCCTTTCTTAAATAAAAAATAAAAAATAAAAAATAAAAAATAAAAAAATAAATAAATAAAAAAGATATTCTATGCTCATGGCTTGGAAGAATTAACATCATCAAAATGAATATACTACCCAGAGCCATCTACAAATTTAATGTCTATCCCCATCAAGATCCCAAGCACATTTTTTAGGAGAATAGAAAAAATGCTACAAATGTTTATCTGGAACCAGAAAAGACCTAGAATTGCCAAAACAATCTTGAGAAAGAAGAACAGAACTGGAGGCATCACGCTCCTACATCTCAAATTGTTTTATAGGGCGATTGTCATCAAAACTGCTTGGTACTGGGACATGAATAGCCACACTGACCAGTGGAATAGAATTGAGAGCCCAGATGTAAGCCCCCACACCTATGGACATCTAATCTTTGACAAAGGTACCCAGACTATAGAGTGGGGAAAGCAGAGTGTCTTCAACAAGTGGTGTTGGAAAAAAATGGGTTGAAACATGCAGAAGAATGAGACTGAACCAGTATATTTCACCATAATACAAAAGTAAATTCCAAGTGGATCAAGGACTTGGATGTTAGACCACAAACTATCAGATACTTAGAGGAAAATATTGGTAGAACTCTTTTCCGCATCAATTTTAAAGACATCTTCAATGAAACAAATCCAATTACAAAGAAGACTAAGACAAGCATAAACCTATGGGGCTACATCAAATTAAAAAGCTTCTGCACAGCCAAAGAAACCACTACTCAAACCAAGAGACCCCTCACAGAATGGGAGAAGATCTTTACATGCCATACATCAGACAAGAGGCTAATAACCAGAATATATAAAGAACTTGCAAATCTCAACAACAAGACAACAAATAACCCCATCCAAAAAATGGGGGGAGGACATGGACAGAATATTCACCACAGAAGAGATCCAAAAGGCTGAGAAACACGTGAAAAAATGCTCCAAGTCTCTGATTGTCAGAGAAATGCAAATAAAGACAACAATGAGATATCACTTCACTCCTGTGAGAATGTCAGACATCAGAAAAGGTAACAGCAGCAAATGCTGGAGAGGTTGTGGGGTCAAAGGAACCCTCCTACACCGCTGGTGGGAATGTCAATTGGTCCAACCTCTGTGGAGAACAGTCTGGACAACTCTCAGCAGGCTAGAGATGGACCTACCCTATGACCCTGCAATTCCTCTCCTGGGGATATAGCCTAAGGAACCCAATGAAATACCTCACCTGGATAGTGTGCTGATTTGCCATGTTTACAACCCAGGTTTGAGCTTGGCTTTCACCATGCTTCGGTGCTGTGGTCTCTTTCATTGTGTCTGTCTCTATAAAAATAAAAGACTAGGGAGTCAGGCAGTAGCTCAGCGGGTTAAGCGCACGTGGTGCAAAGCACAAGGACCAGTGTGATGATCCCAGTTCGAGCCTCCGGCTCTCCACCTGCAGGGGGAAAGGGTCCCTTCACAGAAGGTGAAGCAGGTCTGCAGGTGTCTGTCTTTCTCTCCCCCTCTCTGTCTTCCCTCCTCTCTCCATTTCTCTCTGTCCTATCCAACAACGACGACATCAATAACAACAACAATAATAACTACAACAATAAAAAAAAAACGAGGTCAACAAAAGGGAAAATAAATAAATGTAAAAAAAACTTTAAAAAATAAAAGAATATATTCAAGTAATCTGTAAGTATATAGCTTTTAATCCTATTAGATATTATAAAATGCTTATAGACTCCCAATGAAACATTCCTACATGTCTACCAGAATGACTAAAGTTAAAGGGATTGGCTATAGTGAATATATCAGTTCATTCATAGTAGCAATTATTCTACAGTACCTAAACATTTCCTTAGTAGCAGAATGAATATTAGTAGACTTGTCTAGTAAAATACACTACCACAGAGAGAAAGTAGTGGATGCTGGTGAAATATGGAACCATGGAAATTCTCACATCAGCTGATGAAAATGTGAATTAAGACAACCTGAAGAACTGTTTGATAATATCACATACTCTGACTCAAAAAATTCTAGTGCTAGATACAGATTTAAAAATAAAGCAAATTTAAAAATAAAGCAAATTTCCTCTAGTAGATAAGTACAGATGTTTTTGTCTAATAGAATACACTACCACCAAGAAAAAGGGAAAAAGTAACAGAAAGATTAAAAAAAAAAAAAAGACAGACAAAAAGAGAATATAGTATAAAAATTTCAAAACAAGAAAGCATAAACAATAATTTTAGAAGTCAAATGTTTTTCTCGGGAATCGGGCAGTAGCGCAGCGGGTTAAGCACAGGTGGCGCAAAGCTCAAGGACCTGCATAGGGACGTCAGTTCAAGCCCCCCGGCTCCCCACCTGCAGGGGAGTCACTTCACAGGCGGTGAAGCACGTCTGCAGGTGTCTATCTCTCTCCCCTGTCTGTCTTCCCCCCTCTCCATTTCTCTGTCCTATCCAACAACGACGACATCAATAACAACAACAATAATAACTACAACAATAAAACAAGGGCAACAAAAAGGGAAAATGAATAAATAAATAAATATTAAGAAAAAAATTTTAAATATGCTTAAAATTTTTTTCTTTAGTGAGAAAAATGAGGGTGGGTACAGGGTATTTTTGATTTTTTTTTTATGATGCTGGAAATCTTTCACTTCAGTGAAGGAATGCTTACACAGGTGATTTCACTTTTTTAAATTAATTAATTTATTTATTTATTCCTTTTGGTGCCCTTGTTGTTTTGTTGTTGTAGTTATTATTGATGTCATTGTTGTTGGATAGGACAGAGAGAAATGGAGAGAGGAGGGGAAGACAGAGAGAGCGGGAGAGAAAGACAGACACCTGCAGACCTGCTTCACCGCCTGTGAAGTGACTCCTCTGCAGGTGGGGAGCCGGGGGCTCGAACCGGGATCCTTCCGCTGGTCCTTGTGCTTAGCGCCACCTGCGCTTAACCCACTGCGCTACCGCCCGACTCCCGGTGATTTCACTTTATGATGATGAGTGGAGCCACTAGAACTTAGATTTGTCATGTCATAGACATACTATATCTTCTTTCCTTTTTATTTTGTATTTTGTATATACACAGAAAGAAACTGAGAGAGGAATGAGAGATAGATAGGGAGAGAGAAAAAGAGACATCTGCATTACTGCTTCACCACTTGCAAACCTTCTACCATGCAGGAAGGGACCAGGGGCTTGAACCTGGGTAGTTGCCCATTTTAGCATGTGTGCTGTACCAAAGGTGCCACTGCCTGGCCCCCAACATGCTAGATTTTCATTTTAGAACTTTTATTAATTTTTGAAAAGAAAATTGCAGTGTGCTTGCTTTGCTTTGCACTTGACCCAGGGAAGAAGCTGCAGTGCTGCAGTGTCTTTTCCTCTCTGTGTGTCATGCAGTATCTTTCAGAAAAAGTTGGCCCAGAGCAGTGAAGTCTTGATGACAATTAATTAATTAATTAATTAATATAAAGAAGTAGGCTCTTAGGCTCTTATTACCTTGTACTAGAACACTAGTTTCCAAAAGGAATGTTCCATCATGTTCACTGTCTTCCAGTTTCCACCGAATTTTTCAGAAGCTTCTCAAGCAGTGGAACACTGTTGTGATGTGTCTCCTTTCTTTCTCTCTCTTCCCTAATCCCTCTCTCTCATATCTTTCCAAACATAAAGAAATAAAAAATAATCCACTGGAAGCTGAGAAATAGCTCAGATAGAGCTCCAGTGATAACCCTGGTTGCAGAAGGAAGAAAAGGAAACAAGGAAAGAAGGAAGGAAAGAGGGAAGGGAGGGAGGGAGGGAGGGAGGGAGAAATTTTAAGTAGAGCTCAGTCGTTGCATTAGTTTTGACTGCCATCTAATGGCAAGAATACTGCACTGTACCAAAGCAAACAATGCCAACGCAGTTAGCAAAAGAACATAGACTTTGGTTACAATTTGCAGGGTTGTATTTTGTAGAACTTATCATCTGCAACTATCAGGTAAATATTTGAACATGATGTAAATACTAGGTGCAATATTAGAACATGCACAGTGTATGCACAGGGTATGATGTGAATATTATGGCATTCATTTAAAATTATTAAACCTAATATAGCACTGAATTTTCCATTTCTTTGTAAGAGAAGTTCACAATTATAAATATTACTTTTTTGCTTTTATAGTTAACATTCTTTACAGATTATAGCCCACTTAGTACAGCAAACATCAGACAGCAACACAATATCTGTATTTCTATTACCATGAAAATCCTAGAGGAGAAATAGTCTTAGTGCGTCTGATTCAGTTCCTTGAATATATGTATTACTCAGCACAAAGTTCTGGACTAATGTATTGCCTGGTCCCCACTTGAAGGAAGCTTTGGTGCTGTGGTCTTCCTCTCCCTCTCTGTTTCTCTCTCTGCCTTTCCATCTCTGTCTAAAACAAAGCATTCTATTTATACTTAAACCTTAATTTGTTAATGGTATTTTGAAACCTGTCTTGTTAGTCTGACCTGAATTTATATGTATATGATACTGAAATCCCAGGTTCAACCATCCACACCACCATAAGCGAAAGTTGAGCAGTGGTCTGGGTAAAACAATAATAATAATAGACCTGGTGTACCTGGTTGAGCACACATATTACCATACACAAAGACCCAGGCTCACGTCCCTGGTCCCCACCTGCACCCTTTCTTCACAAGTGGTGAAGTAGTGTTGTAGGTGTCTCTCTTCCTCCTTCTCTACATCTCCCTTCCCTTTTTATTTCTCCCTGTCTCTACCCAATAAATACTAAATTAAAAGAAAATAATTAACAAACGATTTATCAAATGTTTTCCTTTGTCTACTGCAATGAATTTGTGACCAACTTCTCTCCCTGCAGTCTCTGTCTCTATCCAAAAAAGTAAACTTTCGGGGATTCAGCGGGTAGCACAGCGGGTTAAGCACACGTGGCGCAAAGCTCTCGGACCTCCGTCAGGTTCAAGCCCCCGGCTCCCCACCTGCAGGGGAGTTGCTTCACAGGTGGTGAAGCAGGTCTGCAGGTGTCTGTCTTTCTCTCCTCCTCTCTGTCTTCCCCTCCTCTCTCCATTTCTCTCTGTCCTATCCAACAACGACGACATCAATAACAACAACAATAATAAACTACAACAATAAAACAACAAGGGCAACAAATGAGAATAAATAAATAAAATTTAAAAAATAAAAAAGAGTATATAATGTCTCACAGAGGGAGATAGCATTTTAAAAAAAAGTCAACTTGGAGGGAGTCGGGCAGTAGCACAGGGGTTAAGTAAGCACGGTGGTGCAGAGCACAAGGACCAGCATAAGGATCCTGGTTCAAGCCCCCCCGCTCCCCACCTGAAGGTGAGTTGCTTCACAGGCGGTGAAGCAGGTCTGCAGGTGTCCATCCCCCCCCCCTCCCGTCTTCCCCTCCTTTCTCCATTTCTCTCTGTCCTGTCTAACAATAACAACATCAGCAACAACAACAATAAAACAAGGGCAACAAAAGGTAATAAATAAATGTTTTTTAAAAAGTCAATTGGGCGTGGTGAAGTACTGGTGATGGCAAAAAACAAAAAAGAAATCAATTTGTGTATCTACATTTATGTGTGGATGTTGTGCACTGGTTTCCATGTTATATATCATGCATTGCTGAATTAACTAATTTAGCCATAATTTATGATTCTTTGTATAAATTATTAAATTTATTTTGATAAAATTATATTAACATTTACTTGGGCCAAGCAGATAGTTAAGTGTTAAAGCACATAATTTGCATGCCTGGGGTCCCAGAGGTCCCAGGTTCAATCTCTGGTACCACCAAATACCAGAGCAGAAGACTGCTTTGGTATCTGGTATCTCTCTCAAAAAAAAAACAACAACATTATTTTTTAAATTCAGGAGTGTGGAGGTGGCACAGCATGTAGAGCATACAATCACCATGCACAAGGGAGTCGGGCTGTAGCGCAGCGGGTTAAGCGCAGGTGGTGCAAAGCACAAGGACTGGCATAAGGATCCCGGTTCGAACTCGGGCTCCCCACCTGCAGGGGAGTCGCTTCACAGGCGGTGAAGCAGGTCAGCAGGTGTCTATCTTTCTCTCCTCCTCTCTGTCTTCCCCTCCCCTCTACATTTCTCTCTGTCCTATCCAACAACGACAACAACAATAATAACTACAACAACAAAACAACAAGGGCAACAAAAGGGAATAAATAAATAAAATAAATATTAAAAAAATAAAAATAAAATCACCATGCACAAGGGCCTGTGTTCAAGTCCCTGGTCTCCACATGTAGGGAGTAAGTTTCATAAGCGGTGGAGCAGCCTATAGGTGCCTCTCTTTCACTCTCATTCTCTCTCTCAATTTGTCTATCTCAATTTCGCTCTGTCTCTATCCAGAAAGAAAAGGAGGAGGAAGTGACAAAAGAAAAATTCTATTTATGTCATCTCCCCAACATTTATTTATTTATTTATTTATTTATTTATTTATTTATATATTTATGTATGTTATTGTTTCCAAAGTTATCATGGGAGCCTCAGTGCCAACACTACAAATCCACTGCTTGGCAGACATTTTTTCCATTTTTATAGTTGTTGTTATTGTTGTTGGCTAGGACAGAGGGAAATTGAGAGAGGAGGGGAAGATAGAGGGGGGAGAGAAAGATAGACTGGGAGTCGGGCGGTTGCACAAAGCACAAGGACCAGTGTAAGGATCCCGGTTCGAGCCCCTGGCTCTCCACCTGTAGGGGAGTCACCTCACACGGGGTGAAATAGGTGTGCAGGTGTCTATCTTTCTCTCTCCCCTCTGTCTTCCCCTCCTCTCTCCATTTCTCTCTGTCCTATCCAACAACAACGACATCAATAACAATGATAATAATAACCACAACAATGATAAAACAACCAGGGTAACAAAAAAAGGAGGGCGAGGGGAAGACCTCCAGATGCAGTGAATCCATGGTGCAGGCACTGAGCCCCGGCAATAACCCTGGAGGAAGGAAAAAAAAAAAAAGATAGGGACAGACACTACTTAATGCTCAGAGGATCAGTCAATCAAGAGGACTTAACAATTATTAACATCTATGCACCCAATGAGAAGCCATCTAAATACATCAAACATCTACTGAAAGAGCTACAGCAATATATTCACAGCAACACAGTCATAGCAGGGAACTTCAACACCCCACTCTCAACTTGACAGATCATCCAGGCAGAAAATCAATAAAGACATGAGGGAGCTAAATGAGGAGATAGATTGGACATTTTCCACAGTCATTCATCCCAAGAAACTGGAATACACATTTTACTCAAGTCCACATGGGTCATTCTCAAGGATAGACCATAGGCCACAAAGACAGCAACAGCAAATTCAAGAGCATTGAAATGCTTGAGGGGTCTTCCATTCTGTGAGGGGTCTCTTGGTTTGAGTAGTGGTTTCTTTGGCTGTGCAGAAGCTTTTTAATTTGATGTAGTCCCATAGGTTTATGCTTGTCTTAGTCTTCTTTGTAATTAGATTCCCTTCATTGAAGATGTCTTTAAAATTGATGCGGAAAAGAGTTCTGCCAATGTTTTCCTCTAAGTATCTGATAGTTTGTGGTCTAACATCCAAGTTCTTGATCCACTTGGAATTTACTTTTGTATTTGGTGAAATATAATGGTTCAGTTTCATTCTTCTGTGTATTTCAATCCATCTTTTCAAACACCATTTGTTGAAGAGACTCTGCTTTCCCCACTCAATAGTCTGGGTACCTTTGTCAAAGATTAGATGTCCATAGGTGTAGGGGCTTATATCTGGGCTCTCAATTCTATTCCACTGGTTAGTATGTCTATTCATGTTCCAGTACCAAGCAGTTTTGAGGACAATCGCCCTACAAAACAATTTGAGATGTGGGAGTATGATGCCTCCAGTTCTGTTCTTCTTTCTCAAGATTGTTTTGGCAATTCTAGGTCTTTTCTGGTTCCAGATAAACATTTGTAGCATTTTTTCTATTCTCCTAAAAATGTGCTTGGGATCTTGACGGGGATAGGCATTAAATTTGTAGATGCTAATTCTTGATGATGTTAATTCTTCCAAACCATGAACATGGAATATCTTTCCACTTCTTTGTGTCTTTTTCAATTTCCTTGAGTAGTGACTCATAATTTTTAGTATACAAGTCTTTCACTTCTTTGGTTACGTTTATTCCTAAATATTTTATTGTTTTGTTGCTATAGTAAAAGGAATGGATTTCTGGATTTCAATTTCTTCTAACTTAGTGTTTGCATAGAGAAATGCCAGTGACTTCTGAATGTTAATTTCTTTGTAGCCTGACACCTTACTATATTGCCTGATGATTTCCAAAAGCTTCTTGCTGGATTCCTTAGGTTTCTCTATGCATCTGCAGATAGGGTGAGTTTGACTTCTTCTCTTCCAATCTGTATGCCTTTAATTCCTTGCTCCTGCCTGATTGCTATGGCAAGAACTTCCAACACTATGTTGAATAGTAATGATGATAGTGGGCAGCCTTGTCTAGTACCTGATCTGAGTGGAAATGCTTCCAGTTTTTCACCATTGAATATGATCTATTCCCATTTTTTGTAGTGTTAGGATCATAAAGGAATGTTGTATTTTGTCAAAGGCTTTCTCTGCATCTATTGATATGACCATGTGGTTTTTGGTCTTGCTATTATTGATTTGGTGGATCATGTTGATTGATTTACATATATTAAGCCAACCTTGCATGCCTGGGATAAACCCCACTTTGTCTTTTTAATATACTGCTGTATCCGGTTGGCTAGAATTTTGTTCAATATTTTTTGCATCTATGTTCATCAGAGATATTGGTCTGCCGTTTTCTGTTTTGGTTGTGTCCCTGTCTGTTTTTGGTATCAAGGTGATGTTGACTTCTTCCAGTGTTTTCAATCTTCTGGAAGACTTTTAAATATAGAGGTATTAGTTTTTTGAAGGTTTTGTAGAATTCATTTGTAAAACCATCTGGTCCAGGACTTTTATTCTTGGGAAGGTTTTTGATGACTGTTTCAATTTCATTAGTTGTGGTGGGCCTGTTCATGTTATCTACTTCCTCTTTACTTAATTTTGGAAGTTCGTCAGTATCTAGGAACTCGTCCATTTCTTCCAGGTTCTCTAGCTTGGTGGCATAGAGTTGTTCATAGAAGCCTCACATGATATGTTGAATTTCTGCAGTGTCTGTTGTGATATCTCCTCTTTCATTTATTGCCAGGCTAGTGTGGGGGGGTGCCTCTTCTTGGACACATACTCTCTGGGCTGGAGAGATCGCGACTGGGGCCAGCCTGGGCTGCTACTCACTCAGCAATGCAAGGGAGATGACCCAGGAACAGGGTTGGTGGTGGTGAGGTGATTCAATTCTTTATTGATCAGAGAGCCAAGGCGTTTAAGAGTTGGACCCAGAAGTGGCTAGTGAGAAACGGAAATGGTTTGACATGGTTTGGAAAGGGGCGAAGTAATGCAAAAGGGGGTTGGGAAAGATAGGAACTTGCTTAGCAACTGTTGCAAAGGTTTTAACTGGTAAGATTAATAATACCCTGCAGGCAGAGAGGGTCTTGAGGGTAGAAAGAAGATAATGCAAATAAAGACAACAATGAGATACCACTTCACTCCGGTGAGAATGTCAGACATCAGAAAAGGTAACAGCAGCAAATGCTGGAGAGGGTGTGGGGTCAAAGGAACCCTCCTACACTGCTGGTGGGAATGTGTATTGGTCCAACCTCTGTGGAGAACAGTCTGGAGAACTCTCAGAAGGCTAGAGATGGACCTACCCTATGATCCTGCACTTCCTCTCCTGGGGATATATCCTAAGGAACCCAACACACTCAGCCAAAAAGATCTGTGTACACATATGTTCTTTTTTTCTTTTTTTATATTTTAGTTATTTTATTTTTGAGAGAGATGCAGAGAGAGAGAGAGATAAACACCAGAGCACTGCCCAGCTCTTGCTTATGGTGGTGTGGGGATTGAACATGGGACTTTGGAGCCTTAGGCTTGAGAGTCTCTTTGCATAACCATTATGCTATCTACCCCCGCCTGTACACATATGCTCTTGGCAGCACAATTTGTAATAGCCAAAACCTGGAAGCAACCCAGGTGTCTAACAACAGATGAGTGGCTGAGCAAGTTGTGGTATATATACACAATGGAATACTACTCAGCTGTAAAAAACGGTGACTTCACCATTTTCAGCCGATCTTGGATGGACCTTGAAAAATTCATGTTAAGTGAAATAAGTGAGAAACAGAAGGATGAATATGGGATGATCTCACTCTCAGGCAGAAGTTGAAAAAGAAGATCAGAAGAGAAAACACAAGTAGAATCTGAACTGGAATTGGCGTATTGCATCAAAGTAAAAGACTCTGGGGTGGGGGTGGTGGGGGTGGTGGGCAGAATACAGGTCCAAAATGGATGACAGAGGACCTAGTGGGGGTTGTATTGTTAAATGGAAAACTGGGGAATGTTATGTATGTACAAACTATTGTATTTACTGTTGAATGTAAAACATTAATTCCCCAATAATAAAATTAAAAAGAAAGACCAAAAAAGAAAGAGAGAAAGAAAGAAAGAAAGTTGTAGTAGAGTAGGAGAGATAACATAATAGTTATGGAAAAAAATTTTAATATCTGGGAGTTGGGCAGTAGCTGAGCAGGTTAAGCGCACTGCAAGTGGCTTGAAGCGCAAGGACCAGCTTAAGGATCCAGGTTTGGGTCCCCGGCTCCGCACCTGCAGTGGAGTTGCTTCACAGGCAGTGAAGCAGGTCTGCAGGTGTCTATCTTTCTCTCCCCTTCTCTGCCTTCCTCTCCTCTCTCCATTTCTCTCTGTCCTATCTAACTACGATGACATCAATAACAACAACAACAATAACTACAACAACAATAAAAAACAACAAGGGCAATAAAAGGGAAAATAAATACATATTAAAAAAAACCCACATTTAAAAAAATAAATAAAGAAATTTTAGTACCTGAGGATCCAAAGTCTTAGCTTCAGTCCCCTGCACCACCAGAAGGCAGAGCTGAGCATTCCTCTGGTGAAGAAGAAGAGGGTGGTCCATGAGTTAATGCAGTGGATAAAGCACTGGACTCTCAAGCATGAGGTCCCAAGTTCAATCTCCTGCAGCACATGTACCAGAGTGATGTCTGGTTCTTTCTCTCTCTCAATCTCTCTCCTCCTATCTTTGTCATGAATAAATAAATAAAATCTTTAAAAAGAAGAAGAAAGGAAGGAAGGAAGAAATAAAGAGAGAAAGAAAAAGAAAGAAAGAAAGGAAGGAAGGAAGGAAGGTAGGCAGGAAGGAAGAAAGAAATAACCAGAGAAAAAGAAAGAAGAAAAAAAAAAAGAAAAGTTTGGGGGTCGGTCAGTAGTGCAGCAGGTTAAGCGTGCATGGTGCCAAGCTCAAGGACCGCTGTAAGGATCCCAGTTGGAGCCTCCAGCTCCCCATCTGCAGGGGAGTCACTTCACAGGCGGTGAAGCAGGTCTGCAGGTATCTATCTTTCTCTCCTCCTCTCTGTCTTGTCCTCTTCTCTCCATTTCTCTTTCCTATCCAACAACAACAAAAATATCTATAACAACAATAAAACAACAAGGGCAACAAAAGGAAAAAAGAATAAAAAGAAAAAAGGAAAGTTTTTGGTGTATATGTACACAATGGAATACTACTCAGTAATATAAAATTATGAAATCTCCTTTTGTATATCTTGGATGGAACTTGAGGGAATCATGTTAAGTGAGATAAGCCAGAAAATCTCACTTACAGATGGTACTTAAGAAGGAAGGCAAGAAAAAGGAAACAGAGGGTGAGGCTTGTACTGGGTGGTGTGTGTTGCAATAATGCAAAACTCTGAACTAAGGGAATAAGGGGGTGGGGGGACACCAGGCACACAGCACACTTTTTAAAAATAATTATTTTTGGGGGTCGGGTGGTGGCGCAGTGGGTTAAGCGCATGTGGCGCAAAGCGCAGGAACCAGCGTAAGGATCCCGGTTCGAAACCCCGGCTCCCCACCTGCAGGGGAGTCGCTTCACAGGTGGTGAAGCAGGTCTGCAGGTGTCTATCTTTCTCTCCCCTTATCTGTCTTCCCCTCCTCTCTCCATTTCTCTCTGTCCTATCCAACAACGAATTGCATCAACAAGGGCAATAATAATAACCACAACGAAGCTACAACAAGGGCAACAAAAGGGGGGAAAAAATGGCCTCCAGGAGCGGTGGATTCATGGTGCAGGCACCGAGCCCAGCAATAACCCTGGAGGAGGAAAAATAATAATAATAATAAAATTTTTTTATTTATTCCCTTTTGTTGCCCTTATTGTTTTATTGTTGTGGTTATTGTTGTTGTTGATGATGTCATCGTTGTTGGATAGGACAGAGAAAAATGGAGGAGGGGAAGACAGAGGGGGGAGAGAATGATAGACACCTGCAGACCTGCTTCACCGCCTGTGAACTTACTCCCCTGCAGGTGGGGAGCAGGGAATTCCACCCGGATCCTTAAACGACTGTCCTTGCACTTTGCGCCAAATGCGCTTAACCCGCTGCGCCACTGCCTGACTCCCTACAGCACACTTTTAAATGGATCTTTGAATGCTTCAATAAATTTTGAAAATCCTTTCATATTATTGAGCAAACTTTGGTAGTTTACATAGTTCATCTAAGTTGTTGAATGTATTGGTATAAATTTGCTCATAATACCTTATTAACTTTTTTGTACTTTTTAAAATATTTATTCCTTTTTGTTGCCCTTGCTGTTTTATTGTTGTAGTTATTGTTGTTGTTATTGATGTCGTCTTTGTTGGATAGGACAGAGAAAAATGGAGACAGGAGGGGAAGACAGAGAGGGGGGTGAGAAAGACACCTGCAGACCTGCTTCACCGCTTGTGAAGCGACCTCCTTGCAGGTGGGGTGCCAGGGGCTCGAACCTGTATCCTTGCGCCAGTCCTTGCGCTTTGCGCCACCTGCACTTAACCCACCTTATTAACTTTTTAATAAAGACTTGTTCTTTTGTATGTTTGAGGGGCAGATCTAGGGCATCGCTGTGAACATCAATGTTAGGAATTGAACTCAGGAACTGATACTCAAGAGTTCAACGACTCAGGGGCCCGACAGTGGCCTAGTGTGTCCTGGAGCCCCGCTTCCTCAGAGCTCTGTCCCACTAGGGAAAGAGAGAGACAGTCTGGGAGCATGGACCGACCTGCCAACACCCATGTTCAGTGGGGAAGCAATTACAGAAGCCAGACCTTCCACTTTCTGCACCCCATAATGACACTGGGTCCATACACCTAGAGGGATAAAGAATAGGAAAGCTATCAGGGGAGGGGATGGGATATGAAGTTCTGGTGGTGGGAATTGTGTGGAATTGTACCACTCTTATCCTATGGTCTTGTTAGTGTTTCTATTTTATAAATAAAAATTAAAATAAAAAAATAAATATAAAAATTAAAATTAAAAAAAAAGGGCAAGTAGCACTAAGCACAAGGATCCTGGTTCGAACCCAGCTCCCTACCTGCAGGAGGTTGGTTCACAAGTGGTGAAGCAGGTCTGCAGGTGTCTGTCTTTCTCTCCCTATCTCCCCTCCCCTCTCTGTCCTATCCAATAAAATAGAAAAAATGGCTGCCTGGAGCAGTGGAATTGTAGTGCCTGCACCGAGCCCCAGTAATAACCCTGGAGGCAAAAAAAAAAAAAAGAATCCAATGCCTCACCTATTGTCCAGGACCCTCCTTATTAACTTTTGTTCTTTATTTTGATAGGATGGAGAGAAGATACACACATACATACAAGGTCACAACAGGAGGTCTCTGTTCATTTATGAGGTTCTTCTAAAAAAATTATTTTGGATAGAGACAGAGAGAAAATGAGAAGGGGAGAGGGAGAAAGAGACTTTTTTTCTTTAAAAAATTTTTTTTTATATTTACTTATTCCCTTTTGTTGCCCTTGTTGTTTTATTGTTGTAGTTATTATTGTTGTTGTCGTTGTTGGATAGGACAGAGAGAAATGGAGAGAGGGAGGGGAAGACAGAGAGGAGGAGAGAAAGATAGACACCTGCAGACCTGCTTCACCTCCTGTGAAGCGACTCCCCTGCAGGTGGGGAGCCAGGGTTCGAACCAGGATCCTTATGCCGGTCCTTGTGCTTTGTGCCACATGCGCTTAGCCCACTGCACTATAGCCCGACTCCCAAAAGTGACACTTTTTACTGTTTCACTGCTTGTGAAGCTTTGGGCTGGGGCCCTGAACCTCCTTGTACATTGCAGCATGTGCACTCCACTAGGGGTGCCACCACCTGCCCCCATAAGATGGTCTTATCAGTAAAACATGATATATCAGAGCTAGAGTCAAAGGTGTGATAACAGAAGCAGAACTTTCTTTGAAGATAGAAGGGAGCCATAAACCAAGCAATAGCCAGTTTCCCAGCCTTATAAACCAGAAAAGACAAGAAAATAAATTCTTCCCTAAACCTTCTTGTAACATCTCTATTTTAACTCAGTGAGGTATATTTCAAATTCTGACCATCAGAACTGTGGCTACTCATTGAGTTTGTGTCTGAGTTTTTTCTATTGGTAATTTAACAGTTTAACCTAAACAATTATTCAGTAAAAATACATTAAAGGCACCCAAATTAGAAAGGAAAGGTTAAACTATGTCTCTATATAGATGATGATGACATATAGATACTCCCTACAGATTCCACAAAAAGCTATTAAAATAAGTTCAGCAAAGTAGTAGGATACAGTCAGCAAACACACACAAAAAAAAGTTGTGCTGATACACTAGTAACATAAGAAAAAAAATAGTGAAGACTAACTTAACCAAGATTATAAGAGACTTGTAGAAGGAAAACTAGAGTGTTGCTGAAATAAATTAAAGCAAATATACATAAATAGATATCCCATCTTGATGGGCCAGAAGGCAATACTGTTAAGATTCAGTATAAACCCCACCAAAAAGCTCAATGAATTTTGTAGAAAAAGGAAAACCTACCCTAAAATTTACATGGATTTTCAAGAGACCTGAAATAATCTATGTACACTTGAAAAGAAATGGCGTCAGCTATCTTTCTTTCTCTCTCTCTCCCTCCCTCTCTCCCCCTTTTCTCTCTCCATCTCATCTCCCCTTCTCCTCTTAATTTCTCTCTGTCCTATCAAATTAAAATGGGTGGGGGGAGATGATTGCCAGGAATAGTGGATTTGTAGTGCCAGCACCGAGCCCCAGCAACCTTTTTTTTAATTTTTAAAATATTTTCTCAATATTTTATTTACTCATTTATTGGGTAAAGATAGAGAGAAATGAAGAAAGATGGGGAAGATAACGATGAAGAGAAACAGAAAAACACATGCAGCAGTGCTTCACCACTTGTGAAGCTTTCCGGCTACAGGTGGAGACAAGGGGCTTGAACCTTGGTTCTTGTGCATTGTAACAGGTCTGCTAGCACCCGGCCCCCTATAATTCTCTTAATTTTTATTGCCACTCTGGTGACACTAACATATCCACTGTGATTTTATGCTATTAACAATTCATTTACTTACTTATTTTGCCCAATCTATACAACTTTATTTATGGTATCTAGTAAAGGACATCCACTTCACTTCCACAAATATGTATATATGTATGTTATGTATTTATTCTTTGTCACCACAGGGGCTTCATCCTTTTGAGCCACTTTTTAAAATTCATTTTAATGTATTTATTTATAAAATGGAAACACTGACAAGACCAAAGGATAAGAGGGGTGCAATTCCCACCACCAGAGCTTTGTATCCCATCCCCTCTCCGATAGCTTTCCTATTCTCTAACTCCTTGGGAGTATGGACCCAAGATCATTATGGGGTGCAGAAGGTGGGAGGTCTGGTTTCTGTAATTGCTTCCCCACTAAACATGGGAGTTGGCAGGTTGATCCGTACTCCCAGTCTGTCTCTGTCTCTCTCCCTAGTGGGGTGGGGCTCTGTGGAGGCAGGGCTCTAAGATGCATTGGTGGGGCCATCTGTCCAGGGAAGTCTGGTTGGCATCATGGTAGCATCTGGAACCTGGTGGCTGAAAAAGAATTAACATCTAAAGCCATATAAATTGTTGATTAATCATGAACCTAAAAGCTGGAATATTGCAGATGAAGATTTGGGGTCTCCATTTTGGAAATAGCTAGTAGGTCTACTTTAGATGTATTCCAAAGGGCCCATGACTTTATTAGTTTTTGCTTGTGCCTGACATCTGATCTGCAGAAGGGCCCAGGCTATTGTTTGGGGAGATGACGTCACGGCTGGAAAAGGGGCTAGAAAGCTGGATCAGGGAAGAGAGTAGCTCCCAAATATGGGAAAAGTGTATAAATATTGTTAACTGTAAACCTCATCGATTTGATCTGGGGCCCATATTCAGCACAAGAGCCTATGTCACCTCTACATCCCTGTAGGTTTGAGCCACTTTTAAAAAAGAGACAACAACAAGGGCAACAAAAGGGAAAATAAATAAATATAAATTTTTAAAAAATTAAAAAAAAAAAGAGACAAACAGAAGTAGCAAGGGAATGATATCACAGCACCACCACTTCCTCCAGTGTGGTGAGAGCCAGGCTGGAACCCGGATTTCATGCTTTCATATATTTTTATGGTGATAAACTTTTAAAAATTTCTTTTGGAGATTTAACACACAAATATAGAGTCAAAGGTTCTATATAGTGGGCATGAACCCAGGGCCATGCATGTGGTAAGGTATATACAGTCTTCTAAGTAAACTATTCCCCAACTCTCAAGTTCATCATTTTTGTCAGTATATATATTCACTTAGTGTGGGCTGTAGCTCTGGGTCCCCTGCCCCCCTGGCTACTGGCAGCGAGGGTCAGAGTGGCCCCTTGGGAGTCCCAGGGTAACTCTGTGTGTTGGGGGCAATGTGCACAGAGAGACGAGAATCACAGACTCATTCAGCTCCAGGAGTGTTTTCAGAAAAGTGGGCAACTTGTTTATTGAGAGAGAGCAGGCAAATTATACCCATTGCACAGGGAGGAGGTTAAGGTAATCAGTAACTCAAACACAAAGCAACACAATGCATAGTCACACTTTGACCTACAAACTATTTGATCACAAGTAGAAAGTTACCATACAAGGTTTGATCACAAGCTTCACAATACATATTTCCCCAGGGGTAAATTACAGGCATCTCAGGGCAAGAGGATGGGGGGATGCTGAGTAATAGTTGCGGTGGTTTCTCAAGTTTGGCCAAACACAAGGTACAGTAATTCATGGCCTTTGTTTTAAGGGGAGAGGAGGGGCATATGCTGGGAGGTAGCCCCCATTCTGGAGAAGTCATCAATCATTAGTTCAGGAGGTCAGGGGAACCTGCCCTTGTCTCGATCCAAAGGGAGAACTGGGGTCAACCTGCTTAGACCTCATGGAAATGATGGCCTGGACTTTCCAGGACAGTGGGCAACTTAGTATGAAAGTTATGCATTATGAGGGGAATGTCCAAAATTACTTTTCTGACAGGATCAGTAGATAAAACTTTGAAGATTTCTCCATAGATCATGCTTCAAAAAGCATTACTTTAATAGTGAGAAAACCTCCAGTTTGGTCTCTATAACAAGATCCACTTCACAATATAAACAGGCGCTATCATTGTGTTCACTTACAACTCCACAAGGAAAGGTACAAATTAACAAAATATTTTTGGTTCTTGAGTCAGGTACATAACTGAGAAACAAACTTCTGACAACAGCCTGAATCCACATTAAATGAGGAAAAACTTCTCCACCCAGAAGCTAGTGTCTTCTTTCTCCTGGTTTGCTTCATACCACATATGAAAAGGAGTTTAAAGGCTGGAAACCCTGGGCGCCTGAGCCAGTTTGCTCCTTCCTGTTCACCACAACCTGTCCATTCCTGTGGGCGGCAGCAGCCTTATTTCTCCACAAGGCTTAGAGGGAGCCATTCAGGGTTGGGATGAGCGGCATTGAGCACCGTGGTAGCAGGTGGACCGACCACTGCAGCTACAGAATTTGCAGGTTGTTATGTTTTGCAAGCCATGAAGCATGTGAAGCCTCAAGTAAAATAAGTTTTTCAAAGTCTACTGAAGTCCGCCTTCAGTGGTGGTTATTATAGAGGTGGGTTTGAACCCAAAATAACAAAACAGGAAGTAACACTAAAATACTAGGTGTGAGCCCTACTGCTAACAAAGGGAAAAATAAAAGATGCTCATTGTCAAATTATGCTTTCAAATCGGCCAGATAAGGGAGGATCTCCTTATATAACAGCCCAAATCAGTGAAGCTAAAGATTTACTAGAAGGTCAAGCTAAAAAGTCAAGTACGGGAGTTGGGCGGTAGCTCAGAGGGTTAAGCGCAAGTGGTGCAAAGCGCAAGGACCCGCCTAAGGATCCTGGTTGGAGCCGCCCCCCCCCCCACCTGCAGGGGAGTCGTTTTACAGGCGGTGAAGCAGGTCTGCAGGTGTCTATCTTTCTCTACACCTCTCTGTCTTCCCCTTCTCTCTCCATTTCTCTCTGTCCTATCCAATAACAGCAACAATAATAACCACAACAATAAAACAAGAGCAACAAAAGGGAGTAAATAAAGATTTTTTTAAAAAATCAAGTACATGTATGATGACGTTTAAGTTCTTATGAGTTTATGCATATAAATACCACCTTTTCATAATAAAATGCTACAGTACTACAAATTTGTTAAAAATGACTAAGATGGGGCAGGGTGGTGGTGGGCCTGGTTAAGTGCACATGCTGCAGTGCAAGGACACAAGTTTGAGCCTCCAGACCCCATCTGTATGGGAAAAGCTTTACGAGTGGTGAAGCAGGGCTGCAGATATCTCTCTGTCTTACTCCCTCTCTGTCTCTTCCTCCCTTCTTAATTTCTGTCTCTGTCTAATAATTAAAGATAATAATTTTTTAAATGACTAAGAAGAAACAGGAGTTAAAAAAGAATCACAAAATCATTGTGAATGTCCAGCTGCTCCCATCCATACATCCACTGGTTTTCCCCTTTTTAAAAAATTTTTATTATCTTTATTTATTGGAGACAGCCAGAAATTGAGAGGGGAGGGGAGATAGAGAGGAAGAGAGACAGTGACACCTGCAGCCCTGCTTCACCACTCGTGAAGCTTCCCCCCTGCAGGTGGGGACTGGGGACTCGAACCTGAGTTCTGGAGCACTGTAATGTGAGAGCTTTGCCAGGTGCACCACTGCCTGGCCCCTAGTTTCTCCTTTTTTATGTAATAATTTTAAAGTATTAAAACATTTTTTAAAATTATTTGCTTACTGAATAGAGAGGGAGAAATCAAGAGGGGAGAAAAGGGAATTAGGGAGAAAAAGAGACACCTGCAGCACTTTTTCACCACTTGTTAAGCTTTCCTCCTGCAGGTGGGGACAAGGGTTTGAACTAGGGTGCTCAAGCTCTGTGATGTGTGCTCCCAACCAGGCATGTCATCTTTTTTTTTCTTCCCCTTTTAATATCTATCTATCTATCTGAATAGACAATAAGAAATTGAGAGGGAGGGTAAGGGAACATAGGGAGCAAGAAATAGAGTCACCTGTAGTATTGTGTCATTGCTCATGAAGCTTTACCCTTGCAGGTGCTCAACCATGAGATGAAACCCCCAGGGATATTGAGAGGGTCAGGATGCCTCCATTCATCCCCAACCAGACCGCCTTTGAACATGGTGAGTGCGGACTCCACAGTACCGGTTCACGTTCACTGGAGGGCCCAGGCCACTCTCAGGGAAGGAAACACCTCAGGGTCTCCATCCATTCATTCCTAAATCACGTGTTCTCAAGGCCCGCGGCCGCTCCAGAGCGACCTCATGTATCCTAGTCCCCTGCAAGTTGCCTTCAGTGGTGAAAGCTGGACTTAACATGCGCTGCACACAAAAGGATTCGGGGTGTGTGTGTGAGCCCGCAGGTGAATCCGAACCATGCTGGTGCAGTGGGGGTGGTCAGTATTGAGACGCACGCAGATTGGCAGCAAGCATAGGAAGACTATTTGGGGCCCCACAAGTGCTCCAGGAACTTGAACTTTGGCATAGGTAGGCTAGGACTGGATAAATGTTGATAAGTATCTGCTTTGACAGGATGCCCCACCGCCCGTGCTACTGGGACCATGCCTGCAAACTTCCCCGGCCAGCTGCAGCTCACCCTGGGCCGCCTCCCCTCCTGGTGTTGGGGTCCCACCCACCTGCACCTCCATGTGGGTGGGGGCCAGCTGCACACCTGGCGAGCCCGGGTGATTCGCCCTCTGCCCAAAGTTATGTCCTTTAAATTCATTTCTTTCATTACGCTCGTAATGAAAACAGTTTCATTAAAAACTGTGACCTTAAAACAGTTTGTTCACTTACTAAGGTAATTTTTTTTTTTATTTGGGATGGGTCAATGGGTTACAGTATAGTTGTTGACACAATCTACTAAAATAATATTAAGAAACTGTAGGACTCTTTGCTCATTTTTAAATAAACTTACATTGTTAGAATTATTTTCGGTTTACAGAAAAGTGCAAATTTAATTAATACAGAATTGTCATATACCCATAGCCCAATTTTTGTTTCCCATACTGTTAAATTGTTATGATACAGTTATCAAAACTGAACAGCAGACACTGACGCATTAGAATCCTAACAAAGCCACACATTTTATTCAAATTCCAGTAAAATTTCCCTGACTCTTTCTCTTCTCTCCTATGATTCAACCTAGAATACCACAACTGCATTTAGCTTTCATATCCTGTTTCCTCTGCCTTGCTGCAGTTCCTCTGTTGTGCTTCCTTTTTAAATGGCCTTGGCAATTTTGAGGTAATAGAATTTCTCTGATTTGGATTTGTCAGGGCTAGAGTTTAGGGTTTTTGGAAAAAATGCCAAAGAGGTGAAGTATTCTTATTTTTCACATTATATCAGTATATACATTATATCTATCAATATGTGACTACATAGGCGATATTAGCCTAAAGTTACTTTTTATTAAAGTTTTTTGTTTATTTATGTATTCCCTTTTGTTGCCCTTGTTGTTTTTATTGTTGTAGTTATTACTGATGTCATAGTTGTTGGATAGGACAGAAAGAAATGGAGAAAGGAGGGGGAAGAGGAAGATAAGACACCTGCAGACCCGCTTCACTGGGGACTCGAACCGGGATCCTTAGGCAGGTCCTTCAGCTTTGTGCCACCTGCCCTTAATCCACTGAGCTACTGCCCAGCTCCCAAGTTACTTTGTAAAGATGAGGTCAGTCAGGCTTTTCCACCATAAAGTTACTTTCCCATTCCATCCTCCATTCTTTGATAAATTACTCATTAAATCCAGCCCATATCTAGGAGGAAGAGGTAGTCACTAAGGCAATATTTACATAAACTATTTGAAATTCTCTCTCTCTCTAGACAGCTATTTTCTGAGTACAATTTCAGAGTCCCAAAATATGTGCCTGCACACCGATCCATTTTCATTTTTAGTTTTTTATATACGTAAGGCAGAAATACCTTTATTTTTTTAATGATTTGTGTTATTTTTTATTCTATAAAGACATTTAAATGGAAAGGAAATGGGGGTAGGGAAAGAGACAAAGAGACATTTGCAGCACTACCTCACTAATCTTGGATATTCCTCCCTGCAGGTAGAGCTGGGGGCTTGAATCTAATCCTTAAGCATGGTGATTTGTTCACTCCGAGGACAGTGCCACCTCCTGGTCCATATTCCCAGAGGGGGTAAAGAATAGGGAAGCTTCCAATATAGGAATGAGACAAGGAATTCTGGTAGTGGGAACTGTATAGAATTGTACCCCTCTTATCTTACAATCTTGTTAATCGTTATTTTTTTGTTTTTAAATTTTTTAATCTTTATGTATTTGATAGAGACAGCTAGAAATTGAGAGGAAGGGGGAGAGACAGAGAGGAGGAGGAGACAGAAAGACAGCTGTAGCACTGCTTCACCACTTGTGAAGCTTTTCCCCTGCAGGTGGGGACCGGGGGCTTGAACCTGTGTCCTTGCTCACTGTAATATGTGCACTTAACCAGGTGCACCACCACCCGGCCCCTTATTAATCATTATTAAATCACTAATAATTTTTTAATTTGTTTTCTGTGATCACAAGTATCTAAATATTATTTTTTTAAAATTCCTTTGTCATTTCAGTTACTATTAGCAAAAAAAATTACAAAGGCAATGAAATCATACTACACATCTTGATAACAACTGATGAATAACATACTGAGTATGTTCAATGTTACTGGAGGTAAATTTCTCAATTAGATGAGCCTGTCTTTATTTTTCTCTTTGGACAAACTTATTGCCTTATGAGAGATAATTCCACATCACTTTTATTCCTAGTTTTTTGTTTATTAGCTGTGACCACAGAAGGGATGAAGGACATGCTTGGACTCTGTGTGTAAAGTCCAGGACTTAGTGCTGGCACTATGAGCGCATCAAACACACAAATGGTTGAACTCCACAGATGGTGGGGCTGTATTTTGGTGTATCTCTCTCTCAAAAAAAAAAAATTAAAGACATTTATTTATTTATTTATTTTTAAAAACCCTTAATTTTATTTATTTATTTGTCTCCAGGATTATTGCTTGGGTTTGGTGCCTGCACTATGAATCCACTGCTCCTGGGGGCCATCTTTTATCCATTGTTGTTGTTGCTATTATTGTTGTTGTTGCTGCTGTTTTTGGATAGGACAGAGAGAAATAGAGAGAGGAGGGGAAGACAATGAGGAAGAGAGAAAGACACCTGCAGGCCTGCTTCACTGCTTGTGAAGTGACCCCTCCTGCAGGTTGGGAGCCGGGGGCTCAAACTGGGCTTGTGCATATCCCTGTGTTTCGCACTATGTGTGCTTAACCTGCTGTGCCACTGCCTGGTCCCCAAAACATTTATTATTATTTTTTTTAAATATTTATTTTATTTATTTATTCCCTTTTGTTGCCCTTGTTGTTTTATTGTTGTAGTTATTATTGTTGTTGTCGTTGTTGGATAGGACAGAGAGAAATGGAGAGAGGAGGGGAAGACAGAGAGGAGGAGAGAAAGATAGACACCTGCAGACCTGCTTCACCGCCTTATGCCGGTCCTTGTGCTTTGCGCCACCTGCGCTTAACCCGCTGCGCTACAGCCCGACTCCCCAAAACATTTATTTTTTAAGAAGTTATCAAAGTGGTTTGGAAATGGCTCAGATGGTAAGGCATCAGACTTTCATGCGTGAGGTTTCTGGTTTGGGTCCCAGTATTGCATGTACCAGGGTGACGTTTCTGCATGTATCTCTTTCCTTCTTTCTGTCTCATGTGAAACTGGCTTAGTCATATATGACAAATAAAATATATTTCTTTATCTTTTTTAAGGTATTTTATTTATTTTTTATTTTTATTTTTTTGAGAGAGATGCAGAGAGAGAAAGACACAGAGAGAAATACCAGAACACTGCTCAGCTCTGGCACATGGGGTGTGGGGGATTGAACCTGGGACTTTGAAGCCTCAGGCATGAGAGTCTCTTGGCATAACCATTACTGCTATCTACCCCGTCCAATGAAATATTTTTTTAGAAGGTATCACTGAAGCACCCAGTGGTAAGTAGAGTGAATGTGTGAGGACCTGAGTTCTGTGCTTTTTGTTATAGTGATGTCATTCAATTCTTTTTTTTTTTTTTGCCTCCAGGGTTATTGCTGAGGCTCCATGAATCCACTGCTCCTGGAGGTCATTTTTTCCCTTTTGTTGCCCGTGTTGTTTATCATTGTTGTTGTTATTCTTATTGCTGTTATCGTTGTTGGATAGGGCAGAGAGAAATCGAGAGAGGAGGGGAAGACAGAGAGGAGGAGAGAAAGACAAGACACCTGCAGACCTGCTTCACCGCTTGCCAAGCGACCCCTTGTTGGGGGGGAACTGGGGGCTCGAACTGGAATCCTTCAGCGGTTCTTTGCGCTTTGCGCCATGTGCGCTTAACCTGCTGCACTAGCGCCCGGCCCCCACTTTTTTTTTAAATTATAGGACAGAGAGAAATAGACAGAGGAAGGGAAGAAAGAGAGAGGGAGAGAAAGATAGACACCTGTATACCTGCTTCACCGCCTGTGAAGTGACTCCCCTGCGGGTGGAAAGCCAGGGGCTAGAACTGGGGTCCTTACACCGGTCCTTGCTCTTCGAGCCATGTGCGCTTAACCCGCTGCGCTACCGCCTGACCTCAGTCATTCAATTCTTTAATTTTCTGAATTATGGTGGAAAAAATATCTATAGCCAAAATGTCTAACCTTACTGCAGTTTCAATATAAGAAATGTAAGCATTAATCAATGTATTGCACCAAAGTAAAGGACTCTAGGGGGGCTGGGTGATGGCGCACCTGGTTGATCTCACATGTTACAGTGTGCAAGGACCCAGGTTCAAGCCCCCGGTTCCCACCTGCAGGGGGAAAGCTTCACAAGTGGTGAAGCAGGGCTGCAGGTGTCTCTCTGTCTCCCTATCTCCCGTTTCCTCTCAATTTCTGGCTGTCTCTATCCAAAAAAAAATAATAAATAAAGATTTAAAAAAAAAAACATTAAAAAAAAGGACTCTGGGGTGGGAGAACCTCGTGGGGGGGTTAGAGTGTTATGTGGAAAACTGAGAAATGTTACACACGTACCAACTACTGTATTTTACTGTTGGTTGTAAACCATTAATCCCCTCAATAAAGGGGGGAAAAGAATTGAAAATGAACAGCCCCACCCCACAATATATATGTATATATATAATATATGTGTATATATATATGTATATATATATATATATATATTTAACCAGGCAAACTGGAATTTCCCAGTCACCAATAATAAGATAATTTGCCTAATAGGTCCCTTTCTGCACCCAAATAACAGTGACTATGTTTGAAACAATTCCCCCTCTTTTAAAAAATTTTTTAAAGTATTTATTTTTTATTGTTGTAGTCGTTGTTGGATAGGACAGAGAGAAATGGAGAGAGGAGGAGAGAAAGATAGACAACTGCAGACCTGCTTCACTGCCTGTGAAGTAACTCCCCTGCAGGTGGACACCCGGGAGCTTGAACAGGTATCCTTAACCTGGTGCTTGGGCTTTGCGCCACCTGCGCTTAACCTGCTGCGCTACCTCCCGACTCCCACAATTCCCTTCCTTAACTTCCTTCTTCTTTTGAAAATACTCTCTTGCTTTATATAATTCTTTGGAGGTCATTCATGTTTGCTAGATAGGCTATCACCAAATTCATTAATAATTTAAAAAAAAAGAAAACTAGACAGATTAAGTCACCTTTACTTAAGTGTTGACAACTTATGTAGACTCTTTATTTAAGAAAGGAGACATTAACAAAACCTTAGAATAAGAGGGGTACAGTTCCGCACAATTCCCATAACCCGATCTCCATATCCCATCCCCTCCCCTGATAGCCTTCCTATTCTCTATGGCTCTGGGAGTATGGATCCAGGGTCGTTGTGGGTCATGTAGACTCTTAATTGGAAAGAGTGAGTAGGTGGTGGTGCACCTGGTTGAGCGCACACATCACAGTGCTCAAGAACCCAGGTTTAAGCTCCTGGTCCCCACCAGCTCAGGGGGAAAGTTTCACAAGTGGTGAAGAAGGGCTGTAGGTGTCTTTGTCTCTTTCCTTCTCTAAGCCCCGGTCTCAATTTCTGTTTCTAACAAAACAACAACAAACCTCTCCTCTCCCGGATCAACTAGGAATACCAAAGGAGACCACCCGGACCGAAACAAGACAGGACTAGAATGACCACAGGAACCCAGTAAATCACCCGTGAGTACAAACACGTGTGGCTGGTGACAGAGAGGAGAGAGGGGCCTAAGGAGAGATTAAGTGACTGCTAACAGTTCAACAGTTTATCAGTGGAGACACCAACTCCAGTCTGCTCCACAACAAGGGGACAGCTGAAGGGAGGAAAGGACTCCCCAGAGACTCACCAAGTGCAACTCTGAGTCTCCATTGCTACTACCCTCAGAATCTGGAGCAGCAACAGGGAGGGACACCAGGGCACAGAGATCTAACCGGGAAACTCAGGAGAAGACCTATACCTTGGTGGCATAGCTAAGGGGCTGTGAAAGTCTCTTTGCATAACCACTGGATTATCTCTGCCACACCCTGCTTTATCTCTTGGTCAGGAGTCAGTGATTAAGCTAAGAAGCCTATTGATAGTTTAAAAGCCCTCAGGCTCCCATAGTCTACAGGGAAGAAAAAATAGGCTTTTATACCACTGAGCTCCAACTCAGGGATTGAAAAAACTGTTAACTTCTACCACGGTAAACCCTTTAATTAAATTACTTAGACACAAGTCAATCCAGGCAATAGTGATCAATAATTTGAAAAGTACTGATAAAGGGAACTCATAACATAATATATAAAATGGTTAAAACAACAAGAAAAAATATTGGAGAATCCAACCAGGACAAGAGTCCAGCTAAAAGTCCTCCAGAGGGTGAAGCACAAAACAACGAGTTCAACATCCAAACATTAGCTAAGGAAATAATAATAGGAGTGAGTAAAGAATTTGAAAAAATTGTAATCAGAAATGCAGGAACAACAAATGAGAATATGGAAGAAAATTCTAATTATCTCATGGTTATTAGAGAGCTGAAAGCTGAAATTGCTGAGCTAAGAAGGCAACTAGCTGAACAAGCTAAAACAGTATCAGAGCAGGGCAACAAAATAGATGAACTCCAGAAAGCAGTAGAGGGCAGAGAGAATAGAATCTATGAGGCTGAAAACACAATTAGCAAGACTGAGGATGAATTAGAGACAACTAAAAAAGAAGTAAGAGATCTCAAAAAGAGATAAAGAGATGCTGAAAACAACAACAGAGTCCTATGGGATGACTTTAAAAGAAACAATATACGCATTATTGGCTTACCAGAGGAAGAAAGAGAAGGAGAGGAAGAAAGCATTATCCAGGCCATAATAGCTGAAAATTTCTCTAGTCTAGACAACACCAAAGACATAAAGATTCAAGAAACCGGGGGTCGGGCGGTGGCACAGTGGGTTAAGTGCATGTGGCGCAAAGCGCAGGGACCGGCGTAAGGATCCTGGTTCGAGCCCCCAGCTCCCCACCTGCAGGGGAGTCGCTTCACAGGCGGTGAAGCAGGTCTGCAGGTGTCTATCTTTCTCTCCCCTTCTCTGTCTTCCCCTCCTCTCTCCATTTCTCTCTGTCCTATCCAACAACGAATTGTGTCAACAAGGGCAATAATAATAACCACAACGAAGCTACAACAAGGGCAACAAAAGGGGGAAAAAATGGCCTCCAGGAGCAGTGGATTCATAGTGCAGGCACCGAGCCCATCAATAACCCTGGAGGAGGAAAAAATAAAAATAAAAATAAAGATTCAAGAAGCCCAGAGGGTCCCAAACAGAATTAACCCAGACCTAAAGACACCAAGACATGTCATACTTAGAATGGAAAGGAATAAGGATAAAGAAAGGATCCTCAAGGCTGAAAGAGAAAAACAAAGGGTCACCTACAAAGGAAAACCCATAAGATTAGCAGCAGACTTCTCCATACAAACACTACAGGCCAGAAGAGAATGGCAAGATATCTATCGAGTGCTCAATGAGAAAGGCTTTCAGCCAAGAATACTATATCCTGCTAGACTGTCATTCAGACTAGATGGAAGCATCAAAACCTTCTCAGACAAGCAACAGTTGAAGGAAGCAACCATCACCAAGCATGCCCTGAAAGAAGTTCTGAAAGGTCTCCTATAAACAACCAGACCACCACAAATAGGACATATATCAAAACACTCTAAAACTCTACAAGAATGGCGTTAAAATATCTTCAATCTTTGATATCAATAAATGTCAATGGCCTGAATTCACCTATTAAAAGACACTGAGTAGGAATATGGATCAGAAAACACAACCCAACAATATTTTGTCTACAGAAAACTTACCTAACTCAACAAGACAAACACAGACTTAAAATGAAAGGATGGAAAACTATCATACAAGCCAATGGCCCACAAAAAAGGGCAGGAACAGCTATTCTCATATCTGACATGATAGACTTGAAAATAGATAAGATTAAAAAAGATAGGAATGGACACTACTTAATGCTCAGAGGATCAGTCAATCAAGAGGACTTAACAATTATTAACATCTATGCACCCAATGAGAAGCCATCTAAATACATCAAACTTCTACTGAAAGAGCTACAGCAATATATTAACTGTAACACAATCATAGTAGGGGACGTCAACACCCCACCATCTCAACTTGACAGATCATCCAGGAAGAAAATCAGTAAAGACATAAGGGAGCTAAATGAAGAGATAGATAAACTAGAACTATTGGACATTTTCAGAGTCATTCATCCCAAGAAACTGGAATACACATTTTACTCAAATCCACATGGATCATTCTCAAGGACAGACCATATGTTAGGCCACAAAGACAGCATCAGCCAATTCAAGAGCATTGAAATAATCCCAAGCATCTTCTCAGACCACAGTGGAATTAAACTAACACTTAACAATCAACAAAAGATTAGTAACAGTCCCAAACTGTGGAAGCTCAACAGTACACTTCTTAACAACTTCTGGGTCAAAGAGCAAATCAAGGAAGAAATCAAAATGTTTCGAGAGTTCAATGAAAATGAAGACACAAGCTATCAAAATGTTTGGGACACAGCTAAAGCTGTCCTAAGAGGGAAGTTCATAGCTATACAAGCACACATTAGGAAACAAGAAAAGGCACAAATAAACAGCCTGATTGCACATCTTAAAGACCTAGAAGAAGAACAACAAAGGAATCCTAAAGCAAAAAGAAGGACAGAAATCACTAAAGTTAGGGCAGAAATAAATAACATTGAGAATAGGAAAAGCATACAAAAGATCAATGAAAGTAAATGTTGGTTCTTCGAAAGAGTAAACAAAATCGACAAGCCTTTAGCCAGACTCACAAAACAAAAAAGGGAGAAGACCCAAATAAATTGGATACTAAATGAAAGAGGAGATATCACAACAGACACTGCAGAAATTCAACATATCATGCGAGGCTTCTATGAACAACTATATGCCACCAAGCTAGAGAACCTGGAAGAAATGAATGATTTCCTAGATACCTACCAACTTCCAAAACTAAGTAAAGAGGAAGTGGATAACATGAACAGGCCCATCACAGCTAATGAAATTGAAACAATTATCAAAAATCTTCCCAAAAATAAAAGTCCTGGACCAGATGGTTTTACAAATGAATTCTACAAAACTTTCAAAGAAGAACTAATACCTCTACTTTTAAAAGTTATCCAGAAGATTGAAGACACTGGAATACTCCCTGCCAGCTTCTATGAAGCCAACATCACCCTGATACCAAAAGCAGACAGGGACACAACCAAAAAAGAAAACTACAGACCAATATCTCTGATGAACATAGATGCGAAAATATTGAACAAAATTCTAGCCAAGCGGATACAGCAGTATATCAAAAGATTGTTCATCATGACCAAGTGGGGTTTATCCCAGGCATGCAAGTTTGGTTTAATATACGTAAATCAATCAATGTGATCCACCACATCAACAAAAGCAAGACCAAAAACCACATGGTCATATCAATAGATGCAAAGAAAGCCTTTGACAAAATACAACATCCCTTTATGATCAAAACACTACAAAAAATGGGAAGAGATGGAAAATTCCTGAAGATAGTGGAGTCTATATATAGCAAACCTACAGCCAATATCATACTCAATGGTGAAAAACTGGAAGCATTTCCCCTCAGATCAGGTACTAGACAGGGCTGCCCACTATCACCATTACTATTCAACATAGTGTTGGAAGTTCTTTCCATAGCAATCAGGCAGGAGCAAGGAATTAAAGGCATACAGATTGGAAGAGAAGAAGTCAAACTCTCCTTATTTACAGATGACATGATAGTATACATGGAAAAACCTAAGGAATCCAGCAAGAAGCTTTTGGAAATCATCAGGCAATACAGTAATGTGTCAGGCTATAAAATTAACATTCAAAAGTCACTGACATTCCTCTATGTATGCAAACACTAAGTTACAAGAAATTGAAATCCAGAAATCAGTTCCTTTTTCTATAGCAACAAAAACAATAAAATATCTAGGAGTAAACCTAACCAAAGAAGTGAAAGACTTGTATACTGAAAATTATGAGTCACTACTCAAAGAAATTGAAAAAGACACAAAGAAGTGGAAAGATTTTCCATGTTCATGGGTTGGAAGAATTAACATCATCAAAATGAATATATTACCCAGAGCCATCTACAAATTTAATGCTATCCCCATCAAGATCCCAAGCACATTTTTTAGGAGAATAGAAAAAATGCTACAAATGTTTATCTGGAACCAGAAAAGACCTAGAATTGCCAAAACAATCTTGAGAAAAAAGAACAGAACCAGAGGCATCACACTCCCAGATCTCAAACTGTATTATAGGGCCATTGTCATCAAAACTGCTTGGTAACTGGAACATGAACAGACACACTGACCAGTGGAATAGAATTGAGAGCCCAGAAATGAGGCCCCACACATATGGACATCTAATCTTTGACAAAGGTGCCCAGACTATTACATGGGGAAAGCAGAGTCTCTTCAACAAATGGTGTTGGAAACAATGGGTTGAAACATGCAGAAGAATGAAACTTAATCACTATATTTCACCAAATACAAAAGTAAATTCCAAGTGGATCAAGGACTTGGATGTTAGACCAGAAACTATCAGATACTTAGAGGAAAATATTGGCAGGACTTTTTTCCACATAAATTTTAAAGACATTTTCAATGAAACGAATCCAATTACAAGGAAGACTAAGGCAAGTATAAACCTATGGGACTACATCAAATTAAAAAGCTTCTTCACAGCAAAAGAAACCACTACCCAAACCAAGAGACCCCTCACAGAATGGGAGAAGATCTTTACATGCCATACATCAGATAAGAGTTTAATAACCAACATATATAAAGAGCTTGCCAGACTCAACAACAAGACAACAAATAACCCCATCCAAAAATGGGGGGAGGACTTGGACAGAATATTCACCACAGAAGTGATCCAAAAGGCTGAGAAACACATGAAAAAATGCTCCAAGTCTCTGATTGTCAGAGAAATGCAGATCAAGACGACAATGAGATATCACTTCAGTCCTGTGAGAATGTCATACATCAGAAAAGGTAACAGCAGCAAATGCTGGAGAGGATGTGGGGTCAAAGGAACCCTCCTGCACTGCTGGTGGGAATGTGTATTGGTCCAACCTCTGTGGAGAACAATCTGGAGAACTCTCAGAAGGCTAGAAATGGATCTACCCTATGACCCTGCAATTCCCCTCCTGGTGATATATCCTAAGGAACCCAACACATCCATCCAAAAGGATCTGTGTACAAATATGTTCTTGGCAGCACAATTTGTAATAACCCAAACCTGGAAGCAACCCAGGTGTCCAACAACAGACGAGTGGCTGAGCAAGTTGTGGTCTATATACACAATGGAATACTACTCAGCTGTAAAAAATGGTGACTTCACCGTTTTCAGCCGATCTTGGATGGACCTTGAAAAAATCATGTTGAGTGAAATAAGTCAGAAACTGAAGGATGAATATGGGATGATCTCACTCTCAGGCCGAAGTTGAAAAACAAGATTAGAAAAGAAAACACAAGTCGAACCTGAAATGGAATTGGAGTATTACACCAAAGTAAAAGACTCTGGGGTGGGTGGGTGGGGAGAATACAGGTCCATGAAAGATGATGAATGACATAGTGGGGGTTGTATTGTTAAATGGGAATCTGGGGAATGTTATGCATGTACAAACTATTGTATTTACTGTTGAATGTAAAGCATTAATTCCCCAATAAAGAAATAAATTATTAAAAAAAAACCAATTTAAAATTGGAAAGAAAAAGCAAGTCGGGCAGTTTCGTAAAGCGCAAGGACAGGCGTGAGGACGGGTTCCCCGCCTGCAGGGAAGTCGCTTCACAAGTGGTGAAGCAGGTCTGCAGGTGTCTATCTTTCTCCCCCCCCCCTCCATTGGTCTCTGTCCTATCCAACAACGACATCAATAACAACAATAATAAGTACAACAATAAAACAACAAGGGCAACAAAAGGGAATAAATAAATATTTTTTTAAAATTGGAAAGAAAAATAAATTGAGGGCCCAGGTGGTGGCACACTTGGTTGAGCACACACATTACAGTGTGGAAGGATCCAGGTTCATGTCACCAGTTCCCATCTGCAGAGGTAAAGCTCCTCATGAGATGAAGCAGCCATGCTTGTGTCTCTCTTCCTCTCTACATTCCCCTTCCCTGTCAATTTCTCTTTGTCTCTATCCAAAATAAAGAAAATATTTTTTAAGAAAAGAAAAAGAAATTATTAAAAAGGAAATAAATAGAGGTCATGCAGTGGTGCACCTGGTTAAGTGCCCACATTATAGAGCACAAGGACTCAGGTTCAAGCCCCTGATCCCCACCTGCTGGGGATAGCTTTACAAGTGGTAAACAGGGCTGCAGGTGACTCTGTCTCTTTCCCTCTCTATCTCCTCCTTCCCTCTAAATTTCTGTCTCTAATAAATAAATATTAAAAAAAAAGAGAGAGAAAGAAAGAAAGAGAGAATTAAAGAAAGAAAGAAAGAAAGAAAAAGAAGGGGGGTTGGGCGCTAGCACAGTGGGTTAAGTGCACAGGGCGCAAAGCGCAAGGATCAGGCTCCAGCCCCCAGGTCCCCCCACCTGCAGGGGGTCACTTCTCAAGTGGTGAAGCAAGTCTGCAGGTGTCTATCATTTTCTCCTCCTGTCTTCCCCTTCTCTCTCGATTTCTCTCTGTCCTATCCAACAATAACAACAGCAACGACAATAACAATAATAACCACAACAAGGGCAACAAAATGGGAAAAATGGCCTCCAGGAGCAGTGGATTCGTAGTACAGGCACCGAGCCCCAGCAATAACCCTGGAGGAGGAAAAAAAAAAGGAAAGAAAAAGAAATTGAAGCCACATGATTTGCATAAATGAATTGCAAAAGGCCAAGCAGTACTGCACTGGCTTAAGAGCACATAGTAAGAAGCGCAAAGATCTGCATGGGAATCTCGGTTTGAGCCCCCAGTTCCCAATCTGAAGGGAGGGTCACTTCAGTAGTTTTTCAGGTGTCTATCATTCTCTCTCTTTCTCTATGTACTCCTCCTCTCTCAATTTCTCTCTGTCCTATCCAATAAAATGAAAAAAAAATGGCCTCCAGGATCAATGGACTCATAGTGCAGGCACTGAGCCCCAGGAATAACCCTGGAGGCAAAATAAATAATTAAATGAATAAAATAAAATAATTAATTGCTACCCATTCACTTTCTCTACAATAATATTCAACATTTCTCTTTGTAAGGCACAGAAGTATTTAACATGTGGCATATGGGGAAATCCAAATAATATAGAAGAATTTTGGTAAAAGAGGGTAGAGAAAGATAGACACCTGCAGACCTGTTGAACTGCTTGTGAAGCAACACCTTTGCAGGTGGGGAGTTCAGGGATGGAACCAGGATACTTTCTCTGGTCCTTGTGTTTAGCGCCTTGTGCGCTTAACCCCTGCACCCTCCCTCCCTCCCTTATGGAGTCTTTTTTAGGTCTCTCTTCTTACTTGCTGCACTTAATTGGCTCACTGAAAACTATTGTGCACTTTTGCTTTAAAGTATATATTTTCCACTAACTTATGAATACATGTATACATGTGCTCTATCCCTTGGGCTCTGGTTTATATCTAGGCGCTGTGGCTTTGTTAGGAAGTGCACCACCCGAAATGGAAGTAAGGAGTCCTATGAGCTAAGAACGGCATTACCAGAGTACTGGAGCTGAAGGTTTGGCATCACAGGACTGTCATCCGTGGACACTGTCCAAAATGAAACATGTCGAGGTGGTACCGGTTGCATTGATTTTATTTATTTATTTAAAAAATTATTTATTCTTTTGTTGCCCTTGTTTTATTGTTGTAGTTATTGTTCTTGATGTCATCGTTGTTGGATAGGACAGAGAGAAATGGAGGAGGGGAAGACAGAGAGGGGGAGAGAAAGGCAGACACCTGCAGACCTACTTCACTGCTTGTGAAGCGACTTCCCTGCAGATGGGGAGTGGGGGGCTCAAACTGGGATTCTTACACCCGTCCTTGAGCTTCCTGCTACCTGTGCTTAATCCACTATGCTACTGATTTTATTTTTTTCAAAAAATGTATTTACTTCGGACAGAAACAAAAATTGAGCAGGGAAAGAAGAGATAGAAGGGGAGACCGAGACAACTGTAGTGCTGCTTCACTGCTCATGAAGCTTTCTCCCTGCAAGTGGGACCAGAGGCTTGAACTCGGGTCGTTGGGCACTGTAATGCATGCATTCAATCAGGTGTGCCACCACCGGGCCTGTTCACATCTTTTTTTTTTTTTTTTACTGCAAAATGTTCTCATACATAGAATCACACATCCATCACCAACTTATCAGGTTTTGTTATTATATATATTTTCTTCTGTATTTTACAAAAGTATTTTAGGGCAAATTCCAAACATCATCCCCACATACCTCAGGATGCTTTTCTTTTGTTTTTATGAAAGGATATGCTTTTACATGACCACAAAGCTGTTATCACACAGTTTCAGATGGTGTCAGTGTTTTCTCCCAGATCACCTTGGCTCTAACCATTTCAGTGTACATTTTTTGTCTAAGGACTTTCTCTGGCACAAAGAGCAGGCAAGAATTCCCTCTGCACCTACAGGAGGAAAGTTGGTATATAAGTCCCCCAGGTCGAGTATGGATCGACCTGTCAACATCCATGTTCAGCAGGGAAGCAAATACAGAAGCCAGACCTTCAACCTTCTGCATCCCACAATGATCTTGGGTCCATACTCCCAGAGAGTTAAAGAATAGGAAAGCTATCAGGAGAGGGGATGGGATATGGAGGTCTGGTGGTGGGAACTGTGCGAAGTTGTACCCCTCTTATCCTATGGTTTTATCAATGTTTCCTTTTTATAAATAAAAAATTAAAAAAATAATGAGTCCCCCAGCTCTGGCCTGGCACAAGGGGAATTAACTTGAGGTGTATCCTATTTTTTCCCAAAGTATGTTAATTAGATTAATTTCCACTTGTCCATGGCAATTTTAGTGCAATTTTATTGACTTCCATTAATTAGCCTCCCTTCCTCTTCTAATATTTCCTGAGATAGCCTCTTAAATATACTACTTGAACTTAAAACTTTTTCTCTAGTGTCCAAAAGAACTTAAATTGGAAAACTCTCTGTAAGTAACATTTTATATTATGCACATTTTATATTATGCATAACACTAAATCACTTGGACAATTGTGAACAAACAAAGAAAGCTAAAAATATTACCAGACATTACCTCTGCTTCCCTGAGCAATTTCTACAATTACCATGCAAAAGCATACAATTTTGCTAAATTTAGATGGGCTTACAACTTTTTTTTTTTTTTTGCCTACAGGGTTATTGCTGGGGCTACTCCAGGAGGCTGTTTTTCCCATTTTGTTGCCCTTTTTGTGTTTGTTATTGTTATTATAGCTGTTGTTGTTGGATAGGACAGAGTGCTGGTGCTCACGTGGGTGGCCTCATAACCGAGGTAGCCGCTGCCTTCCCCGTCACCGATTCAAGGGATGCGCGTGATGCAGAAACGAACACCAGGAGAAATTCAGGTATGAACTTCCAATTTTATTCAGAAAAGAGAGGGCTTTTATAGCAAAGTGGAACAAATAAATTTTTTCACATATGTCAGTAATCATAGGTTCCCAAAAGGTCAGTACCCCTATGGGGGGGAGGGCTAAGGAATGATGAGAATTGATGAGATACCAAAAGGTCAAGACAATTAGTTACCATGAAGCAAGAGATGTTAATTATCTAAAGGTATTAAGAAAAACATGGTGGTTAAGCCAGCAGAGTGAGATAAAGCAGAGAAGGGCAGAGCATTGATGTAAGGCATGGTGATCAAAGAACGGAGAAATAAGGTGTGTGTGGGTCTCATTGTTAAGTTACTGGCAAGGCAGGATGATGAAGTCTAGTTTGTATGTGATCAAAGATGGTGAACTCATAGTGAACTTTAAGTGAACTTTCAAGCAGGCAACTATTTGGTTTGCGGCAGGAGAATGAGTTAAGTGTTAGAGGTTGCAGGCCTCTGTGAAGCCTGGGAGACTGACAAAGGGGAACTGAGTCAGGAAAGCATTTCCCTCCAAGCTCTATCCTCAAAAGGGAGAGACTGACAGGTGGGGTGTCTTTTCAGACCTCCATCTCAAGGATGGGGGAGTTCCCCTATGCTCTACCATGCTTTCACATAATCCCACAAGAGAGAAATCAAGAGAGGAAGGGAAGACAGAGAGGAGAGATAGACACCTACAGACCTGCTTCACTGATTGTGAAGCGATGCCCCTGCAGGTGAGGAGCTGGATGCTGGAACCCGGATCCTCACGCTGGTCCTTGAGCTTTGCCATCATGTGCGCTTAACCCGCTGCGCTACTGCCCAGCCCCCGGCTTACAACTTTTTAAGTGGCCCTCAAACAAAAGAATAAAGGTTTGTTCTAGTAATCCCAGAATATTTTGGAGGATAAAGCAAAGTGATCCAGTAGAATAAACAGTCCATAGATTGGGCCAGCAAAATAGCTCACTTGGATAGTGTGCTGCTTGGCCATGTGTGACCCAGGTTCACGCCCAGACCTCATGACACTTAAAAGAGGCTGCAGTGTTGTGGTGGCTTTCACTCTTTGTTTCTGTTGATATTAAAACAAACAAGAAAAACAACACAAACTACTTAGGTTGAGGTTCAAATGTTGATGTTTCCACTGGATAGACTGTATTATGCATTATATTACTTAATTTCTGTTAACTTTAGTTGCCTTATTTACCAAATGATTACAATAAAGACAGATAAAAAATTTTAAAGGCTCCTATTACATGTATATTGCAAGTGCATATATAAACCTAGTGCTTATTTGGGTGATACTTATTTTATCTGTATAACATATCAAATAATCTCTTCTTTTATTATTTATTATCGGATAAAGACAGAAATTGAGAGGAGAGGGGGAGATAGAAGAGGAAAGAGACAGACACCTGCAGCCCTGCCTCACCACTTGTGAAGCTTTCCCCCTACAGGTGGGGATCAGGGGCTTGAACCCATGTCCTTGCACACTGTCATGAGTGCACTTAAATAGGTGCACTACCACCTGGCCCCATAATTATCTCTTCCTACCTTAACTAAATAAATATACCTATTACATGAGTCCTAGAAGTTCATCAGTAATATAATCATGAAGCTAATGAATTAATAAACCTATTGGGAGTTGGGTGGTAGTGCAGCGGGTTAAGCACAGGTGGCCACAAAGCTCAAGGACCAGCATAAGTATCCCGGTTCGAGCCCATCGCTCCCCACCTGCAGAGGAGTCCCATCACTGGTGGTGATGCAAGTCTACAGGTGTCTGTCTTTCTCTCCCCCTCTCTTCCCCTCCACTCTCCATTTCTCTCTGTCCTATCCAACAATGACAACATCAATAACAACAATAATAACTACAGCAATAAAACAATAAGGGCAACTAAAGGGAAAATAAATACATATTTTAAAAAATAAACCTATTAAGAGAACTTTCTCTTCTATCCTTCCTTATTGCCACCAGGGTTATCTCTGGGGCTCCGTGGCTACATGCTCCTAGGAGTTATTTTTTCTTTCTGCATTTTTCTTTTTCTTTTTTTTGATAGGACAGAGAAATTGAGAAGGGAAGAGAAAGAAAGGGAGGAGTGACATCTGTAGCACTGCCTCATCACTTATGAAGCTTCCCCTCTGAAGATGGAGAGCTTGAACCTGTTTCTTTGCACATGGTAGGGTGTGTGCTCAACTGGTGTGCTACCAACCAGCCTACCAGAAGGAATTTCAGAACTAGACCATTTTGAGTCTAATTTAGTAGTTGGGGGGTATCTTACCTTTTTTTTTTAAAGCCCTGTGAGAACAAACTTTTTTAAAAAAACTTTTTAATATTTATTTTCCCTTTTGTTGCCCTGGTTGTTTTTTATTATTATCATTGATGTCATCATTGTTAGATAGGACAGAGAGAAATGGAGATAGGAGGGGAAGACAAAAAGGGAAAGACACCCGAAGACCTGCTTCACTGCCTGTGAAGGGACTCCCCTGCAGGTGAGGAGCTGGTCCTTGTGCTTCGCGCCACATGCGCTTAACCCACTGCACTACCGCTCAATTCCCTTTTTATTTATTTATTTTTAATCCATTAATGAGGAAGATAGGAGAGAAAGAACCAGACATCACTCTGGTACATGTGCTGCTGGGACCTCGTGTTTGAGTCTAGTCTAATGCTTTATCCACTGAGCCATCTCCTCGACCACACTAACTTCCTTAACATTGACAGCAAGCGTAGCTTCTTGCACTGCTAGATATATGCTTTCTGGTGCTATCTCCCTGTATACCTAGGCCCTAATAAACCCTAGTAAAAACCCGTCAAGGGGCTAGGTATATTTTAGGGCAGGTAAAGTAACTCACTTGGATAGTGTAGTGCACACAACCTGTTTTGAGTTCTGCCCTCACTGCCCTAAAGGAGACTTTGGCTCTATGGTTTCTTTCTTTTTTTTTTTTTTTATGCCCGATCACTGATCAGCTCTGGCTTATGGTCGAGTGAAGAACTGAACCTGGGACTTTGGAGCCTCAGGCTTGAAAGTCTTTCTGCATAACCATTATGCTATCTACCCCCGTCCCTATGATTTCTCTTTTTCTGCCTTTATCTAAAAATGTTAGTGAGAGAAAGAACCCAAGTATGATTGTGGCATATGCAATAATGGGGATCAAACTTAGGCCCTCATGCTTACAAGTCGACTGCTCTATGCTATGGCTACATCTGGGGTCAAAGCCAGGTAGATTAAAAAAACAAGGGGTCCCGGCGGTAGTGCAATGGGTGAAGCGCACATGGCACGAAGCACACGGACTGGTGTAGGGATCCAGGTTTGAGACCCTGGCTCCCCACTTGCGGGGGGACCACTTCACAGGCAGTGAAGCAGGGCTGCAGGTGTCTTTCTCCCATCTTCCCTCTCTCCATTTCTCTCTGTCCTATCCAACAACAACGACAGCAATACCAACAACAATAATAATTACAATGATAAACAAGGGCAACAAAACAGAGAAAACAGCCTCCAGGAGCAGTAGATTCATAGTGCAGGCACCGAGCCCCAGTAATAACCCTGGAAGGAAAAAAAAAAATAAAAAAGAACAAAAAATAAAATAAAAACTGGACCAGGATATAGTTAGGGAGGTTGCAGTTTCATGCAGGATTCTAGAATGAGATGCCAAGTTCAATCCCTGGCACTTGTATATATTAGAATCATGCTCTGGTTCTCATTCCTAAAGAAACACTGGACGAGGGTCAGGTAACAGGCATCAGCAGATGTGAAGTAGTGTTATCTGAGCTGGGCCATGGGGCAGTCAGTTGAATGCACACATTACCATGTGCAAGGATCCCAGTTCAAACCTCCACTGTCTACCTGCAGGGGGTAGTTTCACAAGTAGAGAGGAAGTATTACAGGTAACTCTCCCCACTCTCAACTTTTGTCTGTCCTATTAAATATTCAACAGAAACAAACAAACGGCTGCCAGGAACACAGATTCATGGTCAGATTCATGGTAAGGCAGGAGAGCCTCAGCAATAACCCTGGTGGAAAAGAAAGATCAAACTTCCCTAGAAATAAGTTTTAACTCAGTCTATTCTCTTCTCATCATCCCATTTCCTATTGTTTTCCATTGTCACGTGTTGCTTTTAACAGAGGCTCGGTTTCAGTTTTTCTCCTAGTACCTTATCCTAAAAATAAATACGAGATATGGTAAGGCAGGAGCCAGAGACGACCCGAACTGCCCCTGCGGCTACAGACAGACTATGACCCACATAGTCTACAACTACCACCTCTCCAGATTCAAAGGAGGTCTCGAAACTTTACATCAGGCTCAACCTGACGCTGTTAACTGGCTACGGAAGAAGGGCAAATGCTAGAAGTGGATTCAACATGGGCGATTTGTCTACACACCCATACCACCCTTAACACGCCCGATCTCGTCAACATGGGTGATTCTTTTCAACCAGGGAACATCTGGTAATATTTGGAAATTAATTTTTTGGATGTCACAAAGATGGATAAGGTGTTGTTTTGCTACTGGTACTTGGTAGATAGATGTAAGCCAGTAATGCTGCTAAGCATTCCAAAATATAGTCTCTTACAAAGAATTAAAGGTTTACAGGCAGGGGAGGACAGCACAGTCATTACGCAAAGGACTTTCATGTCTGAGGTTCCAAGTTCAATCCGTAGCACAAGCCAGGGCTGAGCAGTGCTCTGGTGTCTCACCTGTCTCTCTCAGGCAAGGTGGTGGCAAAAGGGTTGAGTGCACACATTACCATGCATATGCATATGTGCAAGGACTCAAATTCAAGTCCTCAGTCCCCACTTGGGAGCTTAATGAGCAGTGAAGCTGTACTACTGTATCTGTATCTATCTTCTCCTTCCCTCTTGATTGTCTACCTATAAAAAAATTAAAAAATTGGGAGCCTGGCAGTAGCGCTTCTGGTTAAGCGCATGTGTCACAAAGCGTAAGAACGCCAGTTCGAGCCCCCGGCTCCCCACCTGCAGGGGAGTCGCTTCACAGGCGGTGAAGCAGGTCTGCAGGTGTCTTTCTCTCTCCCTCTCTGTCTTCCCCTCCTCTCTCCATTTCTGTCCTACCCAACAACAACAGCAAGAATAACATTAACAACAACGATTGACAACAAGGGCAACAAAAGGGAAACGGTGGCCTCCAAGGAGCAGTGGATCCGTAGTGAAGGCACCGAGCCCCAGCAATAACCCTGGAGGCAAAAAAATAAGTAAATAAAAAATTATGGACACAGGCAGTAATGGATTTATCCAGGCACTAAGACCCAGTGATAACCCTGGTAGCAAAAAAAAAAAAAAAAAAAGGCTTAAAATGTCAATAGTGAGGGAGTCGGGCTGTAGCACAGCGGGTTAAGCGCAGGTGGCGCAAAGCACAAGGACCGGCATAAGGATCCCGGTTCGAACCCCGGCTCCCCACCTGCAGGGGAGTCGCTTCACAGGCGGTGAAGCAGGTCTGCAGGTGTCTATCTTTCTCTCCTCCTCTCTGTCTTCCCCTCCTCTCTCCATTTCTCTCTCTGTCCTATCCAACAATGACAACAACAATAATAACTACAAAATAAAAAAACAACAAGGGCAACAAAAGGGAATAAATAAATAAAAATTTTAAAAAAAATGTCAATAGTGCTGAGGTTGAGAAATTAATTCTTTTAAGGTTTTACTACTTTGATTGACTTCTGGTTGAAATTTATTTGAAGGCAGATCTTAACACATAAGCTAAGGGTAGGTCTTTTATTTTGAGGAAATAAGGATTACTGTGTTGCCATTTTCTTCACCCTGGTTGATCCCACACATGATACTTTATGCCATGGGGTGAGAGAGGAGGATACAGATGAAATTGAAGTCCAAGTCAGTGTCTTTGCTGTCTAAACTGCAGACTTCTTTCTTGTGGTCGCTGGGGTATGAGGTAATAGCAGTGTATATAATTAAGGTTATAACAAATTTGAGAATCAAGGTGATAGTATCATCTAAAGTACAGCAGACTTCCATGCCCAAGGAACCAGCAGTCCCAGGTTTAATCCCTGACACCAGTGTTAACTGCAGTTGTGCAGTGCTCTGGCAAACAAGTAAATATTTATATTTATATATCTTCAATTGAAATTATAATTACAATTTTTTTCACCTCCAGCGTTAATGATGTGGCTTGACGCTGACACTGAATCCACTGCTTCCCCCCCCCCCCCGCTTCTATTTTATTTGACAGGACAGAGAAATTGAGAGAGGAGGGGAGACAAGGGTGAGAGAAAGGTACCTGCAGACCTGCTTCGCTGCTCATGAAGCATCCCAGCTGCTGCAGGGGGAGCAGGGCTCATACCTGGGTCTTCAAGGACAATACTAGGTGCTTTTAACCAGGCGCGCTACACACCAACACCTAATTACAATTTTTCTACAACTAGATATATTATTTATAGATTCAATATTTTTTATAAATTCAGTATCTTATGATAGCCTAAAACTTTATTTCTTTTGAGAAGCAATAATCTAATGAGTGCATAATACTTTATCAGTAAGAACAAATACTTTCACTTTTATTTGCTTCTTGTACGGTAGTAAATAACAACAGACCTGCTGTAGTCAGTATAACTCATTCGTTAAAATTTAGGTAACTTTGAGAAATTCATTAACATTCTCAGGTCACTAGATTATGAATGTAATTCATATGGAACACAATAAAATAGTCTTTTTACATACATTTTGGAAAGCTGACAGTACAAATTAAAAGCAAATTTATATACCCTGTGAGTCAGCAATTCCACTCATAGTTATATAGTCAACAGCAGTGCATATATACTCACGAAAAGACAAGCATAAGAATGTTTTCCACAAGATTATTCATAATAGCCCACTAGAAATTCCTCAAATGCCCAAAGAATGGATAAACAAAATTTCAATATATAAAATGGATTAATGAAATATTATACAGCAAATGACAATGAATAAACTATAAATACATGCAATGATATGGCGAACTATATCATCTGACAAACTGAGTAACTATTTCCAAAGTTTAAGATCTAATCACTAGAAGCTATGAAATCACATTTGCAGATGTGATCAAATTAAGGATCTTTAGATGGACTATTCTGGATTATCTAGATAGGCCCTAAGTGCAGTGACAGAGGAAGATGGCTACATACTACAGAACCACAATTCAAGGAAAAGAGGTAGCCCTAGAAGCTGAAAAAGTTTAAAAGAAACAGATTCTGCGCTCAATGCTTCCATATTTAGGAACTATGAAACCTTGACTTTGGCCAAATAAAGCAATTTGGGAGTGGGTGGGTGGGTGGTGGTGTACCTGGTTAAGTACACATGCTACAATGTGCAAGGACCCGGGTTTGAGCCCCAGTCCCCCACCTGCAGGGGGAAAACTTCACAAGCAGTGAAGCAGTGTTGCAGGTGTCTCTCCATCTCTCTCCCTATCACCCCCTTCCCTCTCAATTTCTGGCTGTTTCAATCTAATAAGTAAATAATAAAAAATTTTTTAAAAAGAAAAAAAATTTGGAGGCCAGGCAGTAGTGCAGCGGGCTAAAACGCACATGGTGCGAAGTGCAAGGATCAGTAAAGGATCCCGGTTTGAGCCCCCAGCTCCCCACCTGCAGGGGGGTTGCTTCACAAGTGGTGAAGCAGGTCTGCAGGTGTCTTTCTTTCTCTACCCTCCTCTGTCCGTTTCTCTCTGTCCTAACAACATCAATAACAATAACAACAAAGGCAACAAAAATGAGAAAAATGGCCTCCAGGAGCAGTGGATTCTTAAGTGCAGACACTGAGCCCCAGCAATAATCCTGGAGGAATAAAAAAATAAAAAACCAATTTTGGACTTCTGGTCTGCTTAGGTCACTATGTTTGTGGTAATGTGTTTCTGTGAAGTCAGAAAATGAGTAACTAACAAATACAATAAAAGATGAGAAAAAAAACGCACTATATGTGATTTACATAAATTAAGAGAAAGGAAAAACTATACTTTCAGAAGTCAAAAGAGTAGAGATTTCTAGGGAATAAGAAGATGTGACAGGGTAAAATGAGGGCTTGAGGGTGCTCATAAGGCTCTTGTCTTGATTTGAAGGCTGGTGATATGAGTGTACTTAGTTAGTGAGTACCCTTACATTTGCATACGCCTATATACATACATATGGTGTAGTAGTTCTTGAGAATGACTGTCTTTACAATACCACCTATCTGATAGTCTGCTGGAAGAAAGGTTTAAACATATATTCAAGGAAGTGGGAAAATTATTATCTTGATATCTTTTGAAAACTAAATAATAACTATTCCTCAACAACTCTAAAGATTTTGTTTCCCACTCCACAATATTTTTTAAGTCACAAAAATGGACAGAATGCAAATGACCTTAAGTCTAAAAATAAATCCATTCACTTATTTTTCTAACAATACTTAATTAGTTCTGGTGTACCGAGATCTAAGGATTAAAATTAGAAAAACACAATAAAACCATATATATATTTTTAAATAACAGTGAACAAAGGAAAAAGTCAGGCTCCACATACCAACTAAAGGACTAATATGTCTTTTGGGCTTAAATTCTTGAAAATATTAAAAATGGTAGTAAAAGAAATTTCCTGGCATTAATCTCTCTATATATATATCATTGAATATAAAAACAATTTATAAAACATACCAGAATTTTATTGCTTGAATAATACAGCATATGAAATCACAAGAAGGTCAAAATGAAAAATTGCTAGACTTCAAACATATAATACATTACCAGATGCAGTAAAATATTAACCTGAACTCTGCATCAGAAAGAAAAAAACGTGGAAAAAATAGGTCAGCTGTTTATTTAAGAAACATATCTATTTAAAATAGAAAGTATAAGGATGTTACAGTACAAATTAGAAAAGCCATCACATACAAACTTATGATTTCTTGGACTAGACTACCTTTGGTACTTAACACTTACAAAAAATTCCTTCTATCTTGTCTAAACTCACTGCTTGGGAATAATATTAATTTCAACTTAAACTGTAACATAAAACAGTGAGCAAGATCAACCTTTTCTTGGCGTAGGGGGAAGTGTATTTAATACATGTATGACAATATTCAATTTTTTCTAAAACTGCAGAATATGATTATTAAGAAATCTAATACTTGTAAACTTTACTCACTCTCCAGTTAAAATTGGAATCCTGACAGCCACCGCTATCCTTGGGTTTGGTGAATATAGAAATTTAAGTGATTTGGCAACTGACATGGGAATTCTGATTACCTAATACTATCTCAAATGGTCTTTCCACTCTATTTCAAAAATACAAATAACATGCCATGTCTCCAACATACGGATTCCTATAAAAATCACTATCATACTTTATTTATTGGAACCAAATTAAAGCTCTCCTTTAATGAGCAGGGGTTGAAATTATGTTTCATAAAGGGTCAATCAGTTATGACACATTTTCTTAAAACAAAACCATTATTATTATTATTATTATTTTTTACAGCTATCACTCAAATTATGATGAAGACAATGTCATCTCTAAAGGAAACATCAGACCTCTGGGTCATCTAGTCAAGAAAGTGTACAAGTAATGCTAAAAACAAACAGTAAGTAAACTAACCTGATAACTACAAGTTAAATTACAAAACGTCCCTCTTTCATAGTAAGCACGCTTATTAACATTCTTTGCCCCAGCACAAATTTGAATATTCATGAACTTCAGTTAAAATACTAAAAGTTAAGCAGTTGTTTCACCAGTTCCAATAAACATAGATGGACTAAGCAAGTAATACTATTAACAATTATTGGAGGGGAATAATAAGAATAACAATAGTTCTCAAAATTGGAAAGTCTTTGAAATGTCAGAGTGTAGCTCAAGATGAATTATACCATAATAAAACTGCAGTTTTTACCTCTACCTTAAAAAAAAATACACCAAATTTATGTAACTATTATTGAATGTACTCCAAACTAGTTTTTAATGTCTTGTTTTGAGATTTTCTTAAACAAGTATTTTTTGAGCATTTTATTGCATTTATAATATACTCACTTAAAAGACAAAAAATTCGGTATCACAAGAACTGAACTGTATTTTTCAGCAATCTGATCTAATGTCTACTGCATGAAACAACATTCGCCCCTCCCAATAATTTTAACTTTTCCAATATTTAGTTAAAAAGGCAGAGGAAATGAAGATTTAGTTTTCATATAAATTTTACTGTATGTTTATAAATTTGAAGTTTACTGTAACACTGTTTAGTGATCAAAGAATTCACTGCTATCTAAAATTTCATAAACACCAATAAAAATTCAAAGTTGATATTACACTGAATTTTAAATTTTCAAGTTCACAGAGACAGCTTTTACATGAATAGCACACAATAGATGAAACTTAACAGCAGACATTCCTAGAATATCAACAGCAAGTCCACCAAGATGCATACAAAATTACAGATAAGCATTTCTTTCACTGTTTTCTTGTACAGGGAAAAAAACCCAAACATTTATATAAGAAATAGGAACTCAGCTGGTGAACATCAGATATCATCATCATCTTCTTCATCCTGAGAAGATCCTGCTTGGTTGGATGCACTGGCTGAGGCAGCAGCAAGCTGTGCTTGTTGGGCAGCTTGTTGCATTTGAAGCCATTCCTGTTGGGCCAGTTCTGCTTGTTGTTGTCTAGCCTAACATAAGAAAATATAAAGACAAAGAATAGTTCTTTTACATATATCACAGTTTACTGGGGGAAACAGCACCTGGTACAGTTTGCTATCTCCCCATGCTGTCAGCCCACCACACCCTCCTCCAACTGTGATCTTCCTCTACCACAGAACACTAAGTTCTCCAAGGCCTTTCAACCCCTCCTGTCTTCTTCCTTTAAAGGCCTTGTATCTGCGGCAGTGGACTACAGCTAATTAAATTCACACCCTGTATTTCCTCTTTCTTTGTTTATGAAGCCCCACATATGAGTGATGTCATCTGGAATCGTTCCTTCTCTTATTTGGTCTATTTCACTTAACATGATTCCTTCACATTCCATCCAAGTGGTAGCAAAAGAAAAGGCGTGGGGGGGGGGGGTAGATGGTGGCGCACTGGGTTAAGCACATGTAGTAGAGTGCAAGGATCCCGGTTGGAGGCCCCAACTCCACACAAGCGGTGAAAAGCAGGTCTACAGGTCTCTCTCTCTCTCTCTCCTTCCCCTCTCAATTTCCTGTCCTATCCAATAAAAAAAAAAAAAAGACACCAGAACAGTGGATTTGTAGTGTTGGCACTGAGCCCCAGCAATAGCCCTGGAGGCAAATAAAAAAGAGAAAATGTGGCCCAGGAGGTGGTGCAGTGGCTAAGGCACTAGACTCTCAAGCATGAGGACCCAAGTTCGATCCCCGGCAGCACATGTACCAGAGTGATGGCTGGTTCTTTCTCTCTTCCTATCTTTCTCATGAATAAATAAATTCTTTAAAAAGAAAAGAAAAATGTCAGCATTTCTTTTAGCTGAGTAGTATTCCATTTTTTTCTCTGCATGTACATATACCACAACTTCCTTAACTTCTCATTTGTTGTTAAGATATTGGGTTGTTTCCAATTTTTTGCCCACTACAAAGACCACACTATGTGGTAAACACAAGTATGTATAGATCTTTTTGGATGCATTGTTTTTGTGTTCTTTGAATAGATCCCTAGGAGAGGAATTGTCAGATCACAGGACAGGTTCATTTCCAGTGTTCTGAAGAACTCAGAACATACATACTTTAGTTAAATGTAGATTAAGATTAAGACAATTAAAAGCAGTCATTATCAAATTTGGACATTTTTCAACCACTACATAATCTTTGTACATCTGAACTCCTTAAGTAGATATAATTAGAGGTTGCTTTTCAGTCAACCACACAGATCTAAAAAGAGCTTCCAAAACCTGGTACTCTCATAGGTGGTCCCCTTTTATGTCAAAGAAACTTTGACAGAAAACCAAAACAAAACCAAAAAAAAAAAACCAAAAAACCCCCAAAACCTACAACATACTATCTTTGGGTCCTTCTTCCTATGGCTTTTTATTTTATTCCTTAGTGTTACTTAATTATTCTGTCTGACTCAACTCCTAACAATTTTTCAAATTATTATTTTATTTCTTTATTTTTTTAAATATTTATCCACTTCTGTTGCCCGTGTTGCTTTACTGTTCTAGTGATTATTGTTGTTGTTACTGATGTTGTTAGACAGGACAGAGAGAAATGGAGAGAGGAGGGGAAGACAGAGAGGGGGAGAGAAAGAGAGACACCTGCAGACCTGCTTCACTGCTTGTGATGTGACTCCCTGCAGGTGGGGAGCCAGGAACTCGAATCCGGATCCTTACTCTGGTCCTTGCACTTTGTACCATATGCACTTAACCCTCTGTGCCACCGCCCGACTCCCTTTATTTATTTATTTATTTTTTACAATTTTGATGTTAATACTTTTTCAGTGTAAAAGGGTAGTTTTTTTCTGTAGTTTAAATGTTTTTAATTAGTACCTGAGAAAGTATTATACATAAATATAAGAACAACCCTGACATTTGAATTTCTATCAGTTTCCTAGCTTATACAAACACATCTTGCCCTCTATAGACACAAAGCTGTCACACAGACACACACATCTTTCCCCTGCATATACACTTACCCAGGTGGGAAAGTTTAAATTCACTCATTCTTTTAATACATCCTCTATTAACGTAAGCACAGTTTAGAAATCAAGATGCATATAGCACAACACCTACGGTCCTTCCCAATTTAATTTTACCCATTAGGGGTTGGGAGATAGCTCACCTTGCTATGCCTTAAACCCTGACTTTGGGCCTGGCGCCACAGATAACACCAGGGGAGTTATGGTGTGGGGGACTGAACCTAAAACTTTGGAGCCTTGGGAATGAGTCTCTCTTTGCATAACCATTATGCTATCTACCCCCTCCCCCCACGGGGGGGGGGGTTGTCTTTACTTTTTCTTTTTTAATTGTCACCAGGTTTATTGCTGCTGCTTGGTACTTGCATAGCAAACCCAGTGCTACCAGAGGCCATTTTTTCCCCCTTATTTTTTCCTTTTTCGATAGAGACAGAGAGACACCTACAACGCTGCTTCACCATTTGTGAGCTTTCTTCCTGCAGCTGGGGACCAAGGGCTTGAACCTGGATGCTATGCATGGTTATGTGTGCTGGGCAGGTTGCACAACTGGCTGGGTTCACCAGGAGGTGCTGTGTTAGCCCTCTCCTCTCCTCTCCTCTCTATCCATAAATAAGTAGTAAGAAAACTGGGCAACAGAGTTCATTCAGGGCTACTACAACACATGCTTGAGACTTCATTTCTCTGGTTCCATATTTAAAACAAACAAATAACAGAGCTGGGGAGACAGCAAAGTGGTTATGCAAACACCTTTCACACCTGAGGCTCTGACTTTACAGGTTCAATCCTTAGCTCCACCATATGCCAGAGCTGAGAAGTGCTCTGATGTCTGTCTCTATCTCTCTCCCATTAAAATAAAATAAAAATATTTTTAAAAAGGACCCAGCTGTGATGTTAATTAAGCACACATACTACCAAATATTATAAAGACCTGGGTTCAAATCCCAGCTCCCCACCTGCAGTAGTGAAGCAGGTCTGCAGCTGTCTGTCTTTACCTCTCTTTATCTCCCTACCTCTCTCAATTTCTCTGTCCTATCCAATAATAATAAATTAGAAAGAAAAAGATGGCTGTCAGGTACAGTGGATTTGTAGTGCTGGCACTGAGCCCTAGCACTAATATTGGTGGCAATAAAATAAACAAGAAAATAAAATATTGAAAAACAAAATAAATTTTTAAAAGTCAATGTACTAGAAAAACCACACCAAGAAAAAAAATAAAAGTTGTCCTTGAGAAAGCACATTATTTCCCATTAGACCTTGCCAAAAGTAATGCTGTTTCCCTCCTTCCTTCAGAATTGTTCCTTATACATTTCCCTTCATGGTTGGCTAAGTCTTAATGATATAAAACATAAATCAGTTATTTTTGTTCCTTCTAGGTCACATTTATTTGGTGCTCTATTTTGTGTCATAATTCTTTTTCTTCTTATTATTAAATATTTTTATTATTTATTTCCTTTTGTTGCCCTTGTTTTATTGTTGTTGTTATTGATGTTGTTGGATAGGACAGAGAAAAATGGAGAGAGGAAGGGAAGAGAGAAAAGGGGAGAGAAAGACAGACACCTGCAGACCTGCTTCACCGCCTGTGAAGCGACTCCCCAGCAGGTGGGGAGCCAGGGGCTCGAACTGGGATCCTTTTGCCAGTCCTTGCGCTTTGCGCCACATGTGCTTAACCCGCAGCGCTACCGCCCGACTCTCCATAATTCTTTTTCAAACTAACAGTGATGACATGAGTGACTAGGGGAGATAAGCACTGCTATGGCATACAAGATGCCTGGGATGGAAACAGAAGCCTCCAGGTATACATGTCATCCTCTCTACCCACTAAGTTATTTCCCTAGCCAACTGTTAGCATGCTGTATATATTCCCATACCTATCTGCTTTGTTCTCTCACGTTTTTAAAAAGATTTATTTCACTTAGTGACCACACACACACACACACACACACACACACACACACACACACACACACACACACATACACCCAAGAGCACCGGTCTGGCATATGTGATGTCAGGGCACTTCTTGCTTCCAAGTTCAATATTTTAACCACTGTGTCAGGCCACTCTATGTTGTTCTCTTAAATACCTGTATACCTTTTTTCACCATTAGATTTAATGACACCGTTTTCATATTCATTGCTTCATTCCCAACACACACAGGGCCCTGGCAGTATTTTCTAAGTGAATATTTTGTTAAAAATAGTGATTAACTGAAATAGCCTCTAACATTAAGATTTTTTTCATATATATTCCTAGTTTTTTTTTAATTACCTGTCATGAATTTACTATATAAACATTTATAAAGGAGAATCCTGGGAGTCAGGTGGTAACGCAGCGGGTTAAGCGCACGTGGCGCAAAGCACAAAGGACTGGCTCAAGGATAGCGGTTCGAGTCCCCAGCTCCCCACCTACAGGAGTCCCTTCACAGGCAGTGAAGCTGGTCTGTAAGTGTCTATCTTTCTCTCACTCTCTCTGTCTTCCCCTCCCTCTCCATTTCTCTGTGTCCTATCTAACAATGACATAAATAACAACAATGAAAAACAACAAGGGCAACAAAAGGAAAAACAGATACTTAAAAAATTTTTTAAAAGATGCATACTTTGGCACTAAAGTAAGAAAGCAGAAGTATACTAGAGTTTGCAGTGAGTACCTCCCTAATACTTCCTCTCCACTTTTCCAAGCTTTGGGTCCATGATTGCTCAACAATTTGTTTGGCTTTGTATGTTAACTCTCTTTTCAGTCACCAGGTTCCAGGTGTCATCAGGATGCCGGCCAGACTTCCCTGGATTGAAGACACCACCAATGTGTCCTGGAGCTCAGCTTCCTCAGAGACCCATCCTACTAGGGAAAGAGAGAGGCAGACTGGGAGTATGGACCGACCAGTCAACGCCCATGTTCAGCGAGGAAGCAATTACAGAAGCCAGACCTTCTACCTTCTGCAACCCTCAATGACCCTGGGTCCATGCTCCCAGAGGGATAGAGAATGGGAAAACTATCAGGGGAGGGGGTGGGATATGGAGATTGGGCGGTGGGAATTGTGTGGAGTTGTACCCCTCCTACCCTATGGTTTTGTTAATTAATCCTTTCTTAAATAAAAAAAAAAAAAAAAGATGCATACTTTCCCGTATGCATCTCCCAATCCAAACCAAATAATATTGCATCCGCCGATCACAACCTAACCAAAGCAACGACTGCCACCTCAACATGCTTCACCTCAGACTGTGTCCAGAGACTTCACGTGTGGAATGACAACCCTTCAGCTTCATTACTCGGGTGAGACCTTTCCTTTTATAGTACACTCTAATTTCATCTCAGGTAGTTCACTTTCTAACAAAGTCCCATAACCTAGACATACACCAGTTTCTGTGAGAGAGAGCTTATGTGCACACGTATCCATAAACTACTGCAAAATATATACCTGAAAGCAGAAGTACACTAGAGTTTGCAGTTCCAGATGCCACCAGGATGCTGGCTAGGCTTCCCTGGATTGAAGACCCCACCAATGTGTCCTGGAGCTCAGCTTCCCCAGAGACACACCTTACTAGGGAAAGAGAGAGGCAGACTGGGAGTATGGACCGACCAGTCAACGCCCATGTTCAGCGGGGAAGCAATTACAGAAGCCAGACCTTCTACCTTCTGCAACCCTCAACGACCCTGGGTCCATGCTCCCAGAGGGCTAGAGAATGGGAAAGCTACCATGGGAGGGGGTGGGTTATGGGTATTGGGTGGTGGGAATTGTGTGGAGTTGTACCCCTCCTACCTTATGTTTTTGTTCACTAATCCTTTCTTAAATAAAAAATTTAAAAAAAAAATTTTTTAAAGAGAATCTTAATCAGGCTATGAGTATACTTGAAAGAATCATTTAATTGTTACTAATTAAGTCCACATTTCCCAGTTTAGAGTTCAAAGTCCTATAAATTACTACCCCAACCTTTCTCTAGTCATTTTATGTAATAGGAAACTTGTGCTTAAAAAAAAAAAAAAAACCTAGAGCATAAAATGTCTCCCAAACATACACTAGCTATTCCATTTCATCTACTGAAATCCCACTCTTTCAAGTAAAACTGAATACTATTTTCTCCATTAATTTTTTTTCCCTGATTCTTCCCAGAATCAATTAGGTTCTAATCAGGAAATAGAAGTCTAACTAATTTATATAAAGTCTTGTTATCCAAGTATAATGTTGGTAACTAGATAACTGAAAAAGCAAGAAAAAGACACTAAGATATTATGAAAGTGGAAACTGGGAGTTGGGCAGTAGTGCAGTGGGTTAAGTACAGGTGGCACAAGTGCAAGAAGGACTGGCGTAAGTACCCCGGTTCGAGCCCCCGGCTGCTCACCTGCAGGGGAGTCGCATCACAAGCGGTGAAGCAGGTCTGCAGGTGTCTATCTTTCTCTTCCCCTCCTCTCTCCTTTCTCTCTGTCCTATCCAACAACAATGACATCAATAAAACAAGGACAACAAAAGGGAATAAATAAATATTAAAAAGAAAAGTGGAAAGAAGCTAAAAACAAAAAAACAAAAAAAAAAAATAGTCCCAAAGCATCAAATTGGGTAAGCAAAGGAAGAGACTAGAATTTTTTTTTACCAGAGCAGTGCTCAGAGCCTCAGGCATGAAAGTCTCTTTGCATAACTATTATGCTATCTACTCCTAAGACTTAGAAGCTGAGGTGGAATTTATAGTACTGAAACTCAGACCTCTGAAAACCAGGCATCAATTTGCTGGTACTATCATCTCTCAAGTTGAAGGAGGGATCCAAGGTTTGGGACCCACTCTCCTGAGGAGGTGGATACATGTTCAGATGGGTTCTGTATTAGAATATTGAAAAGTAGGGCCGTGGAGATACCATAATGCACAGATTTCAGTGCCTGAAGCTTTGACATCTCATGATCAATCCTTAGCACCACCATAAGCCAGAGATAAGCAGTGCTCTGATAAAAACAAGCAAACAACTAGAATCAATTCCTGCTATAAGAAGTAATGCAGTCAGGGTTAAGAAGCACTGCTACAGGGGTAGAGAGCATAATGGTTATGTAAACAGACTGTTATGCTTGAGGCTCTAAAGTCCCAGGTTCAATTCTCCACACCACCATAAGCCAGAGCTGACCAGTGCTCTGGTAAAATAATAAATAAATAAATGCAGCGATGCTGGGTGGCCAGGTAGTGGTGCACCAGGTTAAGTGAACACATTATAATGTGCAAGGACCCCAGTTCAAGCCCCTGGTCCTCACCTGCAGGGGGAAAGCTTCATCAGTGGTGTAGCAGGACTGCAGGTGTCTGTCTCCCTCTCTACCTCCTCCTCCCCTCTCAACTTGTCTCTAATAAATAAATAGATAAATAATAAATTAAAACAACAACAACAACACTCCCAGGTTGCTCAAAGGAACTCTAAGCCAACAGAAAGTAAAAGAAAGAAGTGTCCTTTTCCTTCTCCTGCCTTGCAACTTCTCTTTAGAGGTCCTTGCTAGCTAGGAGCAGTATAAGGGAAGTCAGTTAGAAAAGCAGAAATGTGGCCTGTAAGAATTTTAGTCACAAAGTCAAACACAGAAAAGTAGATTTGAGGCTGAGGGAAGTTAGCCACTGGCACTTTCCTATACCATGATTTTTCGGTAATTAAGATCTTTTTGTCTTCTTCATGAAAGTATATTAAAGTTAGTGTACCAAATTTACACTTCCTTTATAAGACAAAAATAATTTTTAAGGGAGTCGGGTGGTGGCGCAGCGGGTTAAGTGCACGTGGCGCAAAGCTCAAGGACCGGCAGAAGGATCCCGGTTCGATCCCCTGGCTCCCCACCTGCAGGGAGTTGCTTCACAAGCGGTGAAGCAGTCTGCAGGTGTCTGTCTTTCTCTCCCCCTCTGTCTTCCCCATCTCTCTCCATTTTTCTCTGTTCTATCCAATAACAACGACATCAACCACAACAAGGACAACAAAAGGGAAAGTAAATATTTTTTAAAATAATTTTAAAATTTATTTATTTATTATTGTGTATAGAGAGAAATTGGGAGCAGAGGGGGAGACAGAGAGATACCTGCAGTCCCTTGCTTCACTGCTCATGAAGCAGGTAAGGAGCAGGGGCTTGAACCCAGGTCCTTGCACACTGTGATGTGAGCCCCTAACTAGGTGCACTACCACCTGGCCCCCAAGACAAAAAAAAAAAAGAAATAAGAAACCAGACATTACAACTTCCACTCATTTGTAGAAAAAAAAAAAAGGGGGGGTTATATACATATTAAACTTTTTATGGTAAGAATACCCAGAGTTCAAAATAAACACTGCTTTAAATAAATAAATAAATAAATAAATAAATAAATAAATGTTTATGATAAAACTTGTAGTGTGCTACTTTGTCATGTACACAACTCAGGTTTGAGCCTGGCTCATATTACATTGAAGGAAGCTTTCGTGCTGTGCTGTGCATGTGTGTCTGTCTGTCTCTGTCTCATCAAAAACGTTTATAAAGGAGTGGGGGTAGACAGCGTAATGGATATGCAAAAAGACTCTCGTGCCTGAGGCTCCAAAGTCTCATGTTCAATCCCCCTGCACCGTCATAAGCCAGAGCTGAACACACTATGGTATAAAAAGGGAAAAAGTTTATAAGAAAACTTTAGGGGGTGTTGTTAAAATTTCGGAGGCTCTTGCCGGGCGGGTCTAGCTTCACGGCGGGTAACAGAGACGCGGAGACAACGGCTGGGCAGGGCAGCTGTATTTCTTTATTCAGGAACAACGATTCACAAACTAAGACAAACTAATCACCAAACAGAACTCTGCTGTCTCTTTGCGGCGGCACAAGCACTCTCTCTTACTCTGTAACTCGGGAACTCTCCAACTCTGGGACTCTGGAACTCTCGTACTGGGGAACCCTCTGAAACTCTTCCACTGTGGAACTCTCTCTTACTCTGTAACTCTCAAATTCTCGAACTCAAGAACCCTCTGGCCCTCTCTCTCTTCCTCTCAAACTCAGGAACTCAGGAACTCTCGGACCCAGGAACCCTCTCTCGGGGTTCCTTGGGGCAGGGCCAAGCAGGCCCACGAAATTAACAGGACTGATGCAATTCTCTTGGCGGGGAAGAACTACCCAATGTAAAGCATACAACAAGGGGGCTAGGTGGTGGTGTACCTGGTTAAGCACACATGTTACAATGTGCAAGAACCTGGGTTTGAGCCCTGGTCCCCACCTGCAGGGGGAAAGCTTTGCCAGTAGTGAAGCAGTGCTGTAGGTGTCTATCTCTCCCTCTCTATGTCCCCAACCCTCTCTCAATTTCTGGCTGTCTCTATTCAATAAAGATAATAATAAAAAAAATTCTTTAAAAAAGAAAACTTTAGGACAAGCTAAAAATGTAAATTTAAGAAAGAACTACAAATATGCATAATTTCATGGCACTAAAAATTTAAATAATTTCAGTCTCCACAAATATTTTATTGCAAGGGTCCTTGATCTCATAGTTCATTCAATGATCTGAAAAGAAAGGTACTGGTCTCCCCCGCACCACCATAAACCAAAGCTGAGCAGTACTCTGGAGAGACAGAGACAGAGAAGGGGGAAATCATAATGGTTATACAGAGACTCTCATGCCTGAGGCTAAGTCCCAGGTTCAATCCCCCATACCACCATAAGCCAGAGCTGAGCAGGCCACTGATATATATATATATATTATGTACGTCTCACATTTAAAATGCAACTGAGTAATACATTAAAAAATAAAAGAAAGAAAAATAAATAAAGGGGGCCAGGCTGTGATGGCACACCCAGTTAAACGCACATAGTACTAAGCACAAGGATCAGGGTTCGAGCCCCCAGCTCCCCACGTGGCAAAGCAGATTTGCAGGTGTCTTTCTCTCTCCCTATCTCCTGCTGTCCTCTCAATTTCTCTCTGTCCTATTCCAAAAGAAGAAGAAAAAAAAAGGAAATGGCTGGAGCTGTGGATTCGTAGTGTGGGCATTGAGCCCCAGAAATAACCCTGGAGGCAAATAAGATAAATAAAATTTAAAAGATAAAAGGAAAATAGTAATACAGTTAATTTATTATTTACTTCTTTTTGAAATTTTCATTTGTTATGATTTTTCACTCCCATATACTAAAGGGACTCACTTATAATTTATACTTGACTTTAGCCTTGATACATTAATGGTTCCCCCATTTCCAAGTATTTATTTTTAAAAATTTCCTTATTGGGGGATTAAATGTTTTACAGTTGACAGTAAATACAATAGCTTGTACATGCATAACATTTCTCAGTTTTCCACATAAAAAAACATAAATGTATTGTTATGTGGAAATCCAGATATTTACTTCTAATAGTGAAAGATAGCTACAAATGAAGTTGCTATTATGTTAGTATTTAAAAATAAAGTCTAAAAGGTAAAAAGAGGGGGGCAGGTGGTGACACACCCAGTTGAGCACACTCATTACAATGCACAAGGACTCAGGTTCAAGCCCCCAGTCCCCACCTGCAGGAGGGAAGCTTCACTAGTGCTGCAGGTATCTATTGCTCTCTCTCCCTCTCCATTCCCTCCCAATGTGTTTGTTCTATCAAATATATGTTTAAAAAAAAAAAGATTTTAAAAAGATGTTATAATTATTTATCAATTTCTTTTGTATTATACGTAAGTACTTTGTGATCCAGGGAAGAAGTATCAGGCAGTTGCTATAACTTTACCTCTACTGGTTTTCCTCATGCACAATAAAATATAGCTGGTCCTCACACATATAAAAGTCAAGATAAGAAATGAGGGAAGTAAGAACAAAAAGGAGACAACCCCCACCTGCAGGGGGAAAGCTTTGTGAGTGGGGAACAGGGCCGCAGGTGTCTCCCTCCCTATCCTCCCCTCCCCTCTCAATTTCTGACTGGTTCTAGCCAATAAATAAATAAAGTAATTAAAAAAAAAAAAAGATGGGGAGTCGGGCGGTAGCAAAGTGGGCTAAGCGCACGTGGTGCAAAGCACAAGGACCAGAGTAAGGATCCTGGTTTGAGCCCCCGGCTCCCCACCTGCAGGGGAGTTGCTTCACAGGTGGTGAAGCAGGTCTGCAGGTGTCTATCTTTCTTTCCCCTCCTCTCTCCACTTCTCTGTCCTATGACATCAATGACAACAACAATAACTACAACAACAATAAAAAATAACAAGGGCAACAAAAGGGAAAAATAAATAAAACAAAAAAAAAACTAAAAAAAAAAAAGATGACAAGAAGAGGTGAAAAGAGATGCACACACACACACCACTACAGCACATGCATTGTTGGGCACTGAATATGGGACCTGGTGAAGGCAACTCCTATGTTCTATCTGCTCAATTGTGATTAACTATTTATGTATTATGTACTATTTATGTGATTAACTATTTATGTATTTTTTTTTTGCAATGTCAGGGCCTCCTGCATATGATCTCATTGCTCCAAGCTGCTTTTTCAACCAGATAGTGAGAGAGCGCTACAGGAAGACACACTGTTGCAGCAAAGCTGCCTCCATTGCCATACTACTTCCCATGTGAGGCTGGGGCTTAAACCTGGGCCACAAGGAAGACATGGCACACACCATACTCAGCGTACTATCTCTTTAGTCCCCCAAATAAACTGAAAGACAGCACATGAGCATGGTATTGCAAAAATCAAGCATAGGTTTTGGAGTCAAAATATTTAACTTTGAACTTAGCCTCTGTCTACAGCCACACCACCCTGAACACACCCAATCTCATCTGAACAAATCCTTCCTAAGCAAAGTAAGCTCCAACTGTCAGAAACTCTCTCTCTCTCTCTTTTTTTTTTTTTTTGCCTCCAGGGGTATTGCTGGGGCTCAGTCACCACGAATCCACTGCTCCTGGAGGCTATTTTTTCCCCTTATTTGTTGCCCTTGTTGTTTTATCATTGTTGTTGTTACTGATGTTGTTGTTGTTGGCTAGGACAGAGAGAAATGGAGAGAGGACAGGAAGATAGAGAGGGGAAAGAGAAAGATACACACCTGCAGACCTGCTTCGCCACCTGCAGGTGGAGAGCCGGGAGCTCGAACCAGTATCCTTACACTGGTCCTTGCGCTTTGTGCCATGTGCACTTAACCCGCTGCACTACCGCCCAACCCCCCAGAAACTATCTCTTTTATATACTGTTGTAAGCCTAGGACCTAGTATTGTGTCTAGTAAGTAGTGAATCTCAGCAAATACCTGTAAAATGAATAGTCTCATTAAAGTTTTCTTACCTGCTTCTTAATGTATACTAAAGTAGAATTTATATTATCCATAAGAACATTGAAAAGTATATACATTACCAGCAGAACATGTTTTTCAGTCAATATTTACTTTGGCATCGTTGAAATGACTTGAAATAGCAGAGAATCAATAAATAATAGTCATTAATGTTCTTTTATTTTTCCCTGTGGCAATACTCATAGTGTTTCCTCAAAAAATTACAAAATATAACTTAATTTTTCAGCTAAGGTACTCTTATGTTTAACACACTGTACCCACTAGTTCTGTGCCTCTATCATTAATGTTTTTTCAAATCATCTTTTCTTTGATACCTCATATCCATGCAAAAATCACATTATTTGTGTATGTTCACACCTACCTCAAAGGCTTTACTACTTTAGTAACCATCTCATAGGTTGTTGTGAGGAGTAAATGAAAATACAAGTAAATAATCTGATAACAATTAACATAGAGTTAGAACTAAATGACTGGGGGCTGGGAGACAACATAATGATTCTGGCAAAAGACTTTCATGCTTGAGGCCCTTGTGTCCCAGGTTCAATCCCCAGCATCACCATAGTACTAAAAATGCAGCTGGGTGGTTAGCGCACTCAGTTAAACTCACATAGTACCATATGTACAGAACTGCGTTCCAGCACCTGCTCCCCACCTGCAGGGGAAATGCTTCATGCAGAGTGAAGTGGTGCTACAGGTGTTTATCTTTCTCTCTCCCCCCTTCAGTTTCTCTCTGTCCTATCAAAAGGACAGAAAGGAAGGAAGGAAAGAAGGAATGGAGGGAGGAAGGGAAAAAAGGAAAGAAGAAAGGAAGAAGGTAAGAAAGACTAAAACGGCCACCAGGAGTGGTAAACTCACAGTGCTAGCCCCAACGATAACCCTGATGGTAGTTAAAAAACAAACAAAAGCCTCACTGACTGCTTTTTGATATAAACCAAAATGGCTATTACTATAAAGAGAGAATGCTAAGAGAGAATGCTAATCTGGAAGAGATTACCTGAAGTGATACTTTGTAGTTTTAAAAGGTAACTATGGTAACTAGCATGAACTATAAACTCTACTATTCAACAACAAAAGTACCTTGCTATATCAATTAAGAAACCAGTATCTAATCTTTTCTTAAATAATTTTTTAAAACAATTTATATATATTTATTTTCCCTTTGCAGACCTGCTTCACCACTTGTGAAGTGACTCCCCTATAGGTGGAGAGCTGGGGGCTCAAACCAGGACCCTTAGCCGGTCCTTGCGCTTCACTGTGCTACCACCCATTCCAATTTTTTAAAATTTTTATTTGTTTATTATTGGATAGAGACAGAAATTGAGAAGGGAGGGGGAGATAAAGAGGAAGAGAGGCACCTGCAGCCCTGCTTCACCACTCATGAAAGCTTTCCCCTGCAGGTGGGGACCAGGGGCTTGAACCTGGGTCCTTGCACAGTGTAATGCATGTGCTTAACCCAGCGAGTCACCTCCCAGCCCCCTAATCTTTTTTTTAATTGTTATTATATTTATTTATTTATTTGGAAAGAGAGAGAGCCAGAAATCAAGAGGGAAGGGGGTGATATGGAAAGAGACACCTGCAAAACTGCTCCACCACTCACCCCCTTGCAGTTGGGGTCTGGGGGCTCGGACCTGGGTCCTTGTGCATTGTAACACGTAGTGCATTCAACCAGGTGCACCACCACCTGGCCCGAATCTACTCTTCTTCTTCTTCTTCTTTTTTTTTTTTTTTAAATACAGAGGTTCTAGTCATTGGTACTAATCAAGCACCAGCACCTAGCACCTCTCTTCAGATAAATCTTTAGGACCTTAACTTGCAAGAAAGAAGAAAAATGTCCCCTTCTCTGGCCCTTTGAAAGTTTCTAGAATTTTATTATTTACTTATGCCATCAGAGTATTACTGGGTCTCAGTGCCTGCCTACCAAATCCAATGCTCCTGGTAGCCATTCTTTCTTTTTTTTCTCTCCCCCCTCCCTGCCTCCTTCTATGACAGAGACATAGCGAAAGAGGGGGAAAGGAGAGAAGCAGAGAGAAAAGTCATCTGCAGCCTGCCTCACTGCTTATAAAACCTCCCCTCTGCAGATAGGGACCAGGAACCTCATGCCTGGTAACTTGTGCACTTTACTGGTTGCACCACTGAGAGTATTTTAAAGATCTGATTTAACTATAAAGTAGATAGTGTTCAAATTTTCCTTTTATGACACTCAAAAATTTATATATACATAAACATGTGTATATATATATATATATATATTTTTTTTTTTTTTCTCATCACACCATCATTTTAAATCTTAACACTTATTTAGGTATGCACTGAATTTTTAAATTGTCATTCTGTCTGGGGGAAAAAATAGTTAAAGTAACTAATCAGTAGATCTGTGGAGTATTCTCCCTAGAAAGCAGCTGCTGCAAACATTCACATTTACATAATATGAATAACCAGCCAGAGTTAAATTAGTGAGATCTACACATTAGACTCTCTTACTGACTCATAACAGCCACACAAAGGATAATCAGCAGCCACACAAAGGAAATCCTTTGGGTACATATGTTGGTCTAGGACATGATTCAAAAACTGGTATGACTTCTTTTAGCAAACAGAGCAGGATTTCAAATAAAAATAATTCAAAATGCATTACTTACTTTTGCAAATAATTCCTGTTGCTGTCTCAATAACTCTTCCTCAGGAATGCCCAAGTTTTCCAAACGGGAACTGGCTTTTCTTCTTTTTAGTGCTACTGTCTTGCATTCTTGTAAAACTTCTTTTACTTCACTGATGTAAGAACCAAAGCCCAAACTTTCTAGTGCTAGGGAAATAAAAATGTGAATGAAGACTGTTAGAACACAGATTTTCCCTCACCTACAGACACAAAGTTCTAGTGTCCCATACACTGGAGTGATGCTCTGGTCACCTCTCAAGCACTTATGAAAGAAATACATTTCTAAAAATAAATTAAAAAAAAAACTCCAATGTAACAACATATAGCCTTAGTAGGAAAACTTACCCTTCTTTCTCTTTTGTTCTTTCTTTCTGCCACGAGAAAGAGAGGAAGATAGAAGAAGATAGACACCTACAGCACTGTTTGTGAAGCCCTCCTCATATAGATGCAGACCGGGACTTGAACCCAGACCCTCAAATTTGGTAATGTGTGTACTCTATCAAGTGCACCACTACTAGGTCCTATACCAAAAAAACCATTTTCTCCTAGACCCCTGTAGTAAGTCAAATATCAGTCACATTCTCAAATATATTCTCAATATTTTTTATCTTTGGGTTTTTTGGGGGGAAAAGCTGTAAAACATATTCTATGAGTTTCAGTAGGATAGGTTAAAATAGATAACTGTCCAATTCACTAAGGGGAAATTATGGTTAGCAAAGGTACTCCAAATGCCAATATTTAACACTGGTGGAATTTATGAAATTCAATACTTACATTTAGCCATCAAGTTTCTCTTGAAAATAAAACATAACAGAACACTGGAAATGTTTCAAGTAATGTGGCAGAAAAATTGGGATAAAGATGATCAAAGTTGAAGAAGCATTAATAATCCTCTCCTATTTCATAGAGTAATAACATTTGACAACAAAGTAACACTCTACATGATTTTTGGCTGGTCACCTGAAAGGCAGATGCCATTAGGTATGGGAGGGTCTTAGTGCTGAGCTAAGGAAACTGAATTTGCTTTAGATTGTGGTGGGAAGCCCTATGCTATTTATTTATTTGGTTTCTTTTGTTAATGACTAGCCAGTGTTAATGAAAATACATTATTAGTGATTTTAAAAAGAAAGAAAAAAAAAAAACCTTTGGTTTCTAGCACTGACTTATAAAACTAGTTAATCTGTCAGGGATAAGTAGAATAGCTCACTTAGGAGGATGTCTCCTTTGCCATGCGCTCAGGCTCCAGTACACAAAACTGGAGCATTAAAGAAGCTCTGGTGCTGTGACTCCCCTCTATGCGCCCCATCTGAAAATCTGGTCAGGAGCAGTGAAGATGGAAGACAACAGAAAAAAATTCCTCAGTCAATTCAAGTAACGAAGGCTGCCTGATGTTCATCTAATTTTCCACTATAAACTCTTTGAGGTAAAAAATCATAAAGGTTACTTTGATAATAGGAACTCTGAGATAATGAGCATACTGGGTTTTGTTTTTTTTTAATTTTTTAAAAATATTTATTTTTCCGGGAGTCGGGCGGTGGCGCAGCGGGTTAGGCGCACGTGGCGCAAATCGCCAGGACCTGCGTAAGGATCCCAGTTCGAGCCCCCGGCTCCCCACCTGCAGGGGAGTCGCTTCACAAGCGGTGAAGCAGGTCTGCAGGTGTCTGTCTTTCTCTCTTCCTCTCTGTCTTCCCCTCCTCTCTCCATTTCTCTCTGTCCTATCCAACAACAACGACATTAATAACCACAACAATGTTAAACAACAAGGGCAACAAAAAGGAAAATAAATAAATAAATAAATAATTTTAAAAAACCTTTTAAATATTTATTTTTCCTTTTTGTTGCCCTTTTATTTTATTTTGGTTTGGTTTTGTTGTTGTTGCCCTTTTTTATTGTTGTTGTAATTATTGTTGTTAGATAGGACAGAGAGAAATGGAGAGCGGAGGGGAAGACAGAGAAGGGGAGAGAGGGGCAGAGAAAGAAGCGACTCCCCTGCAGGTGGGGAGCCGGGGCTCCAACAGGGACCCTTACTCTGCTCCTTGCACTTCACAGCATGCTTCACACCACGTGGGCTTAGCCCACTGCACTACCGCCTGACTCCCCCCCCCCCTTTTTTTCCTTTGGAGGATGAGATAGCTGGAGTTAATTAAAATCCAGGTATTAACACTCTGATTTAAAAAAATAAAAAATAAATAAATAAAGGGCCAAACTTATTTCCCTGGGCAGACAACTTTACCAGTGTGTATTGAACTTCACCTCTCCAGAATCCTACTCCACTAGGGAAAGATAGCAACAAGCTGGGGGCATAGATCGACCTGCCAACACCCATGTCTAGCAGAGAAACACTCACAGAAGCCAGAACTCCCACCTTCTGAACCCCAAAAATAATTCTGACCCATACTTCCAGTGGGGAGAAAATGATAGGGGGAGGATGATCAGAGGGGTCTGAACTCCAACTCCATCAGGAACTGGAGAAAGAAAGAGGGATATTTAGATGTAATAACAGGTGTATGTGAGACTTGGAAAGATGTGACCTATTTAAAAAAAAAAAAAAAAGGCCAAATATAGACAGATAGTTATAGAAATAATAGTTAACCCATATCTGCAACCTTGGGAGAACTGTTGTAGGAAAGGAGGGATTAGGATCCAAAATTCTGGTGGTGGGAACAGTGTGGAGTTGTACTCCTGTTATCTTGTAGTTATGTAAATTAGTATTAAATCACTAATAAAAAATCTAAAAAGAAAAATGCATCACAAAAAAATAAATATATAACTGGTTTTTGGAATCAGATTTATTTATTTGAAAGAAAGGGTAAAACATGTCCCATTTTCCAGAGTTCCACTCCTTTTATATGTATTGCTCTTGTGGTGCTAGGGATGTAACCTAGGGCCCTGAACTCAGAGCCCTACACTTGTAAGACAGATGGTGTTGCTCTAATGATGAGAGTCAACCCCAAGCCCCAGAATCAGACTATTTCTAAAGAAAGTCAATGAGAAAAGCTGAACATCTAAAATAATGATATTGTAAATAATTCAAAATGTTTATTTATTTGTTTAAAAGAGAACAGCTTAAAGGGAAGGGGACTCTGGATCTATGCATGGATGTTTGATATTTTCCCTGAGGGACAAATCTCTGAAGTCAGAAGTCATGGTGTCTTTTTTTTTTTTTTAATATAAATTTCATCTTTATTACTATTATTTTTATCTTTATTTATTATTTATTATTGGATAGAGACAGACAGAAATTGAGAAGGGGGAGGAGATACAGATTGAAAACGACAGAGAGACACCTGCCGCCCTACTTAACCACTCATGAAGCTTTACCCCTGCAGGTGGGGACCAGGGGCTTGAACCCAGGTCCTTGAGCACTGTAGTGTGTGTGCTTAATGAAGTGTGCCACCGCCTGCCCCCCTTTAAAACTTCATTTACTTTATTGCATTGTATTTGATAGAACAGAGAGAAATTGAGAGGGAGGGAAAGGGAGAAACACCTGCAACACTGTTTCACCACTCCTAAAGCTTTCCCACTGCAGGTGGGGACCAGGGGCTTGGATCTGGGTCCTTGTGCATGGTAATACTTGCACTTGAAGAGGTGCACCACCACCTGGCCCTGTCAGGGTGTCTTTATTGAGGGAATTCTGGTTTATCACAATTGTTTTAAGACTACAATAATCAATAAGCTATGTTAAGTTCACTTAACTATATTTCACTACCTATGTTCTACCACTGGCTTAGAAAACATGGAATCATCTTCGGAGTACACTAGTCAACACACAAAAAAATGGCAGGATATAATTTAAATTTTTTTTCATTTTGTTAGTTCTACACTAAGGATCTCTCAGATCAAGCACCATCTACCCTTCAGCTTTACTTTTTTACATTAAATCCCTACATACTGTAGGCTACATTTGATTGTTCAATATTTCTCACCAAGTACAGCTTCCCACATTGTGCTGAATTTAATGTAATCAAGGCTCAGATCAAATTCCATTGTCAAATTATTTGCCTGATCTTCCCAACCAGAAGTAATCTCCCACTTATGAAGTCAGATAGATACAGAATTTGAAAGCAAGATGTCACTTGAATATGTTGCTTAATATCTCTAAGTTTCAATTTTCTGTTTCTTAAGTGGAAAAGACATCTATTTCATATCTTCCTACAACCAGAGTATTAACAGTGATTAAGCATGTAGGTCCGAAAGCTTCCAGGGACTGACTTCCAGTCCTGTCTCATAAAAGAAGTTTTAATACAGCACAAAGACCCGTAAGGATCCCAGTTCGAGCCCCTGGCTCCCCACCTGTGTGTGTGTGTGTGTGGGGGGGGGTTGCTTCACAAGTGGTGAAGCAGATCTGCAAGTGTCCATCTTTCTCTCATCTTCCCCTCTTCTCTTGATTTCTCTCTGTCCTATCCAACAACGATATCAATAATAATAATAATAACTACGACAACAATAAAACAAGGGCAACAAAAGGGAAGAAAATAGCCTCCAGGAGCAGTAGATTCATGGTGCAGGCACTGAGCCCCAGCAATAACCCTGGAGGCAAAAAATAAAAAAAAATTCAAAAAAAGGGAGGGGGGGCCAAACGTGGTGCAACTGGCTGAGTGCACTTTACAGTACACAAGGACTTGGGTTGGAGCCCCCGGTTCTCACTTGCAGGGGGAAAGCTTCACAAGTGGGGAAGCAGGGCTGCAGGTGTCTGTCTCTCCCTTCCTTCTGGATTTCTGGCTGTCTCTATCCAATAAATAAATACATAAATAAATGCTATACCCAGGAAAGGTAACAGGGAGAAAGAATACTTAGCACATTCTTTAAAATTAAAAGATTCATATAATGAGAGAAAGAGAGCAAGAGAGAGAGAAACAGAGACAAGCATACAGAGAGAACACCTGAGTATCACGTTTGGCGTATACAATGTCAAGGGTTGAATCTGAGACCTTACACCCGAAAGCCCAAGATTCTACCACTGCACCACCAACTGGGTCACATTTTTCTTTTCTTTTTTGATTTCTTTATTGGGGATTGATGTTTTGCAGTCGACAGTAAATACAATAGCTTGTGCATGCATAACATTTCTCAGTTTTCCACATAACAATACAACCCCCACTAGGTCCTCTGTCATCCTTTTCCAGGACCTGTACTCTGCCCACCCCCCACCCACACCAGAGTCTTTTACTTTAGTGCAATACACCCATGGGTCACATTTTTCAATGTGAAAGACAGATGTTAACAAGACAAGCACGTAAAGAAATCAAACTTTATAGCTCACCTGGGACTCAGGTCACCCAGGTTTGAGTCTAGACATCAGAGCACTGCAAGGGAAGCTTCAGTGCCGAGGTGTCTTTCCCTCTCTCCCTGCCTTGGTCTCTTTTAATCTGGTCTGGAGTGGTGAAGCCCCAGCAAAGACAAAATAAATAAATTACGTAAAATAAACTTCATAAGATAGTATTCTTTAGTTTCTTGATTGTATGTTGAGAGGAGGAGACAAACACAGTTTAACTAAAATATATTAACAGGGGCCAGCAAGATAGCTCACTTGGACAAGCCTGCATCGGAGGAAGCGTTGGTGCTGTGGGATTGTTCATTCCCCTCACGAATTTGAAAGTCAGAGGTGAAAACTGGGAGAAAACTGAAAGGGGAATTATTAAAGATGTTGGCTCAAGTGACTTCTTGGTCCTTTAGCCTGTCAAATATCCTTTTCAGAAAGCCCTTTAGAACCATATACTGGGAGCCAGGCGGTAGCATAGCAGGTTAAGTGCACATGGACAAAGCGCAAGGACTAGCGTCAGGCTCCCAGTTCCAGCCCCCTCCCCCCTGCAGGGAGAGCACTTCACAGGCGGTGAAGCAGGTCTGCAGGTGTCTTTCCCCCTATCTTCCCTTCCTCTCTCCAGTTTTCTCTGTCCCATCTGTAACAATGACAGCAATTAACAATAACAACAACTATAAACAACGAGGGCAACAAAGGGGGGGGGGGGAGAATCATACATATCCTGGGGAACCAAACAGTGGTAGACTGCACATGTTACCTGTGCAAGAGCCTGAGTTCAAGCCCCCAGTCCCCACCTGCAGGGGAGAAGCTTCATAAGTAATGAAGCAGTGCTAGAGGTTGGTCTCTTTCTCTCTCCCTCCCCCCCTCAATTTCTCTCTGCCAGGCAGGGAGGGAGGGAGGGAGAGTCAATAATCACTAGGAACTGTGGACTCATCAACCTAGCAATAACCTGGTGGCAATAAATTAAAAAATTCAACATATCCTCAGGGCTGGGTGGTGGCACACTCAGCAGAGTGTTATCATGTGTGAAGACCTGGGTTCAAAGCCCTAGGCCCCCACCTGTGGGAGGAAACTTTACAAGTGAAGGAGAGTACTGCAGGTGTTACTCTCCATTTCTCTCTATGGGGGGTGGGGGGGTGGAGTGAAGGAGGAAGAAAGAAGGAAAGAAAGGCTACCAGGTCAATGGAGCTGTTTTATAGGCCCTAGAGATAACACTGGTAGCAAAAACAAACATTTCCTCTACGGTATCACTACCAGAATACCACTATAGGACAACATGAGAGTAATGGCAGAGCAAGAGGCAAGAGGCACTATTTTTTTTAAAAAACCAGAGCACTGTTCAGCTCTGGTTTACGGTGGTGCGGGGATTGAACCTGGGACTTTGGAGCCTCAGGCATGAGAGTCTGTTTGCATAACCATTATGCTATCTACCCATGGCCCAGATATCAATTCTTAATGCTATCTAGCACAGTGTCAACTACAGAGCAGTATTCAAAAGTGACAAAGTGGCAGGAGAAAAAAAAAATCCATTTTAAGGTAAAGATTAAAATCCTAATTTGAAAATCCTTATTACAGGTAGATTGTGTAATGCACATTATATATGTTCTTTAAGGAATTATCGATATGGATGACTATGTAGGCAACAGAACTATCACTCTCTTCCTTATTATTACTGACACTACAGCTTCCCTACAATCACTCAGATCTTTTGATTTCACATCCACTTTCCAAAATAGACTGTGGTTTAGGCTTTAGAGCAAAGAAAGCTACATAAAGTGTGGTCCATGAACTTGTGCCAGAACTGCCAATAATGGTTAGTTCAAATATGAAAATTCAAGGAAGCATTTAAGAACCTTCAGAGCAAAGCTGTAATAATGTAAAGTAGTGGATGTGTTAACTAACTTTAATGTGTTAACCATTTTGCAATATATGCCTATACCAAATAATTGGCTTATACATTAAACTTGAACACTACATCAATTACATCTTAGTAAAGTCGGGGGAGTAGAATCTTCAAGACACTTTGACAGGTTAGTACTTAGACAGGTTAGTATTTTAAGTCTAATAACAAAAATTCAAAGTTCAATTTACGTCTTTTTAAATTTTGTTTTCCTACTGATTCATTTTAAAAAGTACCAGAGTGACTGGACTTTTATTTTTTTGTTGTTGACGTCATCAGGCTTCTCTCAAAGGAGAGTATTTCAGAGAGGCAAAGAAGGAAAGACCACAGCACCGAAGCTCCTTCACTGTGGTGAGGGCCAGGTCTGCAGCAGGTTACATAAAGGACAAAGCAGGCATGCTATCTAGGTAAGCTGTCTTGATGGCCCTGGATTTATTTATTTAATGTATTTCAACACAGACAGGAGCAACCCAACCCAACCCAACCCAACCCAACCCAACTTCTGAATAAGTGAATTCCTAGAGACTTTCACACTTTTACTACTTTCAATTACTATTCTCATAAATGTAAAAAAAAAAAAAAAAGGCAAGAAATGAAATACAGAAAATGTATTTAAGATACTCTTGTTTCTTACAAATAATGTCACGATACTAGGCTAATTATAAAACTTTCAGTTTTATATTTTAATCAGTATCATTTAATAGCTATATACTTCAAAATTGTTTATTGTAGCACATGTCTTGTAAGGCTCTTAACTAATTTTCAGTAATCGCAGAGTTTATCCCAAACCATTAAGTTTTACTTATATATAAATGGGGTGACTTTATTTTTACTAGACACTGCTCAGCTTTGGCTTATGGTGATGATGGGTATTTAACCTGGGACACCTGGTGCCTAGGACGTGAAAGTCTGTTTGTCTATCACTGGTACTATCTATCTCCCCAACCCTAGGGTAATTTAATTCAGAGATTTTACTACAGTAAAATAGTTTTTATAGTATAGAACTTGTAGCTGTAGCTAGACTCAACTTTAATTCATTTCACAATGCAACAGAACATGTGAGCTCATTATGTATTCACAGAAAGTAGCAACAAACTTAAATGGAACTATCATACGAAATTAACATACATAGCTTAGAACTGTTCCTCTATCAATACAAACCCTTCCAAACCAATTCTACTTTAAATCAGTAGCAAAATATCCAACAATTTAATTAAGTCATAGTTTATCGGTAGATTTACTGATCAATAAATCACTTCAAACTTAAATTGTATTTTACAGAATGATCTCAAGTGTTCAATCTACCTTAACAAAGTCAAACAAAGTGTGAGCAAGTGAAATATCCTGAAGCAAAATCTACTTTATTAAATGTCTTACTAAAAACATTCTAATCTTCAACATGTGAGAATACTTTAAAATGTACATTCTGTTCCTCAACAATCAAAACTGACCAGAAAAAAAAGAAAAAAAAAAATCAAGAAGATGTCTTCTCTACTACCGTGATTTACTTTTTTTTTTAAATTTACTTATTTTAATTTTTTACCAGAGCACTGCTCAGCTCTGGCTTAAGGTGGAGTGAACCTGGGACTTTAGAGCCTCAGGCATGAGTCTCTTTGCATAACCACTATGCTATCTAAACCACGCCCTCGTGATTTACTTCTATAGACCTATAATTGTAAAAACACACTAAGCGTAAAAAATATATATATGCATACTAAGAATTTCTGTAAAAAAAAAAAATCCAAAAAAACCTCTTTAAATGATTAAACAATGTGAGATTAAGATAATGTAAAAAAAAATCCCCTCAACTGAGGAGAATTTGGGTGATAATGTAGGTCTTCATTCAACAAGAGCATTACACAAAAAGACTGGTGATTTTATTAGATTATAGCAAGTTGATACATGAATTTTTTTTAACTTAGTAAATTATCCTCTGTATACAAAGGAATATGCTCCTTCACTGGAACTTTCTGACTCACTCGTTAAACTGGATTTAGCATATTCCAAAGTTGAGATCCTTCACATACCACCAGCTACAGCTGCATTATGTCAATCAGAAATCTAAATATATCCTACAAAAGAATAAACTCAACCCAAGAAGAAAGATTGTGATGTGTTATTAGATTATTGGAACAATTCTTGCTTTTGTGATGTAAGCAAATGTTTCAGGCTGGTCCTTTGGTAATTTTACAATTTTCACTAGAAACATTAGTAATGCTAATAAGAAGTTCTTTTGCTTCTTTTATGAGTCGTAAAAGGAAATGATAGCTATCTGTGTTGGATAATCTTGCAAAAACTTTATGACAACAATCACACATATAGTGTAAAAATGAAAACTCAAGAGGAAAAAACAGATAACCTGGCTCTCATTTTATTTGCCAGAGTATTCAGCACACTAAAGAAACGGGAAACTGCTAACTTTAAAATCAAATATACTTTTTCCTAGGATTTTTTCCTCTATGAACTAAGCTGGAAATAACAGTATATTTCAAATCTGCTTTCCACACATTATAAAAGATAAAAAATGAATCACTTAATCCTTTTGTCAATACTGGCAGTAAAATATTGGGTATGGTGAACAGGAGAAGCAGATGTACTCTTTATTTCAGAATAAGTTAAAAAGTTAAATGATGAAAATTGGTAAACAGTCTGCCAACCAAAATAACTCAAACCATTTTCCTGATTTCAAAAGCAGTTATAAAACTGTTAAGATTTTAACTGAGTTACTTGAAAAGGCAAGTTATCCCTTCAAATTCAATGCAACTTTCCACAAGAGTAATGTGTGAAACAATTTAATTGTTAAACATGTCTCCCTATCCTGGGAACCATCAGAATATGGTCCCCTGAATGACGACTACTGCATTAATCTCCCTTCCAAGAAAAGAAACTGCTGAAACTTTCAGAAGTACTCTTCAGTAAAAATGTAAAGGCATATATACCATCTATATGGGACTGGGGCCAGGGAAAGTTAGGAAAAAGATTCAGTAGGAAAAAAAAAAAAAAAAAAAAAAAAACCATGCGATTTTTCAACCCAAGCATTAAAAACTTATACCCACCGAACAAAGCAAACTATATATTCCCTATCTTAATGGTCTAAGTGAAAACCTCTGGGTACCTCTACTGTTGTCATGATCTAGGTTCCGCTCTGGGCAGTTTCTCAGTTGTCAAGTCGAGGTTTAAAGCAGGCACAATTCCTGTCGCATCGGCAGTACACAGACCACGGACTAGGACACTGAGACCACTACTAGCAGTCTGCTCAGTGACCCGGACGCCGGCGGTCCTGGCGTGTACGTGCTGGAGAAAAAGCGCCACGAGACCTGTACACAGAGATTTTTCTCTGGGCGCCGGCTCTCTCACTCACCAGCACCCTCAGGGGAGGAGGGTGGAAGCTCGGAAAGGAGCCGGTCACTCGAGCTGCACGCCCCCGACCCTACACGGCTACTCACCTTGGATGACATGCTCCGGTGAGATGGTCTTCTTCTCCGATTTGTTGCAAATCTCATTGGCTTCCGAAGAGATAAGGTGAATGAATTCAGTGCAGCAGTTCACCACCAGCTCCCGGGCATCGTTGGCCACCCGGACGTTCGGGAGAGTCTCTTTGATCATCTTATTGATAGCAGCTCTGGGTATCGTGAGATCATCATCGTTGCCAGATGAGGAAGCCATCGTACCTTCTTCCTACCTCTCACGCCCCGACTTGGAAGGGGGAAAAAAGCCTCCCTGGGCTCAGGTCCGCCCCTCTACGAAGATCTTTTTTCTTTCTTTCTTTTTCAAAAGACCGCCTTCGGAGAGTGACTCCGGGGGCGCTCGGAGAAAAGGGGTTCAGGAGGCGACCGGGAGGAGGGAGCCGGATCGCGAGGGCGGGGAAACACTCGTGCGAGAGGTTCACAGCGAGGTGGGGAGGAAAGTCGGGGCGGGGTGTGTGTGACGATTCTGGGGACGGCGCTGCGGGGTCCGGGAGGGGGAGGCGAGGTGGTCCCGAAATGTGAGCACTGGGAAACCGCCTCCGAGTCTCCGCCAAGGGGCGGGCGCCGCCGCCTACCCGGCTCCCAACGGCGCGTGGCCCCGGGGCGCTGTCCTCGCCGCGGGAGCAATGGACACCCGGCGGGCCCGCAGCTACACAGCCCGCGCCCCCGCCGCCGCCAGCAGGCTCTGCCGCCGCCTCGGCCAAACCATCCTTCAGACACCCGCGCCGCCGTCTCACAACATGTCGGCCGTTGCCGCAACCCGGGCGGCCTCTTGCGATCCGACACGGATCAAGCCAGCCAGGCGCAAGGGGGAAGCCGCTGTGTCCGTTTGGTCCGAACTCAGACGGTGGAAGTCGAAGCCGCGGCAACGGTGGTCCCTCCAGAGGCCAGAGAAAAAGGTTTGCTGGAAGCCTCTCCCGACACGCTCTGCGCGACCGGAAGTTTCGCCTCCTCCCACAGCCCCCCTCCCTTCCCGACCGACTTCCGGGTTTGGCTGGGTTTTTTTTTTTTTTTTTTCTTCCCTCCCCCGCCCCTACCCGCACGCTCGGGGAAGGGCTGCGGGTCTCCGCCTCCAGCCCCTTCCGCCGGTCTCCTTTGCCGCTCGCGGCCAGGGCAGCCTGTCCCTTCCCGGGGGCGACGGGCGGGCGAGTGCGCGCCTTGCGGTCGCGGAGGAGGCGGAGCGGGCGTCTGCTCCGGCTGTGGCGCCGGACTCGGGTGGGGTGCGGTGGGGCGCGCTGGAGGGGCAAGGGTGGCTCCGCACAGCGGTCCCGGCACCGGCTGAATCCTGGAAACCCTCCCCCAGCCGTGGCTGGGGACAAAGGAGCGCCGGCTTTCGCTAAAGGGACGCGGTGGCGTCGGGAAAGCTGCACCCCGAGCGCTCCTTCCGCGTGGGGCTTAGAACTTTGTTTTGTCTTGTCTGCGGCTGGGGGCTGAGGAGGCGAGGCCGGTGCTCTCACTCTGCGGTCTGTCCCCGCCTGGTGGAAGAGGGTTTTTGTTTGTTTGTTTTTTTCCTTGTTTTTGTTTCGTTTCTGGGACACCATCAAATGAAACTATTTTGTGGGCACCTGGAGGAGGAAAATAGAAAGGAAGGAAATAATGACTGAAGAAAGGGTCAGGCGGTGGCACACCCAGAAGAGCACACACATTACCACGTGGAAGGACTGAGGTTGAAGCCCCAGGTTCCCATCTGCAAGGGAGGACCTTCGCAAGTGGTGAAGCAGGGCTGCAAATATTTTTCTTTATTTTGTATTGGGATTAATGATTTACAGCCAATAATAAATTTACAGCCAATAATAAATTCAGTTGTTGGTACAACTGCGAAACACTAACCCTTCACCATCATGCACCAGGACTGAGCTCCCACCCCTACCAAGAATCTTTTACTTATGTGCAGTAAACCAAGCCCAATCCAAGTTCTACTTTGTGTTTGCCCTTCTCTTATTTCTCAACTTCTGAGTAAGATCATCCCTTATTTGTCCTTTTCCTGGTTTATCTTACTTAACATGATTCCTTCAAGCTCCATCTGAGATGAGGTGAAGAAGGTGAATTCTTTTTTTTTTAATTTAATTTACTTATTGGATAATTATTGGATATAGAGAGAGAAATTGAGGGGAGGGGGAAGATAGGGAGGTGAGGCAGTGGATAAAGCATTGAACTTTCAAGCATGAAGTCCTGAAGTCAATTCCTGGCAACATGTGTACCAGAGTGATGTCTGATTCTTTCTCCTATCTTTTTCATAAATAAATCAGATATTTTGGGGGCCGGGCAGTAGCGCACTGGGTTAAGCTCACATTGTACGAAGTACAAGGAGCTACGCAAGGATCCCAGTTCCAGCGAGCCTGGTGCACCTCACCTGCAGGGGAAGTCACTTCACAAGCGGCAAAGCAGGGCTGCTGGTGTCTCAGTTTCTCCCTCAGTATCTCCCCCTCCTCTCTCAATTTCTCTGTCCTTTCCAATAAAATGGAAAAAAAAAAAAAAAGGCCACTAGGAACAGTGGATATGTAGTGCCGGCATGGAGTGATAACCTTGGAGGCAAAAGAAAAAATGATAAAAGAAATTAAATAGAAAAGTGAAATGGGGACAGGGGTGGTTATGCAGAGACTCTCATGCTTGACGCACTGAAGTCCCAGGTTCAGTCCTCTGCACCACCGTAAACCAGAGCTGATTAGTGCTCTGGTAAGAAAAAGAAAAGTGAAATGGCTCAGATGTTTCACTTTTGGCCTAAAAGAATAGTAAACAAGAGAAATAGCACAGTAATTTAAGAACAAACTCAGTACAAAGCAGAACTTGCACTGGGTTTGTTGTCTTAAACCAAAGTAAAAGCCTCTGGGGTGGGAAGGGAGTGTTCAGGTCCTGGAACATAATGGAGGAGGATCTGGGGGTGGCAGGGAGGTTAGATTGTTATGTGGAAAACTGAGAAATGTTACATATGTACAAGCTACTATATTTTACTGTTGACTATAAACCATTAATTCCCCCCCCCAAATTTAATAATAATAATAATAATAAGACAAACTCAATGTTCCAGAGGCACTGGAAGACCCAGGTTTGGTCTCTGACCAGAGTTGAACAGTGCTCTGGTCAAATACGTATTTCAAAAATTTAAGAAACAGTTTTTTCTTACGACAAACTAAGCAAACTCTGTAGTAATTATAGAATATATTAAAATGTAGATGCCCAGATTTGCAGTCAAAGATACTGTCACTAGTGGCCAGGGAGGTGACACAGTGAATAAGGCATTAAACTCTCAAGCATGAGGTCCTGAGTTCTATTTATGGCATCACAAGTACCAGAGTGATACTCTGGTTCTTTCTTCTTTTTGATCTTTTACTATCTTTTTATTTATTGGATAGAGTCAGCCAGAAATTGAGAGGAAGGAGGAGATAGGGAGAGAAACAGACACCTGCAGCTTTGCTTCATCACTTGTGAAGCTTTCCTCCTGCAGGTGGGGACCAGGGCCTCGAACCTGGGTCCTTGGGCATTATAACATGTGCACTCAACCAGGTGCACCACCACCTGGCCCCTGGTTCTCTCTTCCTACTCTATCTCTCATAAATAGATAAATATATATATATAAATATTAATATCTATCTTTTATCCTAGATTTAGAAGAGAAAATGTGCTTGTTTTTGTACCCGAGTTGAGGCAAGAGTGGACATTTAAGGAAGTGGTATCATGTTGAGAGTCGACATAAACATGGCATCTACTCCTCACATTCACTGAACAACTGAGTCTCTACTGTCCTAAATGTGATGTGGGAGAAATAAAGATGAATACAACATCCTTGTTTTCAAGGACTGTGCAATCTGTTGGAAAAAAGATACTCTGATAAACATACAAGCCAACAGTATGCAGGAGGAATGAATAATCTATTAATTGTGTGGTACAGAGCTCTCTATGGAGAACTCAACATTTTTCTTTTAAAGCAGGAAGTGAGACAGTTTATTTGATTCTGCAAAATTGGGTGCCAGCCCAACCTGGGTCCACCATGTTGGCACACACCCACCAGAGACAACTGAGTATTTTTCCTTTTTTTTTTTTTTTTTAAATTTCAACCAATAAAGCCTGTTTATTGCAGATAAGTTAGAGGGAAAAACACAGCGGGGTCCCCAGGAAAATAATTGCATCACCTAAGGATGCTAAAACCATAGGTTAAAAAAAAAAAAGTTAACATGGGACCATCAGAACATCACCTAACAGATGACTTAGTCATTATGTAAAAAGAAAATAGGCCCACCTCATGTGAAGGGGAAGATGCTACCTTTTTAACCAAGTGATCAAAAAGGATCCTCAGGGCTGAGTAGATAGCATAATGGTTATGTGCAAAGAGAGAACTCAACATTTTAACCAAGGCTTGAAGACTGAGTAGAGTTTTGATAGAGAAGGAAGTATCGTGAGACTGAAGAAGAAACACTTAAGTAACTGTAACAAAGTAGACTAAAGTGGGGGTCGGGTGGTAGCACAGTGAGTTAACACATGACGCGGAGCACAGGGACCCATGTAAGGATCCCAGTTCGAGTCCTCCCACTCCCCACCTGCAGGGGTGTTGTTTCACAAGTGGTGAAGCAGGTCTGCAGGTGTCTATCCAAAAAATTGAATAGATGTAAAATAAAATAAGCCTTTTTAAACTTTGGAAAATATTTGTAGAGAGCTTTATTGACTTGTTCAAAATGTATATATATGTATATATAATATATATATATGTATATTATATATATATATATATATATATATATATATGTCATGTTTATTTGTACTTGATCTTTAGTACTAGTTGTTAGTCCTATCTTTTACAATGGAAAAATCATAACACAGTAAGGTTATTTAAGATCATGGAACAAATAAATAGCAGATTGGAAATGCAAACTAAACTTTCTTGTTCCAAAACCTTGGGTCTTTCCAACATCCTTTTAAGGAGTTTGGTGTTTCTTCTATAGACTCAAGAAAGAGTGAAAAATTTTGAGAATGAATATAGTATAAATATTTTAAAAGTTTAGTCTGGAAAAAAAAAAAAGTTTAGTCTGGGGCCGGGTGGTGGCGCACCTGGTTGAGCGACATGTTACTATGGGAAAGAACCCGGGTTCGAGCCCCTGGCCCCCACCTGCAGAGGGAAAACTGCGAGTGGTAAAGCAGGGCTGCAGGTGTCTCTCTATCTCCTCCTTCCCTCTTGATTTCTGGCTGTTTCTATCCAATAAATAAAGATAATAAAAAAAAAATTTTAAGTTTAGTCTGTGAAGACATGTGAACTGGAGAGAGACAAAGACAGTAATTACTAAACTTTTTTTTTTTAAAGGAACGGCAGGGGATTGAACCTAGAGTCTCATACATGCAAAACATGTCCTCTACATATGGACTACTACGTACTATGCTTTTGCAAAAACAAGTTAATGATGATGTAGACACAAGCAAAGGAAATTCAGTAATAATAAGATAGAGGCAACAAATTAGAGGAATTTGGTAACTGGATTTATAGGATGTAGTCCCTAGCTGCATCTGCAGTGAGGTAGGAGAAATGGGTCTACAAAACCAGTGAGTGGTTTGTTCATCCCTACATCTACATGGCACATACTGTGCACTCAATAAATGTTTGTTAACGGTGTGGAAGTAAACATGGATTTTAAAGGCTAACAGAAAAAAAAAAAAAAGGTAAAAGGAGAAAGAGAGAGGGGAGTCGGGCAGTGGCGCAGCAGGTTAAGCGCATGTGGCACAAAGCGCAAGGACCGGCAGAAGGATCCTGGTTCAAGCCCCCGGCTCCCCACCTGCAGGGGAGTCGCTTCACAGGCGGTGAAGCAGGTCTGCAGGTGTCTATCTTTCTCTCCCCCTCTCTCTGTCTTCCCCTCCTCTCTCCATTTCTCTCTGTCCTAGCCAACAACAATGATGACATCAATAACCACAACAATGTTAAACAAGGGCAACCAAAGGGAAAATAAATATTAAAAAAATTTTTTTTAAAAAAAAGGAGAAAGAGAAGAATAAAAATATGTCCAGCAGACTTGTTATGATAAGAAAGTATAATTTAAGAAAACTGAGGGAGAGTTGCCAAACTGGCATGCCACAGTCGTTATTAAAAGGAAACTAAATATAGTGTCACTGAAATGAAAGGGTCAGTAGGAGAAAGCAGAAATTGAAATACAGAGTTTGACAGGCTAGGTGTCAATGCCCATATCCAGTAGAGAAGTAATTACAGAAGCCAGACCGTCCACCTTCTGTTCCCCATAAAGATCTTTGGTTCATACTTCCAGAGGGGTAAAGAATAGAGAAGCTTCCAAGGGACGGGATGGGATATGAGTCTCTGGTAGTGGGAACTGTATAGAATTGTACCCCTTGGGAGTCAGGTGTTAGCACAGCAGATTAAGCACACATGGAGGACCGGCATAAGGATCCCAGTTCGAGCCTCTGGCTCTCCACCTACAGGGAAGTCATTTCACAAGCGGTGAAGCAGGTCTGCAGGTATCTATCTTTCTCTCCCCCTCTCTGTCTTCCCCTCCTCTCTGAATTTCTCTCTGTTCTATCCAACAACAACGACATCAATAACAATCACAATAATGATAAAACAAGGGCAACAAAGGGGGAAAAAGTGGCCTCCAGGAGCAGTGGATTCATAGTCTAGGCACCGAGCCCCAGTAATAACCCTGGAGGCAAAAAAAAAAAAAAAAAGAATTGTACCCCCCCTTAACTACAGTTTTATTATCTTGTTGATCATTATTAAACCACTAAAAAAAAAAAGAGGGAGTCGGGCTGTAGTGCAGCGGGTTAAGCGCAGGTGGCGCAAAGCACAGGACTGGCATAAGGATCCCGGTTCGAACCCCGGCTCCCCACCTGCAGGGGAGTCGCTTCACAGGCAGTGAAGCAGGTCTGCAGGTGTCTATCTTTCTCTCCTCCTCTCTGTCTTCCCCTCCTCTCTCCATTTCTCTCTGTCCTATCCAACAATAATAACTACAACAATAAAACAACAAGGGCAACAAAAGAGAATAAATAAATAAAATAAATATAAAAAAATTAAAAAAAAAAAAAGAGAAAGAAGGAAATAAATAAATATGGGGTTTGAGAGAAGTGAGAGGAGAAGAACTGGAGTCATAGAGCACAGATCTTTCATCTATAAAGATGACCACACCCTTTGTGTGTGGTACAATGTCTATCATTTTATAAGTTCATTTATGAAATAACAGCTGTCACTTTTTTTCCTTCCAGAGATTTTATTCTACCACTCCTAGTAGACATTTTTTTCCAGATTAAAATTTAGAAATAGAAGGAGAAAAACCACAGTAGTGCTTCACTTTGCATAGTGTTCTTATCTGATGACTGAGGGCTTGAATGCAGACCCTCAAGCATGGTCAAGTGTGAGCTCGACCAAGTAAGCTACCTGCTGGCTACCTGTTATGAACATTTTAATGCCTACTAAGCATTTTATGATGGGTACTGTATGTACTATAGTGCACCTGCTAGTCATAATTTATTTGATTATGGACGTTCCAATAAAAAAGATCTGAACAGGGCAGGGGAGACAGCATAATGGTTATGCAAAGAGACTCTCATGCCTGAGGCTCCAGAGTTCCAGGTTCAATCCTCTGCACCACCATAAACCAGAGCTGAGCAATTAAAAAAAAAAAAAGATCTGAACAAAGAAATAAAGTTAGAATAGCAATGTGTGGATTCAAATATCTACCACCAAGACTGACAGGAACACAGTGATAGGCTGTAAAGTGAAACAGACAGGTTAGGAAAGAAAACAAGTAAGCTACAATCAAGGATAAAGGGAAGCTTGAGGGGTAGCTTAGTGGGTAGAGCATGTCCCTTACCAGGCCCAGGTTCAAGCGTTGACATCACATGGGGAGTGTGAGGACTCTGGAGGGAAACGCAGCAGCTATGATGTCTCTCCTACTTTCCATCTATCTCTTCAACTCTACCTGAATGAAAAATATACAGTGAAATTATGTTTGTGGATTTTGCTACACACATACCCACAAAGGTATTTGCACAAATGAAATAAGACAAACTTTCAACAAAGCAAGAAAAGTGTAGGACTTAGGAAGGTGGCATAATGGTTATGCAAATAACTCTCATGCCAGGGATCAGGCGATAGTGCAGTGGGTTAAGCGAGAGGAATAGAGAGAGGTGGGAGACTTTCAGGTGTTGTTACATGACGATGGACCTAATTTGGGGTCAAAGTATTTTACAGACACCTATCTTGGTGAGATTAGAAATTGCACCCATGTGCCAGCAAATGTATTATAAACCATTAACTTCTCAGTAATAACTAAAAGTAATCTGATTAGATAAAAGATCTGTACTTTTTGTGAAAATTTGATGGTTTGGAAAGGGAAATCTAAAAGAAAAATCTCTTAAACAAAGATTCTTTTTTTTTTTTGCAACTTTGAAGAGTAACAAAGTTGAATTCATTTTTTTTTCCTCCAGGCTTATCACTGGGGCTCAGTGCCTGCACTACGAATCCACTGCTCCTAGAGGCTATTTTTTCTCTTTTTGTTGCCCTTGTTGTTTATCATCGTTGTTATTGCTGTCATTGTTGTTGGATAGAACAGAGAGAAATCAAGAGAGGAGGGGAAGACAGAGAGGGAGAAAAACATCTGCAGACCTGTTTCACCACTTGTGAAGCAACCCCCTGCAGGTGGGGAGCCGAGGGCTCCAACCGGGATGCTTGGCCAGTCCTTGCACTTTATGCCATGTGTGCTAAACCCGTTGCGCTACTGCCCTGCCCCCGAATTCAGTTTTTTTAAAAGATTTATTTACTTCATATGAAAATAGAGGAAAGATAGAGATCCAAAAGGCCGAGAAACATGTGAAAAAATGCTCCAAGTCTCTGATTGTCAGAGAAATGCAAATAAAGACAACAATGAGATATCACTTCACTCCTGTGAAAATGTCATACATCAGAAAAGGTAACAGCAGCAAATGCTGGAGAGGGTGTGGGGTCAAAGGAACCCTCCTACACTGCTGGTGGGAATGTCAATTGGTCCAACTTCTGTGGAGAACAGTCTGGACAACTCTGGGAAGGCTAGAAATGGACCTACCCTATGACCCTGCAATTCCTCTCCTGGGGATATATCCTAAGGAACCCAACACATCCATCCAAAAAGATCTGTGTACACATATGTTTTTGGCAGCACAATTTGTAATAGCCAAAACCTGGAAGCAACCCAGGTGTCCAACAACAGATGAGTGGCTGAGCAAGTTGTGGTATATATACACAATGGAATATTACTCAGCTGTAAAAAAAAAATGGTGACTTCACCGTTTTCAGCCGATCTTAGATGGACCTGGAAAAATTCATGTTAAGTGAAATAAGTCAGAAACAGAAGGATGAATATGGGATGATCTCACTCTCAGGCAGAAGTTGAAAAACAAGAGCTAAGTCAGAACAAGAGCTAAGTCAGAAAGATAAAGCTAAGTCAGAAAGATAAAGATGAGTATGGGATGATCCCACTCATCAACAGAAGTTGAGTAAGAAGATCTGAAAGGGAAACTAAAGGCAGGACCTGACCAAATTGTAAGTAGGGCACCAAAGTAAAAACCCTGTGGTGAGGGGTAGACTTGCAGCTTCCTGGGACAGTGGGGGGTGGGTGTGGGTGGGAGGGATGGGTCACAGTCTTTTGGTGGTGGGAATGGTGTTTATGTACACTCCTAGTAAAATGTAGTCATATAAATCACTAGTTAATTAATACGAGAGGGGGAAAATTAATTGTATGTCTCGAAGTTTTTCAAAACACAAACTGAATCTTTTCAATATATAGGCTGTGTAATTGATATGCAGACTCTCTCAAAAGCCTAGACCAAGTAGATCAGAAGCAACCAATAGCACAGCTATATACAAGATACTGGGTACTGTATAGCAAACCCTAACAAAAGGACTTTTCAAAGTTAACCCAATTACCAAATAATGTGATGATAACATTAACTATCCATTGTCTTTTTGAACCCTAAGACAGCAGGAACCTCACATCTCCACTATAGAGCCTCTACTTCCCCCTGTCCTGGAACCCTTGGATAGGGCCCACTTTCCCGTATGCCTCTCCCAATCCATATCAAATAATATTGCATCTGCCGATCACAACCTAACCAACACAATGATTGCCACCTCAACATGCTTCACTTCAGACTGTGTCCAGAGACTTCACGTGTGGAATGACAACCCTTCAGCTTCATTACTCGGGTGAGACCTTTCCTTTCATAGTATACTCTAATTCCATCTCAGGTGGTTCACTTTCTAACAAAGTCCCAAAACCTAGATATACACCAGTTTCTGTGAGAGAGAGCATATGTTCACACGTATCCATAAACTACTGCAAAATATATACCTGAAAGCAGAAGTACACTAGAGTTTGCAGTGAGTACCCCCCTAACACTTCCTCTCCACTATTCCAAGCTTTGGGTCCATGATTGCTCAACAATTTGTTTGGCTTCGTATGTTAACTCTCTTTTCAGTCACCAGGTTCCAGATGTCATCAGGATGCCGGCCAGGCTTCCCTAGACTGAAGACCCCACCAATGTGTCCTGGAGCTCAGCTTCCCCAGAGACCCACCCTACTAGGGAAAGAGAGAGGCACACTGGGAGTATGGACCGACCAGTCAACGCCCATGTTCAGCAGGGAAGCAATTACAGAAGCCAGACCTTCTGCCTTCTGCAACCCACAATGACCCTGGGTCCATGCTCCCAGAGGGATATAGAGAATGGGAAAGCTATCAGGGGAGGGGATGGGATATGGAAATTGGGTGGTGGGAATTGTGTGGAATTGTACCCCTCCTACCCTATGGTTTTGTTAATTAATCCTTTCTTAAATAAAAAATAAAAAATAAAGAAGAAAAAAAAAAGTAGAACCTGAAATGGATTTGACATATCGCACCAAAGTAAAAGACTCCGGGGTGGGTGGGTGGGGAGAATACAGGTCCATGAAGGATGATAGAGGACCTAGTGGGGGTTGGTTGTATTGTTATATGGGAAACTGGGGAATGTTATACATGTGCAAACTATTGTATTTACTATTGAATGTAAAACATTAATTCCCCAATAAAGAAATTTAAAAAAAGGATGACAGAGGACTTAGTGGGGGTTGTACTGTTATATGGAAAACTGAGTAATGTTATGCATGTACAAAGTATTATTGTATTTACTGTCAAATGTAAAACATTTATTCCCCAATAAAGAAATTTTAAAAAGAAAAAAAAAGATGCAGGCCAAGATACTAGAACACAGAGGAGTCTCATGTATTAAGTTGGAGGTGAATGCTCTAGGATGCTAAGGGGGTGGGTTAGTGTTCCATTAAGTTGTTCGTGGGCTCAGGCATCTTTCAGTCTTTTTTTCCTCTGCCATTCAGTAGAGTATTATTCTCATTTATATGTCCAAGTTGGGTTTGAATATCAGATGGTAGGAGGGAGAAAAAGATACTGGGTGACAAGCAGTCTCCTTGTTTTAATTGGGGACTAATGGTTTACAGTACAGTTGTTGACACATGGGTAAAATTTCTCATCTCACCATGATAGATAGGTGTCTGCAAAATACCCTCACCCCCAGCCAAGGTCCCTTTCTACCATCATACACCAGGATGCCAAACCTCTCTTCCTCTCTTCTTCCTGTCCTTGATTCCTTCCCGCCCCTCCCTCCCCAGAGTCCTTTAATTTAGTGCAATACACCAAAACCAGTCCAAGTTTTACTTTGTGTTTTCCCTTTCTGTTCTAGTCTCTTATGTTCTGCCCATGAGTGATATATCCCATATTCACCCTTCTCTCTCTCTTTTTCACTTAACATCATTCCTTCTTTTTCATAGCAGCACACTTTGTAATAGCCCAAGCTATTAAGTAAAGGATGTGAAAGTTGCAAATCTTGTAATCCAGTGGTAAAAACTTCTTTTCATGGTCACACTTGATAGCAAGGGCATCTGGAAATTTAGTCAGCTTGGGCTATGGATTAACTAAAACTCAGTTATCATGGAAAGAAAGGAAAATGGATTTAAGGAACAACTGGTTGCTCTATTGACATGTAGGCACACACTGCTAATAGAAATTAACTAGGTTCAGTTTATTTCTTATTTCTTATGTATAACCTATATATTCCTCTACCTTTTTTTTTTTTATCTGTCTACTTAGTTTTCATGAGAAGCAGAAACAGAGAGGTGAGAACACTGCTCAGTTCTATATGGTGGTATGGCCTCTAGGGTTTGAGGAATGCAAATCAGGTGTACTATACCAATGACTAGGTTTGGTTTTTTGGAAAGAATTTTGGCAATATGCGTCAAGAATCAGTTCAGTCAGCCTGTGCATTATTTTAAGAGGAATTATTCTAAGAAGACATAATATATGCATGGAGTTTAGATTTTAAGGATGCTTATTGCTGAGTAATGTTAACAGAAAAACAAAAGCCTAAGTATCTCATTGCTTATTGTAGAAGAACACCTTATATAAGTTCCTGGATACAAAGTAACAGTATCTTCATAGCTGCTGGGCCAGGCACCATTCTATGCTTTATTTGTAGCCACCAGACATTAATTGCCCACCATAGCCTAATCCTTCTCTCTCTCTCTCTCTTTAGCTTGTGGCCTTTATTTAGCTTGTGGCATTCCTGATGAAGGCGGCTGATTTTGCCATTCTCATCCACCTTATAGTATTTCAGAACTGCCAGCTTAACCTTCTTCCTCTTATGCTTATTTTTCTTGGGAGTGGTGTAAGATTTCTTCTTCCTTTTCTTAGCAGCACCATGAAGTCTCAAAACAAGATGAAGTGTGGACTCCTTTTGAATGTTTTAGTGTGACAGAGTAGACCCGTCTTTCAGCTGTATGCCAGCAAAAATCAGTCTTTGCTGGTTAGGAGGAGGAATGTCTTCTTTATCCTAGATCTTGGCTTTCACATTCTCTGTAGTATCTGAGGGTTCGACCTCTAGTGTGATTGTCTTCCCAGTGAGGGTCTTCATGAAAATCTGCATCTCAGCAGCGGCTCCACTGCAGATGGCGGCCCGGAATGTTGCTCTCTTTTACCAGAGCATTGCTCAGCTCTGATTTATGGTGGTGCGTGGGGATTGAACCTGGGCCTTTGGAGCCTCAGGCATGAGAGTCTCTTTACATAACCATTATGTAAATAATGGGATGCATTGGATCGGCCTTCTCGTGGTGCATCCCGTGAGTACCCATTCATTGGGGAAACTGACGATCCTTCCTAGCCTACTGAATCCACATGGATCCCAGTCACTTTCAAAGCCAGCAACAAGCAGCTCCTGACAGCTTTCAACCTGACGCTGTTGACTGGCTACGGAAGAAGGGCAAACGCTAGAAGAAGAAGAAGAACCATTATGTTATCTACCCCTACCCGCTTCTCTAAAACTGTTATATGTACTATTTCATTTAGTCTTTCATTCAAAGCAGGTGATAACATATTAATAAACGGATAATCATAGAGCTTAAGGAGCTTGTTTAAGGTCAAACACCAAGTAAAGATTGTATTTGAATTCAGTTCTTTTCTCTCTGATTCATGTATATTTCCTCATTTGACATGCCCAGCAATATTAACAAGTAGGGGACCAAGATATATCTCACTGGACAGGGTACATGCCTTACCATGCATACAGTCCCAGTTCAGACTCCAGCACCATGGGAGTGCCATGACACCAGGAACAGCTTCAGTGCTGTGGTGCTCTCTGTCTGAACGAAAAAAGTCAGCAAGGGAGTCGTGAAATTGCACGTCTGAGGTTCTTTCTTCTCAAAAAAAAAAAAAGAAAAGTTTGCCAAGTGAAACACATTGCCAAGGAAAGAATAGTGTACACACCTCAGGATGGCCCTGGAGGATAAAACTGTCTCACCAGAAGAGGTTCATGAGGTCAGACTATCTAGTTCAGGATTCGTGAGAAGGTTTATGCTTACAAATAGTAGAAATTAATCTGAAAAACTTTAAGTAGGGAAAGCTAAAATTATAAGTAGAGTGTCTCACTTAGCCAAAGTCAGGAATGCAAGTAGCCAGATGTTATAAGGGCTGGAATTGGAGCTGGAAGGTCATTGTTTTCCACTGCATCCGGCTTTCAAGATGTATGACAGATGGCAACCACACTCTCCAAATTTATTTATTTATTTGTTTGTTTGTTTATTTTATTGCCTCCAGGGTTATTGCTGGGGCTCTGTGCCTGCAAATCCACTGCTTCTGAAGGCCATTTTTCCCCCTTTTGTTACTCTTGTTGTTTATTGTTGTTGTTATTGGATAGGACAGAGAGAAATTGAGACAGAAGGGGAAGACGGGGGAAAGACACCTGAGGACCTGCTTCATCACTTGTGAGGCAACCCCCCTTCAAGTGAGGAGATGGGGGGCGGGGCTCGAACCGGGATCCTTATGCTGGTCCTTGCGCTTTGTATCATGTGCGCTTAACCTGCTGTGCTACCGCTCGGCCCCCTCCAAATTTACTTCTATAGACATAGAAGGACTTTTTTGTTGTTGTTTTTGTTACTGATGTTGTTGTTGTTGGATAGGACAGAGGGAAATAGAGAGAGGAGGGGAAGACAGAGAAGGGGAGGAGAAAGATACCTGCAGACCTGCTTCACTGCTTGTGAAGCGACTCCCCTGTAGGTGGGGAGTGGGGGGCTAGAACCGGAACCCTGATGCCTGTCCTTGTGCTTTGCGCCACCTGCGCTTAACTCACTGTGCTACCGCACGACTCCTGGAAAGACTCTTTTTCTCTCCTTTCATCCTCACTTCCAGATTATCTGGGCAGGGACTCTGCTCAGCTTTCGTCTGCAGTTCTTCCCAAGTTCAGTCACAGTCACCAGAGGCTGTATAATGTACCCAGGTATGCAGTTGGTCAAGGCTCAGCTAGAAGGTTCACTGAGAATTATCAAGATGGCCCGAAATGTGCCCACTTTCCAAGGATCTATAAAACCTTGTGGATATCCTGGAAGAATTATGTTCCTCCTTTGAAGAAAGCCAGGGGGCAGCCAGAAATGTGATTATCTGTAGTGACATAGGCACACCACCTTGAAGCATTTCTTAGATCAATTGGCCACACTACCACTTGAAGCATTTCTTGACCTTGGAGATCAAAGGAAAAAGAGTTGTAGAGTTTTAGAGTGTTTTGATATATGTCCTATTTGTGGTGGTCTGACTGTTTATAGGAGACCTTTCAGAACTTCTTTCAGGGCAGGCTTGGTGATGGTTGCTTCCTTCAACTGTTGCTTGTCTGAGAAGGTTTTGATGCTTCCATCTAGTCTGAATGACAATCTAGCAGGATATAGTATTCTTGGCTGAAAGCCTTTCTCATTGAGCACTCGATAGATATCTTGCCATTCTCTTCTGGCCTGTAGTGTTTGTATGGAGAAGTCTGCTGCTAATCTTATGGGTTTTCCTTTGTAGGTGACTCTTTGTTTTTCTCTTGCAGCCTTGAGGATCCTTTCTTTATCCTTATTCCTTTCCAATCTAAGTATGACATGTCTTGGTGTCTTTAGGTCTGGGTTAATTCTGTTTGGGACCCTCTGGGCTTCTTGAATCTTTATGTCTTTGGTGTTGTCTAGACTAGAGAAATTTTCAGCTATTATGGCCTGGAGAACACTTTCTTCCTCCCCTTCTCTTTCTTCCTCTGGTAAGCCAATAATGCATATATTGTTTCTTTTGAAGTCATCCCATAGGACTCTGTTGTTGTTTTCAGCATCTCTTAATCTCTTTTTGAGATCTCTTACTTCTTTTTTTGTTGTCTCTAATTCATCCTCAATTTTGCTAATTCTGTCTTCAGCCTCATTGATTCTATTCTCTCTGCCCTCTACTGCTTTCTGGAGTTCATCTATTTTGTTGCCCTGCTGTGATACTGTTTTAGCTTGTTCAGCTAGTTGCCTTCTTAGCTCAGAGATTTCAGCTTTCAGCTCTCTAATAACCATGAGATAATTAGAATTTTCTTCCATATTCTCATTTGTTGTTCCTGCATTTCTGATTACAATTTTTTCAAATTCTTTACTCACTCCTGTTATTATTTCCTTAGCTAGTGTTTGGATGTTGAACTTGTTGTTTTGTGCTTCACCCTCTGGAGGACTTGTAGCTGGACTCTTGTCCTGGTTCGAGTCTCCAATATTTTTTCTTGTTGTTTTAACCATTTTAAATAAGTTAACAGTTTTTTCAATCCCTGAGTTGGAGTTCAGTGGTGTAAAAGCCTTTTTTTTTTCCCCCTGTAGGCTATGGGAGCCTGAGGGCTTTTAAACTATCAATAGGCTTCTTAGCTTAATCACTGACTCCTGACCAAGAGATAAAGCAGGGTGTGGCAGAGATAATCCAGTGGTTATGCAAAGAGACTTTCACAGCCCCTCAGCTATGCCACCGAGGTATAGGTCTTCTGAGTTTCCCGGTTAGATCTCTGTCCCCTGGTGTCCCTCCCTGTTGCTGCTCCAGATTCTGAGGGTAGTAGCAATGGAGACTCAGAGTTGCACTTGGTGAATCTCTGGGGAGTCCTTTCCTCCCTTCAGCTGTCCCCTTGTTGGTGGAGCAGACTGAAGGTGGTGTCTCCACTGACAAACTGTCGAACTGTTAGCAGTCACTTAATCTCTTCTTAGGTCCCTCTCTCCTCTCTGTCACCAGCCACGCGTGTTTGTACTCACGGGTGATTTACTGGGTTTCTGTGGTCATTCTAGTCCTGTCTTGTTTCGGTCCGGGTGGTCTCCTTTGGTATTCCTAGTTGATCCAGGAGAGGAGAGGAGAGGAGAGAAAGCGATCTGCTGCTCATAGCTCCGCCTCTGGAAGTCGAATCCAGGAAAAAGAGTTGTAAGACACAAAAAACAACAAAAGCAGGCGAATACTTTTTTTTCTTTTTCAGTCCAAAAGGTATATTTGAAAAATACAAATAGGGAGTCAGGCGGTAGCGCAGCGGGTTAAGCACACGTGGCGCAAAGCGCAAGGACCAGCGTAATCCCGGGTTAGAGCCCCCACCTGTAGGGGAGTTGCTTCACAAGCGGTGAAGCAGGTCTGCAGGTGTCTCTCTTTCTCTCCCCCTCTCTGTCTTTCCCTCCTCTCTCCATTTCTCTCTGTCCTATCCAATAACAACAAGGGCAACAAAAGGGAATAAATATTTTTTTTAAATCTAACTTTAAAAAAAATACAAATAATTAGGGGGTGGGGCGGTGGCATAACAGGTTAAACACACAAGCCACAAAGCACAACAACTGGCTTAAGGATCCCTATTCGAACTCCCCGCTCCCCACCTGCAGGGGGGTCGCTTCACAAGAGGTGAAGCAGGTCTACAGGTGTCTATGTTTCTCTTCCCTTCTGTCTTCCCTCCTCTCTCGATTTCTCTCTGTCTATCCAACATCAATAATAGCAATAACAACAACAACAAGAATAAGGGTAACAAAAATGGGGGGTATGGCCTCCAGAAGCAGTGAATTTGTAGTGCAGGCACCCAACCCAACCAATAACCGTGGAGGAAAAAAAAAAAAAAAGGCCCGGGAGGTGACACAGTGAATAGAGCATTGTACCTCAAGCATAAGGTCCTGAGTTCGATCCCCGGCAAGTAGTACCAGAGTAATGTCTGGTTCTCTCTCTCTCCTCTTCCATCCATCTCATTAATAAATAAATAAAATCTTTAAAAAAAAAAAAAAGAAAAGAAAAGCTCATGAGTTGGGCGGTAGTGCAGCTGGTTAAGCACACTTGGTGCAAAATGCAAGGACCAGCCTAAGAATCCGGGTTCAAGCCCCCGGCTCCCCACCTGCAGGGGAGTCGCTTCACAGGCGGTGAAGCAGATCTGCAGGTGTGTTTCTCTCCCCCTCTCTGTCTTCCCCTCCTCTCTCCATTTCTCTCTGTCCTATCCAACAACAATAAGGACAACAACACTAATAACAACAAAAATGATAACAAGGGCAACAAAAAGGGGAAAATGGCCTCCAGGAGCAGTGGATTTGTAGTGCAGGCACCGAGCCCCAGCAATAACCCAGGAGGCAAAAAAAACATTAAATTAAATTAAAAATGTTTTTTAAAAAAATCCTGTCACTCTATGCTATGGGAAGAACATTTTGGAGAGACAGTGGCCACACCCAAGAACTGGCAAAAGTCATTTTGCGAAGAGGATTTATTTACTTATTTTTAATCTTAATTAACTAATTTTTATTTAATTTTTTATTTATAAAAAGGAAATATTGACTAGACCATAGGATAAAAGGGATACAACTTCACACAATTCTCACCGCCAGAACTCCGGATCCCATCCCCTCCCCTGATAGCTTTCCTATTCTTTAACCCTCTGGGAGTATGGACCCAAGGTCATTGTGGAATGCAGAAGGTGGAAGGTCTGGCTTCTGTAATTACTTCCCTGCTGAACATGGGCATCAATCCATACTCCCAGCCTGTCTTTCTCTTTCCCTAGTGGGGAAGGGCTCTGGGGAAGCGGAGATCCAGGACACATTGATGGGATTGTTTGTCCAGGGAAGTCTGGTCAGCATCATGGTAGCATTTGGAACCTGGTGGTTGAAAATAGAGTTAACATACAAAGCCAAACAAATTGTTGACCAATCATGGACTTAAAGGCTGGAATAGTACAGATGAAGAGTTGGGGGAGTCTCCATTTTGTAGATAGCTAGTAGGCATATTTTATGTAGATTCCAAAGGGCCTGTGGCTATACTAGTGGTTTTTTTTTGTTTGTTTGTTTTTTTGCCTAAGCCTGAAATCTGATATGCAAGTGGATCCTAATTATTGTCTGGGGAGGTGATGTCATGGCTGGCAGAAGGACCAGAAAGCTGGATCAGGGAAGAGAGTAGCTCCCAAATATGGGAAAGATATATAAATATTGTTGACTGTAAACCCCATTTATTTGATTTGGTCTGGGGCCCATATTCAGCTTAGGAGCCTATGTGACCTCTGCATCCCTGTAGATCTGAGCTCACATTCTGTGGTCATGAGTAGGAACATTCCAAGCTGCCCCAATATCAGGACCCATCTTCCTCTGGTGTAGCATAGAGTAAATTGTCCAGCTTCCCTTCGGAGGACGGAACATTCTCTACCATTGTTGATCCCATTGATTTTTTTTTTTTTTTAACAAAAGCACTGCTCAGCTCTGGCATATAGTGGTTCCAGGGACTGAACCTGAGACCTCAGAGGTTCAAGCATGAGAGTCTTTTGCATAACCATTATGCTTATTCCCCTCCTGGAGAATTGAATTGTTAATGATACCGTTGATAAAGAATTAGCACATAAAATAAAATTTAGGTAGGTTTCAATTTAAATCTCTTCAAATGGTTTTAAGGAATTATTTCTCATTTCCCCCAGACTACTTCAAAAGCGTCTGCTCTGAACTTCCACAGGGTTATAGAGATTGCATAGGTCATACCAATATTAATATTTTTTATTTCTCTAAAATTCAATTTTAACTGAGCATTCTTTTGCTTGTTTTTTTTTATCCTCACTACCAGAGTTTCACTTCTCCAAGTCTGCTTCATCTAGCTAGAGATAGAGAAACAGAGAGACAAAGGTAAAGAGAGAGAGAGAGATACCACAATATCAAAGCTTCACCCTGTTAGATAGGGGCCAGGTTCAAACCTAGGATGTGCACATGTCAAAACACACTATCCAGATGAACCTTCTTACTGACACCAGCGTATATATCTTAGAAGATCCTGAGATCAAAACAGAGTGGATTACATAGAAGATTAATCAATTTTGGATTTTATTAATGCAAGGAAAGAAGACATCATATTAGACTATATCAGAGATAACTCCTCTTAGCTTTACTGGCTTCTCTTTGAGGAGAAATATAGACACATACTCCCAGTTAATTCTAATTATGGTTTGTTGATATATGCTACAACTCTGCTGAAATTAAGTGTCTAGTGCACTATTTATAGTTTTCACTCTATAGTAAGACTCAGCCTGTCCCAGCTATTTACAGTCAGTGTTATAAAAAGCCCTCCTGATATTGTGATACACGCACATAAGTGGAGGAAACAGGAGGCTGCGTGGTGGTGTATCTGGTTGAGAACACATGCTACTATGTGCATGTGTTCAACACCTCAGTCTCCACCTGCATGGGGAAAGTTTCACATGCAGGTGAAGCAGTGCTGCAGGTGTTTCTATGTCTCTCTCCCTCTCTACTGTCCCCTCCCCTCTCAATTTCTCTCTATATCTAACCAATAAATAAAATTTAAAGAGGAAAAAAGCAATACATTAAAAAAATGACTGAATCAGATGTAGCTATAAGGCTGTGTGTGTGTGTGTGTGTGTGTGTGTGTGCCTCCAGGGTTATTGCTGGAGCTCGGTGCCTGCACCACAAATCCACTGCTCCTGGAGGCCATTTTTTCCCTTTTGTTACCCTAGTTGTTTTACCATTGTTGTGGTCATTACTATCGTTGTTATTGATGTCGTCGTTGTTGGATAGGACAGAGAGAAATGGAGAGAGAAGGGGAAGACAGAGAGGGGGAGAGACAGATAGACACCTGCAGACCTGCCTCACCGTCTGTGAAGCGACTCCCCTGCAGGTGGGGAGGCTGGGGCTCGAACCAGAGTCCTTCCACCGGTCCTTGCGCTTAACCCACTGCGCTACCACCTGTCCCTGCTATAAGGCTTTTGTAGTCAGCATTCCATATCTAAAACCGGAAGACATGGACAGCAGCCTCCATCGGGTCTCTATTTCAGTGTGGCATGATATTTGTCTCAACTGCAGTGTAAGAATGCCAGTATGTGAATGTAAAGCATTAATTCCCCAATAAAGAAATAAAATAATAAAAAAAAAGAATGACAGTATGTTTTCCAGTTAATTTTGTGGAAATTGGGAGCACCTGGTAAAGCACACACATTGCCATGTGCAAGGAACCAGGTTCAAGCCCCTGTTCTCCCACCTGCAAATGGGACATTTCACAAATGGTGAAGCAAGTCTGCAGGTGTCTCTCTTTCTCTCTCCCTCTCTATCTCCTCCTCCTCTCTTAATTTTTCTCTATCCTATACAAAAAAAAAAACAGAAAAACAGAAAAAAAAAGTGGGGGGAAATGGCTGCTGGGAGCAGTGGATTTGTACTGCCTGCACCAAGCCCTAGTGATAACCTTGATGGAAAAAAAAGAGAGAGAGAGAGAGAGAGAGAGAGAGAAAGAAAGAAAGAAAGGGAGGAAGGAAGGGAGGAAGGAGGGAAGGAAGAAATAAATAAATAAGGGCAAGATAGAGAGAGGAGAGAGGTAGAAAGTTGAAACTAGCAGGTTAAGCGCAGTTGGCACAAAGCACAAGGACTGGCATAAGGATCAGGGTTCAAGCCCCTGGCTCCCCACCTGCAGGGGAGTCACTTCACAGGCAGTGAAGCAGGTCTGCAGGTGTTTATCTTTCTCTCCCCCTCTTTGTCTTCCCCTCCTCTCTCCATTTCTCTCTGCCCTATCCAACAACGACGACATCAATAACAACAACAATAAAACAACAAGGGCAACAAAAGGGAATAAATTTTTTAAATCTTTTAAAAAAAAAGGATCTTGGTTAGAACCCTGGCTCCCCACCTGCAGGGGAGTCGCTTCACAGGCAGTGAAGCAGGTCTGCAGATGTCTGTCTTTTTCTCCCCCTCTCTGTCTTTCCCTCCTCTCTCCATTTCTCTCCAACAATGATGACATAAATAACAACAACAATAATAACTACAATAAAATAACAAGGGCAATAAAAGGGAATAAATAAATATTTAAAAAAGAAAATTAAAAAAAAGTAAGTTGAAACTAAATGATTTATTTCTGATTCCTAAATGATATTTTAGAGAATATTTACAGATTATGTAATTATAGACACTCAAATTTTTTTATGCTAGCTGTTCTCGATTCCTAAACACCACTTTCAGTGATTAAACTCAAGTCTCTTGACTATTCAGGCCTGCATCACGCAGCTGAGTAGGAGAGTGAGTACTATGATCAATGGACCCATTAAACTACATATATATATCACAAGGCCTCATATGCAATTTCACCACTGCCAATCTTTTTCATTCTTTCTTTTTTTTTCCCTCCAGGGTTATTGCTGGGTTCGGTGCCTGCACCATGAATCCACCGCTCCTGGAGGCCATTTTTTTCTCCCTTTTTGTTGCCCTTGTTGTTGTAGCCTTGTTATGGTTATTATTATTGTCATTGTTGATGTTGTTCGTTGTTGGATAGGACAGAGAGAAATGAGAGAGGAGGGGAAGACAGAGAGGGGGAGAGAAAGATAGACATCTGCAGACCTGCTTCACTGCCTGTGAAGCGATTCCCCTGCAGGTGGGGAGCTGGGGGTTCGAACCGGGATCCTTACGCCGGTCCCTGCGCTTTGCGCCACATGCACTTAACCCACTGTGCCGCCGTCCGACCCCCTTCATTCTTTTTATTTCAGAGATGGAGAGATCAGGAGAGGCATCATAGGACTAGAGCTTCCCTCAGTGCTGTGGACTTCCATGTGAGCATCTCAACATAAGTGTCCAGCCAAGTGGACCCATGTTAGTTATATACCCTTTAGTGCTGCCCACAGTTATACATTTCCCTAATCCTCCACAACTACTACTATATTTCCTCCACGCTATTTCATGGCTTCACTCCTCAAAACTCTATCACTTCTTTCTCATAGATGGGTCTTCCTACTTCACTATAAAAGAAGACATCAAAACTGACACACATACACACACACACACACACACACACACACACACACCCTGCAATGTTTTGGGTAGGCTTAACTCCTGAACCTTTTAATTCATTTCCTCTGCACTCTTTTTTTTTTTAGACTGACATTTATTTTATTTTTTTATTTCTTTATTGGGGAATTAATGTTTTACATTCAACAGTAAATACAATAGTTTGTACATGCATAACATTTCCCAGTTTTCCATATAACAATACAACCCCCACTAGGTCCTCTATCATCCTTCATGGACCTGGATTCTCCCCACCCACCCACCCCAGAGTCTTTTACTTTGGTGCAATATGCCAATTCCATTTCACATTCTACTTGTGATTTCTTTTCTGATCTTGTTTTTCAAGTTCTGCCTGAGAGTGAGATCATCCCATATTCATCCTTCTGTTTCTGACTTATTTCACTTAACATGAATTTTTCAAGGTCCATCTAAGATCAGCTAAAAACGGTGAAGTCACCATTTTTCACAGCTGAGTAATATTCCATTGTGTATATATACCACAACTTGCTCAGCCACTCGTCTGTTGTTGGACACCTGGGTTGCTTCCAGGTTTTGGTTATTACAAATTGTGCTCCCAAGAACATATGTGTACACAGATCTTTTTGGATGGGTGTGTTGGGTTCCTTAGAATATATCCCCAGGAGAGGAATTGCAGGATCGTAGGGTAGGTCCACCTCTAGCCTTCTGAGAGTTCTCCAGACTGTTCTCCACAGAGGTTGGACCAATACACATTCCCACCAGCAGTGTAGGAGGGTTCCTTTGACCCCACACCCTCTCCAGCATTTGCTGCTGTTACCTTTTCTGATGTATGACATTCTCACAGCAGTGAAGTGGTATCTCATTGTTGTCTTTGCATTTCTCTGACAATCAGAGACTTGGAGCATTTTTTCACGTGTTTCTCAGCCTTTTGGATCTCTTCTGTGGTGAATATTCTGTCCAGGTCCTCCCCCCATTTTTGGATGGGGTTATTTGTTGTCTTGTTGTTGAGTCTGGCAAACTCTTTATATATGTTGGTTATTAAACTCTTATCTGATGTATGGCATGTAAAGATCTTCTCCCATTCTGTGAGGGGTCTCTTGGTTTGAGTAGTGGTTTCTTTTGCTGTACAGAAGCTTTTTAATTTGATGTAGTCCCATAGGTTTAAACTTGTCTTAGTCTTCTTTGTAATTGGATTCGTTTCATTGAAGATGTCTTTAAAATTGATGCAGAAAAGAGTTCTGCCAATATTTTCCACTAAATATCTGATAGTTTCTGGTCTAACATCCAAGTCCTTGATCCACTTGGAATTTACTTTTGTATTTGGTGAAATATAGTGATTCAGTTTCATTCTTCTGCATGTTTCAACCCATTGTTTCCAACACCATTTGTTGAAGAGACTCTGCTTTCCCCATTGAATAGTTTGGGCACCTTTGTCAAAGATTAGATGTCCATAGGTGTGGCGGCTCACTTCTGGGCTCTCAATTCTATTCCACTGGTCAGTGTGTCTATTCATGTTCCAGTACCAAGCAGTTTTGATGACAGTGACCCTATAATACAGTTTGAAATCTGGGAGTGTGATGCCTCCGGTTCTGTTCTTTTTTCTCAAGATTGTTTTGGCAATTCTAGGTCTTTTTTGGTTCCAGATAAACATTTGTAGCATTTTTTCTATTCTCCTAAAAAATGTGCTTGGGATCTTGATGGGGATAGCATTAAATTTGTAGATGGCTCTAGGTAGTATATTCATTTTGATGATGTTAATTTTTCCAACCCATGAACATGGAATATCTTTCCACTTCTTTGTGTCTTTTTCAATTTCTTTGAGTAGTGGCTCATAATTTTCAGTATACAAGTCTTTCACTTCTTTGGTTAGGTTTACTCCTAGATATTTTATTGTTTGTGTTGCTATAGTAAAAGGAATGGATTTCTGCATTTCAATTTCTTCTAACTTAGTGTTTGCATAGAGGAATGCCACTGACTTTTGAATGTTAATTTTATAGCCTGATACCTTACTGTATTGCCTGATGATTTCCAAAAGCTTCTTGCTGGATTCCTTAGGTTTTTCCATATATACTATCATGTCATCTGCAAATAAGGAGAGTTTGACTTCTTCTCTTCCAATCTGTATGCCTTTAATTCCTTGCTCCTGCCTGATTGCTATGGAAAGAACTTCCAACACTATGTTGAATAGTAATGGTGATAGTGGGCAGCCCTGTCTAGTACCTGATCTGAGGGGAAATGCTTCCAGTTTTTCACCATTGAGTATGATGTTGGCTGTAGGTTTGCTATGTACAGACTCCACTATCTTGAGGAATTTTCCATCTCTTCCCATTTTTTGTAGTGTTTTGATCATAAAGGGATGTTGGATTTTGTCAAAGGCTTTCTCTCCATCTATTGATATGACCATGTGGTTTTTGGTCTTGCTTTTGTTGATGTGGTGGATCACATTGATTGATTTACATATATTAAACCAACCTTGCATGCCTGGGATAAACCCCACTTGGTCATGATGAACAATCTTTTTGATATACTGCTGTATCTGGTTGGCTAGAATTTTGTTCAATATTTTCGCATCTATGTTCATCAGAGATATTGGTCTGCTGTTTTCTTTTTTGGTTGTGTCCCTGTCTGCTTTTGGTATCAGGGTGATGTTGGCTTCATAGAAGCTGGCAGGGAGTATTCCAGTGTCTTCAATCTTCTGGATAACTTTTAAAAGTAGAGGTATTAGTTCTTCTTTGAAGGTTTTGGGGGATTAATGTTTTCCATTCAACAATAAATACAATAGTTTATACATGTATAACATTTCTCAATTTTCCACATAACAATAGAACCCCCACTAGGTCCTCTGCCTTTTTTATTTTTTTAAAATTTATTTCTTTATTGGGGAATTAATGTTTTACATTCAACAGTAAATACAATAGTTTGTACATGCATAACATTTTGCAGTTTCCCATTTAACAATACAACCCCCACTATGTCATTTATCATCCTTCACGGACCTGTATTCTCCCCACCCACCCACCCCAGAGTCTTTTACTTTGGTGTGATATGCCAGTTTTGGAAGACTTTTAAAAGTAGAGGTATTAGTTCTTCTTGAAGGTTTTGTAGAATTCATTTGTAAAACCATCTGGTCCAGGACTTTTATTTTTGGGGAGATTTTTGATAATTGTTTCAATTTCATTAGCTGTGATGGGCCTGTTCATGTTATCTACTTCCTCTTTACTTAGTTTTGGAAGTTGGTAGGTATCTAGGAAATCCTTCATTTCTTCCAGGTTCTTTAGCTTGGTGGCATATAGTTTGTTCATAGAAGCCTCGCATGATATGTTGAATTTCTGCAGTGTCTGTTGTGATAACTCCTTTTTCATTTAGTGTCTGATTTATTTGGGTCTTCTCCCTTTTTTGTTTTGTGAGTCTGGTTAAAGGTTTGTCGATTTTGTTCACTCTTTCGAAGAACCAATATTTACTTTCATTGATCTTTTGTATGTTTTTCTTATTCTCAATGTTATTTATTTCTGCCCTAACTTTAGTGATTTCCATCCTTCTGTTTGCTTTAGGGTTCCTTTGTTGTTGTTCTTCTTCTAGGTCTTTAAGATGTGCAATCAGGCTGTTTATTTGTGCTTTTTCTTGTTTCCTAATGTGTGCTTGTATAGCTATGAACTTCCCTCTTAGTACTGCCTTAGTTGTGTCCCAAATATTTTGATAGCTTGTGTCTTCATTTTCATTGAACTCTCAAAACATTTTGATTTCTTCCTTGATTTCCTCTTTGACCCAGAAGTTGTTAAGAAGTGTACTGTTGAGCTTCCACATTTTGGGACTGTTACTAATCTTTTGTCAATTGTTAAGTGTTAGTTTAATTCCACTGTGGTCTGAGAAGATGCTTGGGATTATTTCAATGCTCCTGAATTGGCTGATGCTGTCTTTGTGGCCTAACATATGGTCTATCCTTGAGAATGACCCATGTGGACTTGAGTAAAATGTGTGTTCCAGTTTCTTGGGATGAATGACTCTGAAATTGTCCAATAGTTCTAGTTTATCTATCTCTTCATTTAGCTCCCTCATGTCTTTATTGATTTTCTTCCTGGATGATCTGTCAAGTTGAGAGAGTGGGGTGTTGAAGTCCCCTACTGTGATTGTGTTGCTGTGAATATATTGCTGTAGCTCTTTCAGTAGACGTTTGATGTATTTAGATGGCTTCTCATTGGGTGCATAGATGTTAATAATTGTTAAGTCCTCTTGATTGACTGATCCTCTGAGCATTAAGTAGTGTCCATTCCTATCTTTTTTAATCTTATCTATTTTAAAGTCTATCGTGTCAAATATGAGAATAGCTGTTCCTGCCCTTTTTTTGTGGGCCATGGCTTGTATGATAGATTTCCATCCTTTCACTTTAAGTCTGTGTTTGTCTTGTTGAGTTAGGAGGGTTTCCTGTAGACAGCATATTGTTGGGTTGTATTTTCTGATCCATCTTCCTCCTCTGTGTCTTTTAATAGGTGAATTCAGGCCATTGACATTTATTGATATCAAAGATTGAAGATATTTTAACGCCATTCTTGTACAGTTTTAGAGTGTTCTGATATATATCCTATTTATGGTGGTCTGATTGTTTATAGGAGACCTTTCAGAACTTCTTTCAGGACAGGCTTGGTGATAGTTGATTCCTTCAACTGTTGCTTGTTTGAGAAGGTTTTGATGCCTCCATCTAGTCTGAATGACAGTCTAGCAGGACATAGTATTCTTGGTTGAAAGCCTTTCTCATTGAGCACTCGATAGATATCTTGCCATTCTCTTCTGGCCTGTAGTGTTTGTATGGAGAAGTCTGCTGCTAATCTTATGGGATTTTCTTTGTAGGTGACTCTTTGTTTTTCTCTTGCAGCCTTCAGGACCCTTTCTTTATCCTTATTCCTTTCCATTCTAAGTATGATATGTCTTGGTGTCTTTAGGTCTGGGTTAATTCTGTTTGGGACCCTCTGGGCTTCTTGAATCTTTATGTCTTTGATGTTGTCTAGACTAGAGAAGTTTTCAGCTATTATGGCCTGGAGAATGCTTTCTTCCTCTCCTTCTCTTTCTTCCTCTGGTATGCCAATAATGCATATATTGTTTCTTTTGAAGTCATCCCATAGGACTCTGTTGTTGTTTTCAGCATCTCTTAATCTCTTTTTGAGATGTCTTACTTCTTTTTTAGTTGTCTCTTATTCGTCCTTGATCTTGCTAATTCTGTCTTCAGCCTCATTGATTCTATTCTCTCTGCCCTCCACTGTTTTCTGGAGTTCATCTATTTTGTTGCCCTGTTCTGATACTGTTTTAGCTGGTTCAGCTAGTTGCATTCTTACCTCAGCGATTTCAGCTTTCAGCTGTCTAATAACCATGAGATAATTAGCATTTTCTTCCATAGTCTCATTTGTTGTTTCTGTATTTATGATTACAATTTTTTTCAAATTCTTTACTCACTCCTGTGATTATTTCCTTAGCTAGTGTTTGGATGTTGAACTCGTTATTTTGTGCTTCACCCTCTGGGGAACTTTTAGCTGGACTCTTGTCCTGGTTCGTTTCTCCAATATTTTTTCTTGTTGTTTTAACCATTTTATATATTATGTTATGAGTTCCCTCTCTCAGTACTTTTCAAATTACTGACCACTATTTCCTGGATTGACTTGTGTCTAAGTTAGTTAATTAAAGGGTTCACAGTGGTGGAAGTTAACAGTTGTTTCAGTAGTATTTTAATCCCTGAGTTGGAGCTCAGTGGTTTAAAAGCCTCTTTTTTTTTCTTCCCTGTAGGCTATGGGAGCTTGAGGGCTTTTAAACTATCAATAGGCTTCTTAGCTTAATCACTGACTCCTGACCAAGAGATAAAGCAGGGTGTGGCAGAGATAATCCAGTGGTTATGCAAAGAGACTTTCACAGCCCCACAGCTATGCCACCGAGGTATAGGTCTTCTCCTTCTTCTTCTTCTAGCGTTTGCTCTTCTTCTGTAGCCAGTCAACAGCGTCAGGTTGAGCCTGTGTAAAGTTTCGAGACCTCCTTTGAATCTGGAGAGGTGGCAGTCGTTGACTATGTGGGTCATAGTCTGTCTGTAGCCTCAGGGGCAGTTCAGGTCATCTCTGGATCCCCAGCGATGGAACATAGCGGTGCACCGGCCATGGCCTGTTCAATAGCGATTGAAGAGGGCCCAATCATATCGTGCTAGGTCAAAGCCGGGTTGATGCTTGCAGGGGTCTGTGATGAGGTGTTTGTTCTTTACCTCAGCTGACTGCCAACTCTGTTTCCAAGAGACTGGAACAGAGAAGTTCAGTGTAGGCATAGGGGACCAGATTGGGTGACGAGACGTCAAGCGTTGGACAGGGTGGGCGAAAATATCTGCGTATATTGGCAGGTCCGGTCGAGCGTAGACGTGGGAAATGAACTTAGATGATGCTGCATCCTGACGAATATCTGGCGGGGCAATGTTGCTAAGGACTGGCAGCCATGGAACCGGGGTGGAACGGATGGTTCCAGAAATGATCCTCATGGAGGAATATAATTTGGAATCGACCAAGTGGACATGGGGGCTACGGAACCATACTGGGGCACAGTATTCTGCAGTGGAATAGCATAATGCCAGAGATGATGATCGTCGTGTGGAAGCGCTCACGCCCCATGAAGAGTTGGCCAGTCTTGCAATGATGTTATCCCTCGCGCCCACCTTTGCTGCAGTTTTTATGAGATGTTCGTGAAATGACAGAGTGTGATCGAGAGTAACGCCAAGATAGACTGGCTGGGCTTCATGCCGGATTCTCGCATCGTCAAGCTGCACATTAAGCTCACGCGAGGCTGAGGCACGGTGTAGATGGAAAACAGATGATACCGTTTTTGCACCCGACCTGTGCTGGATTAGCACAGTCAACAGCCAAGCCTTTCCCGCTACGAGACACATTCTCAAGATCTTCCTGCACAGTCATCACCGCCCAGCTATCATCCACATTGGTCTCCAGCTCCCACTGATTCTGTGCTCGGAGAAACTAAGATGGAACTTTCAGAAAGCAAACTGGCGTCTGTTTAGTGATCTTACCAACAAATCTATTCCTGCAATTCCAATTAACTCTATCCCCTCTGAAGATTCCTACAGGTGCTTCCACCAAGCCATCTTCAAAGCAGCTTCCCAAGCTATTCCTCGTGGGAGATGTGCTAACTATACGCCTTGTCTTGATGCTGAATGCGAGCAACTACTAAAGCAGTATGATGAGTCGGGCGACCCAGATGTGGCTGACCATCTCATTGCCTCCCTGGATGCAGCACGCCAAGCCCACTGGCAACAACTCACGGAAAGTCTGAACTTCACCCACTCAAGCAGGAAGGCCTGGAAGCTTCTTCATAGTCTGGGTGCCGGTAGCCAACCCTCTCCCGTCTCCCATCCTCCTGTATCTCCAAACTCAGTGGCCAGTCACCTAACTCAAGTTGGACATGCTAAGATCGACCCAGTCTGGAAAAGAGAAATTTCCCATGAGTGGTTATCCCACTTCCGGTTATCTTGTCCATCTCCAAAACTCTCTCCCTTTACACTGTCTGAACTGGAAGACGCTTTGAAGAGGGTTAAACCAGGAACAGCTGCTGGCTATGATAACATCACCCCAGAACTCATTCTTAACCTGGGTCCCGCGGCAAAGAAGTGGCTCACTTCATCCCTGTCCCACATCTTGGAATCTGAATCTATGCCTAAAATTTGGCGTCGTGCGAAGATAATAGCAGTTTTGAAACCAAAGAAAGACCCAACACTGGCCGCCAGCTATAGACCAATTTCTCTCCTCTCCGTGTGTTACAAACTCCTTGAGAGGCTGCTTCTGTCACGTATTTCTCTTCTTACCGAGAAATTCCTATCACCCGCCCAAGCTGGTTTCCGCCCAGGAAGATCTACCTGCGAACAAGCCCTGGCCCTCTCAACTTACATTGAAAATGGATTCCAGAAGAATTTAAAGACGGGTGCTGTCTTTGTTGATCTCACAGCAGCCTATGACATGGTCTGGCACTGTGGTCTCCTAGTCAAGATCTCAAGATGCCTGCCTCCATGGTGGCCAACACTATATCGTTTCTTCTCCAAAACAGAAGATTCCAGGTGCATCTGGGTGACAAGTCTAGCAGATGGAGACTTGTCTCAAGTGGCCTTCCCCAGGGTTCTGTTCTGCCTCCTACGCTATTTAATATTTACATCAATGACCTTCCAGAAACTTCTTCAAGGAAGTTCATCTACACCAATGACATCTGCTGTGCAACTCAGGCATCCAAATTTGACATCCTCGAGGAAACTCTCATGAAAGACATGTCTCTGACATCTGATTACTATAAAAAATGGCGACTAATCCCTAGGTCTTCTCCTGAGTTTCCTGGTTAGATCTCTGTCCCCCGGTGTCCCTCCCTGTCACTGCTCCAGATTCTGATGGCAGTAGAAATGGAGACTCAGAGTTGCACTTGGTGAGTCTCTGGGGAGTCTTCTCCTCCCTTCAGCTGTCCCCTTGTTGGTGGAGCAGACTGGAGGTGGTGTCTCAACTGATAAACTGCTGGACTGGTAGTAGTCACTTAATCTCTCCCTATGCTCCTGTCACCAGCCAAACGTGTTTGTACTCACTGGTGATTTAGTGGGTTCCTGTGGTCATTCTCGTCCTGTCTGGTTTCGGTGCCAGGTGGTCTCCTTTTCCCACTCTAACTCTTACCAGACTTCTTAACCATTTTTGCCCTGACCTCAGTAGGTTAACTAGAGTTATTCTAGTAGGAAGCTAAAGGAAATTAACTGAGGAGCAGGGGTAGGTAGCGTAATGGTTATGTAAACAGACTCTCTTGCCTGAGGCTCCCAAGTCCCAGGTTTTTTTTTGGTTTTTTTTTAGTATTTATTTATTCCCCTTTGTTGCCCTTGTTTTATTGTTGTAGTTATTTGTTGTTGTTGTTATTGATGTTGTCATTGTTGGATAGGACAGAGAGAAATGGAGAGAGAAAGGGAAGACAGAGAGGGTGAGATAAAGATAGACACCTGCAGACCTGCTTCACCACATGTGAAGTGACTCATCTGCAGGTGGGGAACCAGGGGCTTGAACCTGCATCCTTATGCTGGTCCTTGCGCTTTGCATCACCTGCACTTAACCAGCTGCACCACCACCCAACTCCCCCAGGTCCGAGGTTCTATCCCTTGTACCACTATAAATCAGAGCTGAATAATGCTCTGGTAAAAACAAAAGCAAACAAACAAAAAACAAACCAACAAACAAAAAAAAGAAAATTACCTGGGAACTAATACAAAGAGTAATGGTTTTGTTGAATTTGTAGTTTATTACATATATTATAAGTAATATGGCTCCTATAGTTCTAAGAGATTTTTTCTTTTATTAATTTTTTATTATTATCTTTATTTATTTGATAGAGACAGCTAGAAATCGAGAGGAAGGAGGAGATAGAGAGGGAAAGAGATAGAGAGACACCTGCAGTCTTGCTTCACCACTTGTGAAGATTTCCTACTGCAGGTGGGGACCAGGGGGCTTGAACCTAGATCCTTGCACATTGTAACATGTGCACTCAAGCAGATGCACCACAACCTGGCCCTCTGAGAGATTTTTCTTTTTTTTAAACTTAAAAAAATTTTTTATATTTATTTATTCCCTTTTTTTGCCCTTGTTGTTTTATTGTTTTAGTTATTATTGTTATTGATGTCATCACTGTGGATAAGACATTGGATAGAGAGAAATCAAGAGAGGAGGGAAAGACAGAGAGAGGGAGAGAGAGATAGACACCTGCAGACCTGCTTCACCATGTATGAAGCGACTTCCCTGTAGGTGGGGTACCGGGGACTGGAACCAGGATGTTTATGCCAGTTCTGCTTGCATCATGTGCACATAAGCCACTGTGCTACTGCCCAACTCCCCTCTAAGAGATTTTTCTAGCAGTGTTTCCAGGCTACAACATGAATGGATGGACAACAGAATTTTATCCACCTCAATCCTGAAAGCTTCAGAGTTCTGACTTAAGAGCGTTTAAGAATTCAACACAATTGCTCTTTTAAATAGCCTCCTTGTGGGGCCAGGTGTCAGGCATTAAGCCAGCCCCCCCCTCCATTGCTGATACTATGGCTTATTTACATAATCATTGTTTTGCCTGAAAGATCCCCACCCATTGATCTATCTTCTTTCTACCTGCACTGCCTGCAGGGTAACATTAATCCCACCAGTTAAAACCATTGCAACGGTTGCTAAGGAAGTTCCCAGCATGCCTTTTTTCCTTTCTCCACCCCCTTTTCCTAGCCATTTCTGTTTCTGACTTGTCACTTCCAGTTTTATCTTATAAAAGTCACTTCTGGTTTCTGGTTTCTCTCTTTCCTTGTCCCAACCTGGAGGAGGGCAGGCGTGCAGACAGGAAGATGGATGCCGGCTATTGTGGTTGGGCGCCGTGTGGCTTAACCCACTGTTCTCACAGCCAACTCTGGGGCTCCCGCATAAATAAAGAATTATATTACCATGCCACCATGAGTTCCGGGTCTCTCTCATGCGACGCAAGCCTGGCATCTGGTGCACCAACGTGGGGCCTACCCCCCCGGCCCAAGATAAGTATACAGCCACTTGTCTCTCTGCAGCCTCGTGTTTTGCGAAGGCACTGTGGTTCTATTTCTCCCTCTTCTTATTTTCCTGAGACCCCTCTGTCATGGGAAACCTCCCTCCTTATCAAGAGGATTCCCAAATCCTCTAATTTTTTTTTTTCGCTAAACAGGTTTTCTGTCTCTGGGACATTTGGTCTGGGCCACACCTTGGTTCCTCTTGACTATGGTTACAGCTTTCAGGAGATATGCAGGGACCCCTTCTAAAAGGACCCAGGAAGCTCCCCCTAAAACTCCCCCAGCTCCTTCCATGTTTCCTGTGGAGAATGCCGACGTTAACTCGGGAAACAGCCCCAGTCTAAGGGACCTTGAGACTTTGATCCAAGAATTAAAGGAGACGGTCATTCTGCTTGCCCAGCACCTTACATGCCTTCTAGAGAAAGTAAAACCTCCCAAGCCTGTCTCTCCTCCTACCCCGATCCTGACCCACCCTAAGCCCTCTGCATTTCACCCAGAGGCTTCTGTTTCAGCAGACACATCTCCAGCTGCCACCACCGCTTCTGCAGCTTCCCCTTCCACAACTCCTCCTCCCACCACTATGTCGCTATCGGACACAGAATACCTTTGCCAGCTTTGCGACAGAGCTTTTCCTCTGGAGCAAGTCCCCACAATCTTGGTAAACGTTGCCCCCAATAGACAGAGACCTCAGGCGTATTCCTCCATAGATCTTTAAAAAACTTCATCAGGCAATTAAGGAGGACAGAGTTCATGCTCCATGGACCAGATCCATTTTACAAGGCCTTCTCCAGAACCTTAATACCCCCCAAGACTGGAGGGACGTAGCTTGCGCTAAACTCCCAGGCCCACTCTTCCTTCAATGGGAAGCATTTTTTTTTAGATGCATGTTTACAGCAATCCCAGAGAAATAGTCAGAGTCAGCCAAAGTGGGATTTTGAGGCTCTGTTTGGAACGGGTCGTTTGGGAACCAGAATTAAACAGGCAGAGGCCAGGTTTACACTCGGTTATTTTGACCAGGTGCGCCTCTTTGCCTTGCAGGCTTGGGACAGGCTAATGCCTCCTACTGGGAAAGTCCTGCCCCTATTCTCTCCCTCTGCCAGGAACCAGATGAGTCACTAGCTGAGTTCATAAGTAGGGTCCAATCAGGTTTGGAGAGAAAGATCTCTGAGCCTGATGCTTGTTTCCTCCTCCTGAGTTCTATTGTCTGGGATGCCATACTTCCTGACTTCCGCCAAGCATGCCTTAGTGTTAAAAACGAACATCCAGACTCCTGGACTGTGGCAACTCAAGAGTTATCTTCTAAAGCCAACCAAGGTTTAGCCATGGCATAAGCCTTTGCTGCCACTTTAGAAAAGAAAGGCGGCTGCTTTGGGTGCGGCGGTCATGACCATTGGCAAAGTGAGTGTGCCATTCCTAGGCGTGACTTCCACCCCCGGCCGGAATCCCGGAAGCCCCAAATGCCTTGTCCTAGATGCCAGAAATGTTTTCATTGGAGGAAAGACTGTTGGTCTAAGTTTCATAAAAATGGTACATGCCTACCACTTTTGCAGGAAGCAGGACAGCCCTCAGCCCAGAGTCCAAAAGGAACTCCAGAGTGTCGGTCTGATTTCATAATCTCCCCCTTGTTCTCTCTGAATATCTTAAGCTTGCTGTCTGCCCCCTCTGCTTTCTGTTGTGCTTTGTAAGAGAGTGATTTGAATGACTGAATATTTTGTATGACCCATTTTGCTCAGAGTACTCTGAAACTTAATTGACTTTATATAAAAATGTTGGATGCAGCCATGGTTTCTGGAGACATCCAGAAACATCCCCCAAAATTTGTTTTTTCCTCTTTAGATTTTTTTTAAGTCTTGGTATAAAAATGAAAAGTTTAGTCTTGAAAACTGTGTGAGTAAAAATGGTTCAACTAAGACAGTACAGATCTCAATTCATGTTCAAAATGATATGTCTTCATAACAAAAGTTTTTCTCCTTGTGTGTTTGAAGCTACATTCTTACCAGGTAAAGTTAAATGAAGGAGTTTTCAACACAAGTCTTATAAAGATAAAATTAATTTGCTAAAGTAACTGAGTATTTTAGATAAAAGTCTAAATATTTAACGTGACAATTTATCATCTCCAAAATTAAAATACAAATGATCTATACAGGACATTTTTGGAGGGCTCCCAAAAGTGTCCTGTGAACTAATCTTGTGGAAATTAATCCACAACAAATCTGGCATCAATCTGACATTGTAAATGTTCTAAAAAACATTATCACTAACATGTGTTAACTCTCTAAGTAACCTGAGTTTGTTTAAAGTCTAAGGTAAAAATTAGTTAAAAATCAATATATTTTAACTAAATCTGGTCTGAAGATCCTGCGCACACCTAGAGTGTGTCTCCATATTAAATGGGTGTAACAAAAGGTAGAATAGATGTTATTGATATGTAAAGCTCTCATATACCTTCTCAATTAAAGAGGTAGAACCAGCCTGCGTGAGTGATAGATCACACAATGGTTATGCTAATGTTTCTCATACCTGAGGCTTCTAAAAATTATTCTTCTGTTTACCTTTCCACATTTTATTGAGCTTAAACTGTTTAAACAACCTTAAAACCACACTAGAAAGGCCTTCCAAAATTATAAAGGTAGTTAAACCAATTATAATCATCACTCGATCAGTTATCAATTATAATAAACTTCTAATTTGTTACAAGTTTTTTTCTTCACAAATAAATGTTTATAGCTATGTCAGGCCTTCATATGAAAAAGCATCTGCTCATACAGTAAGATATTAAACTATATAGAAGCCCCGCCATATACAACTTATGTAAATTAACAACAACATTCACATATTTTTCTACACTTAACTGGTGTATCCCACTTTGCCACTATAGGCCTTCCTCTGTCAGCCAACAATTTAAAGACTTTTTTCCTTTATAACATCACCCATACCATAGACATCCCTTGAAACCCCCAAAGACAAACGGTTATTGAGAAGGCCCACCAAATGCCTAGGTCCAATTAAGTAAAGAAAAAGGGGGGATACATCTGCCCAATATTCAGTTGGTTAAGGCACTAACTACATTAAACCTCTTTTAATATCTATAAAAATTTGAACCAGACACCCTGCTAACCAGAAGAAGCAGATTTGTATGTGTTTCTTTCATAGGAATCCACAGAAATCCATTTGGACCCCTGTCCTCTGACATCATCCACAAGATGACATGACTACAGCGCTCCCACCCCAAAACCCATGATGTGACCTGACACGATCTGGAGAACCTGATTCAGACTCCAAGGACAGAACTTTCCTACTGCCTTTCTTTCGCCCATCACTGTCTGCCCTTCCTGCTTCTGCTTCACATGTCACCTTTTGGCGGTTTCAGGTCACTCTCTACAGAAAAGCAAAATTCCGGTGGCTGTCTTCCCTCATCAAGATAAGATGTATGGTGTTTCTTGCCCTGGTCATTGGCATTGGACTAACGCTTCTATTGGACTTGCTGGTGGAGCTCTTGGACATTTCCTTTACACTGATGGACTTCTCAAGGACTGACTGTAGCAGTCCATGGACTTTGAAGCCAACTGTCTCGGGACTCTGCAATGCCAAATCACCCCTCTCGCCCCTCGGCCTATCAGGCCCCCACTCCTTCACCTGGCAGGCCAAATGCCCCCTCACTGCCAGGCCCTGCCCCTCAGAGGCAGGAAATGCCCCCTCACTGCCAGGCCCTGCCTCTCAGAAGAAGGAAACGCCCCTTCGTCATTAGGCCCCACCCCCTCTGTCAGATAGTCCCCTCAGCCCACCAGGCCTGCCCTTTGACATCACACTGGCTCTTGCTGCTTTCCTACTTGTCCCTCCCTGTCTTATTCCAGTTCTTTAAAAAATACCTGCATAATATCATTCAGGTTTCTGCCAAAAAGGTTTTTGTTCACCCCTACACTGCTATACCCCTGACAGAAATGGAATATTTTACAGACATTGACCCATTTATATATGGCCATTAAGAAAGAGGAAGATGTCGGGAAATTGTGAAGATGTGGTTGAGCTGGGCAGGGCTTGAACATGAGGGGTGCATCTATCCTGTTAGTCTATCTCTCTGCCGAGAGGTTGAGCAAGAAGGGACAGTAGTAACCCCAAAAGTGTGCCTCATCCTATCAGACTCCCTGTCTCACAAAGCACCCCACATTCCTGATACTATGGCCATTAGATAAAAAGAAAGGGGGAGATGTCGGGAATTAAGCCAGCCCCTCCTGCTCCATTGCTGATACTATGGCCTATTTACATAATCATTGTTTTGCCTGAAAGATCCCCACCCATTGATCTATCTTCTTTCTACCTGCACTGCCTGCAGGGTAACATTAATCCCACCAGTTAAAACCATTGCAACGGTTGCTAAGGAAGTTCCCAGCATGCCTTTTTTCCTTTCTCCACCCCCTTTTCCTAGCCATTTCTGTTTCTGACTTGCCACTTCCGGTTTTATCCTATAAATGTCACTTCTGTTTCTGGTTTCTCTCTTTCCTTGTCCCAACCTGGAGGAGGGCAGGCGTGCAGACAGGAAGGTGGATGCCAGCCATTGTGGTTTGGCGCCACATGGCTTAACCCACTATGCTCACACCCGACTCTGGGGCTCCCGCATAAATAAAGAATTATATTACCACACCTCCATGAGTTCCGGGTCTCTCTCCTGTGATGCAAGCCTGGCAGCCAGGTGGTGGCACACCTGGTTGAGCACACAAGTTACAGTGTACAAGGACCCAGGTTTAAGCCTCCAGTCTCCACCTGCAGAGGGAAAGCTTCACAAGTGGTGAAGTAGGGCTGAAGATGTCTTTCTGTCTCTCTCCCTCTCTATCACTTCCTTCCCTCTCAATTTCTGGCTGTCTCTATCCAATAAATAAAAATTAAAAAACAGATATTTAATAAACAAATAGCCTCCTTTCTACTATAAGATACCGAATGTTCATTTAGGTAGTGGTGTTCATACCTGTTACTATTAGTTTTTATTTACCACAATAAGAAAACATTTCACATCAAGATATAGCATACACACAGAGTCACATATTTGACTGAAACACAAGTTTCACTAGACCTTTACAGTATGTAATACCATCATATTTTCTCATTTATTTCTCAAATGTGAAATTTGAAATAAACCAGCCATCTCCTTTCTTCCTCTTTTTTTTTTTTTTGACAGGATAGAGAGAAATTTAGAGTGGAGGAGGAGATAGAGAGGAGAAGAGAAAGAGAAGTACCTGCAGACCTGAAGCATCTCCTTGCTGGTGGGGACTGGACTGTTGAACCCAGGTCTTTGCACATGGTTATGTGTGTGGTCTATTAAATTAGCCATCACCTAGTTCAATAAACAATGAAATGGAAAAGTGGGGGAGGAACAAAGCTGCCTCTTAGAAAGCTCAAACTGAGTTAGTCTTGAGCTAGTTTAACACAGTACTTAAATTTACTGAAAGAGATAGGAAAGTGAACCAAAACATCATTTTGGAACATGCACTGCTGGGAATTGAACTCAGGACCTCATGCTTGACAGTCCAACATTTATCCACTCACTATGCCACCTCCCAGACTGCTAACAACACTTTTGAGAGAGCCCTAGCTGAAGTAGGAGAAAGATTTCTTTTTTTAATTAATTAATTAATTTATTTATTCCTTCTTGTTGCCCTTGTTGTCTTTTATTATTGTAGTTGTTGTTATTATTGATGTCGTCACTGTTGGACAGGATAGAGAGAAATGGATAGAGGAGGGGAAGACAGAAACGGGGAGAGGAAGAGAGAGACTTGCAGACCTGCTTCACCGCCTGTGAAGCGACTCCCCTGCAGGTGGAGAGCCGGGGGCTTCAACTGGGATCCTAGCACCAGTCCTTGCGCTTCGCGCCATGTGAGCTTAACCCACTGCGCTACCGCCCGACTCCCAGGTGAAAGATTTCTGCAGAGCTCTGGATGTTGATCTTGGGAGCAGCAAGAAATAAACCTCCCAGAGGCCATGAAGAAAGCTCAGTCTGATAGAACACAGAACTCGCACATCTGAGGCCCCAGAAGCTTCAGATTCACTCCACCACACCACCTCTTGCCAGAATTAAGCAATGCTGGGATCTCTTCCCTGCCCCCACTCCTGCCTGGTTGATAATAAATAAAGAGGGAAAGGAAGAGGGAGAAGGAGGAAGGGAGGAAAGAACAGACCTCCCACGTTTCATGAGACCATTTGAGGTTCATGAAAATGAGAAAAACCTAGAAGCTAAATGTCCTTAAAAGGAAACCCAAGTGGGAGCTTCCAGTCAAATACCACTGACTCTGTCATCCACATATTGAAAATCTCTCAACTACAGCCTGGGAAATGAAAGGTTATGCCTTGTGGGTTAGAATAAGGATTATTGCATTTGAAAGCAAGTTGTGTAATCTCCTTGGAAGACTCAAAAGAATGAATTCAAACATTTATGGTTTGCATCCAGATCTGCTTGGAGGCAAAGAAATACACCAGGGAAACTCCAAGTCTCTGATGGTTATTCAACAAGAGAGAAAAGTCATGGATAGATATTCAGAGTGATAATGTGTTCTTTCCTCCCACACATATGGTTGACCAAATGTGGACAATTCTAAAAACAAGTTCCCTAATCAAGATTAGGCACAGGCTAAGAAAGATTTGAGCAATGTTTCATTTTTCTTAGAGCTTTTGATCTATAGATACATATGAGTAGAGACTTGTTCTTAAAAGCCCTTGTTTGTACTGAGTACAAGGGCCCAAAAGGGGTGCCACCTAGCTGCTGACCTGTTACTGGTGTATGTCTATGACCCTTCTTTTTCTTCAGCCACACATGTAAAGAGCATATAGGTTTTAGTGAAAAAGCAATTCAGAAGCCCCCTCAAAGCTACTGGAAGCAATATCCTGTGAAAACACATTTGGCTTTCTGAACTGCTTCAGAAAAATAATGGCACATTTTCCCTTCTACTTTTGGGATAGACTAGAACTGGTTCAGCATGCCCAGCAGGCTGATCTGGTTTTCCAAAAGCTGTATTTCTCTCTCTGCATGTGTGTGTGTGTGTGTGTGTGTGTGTGTGTGTGTGTGTATGTGTATTTCCTTAAGAAAGATAATTTAACTCTTCATCTGCACTACTCCAGCCTTTAGGTTCATGATTAGTCAATAACTTGTTTGGCTTTATATGTTAACTCTTTTCAGCCACCAGATTCCAGATGCTGTCATGATGCCAACCAGACTTCCCAGGACAGACAACCCTACCAATGTGTCCTGGAGCCCCGCTTCCCCAGAGCCCTGCCCCACTAGGGAACAAGAAAGACAGGCTGAGAGTATGGATTGACCCATGTTCAGTGGGGAAGCAAAAAAAAAAAGAAAGATAATTTTAAATGCTTTCGTCTGTACGAAGCAGTTCTTTGCTTAATTACTTTTTTCATCACCTTCATAAATTCTTGAGAAATGTCTGTATGAACCAATAAAAATGAAGTGTGAAAATTTTATGAAAGTCATTTTAAGAAAACACTATTAAAAAGATGAGAGAGAAAAAACATTGCATCCCAGATATACCCTTAAATAGAACTTCTTATTCATGTCAAAAATTATTAATATATTTTCACAATTCCTATGAAAGTCATAGACTTTGCTGATGAGAGAGATAGAAGCATGGGTATCAAAGCATGAGTTTAATACTTGCAAAACACCTAGACTTTACTGATGGGAAACAATGATAAAAGTGTGGCTACCAATGTGTTAAATGACTTGCTAGAGAATGTAATGAGAGCCAGGAGGAAAGGAAACACTAACGCTTGTGCTTTGCTTTATCTAATTTTGGGTTACCAAGGACATATATAGAAGATCCTTTAAGCAAGGGGGAAAACAAAAACAATGGATTAAGGGAAATCAAATCTACACCAGGAATGTAAAAGATGTGACACTGGTGTTTTGGGAAGTCAATGCTAAAAAAAAAAAAAAAAAAAATTGTCTCCCATAAAATTATTTTTTAAGAAATATTAATTAGAATTAAAACAAAAATTTCAACTGCTGATCTAAGAACACACACACCAGTGAGAGAAGAGTCTGAAATGGCTCATTATTGTCTCACAGCCCTGCCCTACCTCTTTCTCATTATCAGGAGAACACTTTGTGTCCTACATCACAGAAAAAAGAGGATTTTCTCTCTTTTCTCTACTTTTTTCTCAACATACTTGCAAACCAAATAGTCAACTTGAACAAACACTTATTTTGTGGTGGCCAACATTGTTCTAAGCACTGAAAAATCAGCTGTGAGCAAGACAGATAGTAATAGTGCCCTGAAAAGTTTATGGTCTAGGGAGTGAGGACAGAATTAAACATATACGTATATAAGAACTTCAGAGGACTGGAGAAATATCTCACTGGGGAGAGTGACTGCCTTGTCATGCATTAGGCCCATGGGAGTTGCTATGGCACCAGAGAAAGTTCTGGTATTGTGGTCTCTCTCTACTTACTTCTATTTATCTGAATAAGAAGGCAGCCAAAGTGGTAAATTTATGCATGGGTGAAGTCCCACAAAATAAGCAAACAAACAGAATCTTCTGGTATGGACAACTAACTTATGGCAAAAGAGCTAAGTGTATACTATAGGACAGGGAAAGCCTCTTCAATAAGTGATGCTGGAGGCTGGGGAGGTTACTCAGCAGTAGAGTAGCGCATGCCTTGCATGCATGAGGCTGGAAATATATAAAAACAAATAGGGAGTCGGGCGGTAGCACAGCTGGTTAAGCTCACGTGGTGTGAAGCACAAGGACCAGCATAAGGATCCCAATTCAAGTCCCTGGCTCCCCACCTGCAGGAGTCACTTCACAGGCGGTGAAGCAGGTCTGCAGGTGTCTTCCCCCCACCCCCCGTCTTCCCTTCCTCTCTCCATTTCTCTCTGTCCCATCCAACAATGACAACATCAATAATAACAACAATAAAAAAACAAGGGCAACAAAATGGAAAAGAAAGAAAAAAAGAAAGGAAGAAACAAAGAAAGAAGGAAAGGAAGAAGGAAAGAAGGAAAGAAAGAAAGAAAGAAAGAAAGAAAGAAAGAAAGAAAGAAAGAAAGGCAAAAAATAGAGGGGCCAGGCGGTAGCACAGCAGGTTAAGTGCACATGGTGCAAAGCACAAGGACCAGCTTGAAGATCCTGGTTCGAACTCCCCCCACCCCCACCTGTAGGGGTATTAGTTTACAAGTGGTGAAACAGGTCTGCAGGTATCTATCTTTCTCTCCCCCATCTGTCTTCCCCTCCTCTCTTGATTTCTCTCTGCCCTATCCAACAACAACAATAGTAATAACAATAAACAAGGGCAACAAAAGAGAAAAAATGGCCTCCAGGAGCAATGGATTCATAGTGCAGGTGCCGTGCTCCAGTGATAATCCTGGAGGCAAAAACAAAGAAACAAACAAATAGAACATCACAAATGATGAAGAGTGTGTGCTGACTTTTCTCACAAAACAAAAATATATAATGTTGGAAATATATATATATATATATATATATATATATATATATATATATATAATGTTGGGAAACTGGGCAACTACATGCAAAAGAGTGAAACTTGATCACTTACACAACAAATTAATTCAAAATGGGTTAAAAGCTTGAATATAAGACTTGAAAGAATAATTTACATAAACAGTAAGTTCCTTGGTATTAACCTTATCATTGTGGATTCATACCCAGCAATAAGAAAGAAATAAAATAAAACTAAACAAGACTACATCAAACTAAAAGACAAACCATCACCAAAATGAAAGCCAAAATCCTACAGAAGATATTTACAAATAATATATTTATCAAAGTATTAGTATTCAAAATATAAAACAACTCTACAACAACTACACAGGATATTAAAAATGGACAGAAGTACCAGGGAGGTGGTTAAGTTCATAAAACACAGAATTTAGGGAGTCAGGCAGTAGCGCAGTGGGTTAAGCGCACGTGGCGCAAAGCGCAAGGACCAGCATAAGGATCCCCATTCGAGCCCCCAGCTCCCCACCTGCAGGAGTCTCTTCACAGGTGGTGAAGCAGGTCTGCAAGTGTCTTTCTCTCCCCCTCTCTGTCTTCCCCTCCTCTCTCCATTTCTCTCTGTCCTATCCAACAATGACGACATCAGTAACAACAACAATAACTACAACAATGAAAAACATTAAGCATACACACATGTGCACTCACGCACTCTTATCTCTGTTAGCTGAATCAGTCCTAGAAAAATATAGTGAGTAGTAAAGGGTCTGGTGCTCAAGTGCAAATGTCGTGGGAAGAGAATAGAGAGCCAAGACAGAAAACCAAGAAGGTCCAAGAATCAAGGAGTTCGTGTCTAAGGAAAGATAACATCCATGAGAATTGTAGTTTGAAGAATTTCCCAGGAGAACAAGGATTACTATTGCGGAAAGACTAGTAAATCTCCACACCACATTGGGGCCAGTGATGTAACAGCTCAGTGGTAGAGCACAGGCTTCACATGCATGAGGCTCTGAGCTTGATCCTTGGCACTGCTCCTGCAAATGTCTATAACATCTAAGAATCAGTGGAACAATAAGTAAATCCTTGTTACCCTGGGTCTAAAGCCTGTCTTTTTTTTATTTTTAGATTTTATTAGTGAGAAAGATAGGAGAAAAGAGAGAAAGAGCCAGACATCACTCTGGTACATGTGCTCCCAGGGATTGAACTCAGGATCTCATGCTTGAGAACCTAGTTCCTTAGCCACTGTGCCACCTCCTGGACCACATTCTTTTTTTTTTAATATATAATATACTTTGTCTTTTTAAAAATTATTTTTATTTATTTATTGAATAGAGATAGCCAGAAATCGAGAGGGAAGGGGAAGATAGAGAAGGAGACAGTCAGAGAGACATATATAGCCCTGCTTCATGACTCACAAAGCTTTCCTCCTGCAGGTGGGGACAGGGGGTTTGAACCCTGGTCCTTGTGCATTGTAATGTGCACTCAACCAGGTGTGCCAACACCTGGCCCCTAAAGTCTGTCTTAACTACCATATTATTTCACTTTGAAATTTTAATTGATACATTACAATCAATAATATGAACATATAATAAAGTGTGTGAAGAGAACCAGAAAAAGTGAAATAAGGCTATAACTAAATAGTATGCTTACATTTCAAAGAATTTTTACAATCTAAGAAAACTTGTCCTTTTAAAAATTATGTATTTATTATTGGATACAGACAAAGAGAAATTGAGAGGAGATGGGAGATAGAGAAGGAAACAGACAGAGTGACACCTACAGCACTGCTTCCCCTTGCAGGAGAAGACCAAGGGTTTGAACTTGGGTCTTTGTGTATTGTAATGTGTGCGTTTAACTAGGTGCACCACTGCCTGACCCCACAAAACTTGTCTTTTACTAGGCACTAAGATCAACAAAAAACATTTATTTTCTCACCTGTTCTTTTTTTCTTCAGAAGAAAAGTTCATCTTATTTCTCTTAGAGTTCACAGGCACATCACAGAAGTTCAATAAATGTTTATTTAGTACACCCAAAGTGTCTTCCAGAAAATTGAATTTCTAGAAATCACAAGTTAAAATGCAGTTAGCACTGAAAGATATAAAGGGGCAAATTATAGTACAGTTATACAATGGCTACATATAGTAACAACAACAAAAATCAATGTGCTGCTGATGCAAGCAACAACACAAATGAATCTCAGAAGCATTACCAATAAATCTAAAGAAACTGTCTTTTATGATTCCACTTTAGAAAAAACAAAACATAGGAAGGGCTGGCGGTAGCGCACCGGGGTGAATGCACGTAGTAGGAAACACAAGGACCTGCTTACGGATGCCAGTTCTAGCCCCGCTCCCCACTTGCAGGAAGGTCGCTTCAGAAGCAGTGAAGCAGATCTGAAAGTGTGTATCTTTTCCTCTCTCCCTCTCTATCTTCCCCTCCCCTCTCAATTTATCTCTGTCCTATAAAAAAAAAAAAAAATTGGCCATAGGCGCAGTGGATTCACAGTGCAGGCACCAAGTCTCAACAATAACTCTGGAGGCAAACAACAACAAAACAAAAAAACAAACAAACAAAAACATAGGGACAGAAAACAAAAGGGTAGTGCATATGTTTGAGCACACACTTTCCCATGCTCCGGAACCCAGATTTTGGGACCCGGGTTCTAGCTCCCACTCCCGACCTGCAGGAGGGAAGCTTCATGAGCAGTGAAGCAAGTCTATACATTGTCTCTTTCTCTTCCCCTATCTCCCCTTGCCCTCTCAAATTCTATCTTTTCTATCAAATTAAAAAGAATAAAAAGGGGAGTCGGGTGGTAGCACAGCGGGTTAAGCACATGTGGCGTAAGCACAAGGACCAGAGAAGGATCCTGGTTCAAGCCCCCCGGCTCCCCACCTGCAGGGGAGTTGCTTCACAGGTGGTGAAGCAGGTCTGCAGGTGTCTATCTTTCTCGCCCCCTCTCTGTCTTCCCCTCCTCTCTCTCCATTTCTCTCTGTCCTATCCAACTACAGCAACAACAACAACAATAATAATAACCACAACAATGATAAAACAACAAGGGCAACAAAGGGGGGAAAATGGTCTCCAGGAGCAGTGGATTCATGGTGCAGGCACTGAGCCCCGGCAATAACCCTGGAGGCAAAAAGAAGAAAAAAAAGTTGGGGGTATGACTCCGAGGAGCAGTGGATTCATTGTGCAGGCACAAAGCCCAGTAATTAACTGGATGGGGGGAAAAAATCAGTGTAAAACATGAGTAGAAGATATTTACAATAAGGCATTAGGAAATGTTCGTGTAAAGGAAATGTTCTGTTGGTTGTGATGTTGATTACATGGCTTATATCACCGTCAAATTTATAAAACTACCTATGTGTGGGATATTTTATTATGTATAAAAATTATGCCTCAATAAAGCTAACTAAAAAATGAAGACCTAAGATAATATAAAACATGCTTTGATAATTTATTTAAAATATACCTACTAAACTTACTATATATACACATACATGTACACAAACACATGCATAATGTTATATTACTCAGTTATAAGAAAAGATGAGCTATTCTCTTTTGCTACCACATGGATAGAACTGCAGGGAATAATGCTCAGCGAAATAAGCCAGAAGGCATTATGCTATTCCACTGCAGAATACTGTGCCCCAGTATGGTTCCGTAGCCCCCATGTCCACTTGGTCGATTCCAAATTATATTCCTCCATGAGGATCATTTCTGGAACCATCCGTTCCACCCCGGTTCCATGGCTGCCAGTTCTTAGCAACATCGCCCCGCCAGATATTCGTCGGGGTGCGGCATCATCTAAGTTCATTTCCCACATCTACGCTCGACCGGACCTGCCAATAGACGCGGATATCTTCGCCCACCCTGTCCAACGCTTGACGTCTCGTCACCCAATCTGGTCCCCTACGCCTACACTGAACTTCTCTGTTCCAGTCTCTTGGAAACAGAGTTGGCAGTCAGCTGAGGTAAAGAACAAACACCTCATCACAGACCCCTGCAAGCGTCAACCCGGCTTTGACCTAGCACGTTATGATTGGGCCCTCCTCAATCGCTATCGAACAGGCCATGGCCGGTGCGCCGCTATGTTCCATCGCTGGGGAGCCAGAGACGACCCGAACTGCCCCTGCGGCTCCAGACAGACTATGACCCACATAGTCAACGACTGCCACCTCTCCAGATTCAAAGGAGGTCTCGAAACTTTACATCAGGCTCAACCTGACGCTGTTGACTGGCTACGGAAGAATGGCAAACGCTAGAAGAAGAAGAAGCCAGAAGGAGGACTAGTATCAGTGGCACATAAGAAACAAATCAAAGGAAAAATACCAAATGAAACACTAAGAAACTGAGGTCTGTTTCAGCAAGTCCAAGCACTCATGAGGTGGGAGGCAGAAGGGTCAGAAAGGGAGTTGGAGACGCAGTGTCCTCAGTGAGGAATGACAATTTGTTGGAGAGTGAGTTATGGTGACACATATCTTGGGGAGATATACAACTATCTCTCTGACAACAACAGCCTTGCATATCAACATTTCTTCAATGGAGTGACTGGAAAAATAAAATAAAATATACCTATTAAGGGTCAGGAATATAGCATAGTGATAGGACACAACCCTCGCATTTGAGAGGTGCCAGGTTCAATCCCTGGCGCCATGGATAAGCACAGAATGAATGTGTATATATATATATATATATATATATATATATATTTATATATAATATATATTTATATATAATGTATATATATATTTTTTCTCACAGAAATTTGAGAGCAAATGTTCCACTGTTATCAAAGTCCAGAGCATCATTTAACTATATATCTCAGAGATACAGATAATATCAACTTTTCATTTGCTATTATTTTTGTGAACATCTTGTATAAGTCTGAAAAGATAAAGAGTGAGAGGTGACGTCAAATTAATTGGAAGCATCACTTGGAATTGAAAAATAGAAATGGATGAGGAGTAAGATTACTGTTTGAAAGTTCTTAGTTTAACTGGTAAATAGTCAAGATCTGAGTGATAAAAGTGTTATATTTTCAGGGTATATAAAAAGTATCCAGCAATTAAATAGTTGCTTATCTTCATGGGCTATTTTCTTGGTTGGTTGTTTATGTCACAGTTCATATCATGGACAATTGTACTGCTTTTCATGTCTTTCCATTTATTCATTTCATATCACTTAATATGTGTTTATTAAAAATATCTGTATGTAGATAATGGGAATATAGAGATGATTAAAACACATGAGTTTTGCCCTTTGCCTTACATTACAGTGAGGAAATAAACACACACACACAGAACCTGGACCAAAAAGTACTTTCAGAAGATGGTCAGTTTTTTAAAGAAATATAGCAGAGGTGGTACAGTGAATAAAGCATTAGACTTGGGCTGGGGAGATAGCTTATTGATTATGCAAATACACTTTCATGCCTGAGGCTCCAAAGACCCAGGTTTAACTCCCAGTACCACCAGACAGAGCTGAGCAGTGCTCTAGTCAAAACAAACTAACAAGGGAGTTGGGGGGTAGCCAGCGGGTTAAGCGCATATGGCGTGGGTTGGTGTCCCTGGCTCCCCACCTGCAGGGGAGTCGCTTCACAGGCGATGAAGCAGGTCTGCTATCTTTCTCTTCCCCTCTCTGTCTTCCCCTCCTCTCTCCATTTCTCTCTGTCCTATCTAACAACGACAACATCAATAAGAACAAAAACAAGGGCAACAAAAGGGAAAAGAATAAATAAATATAAAAATACATATAACAAAATTAAAAAAAAAATACTGGACTCTCAAGTACTGGAGGTAAATAAAGAAGTGACCCAGAAGAAATTTCAGTCATATGGAGGAAACTGAGAACTGAATTTAAAACTGAATGTTTTAAATAGGGGCTGGGCGGTAGTGCAGCGGGTTAAGCACACATGGAGCGAAGCTCAAGGGCAGCAAGGATCCCAGTCCCCACCTGCAGGGGGAAAGCATCAGAAATGGTGAAGCAGGCCTGCAGGTGTCTACTTCTCTCTCCCCTGTCTCCCCTCCTCTCTCAATTTCTCTCTGTTCTATCCCACAATAACAACAAGGGCAAAAAAAAGAAAGGAAGGAAGGAAGGAAGGAAGGAAGAAAGGAAGGAAGGAAACACTAAAGTTCTGTGTCCCATTCCCTTTGTTGCAAACTGCAGTAGTTCTCCTAAGGTCACTGGCATGGGCTGATTCTATAACTATATCTATGTAGACACACCTAGCTTGCTTGCTTGCTTTCTTCCTTTCTTTCTTTCTTTTTAACAGAGCACATCTCAGCTCTGGCTTATGGTGGTACAGATGATTGAATCTGGGACTTCCAGAACCTCAGGCAGGAGAGTCTCTGCATAACCATTATTCTATCTACCTCCACCCCCCAACATCATATATATATATATTTATTTATTTATTCCCTTTTGTTACCCTTATTTTATTGTTATAGTTATTGATGTTGTCACTGTTGGATAGGACAGAGAGAAATAGAGAGAGGAGGGGAAGACATAGAGGGGAAGAAAAAAGACAGACACCTGCAGACCTGCTTCACAGCTTGTGAAGTGACTCCCCTGCAGGTGGGGAGCCGGGGACTTGAACCGGGATCCTTAAGCTGGTCCTTGCGCTTTGTACCACCTGCGCTTAACTTGCTGCGCTACTGCCCAACTCCCCAACATTATATTTTTAATGGTCCTTCCTTCACATCCTAGTTAACCCCTACACCTATTACTACTGCCAGGTACCTGGGTTTCTCCTTTGTTTTCCAGATTCACTTCACTTTTCTTGATGCTAAAAGGCAAGATTCCTCCACAGTTATCACTGGGGCTCAGTGCCTGCACTATGAATCCACTGCTCCTGGAGGCCATTTTTCCCATTTTTGTTGCTTTTGTTGTTATTGCTATTGTTGTTATTATTGGATAGGACAGAGAGAAATCAAGAGAGGAGAGGAAGACAGAGAGGAGGAGAGAAACACACCTGCAAACATGCTTCACCACTTGTGAAGCAACACCACTACAGGTGGGGAGCAGGGGGCTGGAACCAGGATCCTTATGTTGGTCCTTATGCTTCGGGCCATGTGCACTTAATCCGGTGCACTACCTACCACCTGAACCAAAATACTTTCTTTCTTTTTTTTTTCTCTCTTTCTTTCTTTCTTCTCTCTCTTTCTTTCTTTCCTTCTTTCTTTCTTTTCCCTTTTGTTGCTCTTGTTTTTTATTGTTGTTGGAGTTATTAGTGTTGTTGTTATTGATGTTGTTGTTGTTAGATAGGACAGAGAGAAATGGAGAGAGGAGTGGAAGACGGAGGGGGGGGGGGAGAAAGATAGACACCTGCAGACTTGATTCACTGCCTGTGAAGCAACTCCCCTGCAGGTGAGGAGCCGGGGGCTTGATGGTCCTTGCACTTCGCACCACTTGTGCTTAGCCCACTGCACTACTGCCTGACTCCCAGAGCAAAATTCTTATTGGGGTGCAGAAGGTGGAAGATTTGGCTTCTAAAATTGTTTCTCTGCTGGACCTGGGCATTGTCAGGTTGATTCCTACCCCCCAGTCTTTTCTATCTTTCCCTAGTGGGGTAGGAATCTGAAGAAGTAAGGTTCCAGGAAGTATTGGTAAGGTCATCTACCCAAGGGAATCAGTATAGAATCATAGTAGCATCTGGAACTTGGTGACTGAAATTTAGTAATATGGGAAGCAGGAGAAAATGCTTAATAAACAGGAACCATATAGTAGGAATAGAGCAGATGAAAGTAGGGAACTAAAGGAAGCCAGGAAATCTATTTTAGGAATGTTCCTAGGAGCCTATGTCTTAGTAATCTTTGCTTGAGCTTGAGAGCTAGCATGTGGGTGGACTAGAAATATTGTCTGGGAAGATGGTGTCAGAGGTGAAAATAGACATAGGAAGCAGGATTAGGGTAGAAGAGTTGCTTGCAAACTTGAAGGAAATATATAAGTGCAGTTAACTCGGGGTCTGTATCTATTCATATTTAGCACTGGAACCTGTATAACCTCTGAGTCCCTGTCAGTCTGAGCTCATAGTCCATGGTCACAGCTGGGAACATTCTAGGTTACACTCACTTCAGGATCAGTTTCCCTTGAGTGGCAGAGTAGGATGACCCTGCCTTTGGAGACTGGGGCAGTCCCTACAGAGGCTACTTTTTTGAACATTTACTTATATGTTAATGAGAAAGGAGGAAGGAAGGGAGAGAGAGAGAGAGAGAGAGAGAGATTGAACCAGAGGATTACTCTGGCACACAATGCTCAGGTCCAGCTCAGGACCCCATGCCTGTAAGGCTACGGCTTTACCTATTGTACCCCCTTCTAAGTCGAAAGGTAAATTTACTTATTTTTATTTATTTTATTTCTTTTTTTTTCCCCTCCTCCAGGGTTATTGCTGGGCTCGGTGCCTGCACCATGAATCCACCGCTCCTGGAGGCCATTTTTCCCCCTTTTTTTTGCCCTTGTTGTAGCTTCCTTGTGGTTATTATCATTGCCCTTGTTGACGCAATTCGTTGTTGGATAGGACAGAGAGAAATGGAGAGAGGAGGGGAAGACAGAGAAGGGGAGAGAAAGATAGACACCTGCAGACCTGCTTCACCACCTGTGAAGCGACTCCCCTGCAGGTGAGGAGCCGGGGGCTCGAACCGGGGGCTCGAACCGGGATCCTTACGCCGGTCCCTGCGCTTTGCGCCACATGCGCTTAACCCACTGCGCCACCGCCCGACCCCCTATTTATTTTATTTCTTATTTTCGCCTGTTCCTTAATGCTCTAAGTCAGCTTTTTCGGGGGGGGGGGGGGGGCGAGAGGAGAAGGATAAAGGCACCATAACACTAAAGCTTTCTTCTGGGTTACTACATGACAAAAGAGGTCCATTATCTAAATGAGCTATTTTGTGAAGCCCTAGGACTTTTTTTTTTTTTTTAAAAAAAAAGAGAAGCAAAATTAAAGAGGGTGTATAATAAACATTCTAGCTTTTTCTTTTCCTTTTTTCTTTTCTCTTTCTGGAGGCAAAGCAAAAGAGTGAAGGAAACCATAGCACTGAAACTTCCTTCAATGCATGGGGGATGGGGGGTGGGGGGTGGGGGGAGGGGGCAGGGCTCAAACCTAGATTCATATAGCAAAGCAATAAACTATCCAGTGACCAACTTTTTAGTCCCAAGAACTGGCATATTTGGCAAGGTGAAGTCACAGCTGATAAGAATGAACATGGTTGGTGTGGGCTGAACCAAGAAAGAGAAGTGAGAAAGTCGCAAAAGCAAGTATAGGCAGTTCTTGTTAACTTTCACTATGAGAGGATGCTGAGATACGCGGTAGAAACTACAAGGAGAAGTTTACCTAGGATAATACTAAGGCATGACACAGAAAAGGGGACAGGCAATGGCAGGAGTGAGTTTGGGAAGAGAGTTATAGAAAGGGGGAGGTGTCCTTTTTCATTGTGAAAGAAGAAAGCACACATTTAGAGTACTGTAGCTTGATGAATTCAATGGTAAGAAAATTTCTTTGTGGCTTCTGCTACATCAGTGAAGTGTAAAGTGAGATCACCTGCTGACAGTGATGTGTTGAACATTTAAAGAGAGAGGAAATGAGAAATAAACAACTTGTAGTGTCAGAGTTAATGACACATCCAAATTTGTATCCTAACGTGGCATCTGGCACAATGAAAAATTAGTAGTCACTGAAAAATGTAGAAGAATGACTGGAGAGGACTACAAAATAGCTCACATGGCAGGGTATGTGTATAACTCAAGTTTGAGCCCCAGTGCCACATGGGAGTGCCATGACATGGGAGAAGCTCTGGCACTGTGGTGTCTCTTCCTCTCTGTGTCTCTCTTCCTGAAATAAAAAGAAAAAAAACTGGCACAGAAGAATGGTAAAGTCATACATATTTGAGGCCACATCGTTGCAAAAGAAAAAATAAAGTGACTGCAGGTAAGAGTCAGAAAGAGGGCCTGGGTAGTGGCACACCCAGTAGAGTGCACATCACAATGTGCAAGGACCCAGGGTCAAGCTCACAGTCCCCACCTGCTGGGGGAAAGCTTCACAAGCAATGAAGCAATGTTGTAGGTGTCTCTCTTCCTTACTTACCCTCCTACATATCTATCTATCTATCTATCTATCTGATAGAGACAGAGAAATAGAGAAGGGGAGATAGCAAGGGAGGGAGAGAGGGAGAGAGACACATACACAGAGATACCTGAAGCTTTCTCTTTACGGTGGGGACCAAGAGCTTGAACACAGGTCTTTGCACCTAGTAACAGGTATACTTAACTAGGTGTGCCACAGCCCCCTCCCCTTCCCTCCTGGTTTCACTGTCTCTATCCAAAATATAAGTAAATAAGTAAAATAGTTTTAAAAATCTAAACTCTGTGTTAAGTTGATATATCTGTTACATATATTATATAATTTATTCATTTTCCAAACAAAATCTTATTAACATCGACTTCCACACTTTTTTTGTATCATTTTATTGGGGCAACAATGATTTACAGTTGTTGACACATGGGTGCAGTCTCTTCCTGGTAATAGATATCTACACATGACTTTCACCACTAATCCAAGTCCCTCTACACCGTCATGCGCTGGATACCCAGTGCCCCCACACTTCCCTTCCCCCTAGTCCTGGGTCCTTTGCTTTGTTGTAAGACACTCCACCCACTTCAATTTTCACCCTATACTTCTCTTCATTAGTGAGATCATCCGATAATCATCCTCACTTGACATGATTCCTTCAAGTTCTATTCAAAAGATGGGAAAAGAGAATAGTTCAACTGGTCATCTCTATCAGGAACAACACAACAGACCCCTTTGGGGGCCCCCATAGGACCTTGCCCTCAACTTGGATCAACCATGGAAGAGAATATTCCATCCTCAAAAGGGAGGCTGGACAACATACTCTATGCTACACCTGAGGAAGATGGGTCCTGATACTGGGGCAGCTTGGAATGTTCCTACTCATGACCCCAGAATGTGAGCTCAGATCTCTAGGGATGCAGAGGTCACATAGGCTCCTAAGCTGAATATGGGCTCCATATCAGATCAAATTGATGGGGTTTACAGTCAACAATATTTATACACCTTTCCCATATTTGGAAACTATTTTCTTCCCTGATCCAACTTTCTGGTCCATTTTCCAGCCATGAAATCATCTCCCCAGATAGTAACTTGGGTCCACCTGCATATCAGATGTCAGAGATGTCAGGCTCAAAAAAAAAAAAAAAAAAAAAAAGAAAAAGAAAGAAAGAGAAAAGAAAACTGAAAACTAGTATAGACACAGGCCCTTTGGAATATAACTAAAATAGGCCCACTAGCTATCTACAAAACGGAGACACCCAACTCTTCATCTGGCCCACTAACTATCTACAAAACGGAGACACCCCAACTCTTCATCTGCACTATTCCAGCCTTTAGGTTCATGATTAGTCAACAGCTTGTTTGGCTTTTCATGTTAACTCTCTTTTCAGCCACCAGGTTCCAGATGTTACCATGGTGCCAACCGGATTTCCCTGGGCAGACAACCCCACCAATGTGTCTTGGAGCCCCACTTCCCCAGAGCCCCACCCCACTAGGGAAAGAGAGAGGCAGGCTGGGAGTATGGATTGACCTGCCAATACCCATGTTCAGCAGGGAAGTAATTACAGAAGCCAGACCTTCCACCTTCTGCATTCCACAATGACCTTGGGTCCATACTCCCAGAGGGTTAAAGAATAGGAAGGCTATCAGGGGAGGGGATGGGAATTGTGTAGAGTTGTACCCTTCTTATCCTATGGGTTTTGTCAGTGTTTCCTTTTTATAAATAAAAATTTTTAAAAAGACTAGTTCATCATTTCTGACAGCTGAACAGTATTCCGTTGTGTATGTGCACCACAGCTTGACTAGCAACTCATCTGTCATAGGAAATTAAGCTGCTTTCATATTTAGACTCTTAGAAACTGTGCTGCTATGAACCTTGGTGTACACAAATCTCTTTGAATGGGTTGAATGGGTTGTGTTCTTTGGGTAGATCCCTAAGAGAGGAATTGCTGAGCCATAGGGTAGATGCATTTCTAGTGTTCTGAGGATCCTCCAGACTAGTAATAAGTAATGAGTCAGACTCTTGGTCAGTGCTACCAAGAAAGATGGTCATGTGTGCTTTAAACAAGCACCTATTTTTAAATTTTTATTAATGAAAAAGAAAAAGAAAAGAGAGAAAAAAATAAAAAAAACAAAATAATTTATTAATAGTACTAAGTACTATATGAACTAACATGCTGTTTATTTTCTTTAATTTTTATTATATTTATTTATTTATTTATTTATTTATTGATAGAGACAGCTAGAAATTGAGAGGGAAGAGGGTGATAAAGAGGAAGAGAGATAGAGAGATGCCCACATCCCTGCTTCACCACTCGCAAAGCTTTCCCTCTGCAGGGGTGGGAACCAGGGGCTCAAACCTGGGTCCTTGAGCACTGTAACATGTGCACTCACCCAGGTGTGCCACCACCCAGCCCCCAACATGCTTTTTAAAAGGAAGAAAGAAAGAAAGACAGACAAAGGTGGGGATAGATAGCATAATGGTTCTGCAAAAAGATTCTCTACCTGAGGCTCCAAAGTCCCAGGTTCAGTCCCCCACACCACCATAAGCTAGAGCTGATAAACATAATAAAGAAAAAAGAAAGAAAGAAAAAGAAAAATTAAAAAAGAAAGAAAATACAAGATATACGAGAAATATATATTTTTTGCCTCCAGTATTATCTCTGGGGCTCAGTGCCTGCACTATGAATCCACTGCTCCTGGAGGCCATTTCCCCCCCATTTTTGTTGCCCTTGTTGTTCTTAATATTGTTGTTATTGATGTCATCATTGTTAGATAGGGCAGGGAGTAATTGAGAGATGAGGGGAAGACAGAGAGGGGGAGAGAAAGAGAGACACCTGCAGACCTGCTTCACCACTTGTGAGGCAACCCCTACCCTGCATGTGGGGAGCTGGGGGCTCAAACCAGTATCTTTAGGCTGGTCCTTGCACTTCTCCATGTGCACTTAACCCGATTCATTACTGCCTGGGCCCCTAGAAGGCTATTTCAAGGCTAGAACAATAGTGAACTAAATAGGCTATCCTCCCTCTATCTCCATCAGCCACCCTTTCTTCCTCTCTGACTCAAAACAAGGAGTCCATCATGAACTGTAGGCACCTATGTCCAGGAAAACAGTAATGGCTACTACATAAATGAATGTAATTCTTAAAGTCATTCATTTAAGAAACCATAGGAGATTCAGAGATTATTTGTGGAATTTTCATGTTCAAATCTACTGTGTCAAAACTTGTGCCCTCAATAGTCCTCTAAATGCACTACATTAAATTGAAAAGCTTTTGCATGGCAAAAGGAATCACCACCCTAACAAGAACAGCTGCTAAAGATGATGAGGTCATCTCCTTTGCAAAATCTTGGTCAGAACTTGAAGGTATCATGTTGAATGAGATAAGCCAGAAAGAGAAGGGCCAATACCAAATGATCTCACTCATAGGTGGAGCTTAAGGATAAAGAACAGTAAGGTGAAACTGGGTGTGGTGTATTGCTCCAAAGCAAAGGACTCAGGGAGAAGGGAAGGGTTGGAATGAGGGGATACTGGGGTCTTGGTGTATGAGGGAGGAGGCTCTAGATTTGGGAAGTGTGTGTGTCTCCCAGTCTCAGGGAGAGGACAGGTTGTGTCTCTGTCAAAGACTGCATCATAAACCATTACCACCACCAAAAAAGTCTCAAAATTCACAGAAACAGCTTGTACGGGTATGATTTGCTGCCACCCTGTGGACATGCTGCAACATGTTTCTGAACAGAGAGTCAAATCACAAACTATTCTTAGATAATATCATATATACTTGTAAAACCATGGAAAATATAACAGAACTACCAGAAACAGGACACATCTTGGAGAGTCTTTCTTTCTTTCTTTCTTTCTCTTCCTTCCTTCCTTCCTTTCTTCTTCTTTCTTTTTTGAAAGCTAGTCTTGAATGTCTGAGGGTTCAGGTTCGCTCCTACCTCTCCTGTGTTAGGCTAGTGCTCTAGACCCTTTTGTTAAGTTGACATGCAGAATTTGGAATGGATACATGGCCAAAGTAGAGATCATGGACAACTTAGGAAAGGATAAATAAGCACCAAAGTAAAAGACTCTGGGGGTGGGGGTGGGGGCTCATGATGGCAGAGGAAGACCTAGTGAGGGTTCTGTTGTTATGTGGAAATGTTATACCTGTACAAACTATTGTATTTTACTGTCTACTGTAAACCATTAATTCCCTCAATATAGAAATAAATTTGGGAGTCGGGCGGTAGCACAGCGGGTTAAGCGCAGGTGGCGCTAAGCACAAGGACCAGTGTAAGGACCCCGGTTCGAGCCCCCGGCTCTCCACCTGCAGGGGAGTCGCTTCACAAGTGGTGAAACAGGACTGCAGGTGTCTATCTTTCTCTCCCCTTCTTTGTCTTCCCCTCCTCTCTCCATTTCTCTCTGTCCTATGCAACAACAACGAGATCAACAACAACTACAACAATAAAACAACAAGGGCAACAAAAGGGAATAAATAAATAAATATTTTTTTTAAAAAGAAAGAAATTTTTAAAAGAAATAAAAGAATAAATATTCTAAGATCATGGCCAGTAGATAAATACAGCAGAGAGCAGAATTCTCAGGAAGAAGTCAGTTTTTATGCCCTACAGGGGACAACTTGAACTTGCTTTCAAAGACTATATATAAAACTCATGTGTTGTAATTGATGAAGAGTTGTAATCTAGGATTAGATTTTTTTTTTTTACAAACTTATAGGACCTTCCCTTGACTAACACATTATAAGTAACCTACCAAAAACATGCCTGCCTTGCACTAGTCATTCATACCTTGCTGTAAGACCAACAAGTCTTCCAAACCCACCTGTATCCTACTCAGGATAAAAAAAACATGGAAGAGCCTGGAGCACACAACCTCTCTTGCCACTCCACAGACACAGATGTTGCCACAGTCCCCTCCCACTCTGTACCTGATGAAAATCTGTTGTAACCCCACTCTCTTGGCCTTTGTTCATCTAGCCACTGGGCTGCTCTCTTTCATTTTATAACAGCCTTTTTTTTTTTTTTTTTTTTTACTAGAGCACTAAGCAGTTTATGGTGGTGCAGAAGGTTGAATTTGACACTTTGGAGCCTCAGGCAGAGAGTCTCTTTGCATAACCATTATGCTCATCTATCCCTACCTTATAACAGTCTTTTTTAAAGCACGTAGACTTGACCTTTTTTTTTTTTGCCTCCAGGGTTATTGCTGAGGCTCAGTGCCTGCACTACTAATCCACTGCTCCTGGAGGCCATTTTTCCCATTTCTGTTGCCCTTGTTGTAGTTGTTACAGCTGTTGTTGTTGGGTAGCAAAGAGATAAATCGAGAGAGGAGGGAAAGACAGAGAGGAGGAGAGAAAGATAGACACCTGCAGACCTGCTTCACTACTTGCGAAGTGACCCCCTGCAGGTGGGGAGCTGGGGTTGGAACTGGGATCCTTATGCCAGCCCTAGCGTTTTGTGCCATGTGTGCTTAACTCACTGCGCTACTGCCCAACACCCCCTAAACTTGGCTTTTATACATAAAACTTTGGTCCTCTTATTTCATTCCTCTGTTGTCCTATCATTCTTGAAACAGTGTCATTCCAATTTCATTCATAAGCAATCATTTCAGTCATTAAACAAACAAACAAACAAACCTTGCTTTACTTCTTTCCTCACTTTAAACAAAGATAGACAGCAGTACCTTAGAGCCGGGGGTGACCTAAGTCAAGAGACTAGACTATTTAGATGGGATTCCTTTACCAAGGCCTTTCATCTACTGTTTCCTAAGCAAACAGGCTTTCACCAACCTTGGATGTCACCCCTGAACTTGTGTTATGCCAGTTTTTGTTTGTTTGTTGTTGTTTTTGTTGTTCTTTCTATGTCATCAAACCATGTTTATTTGTACAAATCATAACCAATCTGACACTGCTCAGACAATGTGTTGCCTTTAAGTTCTTATATCTGTTACTGTGTAAAGGTTTTCAATTACTGATTGAATAACTGAGGTAACAGAGGCAATGGAGAGGAAAGCTTACCTAAGGCACATGGCTTGACCAAGAATCAAACTTTGGCCTCAGCTATGCATGTCCAGTGCTCCGGTACTGAGTGTTCATCAAGACAAGATCTGTCCCAGATTTTCATGAGAGGGAACAAAATGTCATAAAATTATTCTGCTTCACCTGCCAAGGAATTGATCAGGGAGGGACTGTTATAAGCCAAGTGTTGATTCTACATCCTGGAGGCAGGCCCCAGCCACTACTGCAGTTCTTGGAGCTTTAAGTTAGATTCAGGGTGGCACTGAAGGAGAGCTCTTATCTTTTCAACTACATTTTAGTCCCAAGCATCAACCAGGAACATGTGTGCATTTTGCTCTCAAGAGTTTGTGTTTCAGAGAAGTTTGTATAGAACACAGGAGATAAACAGTGTTTCACAGGAGTCCGAAAGCAAAAGCAGCCAGAAGCACAATCCAGTTCCTATGGAGCCTCAGAATTTACAACCCTGCATTCTGTATGTCCGGAAATTTCCCACCTTTCTCTAATTCAAAAAAGAAAGGAAACCTTGACATGTTCTTAATGTCATGGTGTCAGGGGACAGCTCAGCATGAAGACCATCCACTTAACCCTGTGTATGCACTGGGCTTGAGCACCCAGCCACCAAAGCAGAGTGTCTGCACAGGGAGAGACCCACAAGAGGTGGAGTAGTGCAAAACAACAAACAAACAAACAAACAAAAACACAAGCAAAACAAAAACATTAAACAGTGTTCTCAGACTTTGTGAGAAATATGGTAGTTATGGGGAATGGAGGGTACTGAACTCTACTGGTAGGTAGGTGTCACATGAAATTATATCATATATAGTTTTTTAAAAATATTTTTATTATCTTTTATTTATTTATTGGATAGAGACAGCCAGAAGTTGAGAGGAAGGGCGAACTAGGGAAAGAGACAGAGAGACACCTGCAGCTCTGCTCCGCTACTTGTGAAGCTCTCCCCCTGCAGGTGGGGACTAGTTATTTATTTACTTTTTTATTGCCACCAGGTTTATCATTGGGGTTCAGTGCTGACACTCCGAATTCACCACTCCCGGGGGCCATTTTTATTTCTTCTTTTGTTACATAGGACAGAGAGAAATTGAGAGAGGATGGGAAAATAGAGAGAAGGAGAAAAAGACACCTGCAGACCCGCTTCACTACTTGTGAAGCTTCCACTGCAGATGGGGAGTAGGGGCTCGAACCTGGGTCCAGGTGCTTGGTAATATGTGTGTTTAACTGAATGTGCCACTACCCGACCCCTCATTTTATAATTTTGTAAAAGGTTATTAAATCTCTACTATAAAATACTATTGACAATGTATATTTATTGCAATTGTAAATAAATTACAGAATGGGAGAAAATGAAGAATAAAAATCAGATTAAGAGAATAATTTAAAATGTAAATGGAGAGCCTGGGCAGTGGTGCACCTGGTAGGGAACATATGTGCAAAGACCCAGGTTCAAGTCCCTAGTCCCCACCTGTAGGGGAGAGGCTTCACGGTCGGTGAAGCAGTGCTACAGGTGTCTCTATTTCTGTCTCCCTCTCAATCCCTTTCCCGGTCTCCATCTCTCTCTTTCTCTATGGTGGTGGTGTATCTGGTGGAACACATGCGTTACAGTGTTCAAGGGCCCTGGTTTAAATCCCCAGTTCCCACCTGCAGGGAGTAGGCTTCATAAGTGGTAGGTCAGTGCTGCAGGTGTCTCTCTGTCTTATTCTCTTTCTATGGCCCCCTGCCCTCTCTATTTCTCTTTGTCTCTAGCCAAAGGAAATAAATAAATTAGAAAAAAGGACTGATAACAAACTAAAATAAATAATAAAAATATGTTTTAATAAATGTAAATGGCAGGAGAGCAGGACAATTAATACTAGAGAGTGAGAATTGGGGACCCAGGGCAAGATGATGGAGGAAGACTTCATCTGGTGGTGGTGTACAGACACGACTGGGAGAGAAGAAACTATATTCTTGACAATTTTCTTGTAAATCATCACTCCCCCTAGCAAAGTGATTTAAAACCAACAAACAGTATGATAGGGTGGGAGATAGCTTTCTCAGTAGAACCTTGTGAGAGAGAGGCCCTGCATTCCATTGTTGGTACCACATGGAAGCACCACGAATGGCATTAGCAGAGTTCTATAAATGGTGTCTCTTCTGAAACAAAACAAAACAAATCTGGAGAGGCTGGGCTGTGGCGGCGTTCTGCATGTATGAGAGCTAGGGTTCGCGTTCCTTAACTGCAAAAGATAGGTGCTGATGAAATGAGCTTGACCTCCCCACTGAGTGAGGAAGGACATGACCTGAGCAGGAGCAGGCAAAGCAAAGCTTGAGAAATGTGGAACTGTATTCCATAACAAAACAATCCTGTAAATCAACATTAGTGAATCTAAGAAAAAAGCAAGAAAGCAAAAATGAAAGAAAAGAAAGGAAGAAGGTAAAGAGGCTAAGAGGGAAGGTGGAAAATAGGGAAGGAAGCAAAGAATGAAGGAAGGAAGAGGGAAGGGATAGAAGGGAAGGAGGGAAAAGGAGGAAAAAAACTGAGAAAAATGTAACTCTGAATTAGTCACTCTGCTCTGTAATGGACACAGAAGCTATTTTTTTTTTTACTTTGAGGACAAATAGAAGTGTAACCATAATTATTTCTGGTTTCATGTGCATATATCATTACAAATCACAAAAGAAAAGGTTTATTTTTATTAGTTATTTATAGTTCATTACAAGACTGTTAAGATTACAATGTATACTTGTATGTTTTTATTTTTTTATTTACTTTGCCTCCAGGGTTATTGCTGGGGCTCAGTGCCTGCACTGTGACTCCACTGCGCCTTTTTGTTGTTGTTGTTGTTGCTGGATAGGACAGAGAGAAATCGAGAGAGGGGAAGAGAAAGATATATACCTGCAGATCTGCTTCACCGCCTATAGTGACTCCCCTGCAGGTGGAGAGCCTAGGGCTCGAACCAATGTCCTTACTTTGGTCCTTGTGCTTTGAGCTATGTGTGCTTAACCCGCTGCGCTACCGCTTAACCTGCTGTGCTACCACTTAATCTGGGCGCTACCGCCCAACCCCTGTTGTTTTTCTACCAAAACATAACTTTTCTGCTTTAGAAACTATTCAAAGGGTGGCTAAGAACATGTCATTTTGTGAGTGCCTTGCGCCCTCTGGTGGCTATATAAGTTTCCTGCATGGGATTTTAAAATGTATTTTTGAGGTAATATCTTAAGGAAGAAAATAATTATAATTTCTAGGAGGGTGGCGAGGACAAACCTCAAGTTTTATCTGCTGCACCATCTCCCAATCACGAGTCTCAGCCACGAGGTCCTGAGTTTAATTTCTGGCATAACATATGCTAGAAAAATATGCTATCCAGGTGAGTTATCTAAAGTACTACGCATGTCATTGATTTGGTTATTAGGGTAAAATGATTCTACTGTCGTTGAAACTGGTAAAGCAGATATCCCATGTGTGTGAGGCCCTGAGTTCAAGCTCCAGTACTTTCTGGCTGCAGTTCTTACATCATGGCTACTAACCCATTTTGGGTTTGTTTTTGCATACAGAGTTGGGAAGTAGTCCAGCTCCACCTACTTAAATGTGGTTATCCAGTTACCTCAACACCATCTGTTGAAGAATCTCTCCTTTCTCTACTGTATGAGCTTAGATTCTGTCATAAATTAAATATTAATTTGTGGGCTTATTTATGGACTTTGGATTCTTTTTTAATTATTAATTTTGGATAGAGACAGAGAGAAACTGAGAGGGGAGGGGGAGATAGACACCTGCAGCACTGTTTCACTACCTGTGAAGCTACCCCATGCAAGTGGGAGCTGGGGCCTTGAATCTGGATCTTTCTACATGGCAATGTGTGTGTTTAATCAAGTGCACTGCCATCTGGTCCCTAGACTTTCAATTACATTCTGTTGGCCTGTGTGTCTATTTTGATTCCATGATGAAACACATTTATGACTGTTGTGTATAGTATAGTTTGAATCAGGTAACACAACTCTTCCATTTTTCTCTTTGTCTTCCTAAGAATTGCCATAGTTATTTAAGGTCTTCTATGATATAAACCCTAGCATTTTTGTGCTACACCCTTAAAGATGTCTTTGGAATTTTGATTTGGATTGTATTAAACCTCTATATTGCTTCTGGTAAAGTGGATTTAAAAACAAAGACTTTGAGAGTCAGGCAGTAGCGCAGCGGCTTAAGTGCATGTGGCACAAAGTGCAAGGACCCGCATAAGGATCCCGGTTCAAGCCCCCAGCTCCCCACCTGCAGCGGAGTCGCTTCACAGCCAGTGAAGCAGGTCTGCAGGTGTCTCTTTTTCTCTCCCCATCTTTCCCTCTTCTCTCCATTTCTCTCTGTCCTATCCAACAACGACATCAATAACAACAACAATAATGACTACAACAATAAAAAACCAGGGCAACAAAAGGGAATATTTTAAAATCTTTTTTAAAAACCCCAAAGATTTTATTAATGTCTCCTTTTTAAATAAATAAAAAGAAAATTAAAAAAAAACCCAAAGACTTATTTATATGTTAGAGAGAGAAAATCAAAGTGTCGCTCCAGCATGCCAGGGACCAAACCTGAAACTTCATGCTTGTGAAGCATTTTTTTCTTTTTAATTTTTTTTTTAATTTGATAAGACAGAAATTGAGATGGCAGAGGAGACAGGAAAGGAGAGAGACACCTGCAGTCCTGCTTCGCTGCTCACGGAGTTTCCTCTCTATAGTTTGGGTAGTGGGGGCTCAAACCTGGATCCTGGGGCACCGTCTTGTGGGCAGTCAGCCAGGTGTGCCTCTGCCCAGCTCCCTGCAGACATCTTTTCAGATCAGAGTTTTTGTATTCTTCAGATATCTATCTAGAGTAGAATTGCTATAACATATAACAAACCTATTTTTAATTTTTTTGAGAGAGCTACAAACTTCAAAACAGACTTTGGAGAGATTCTGGTGGTATGTACAGAAGCTTCAATTTGAACTCTTTTTTTTTTTTTTGTCTCTAGAGTTATAGTTGGGGCTCAGGGCCTGCACCACAAATCCATTGCTCCTGGAGGCTACTTTTCCCCCTTTTGTTGTCCTTGTTGTTTTATTGTTGTTATTGCTGTCGTTGTTGGATAGGACAGAGAGAAATCGAGAGAGGAAGGGAAGACAAAGGGGGAAATATAGACGCCGGCAGACCTGCTTCACCGCTTGTGAAGTGACCCCATCTGGGGGCTGGAACCAGGATCCTTATGCTGGTCCTTGTGCTTCGTGCCATGTGTGCTTAAGCTGCTTCGCTACCACCCGGCCCCCAGTTTGAACATTTGTATCACAAAGGTTCTTGAACAATTACAATCCAATTATGTATAAGGGGCCAGGAAAAAAATGACAGCAAGGTGTGATTGTGGGTTTCTAGATCTATTAGGAAGCATACTTAGGTCAGAAATCCATTTGTCACCTAGTCTTCATGAACCTCCAATCTGCATCTAGCAGTTTTAGGAAGATGTGACTACAAGTATATATGATTTTTTTTTTTAAAGTAGGATCTAGTTTCTGAGCTATTACTATCTTCAAAATTTTGATTTTCATGCCTTACAAGTTGTGCTGATTGTACCATTCTCACTTATGGCATTATGCCAGGTTTTTACCCTAAATTTTAAAGTACATTTTCCCTAAAAAGTGAAGGCACACTTCTGGCCATGTCCACCAGGCATGCTACTAACTCCAGCCGACATTCTCATTTTCCTACAGTTTTTATACTCATTGTTACTCATAATAAAATCCAAAGTAGAAATTTATTTACACCATTGGCCTGGTATTCACTCTGCTTTCTTAAATTATTATTTTACTAGTGATTTAATATTGATTTACAAAGAGTTAACAGAGGTATAATTCCACATCTTTCCTACAAGGAGTTGTGTCTCCATTCTCTCCATTGTCATTCTTCTAATTAATTGGTTGGTTTTTAACAGAATTAAATGTGTAGAGCTGCCACAAAAATGAAATGAAGGGGGCTGGGTGGTAGCACAGCAGGTTAAGCGCACATGGTGCAAAGTGCAAGGATGGGCCTAAGGATCCCGGTTCAAGCCCCCAGCTCTCCACCTGCAGAGGAGTCACTTCACAGGTGGTGAAGCATATCTGCAGGTATTTATCTTTCTCTCCCCCTCTCTATCTTACCCTCCTCTCTCAATTTCTCAATGTCCTATCCAACAACAACAGCTATGACAATAACAATAACAACTACAACAAGGGCAACAAAATGGGGAAAATAGCCTCCAGGAGCAGTGGATTCACCCCAGCAATAACCCTGGAGGCAATAAATAAATAAATAAATAAATAAATAAATAAATAAATAAAATGAAAACACAAACACACATACAGGTAAAGGCTATACCAAGTCAGGCTCATCAATATCTTCCACAAAAAATGCCACTGGGGGAGTTGGGCAGTGATGCAGCGGGTTAAGTGCACATGGTGCAAAGCACAAGGACCGGTGGAAGGATCCTGGTTCAAGCCCCCGGCTCCCCACTTGTAGGGGAATCACTTCACAGGCAGTGAAGCAGGTCTGCAGGTGTCTATCTTTCCCCGTCTTTCCCTCCTCTCTCCATTTCTCTCTGTCCTATCCAACAACGACATCAGTAACAACAATAAGAACTACAACAATAAAACAACAAGGGCAACAAAAGGGAATAAATATTTTTTTAAAATCTCACTGGAAGACTTCTAGGGATAGTAATTTGCATGGAGCTGCCATCTTTTAATGCATTTTAAAAAAATGCATTCTAGAATATGTCCTGAAGGATTTGCCTGAAGATTTGAAGTATTCTTTTTAAAAAATAAATAAAAATATTAAAAATTTAAAAGTGAAAAACCAAAAAGGAGCCAATTAAACAAAAACCAACAAAGATAACATCAAAAGAAGGTGGCCTCTGGGGCCCTAGTCAGGGAATCCTTGGATTCAACCACAGATTCAATGGGCTTAGACACCCATCTCCACCATCACTGGTCACTTCCATCAGGAACATCAGCATAATCCCTCTTGTGGCCTTCTTCAGGATAATATCCTCACTATGAACTACCAATGGTAAGGATTGCCCCTCTCTCCAAATGGAGCCTGGGTCAGCCTACTCTGCCATTCAAGGAAAACTGGTCCTGAAATGAGTGCAGCCTAGATTGTTCCCATCTGTGATCACGAACTGTGAAATTAGATTGACAGGAACTCAGAAGTTATACAGGCTCCTATGCTAAATATTAATAGATATGGACCCCAGATCAGATCAACATGGTAGCTACTCTCTGCCCTGGCCCAGCTTTCTAGTTCTATTCTCAACTCCAACAGCATCTACCCAGACAATAATTTTAGTCTCCATCAATCAAGCTGCAGCAAAAAGTATCAAAGCCATGGGCTCCTAAGAACATACTTAAAATAGATTTCCTGGGGCCCTAGTTGGGGAGTCCTGAGATTCCCAGACATGATGGACCTAGACCTCTAATAAATCCCTCTCTCCATTGTTACTGGTTACCTCTATCAGAAACACAATAGACTCCTTTGTGGGCCCCCCATAGGACCTTGCCCTCAACTTGGATCAACAATGGTAGAGAATGTTCCATCCTCCCTTTGAAGGATGGACAACATACTCTAAGCTACACCTGAGGAAGATGGGTCCCGAAATTGGGGCAGCTTGGAATGTTCCTACTCATGACCACAGAACATGAGCTCATACCTAGAGGTATGCAAAGGTCGCATAAGCTGAATATGGGCTCCATATCAGATCAAATTGATGGGGTTTACAGTCAACAATATTTATATATCTTTCCCATATTTGGGAGCTACTCTCTTCCCTGATCCAGCTTTCTGGTCCTTTTTCCAGCCATGACGTCATCTCCCCAGATAGTAACTTGGATCCACCTGCATATCAGATGTCAGGCTCAGAAAAAAAAAAAAAAAACTAGTATAGACACGGGCCCTTTGGAATATTAACTAAAACAGGCCTACTATTTACAAAACGGAGACCCCCCAACTCTTCATCTGCACTATTCCAGCCTTTAGGTTCATGATTAGTCAACAACTTGTTTGGCTTTTCATGTTAACTGTCTTTTCAGCCACCAGGTTCCAGATGCTACCACGATGTCAACCAGACCTCCCTAGGCAGACGATCCCACCAATGTGTCTTGGAGCCCCACTTCCCCAGAGCCCTGCCCCACTAGGGAAAGAGAGAGACAGGCTGGGAGTATGGGACTGAGCTGTCCATGCCTATGTTCAGCAGGGAAGCAATTACAGAAGCCAGACCTTCCACCTTCTGCAACCCATAGTGACCCTGGGTCCATACTCCCAAAGGGATAAAGAACAGGGAAGCTATCGGGGAGGGGATGGGATATGGAGTTCTGGTAGTGGGAACTGTGTGGAGTTGTACCCCTCTTATGCTATGGTTTTTGTGTTTCCTTTTTGTAATTTTTTTTTTAATCCTTATTCCCATCTGATCTATTCCTACCTTTTGGTTCCTGTTTATTGAACATTTTGTCCTGCTTTATATTTTACTGCCTTTTAGCCACCAAGTTACAGATGGTACCATGATTTGATCCTGAACTCCCTGGCAAGCTGATCTCACCAGTGTGTCCTGGAACCTCACTTCTCCAGAGCCCTACCCCACAAGGGAAAGATACAGGCTGGGTGGGTGGGAATGGATCGACCTGCCACCACTCAGGTCCAGTGGAGAAGCAATTACAGAACTTCCACCTTCTGCACCCCATAAAGAATTTTGGTCCATACTCGCAGAGGGGTAAATGTTAGGGGAAGATGACTAAGGGGCTCTGAACTATAATTCATCAGGACCTGGAAAGAGAGAGAAAAAAAAAAAGGACATCTGGCAGTAGTAGGTATGACTTAGAAAGGAAAAGGCAGGACCATAATAAAAAAAAAAAGGCAAATACTCATATAGTTACTTATAGAAATAATAGTCAGCCAGTATCTGTGATCTTGGAAGAACTAATGCACTTTACAATGGAAGGAATGGGAACATAGAATGCTGGTGGTGGGAAAGGTAGGAAATTAAACCCCTGTTATCTTATAAATTTGTAAATAAGTATTAAATCACTAATATATATATATATATTTTAAAGGAGGTGGCAGATTAATGTAAAGAAGGATCTAGGCAATGGTAGAATCATAAATGTGTGTGTTAGGGTAAGATTAGGCTACATTACAAAAAGATCTTTGAAATTCAGCAGTTTATAAAGATAGAAGTTTATTTCTCTCGCACGTGAAGAGTTCAAGAAGAATGCTCCAGGCCACTTAGGTACCCAGGTTCCTTCTATTTAGCTTTTTTGTCATGCCCTTTATAAAGGTGTTTCCTTCTCTGCTTGGCTGAAGTTGGATTGCAGGCAAATCCACAGCTGGGGGAGGGATAAGACCTCAAAGAAGCACATACGAAATATTTTTGTGCTCAGGCCTGTGGTGGCACACATCATTTTTGCTTGTATTCTTCTGATGAGAAATCACATCCCTGGAGAGTCTGGGAAATACAGCATCTGGGTCATGGGCCCAGTAGTCTGCAATTGCAGAGAAAAGACAAGAATTGATTTTGCTAAAATTTGTAGTTCTTACCACAACATGGCTTTTCATGTTAACTGTCTTTTCAGCCACCAGGTTCCAGATGCTACCATCCAGACCTCCCTGGACAGACAACCCCACCCATGTGTCCTGCAGCTCCAATTCCCCAGAGCCCTGCCCCACTAGGGAAACAGAGAGACAGGCTGGGAGTATGGGATCGACCTGTCAATGCCCATGTTCAGCAGAGAAGCAATTATAGAAGCCAGCCCTTCAACCTTCTGTATCCCACAATGACCGTGGGTCCATACTCCCAAGGGGTTAAAGAATAGGAAAGCTCGGTGGCACCGCTCTATACAAGATGCTGGGTATTATACAGCAAATCCTAACAAAGGGACTTTTCAAAGTTAACCCAATTACCATATAATGTAATGATAACAATAACTATCCATTGTCTTCTTGAACCCTAAGGCAGCAGGAACCTCACATTTTCACTATAGAGCCTGTATTTCCCCCAGTCCTGGAACCTTAGGGTGGGGTGCACTTTCCTGCATGCTTCTCTCAATTCATATAAAATAATATTGCATCTGCCGATCACAACCTAATCAACGCAACACGTGCCACCTCAGCATGCTTCACTTCAGACTGTGTCCAGACTTCAGGTGTGGAATGACAACCCTTCAGCTTCATTACTCGGGTGAGACTGCCGGGCCGGGGTAGCTTTGCAAGTGGGAGAGAGACGACCAGGGACTCATGGCTGAGCTGGGATGCAGTTCAATCTTTATTGACGAGTGGGGATGCAGTTCTATCTAGATCTAGCTATCTCTAATCACAATCCTGTCCTATATGTATCTCCTGAGGTGGAAGTGTCAGGAAGAGGAAGTATGTAGGATGGGGGTGGGGAGAAGGAAAAAGCACACGAACCAGTGGGGATTAAACCAGTGTGAACAAAACAATGATTATGTAAATAGACCACAAGCAATGCAACAGAAGCGGTCTTAGAAGCAGAATTTAGAAGCAGACCAACATGAGACCTTTCCTTTCATAGTATTCTCTAATTCCATTCCAGGCAGTTCACTTTCTAACAAAGTCCCAAAACCTAGATATAGACCAGGTCCCCTGAGATAGAGCATATGTTCACATGTATCCATAAACTAGGGCAAAATATATACCTGAAAGCAAAAGTACACAATAGTCTGCAGTGAGTACCCCCCAACACTTCATCTGCACTATTCCAGCCTTTAGGTCCATAACTGTTCAACAATTTGTTTGGCTTTGCATGTTAACTCTCTTTTCAGCCACCAGGTTCCGGATGCCAGCATGATGTCAACCAGACTTCCCTGGACAGATGACCCTACCAATGTGTCCTGGAGCTCCACTACCCCAGAGACCCACCCTACTAGGGAAAGAGAGAGGCAGACTGGGAGTATGGACCAACCAGTCAACGCCCATGACCAGTCAATGCCCATGTTCAGCACGGAAGCAATTAAAGAAGCCAGACCTTCCACCTTCTGCAACCCACAATGAATGACCGTGGGTCCATACTCCCAGAGGGATAAAGAATGGGAAAGCTATCAAGGGAGGAGATGGGATACAGAGTTCTAGTGGTGGGAACTGTGTGGAGTTGTACCCCTTTTATCCTATGGTTTAGTCAATGTTTCCTTTTTATAAATGAAAAATTTTAAAAATATATTTACATGTAACTAAAGGACCCAAAATTGTAGGATAAGGATAAGGGAGTGACTTAAAGTGAAAGGCCACCGTAGTATCTGGAATCAATAAAACATAAATAATAGCAGTTAATAGTTAGCCTTAACTATGTGACAGGTATTAATATAAGTGTTCTAAGTGACTTGTTTAATACAACAGTAGGTATCTTTATTTTATTTTATAATTAGGAAGCAAAGGCACTGAGAATAAGCAACTTGCCTGTGGGGGCAAATTCACAGTAAATTTGTGACAGAGCAAGACTCTGATCTGGTCCAGAAGGAATATAATTTCAGAATCCACAGCTTGGACCCTGTTATACTGCACTGATGAAAGGTAAAGTTGATCAGGCAGAGCAATAGTATGTTATATTCATTGTCTTAACTTCCTCTTCACCTCAGTTTATAAGGAAGCTATTGCTTTTACTTTACATTTAAGGAGTCTGATATCTAGTTATTTAACGATTAGCTCAAGACCATATGCTACATGTATAAGTGAAAAAACTAGGCACAAGACCAGACTGTGATTTCAAGGTAAATTTCTTATTCTTAAATATTGTTTTTTAATATCAGAGAATTTATGAAAAGTGCAATTCAGTTATTTTAAGTCCATAATTCAATGAGTTTTGACAACTGTATACACCTGTAAAATAAATTATCTTATCAAAGTATACAGCATTTCTATTATTCCTCAAAGTTTTCTCCTCTTTGCATCCAATTCTCTAGTTCAAAGGCAAGTATTGTTCTGACTTCTATTACCTTATACTGACTTTGTTTGTTCTTATTCATATAAATAGAATCTTAGTTTTTACTTTTGTGCATAGCTTTTTCATGGTTTTGAAATACATCTATGGTACTTACTGCACATAGATTTTTCCTCTTATATTATTTTAGTTTTTTTCAAAACTTATTTGAATGGGACAAACCTCGTCCTCTGCTCAACTCTGACTTATGCCAGTGATTGAACTTGGGACTGGATCTTTAGCATCTCAGGCATAAAAATCTGATGTGCTGGGTGTTGGGCTGTGGCGCAGTGGGTTAAGTGCACGTGGTGCAAAGCGCAAGGACCAGCATAAGGATCCCAGTTTGAATCCCTGGCTCCCCACCTGCAGGGGAGTCGCTTCACAGGTGGTGAAGCAGGACTGCAGGTGTCTGTCTTTCTCTCCACTTTTCTGTTTTCCCCTCCTCTCTCCATTTCTCTCTGTCCTATCCAACAACAACATCAATAACCACAACAATGTTAAACAAGGGCAACAAAAGGGAAAAATAAATATATTTTAAAAATTTCTAAAAAATATGATGTGCTAACTTGTGATTATCTCCCTAATATCCCACACTTATTTTATTTTATTTTAGCTAGAGAAAGAGCAGGGAGTGAAAGAGACCACAACACTGAAGCTTCCTTCAGAATGGTGGGGGCTGAGTTCAAACCTGCGTCACACTTATGAAAAAACAGCATACTATCCAAATCAATTACTTCACTGGCCTGACAAACTTTTTCTTTAAAAGACAAAATAGTGTTTTATGCTTTGTGGCCACCTTCTCACAACTATTCTGTGCTGCTGATATAGTGTGAAAGTAGTCACAGATAGTATTAAAATAAAGCTCTATTTTTAATTAATAGAGTTGCGTAAGCCAGATTTGTCCTGAAGGTTGTAGTCTGCTGACCTATAGTCTATATTCATAAGTGCTGTCTTCTTTTAATGTTTTTTTTTCTTCCCTTTTGTTGCCTTTTTTTATTGTTGTAGTTATTGTTGTTATTATTGATGTCATCATTGTTGGAAAGGACAGAGAAATGGAGAGAGGAGGGGAAGACAGAGAGGAGAGAAAGACAGACACCTGCAGACCTGCTTCACTGCTTGTAAAGTGACTCCCCTGATGGTGGGAGTGGCGGCTCGAACCAGGATCCTTACTAGTCCTTGTGCTTTGCGCCATGTGCGCTTAACCCGCTGTGCTCCCACCTGACTTCCTCTTTTTTTTTTTTATATTTATTTATTTTCCCTTTGGTTTTTTATTGTTAAAGTTATTATTGTTGTAAGTTACTGATGTTGTAGTAGTTAGAACAGAGAAAAATGGAGAGAGGAGGGGAAGACTGAGAGGGGGACAGAAAGATACCTGCAGACCTGCTTCACCGCCTGTGAAGCGACTCCCCTGCAGGGGGGGAGCTGGGGGCTTGAACCAGGATCTTTAAGCCAGTCCTTGTGCTTCGCACCACATGCGCTTAACCTGCTGTGCTACCACCCCACTGCCAAGTGTTGTCTTCTTGTCAAATAACGCTCTTGATAGATTTGGGTATTATTGTTATATTGGTCTCATAAGATTAATTATGGATTTTCCCTTTCTCTTCTCTTCTATGAACCCTTCTGTAGGATTTACATTACCCAATGCAGAGATGTTCCAGTGATGACAAAAAAGTAAGTAAATAAAACTGTAACAAAAATATCACAAGGTTGGCAAAACGGTAACCTGTATATCCTATAAACTCAAAAATAGTAAGTAGGTTTGTCCCTAACTTGATAAGCAGGGTAAATAGTAGGTCTAGTCATGAATGCTTCCTTTGAGGATTATAGTCCTGTATTTCCTATTGTAAAAATAAAATTCCTGCCTTGCGTAATTTGTCTAATTTTGTAACTATAAGACACTAGGGTAAAATCAGTATCATGGTTGGACATATAAAGCTACTTACTCAAATTCTATATTCTTAACCACTTTTGGAAATCTCACTGTACAATGAGATTCTGTATTGTAGGAAAAATTTTAAGAAAAAATTCTGGCAGTGTTTATAATAGTCTGTAGCCTAGAATTACACAGCACAACTTGGTTATTCCTAATGCAACTCTATCAATCTAGTGATATGTAAAAAAGGGCAAACAAAATAATATGTAATATAACAAGACAGAGCATTTTCTTTAGGCTTAGGTATATAAAGGTAGAATTTTTGTTGTTGTTTAGGACAGGTAAAGAATTTTACCATATTTATATTACTTGATCTAAGACTTGATCTTAGCCAAAAGGCTGAGAAGTGATAGGATTTTGACATATTTATATGAATGGAAAATGTCACACAGGATGGATACAGAATAACAGGGGCCAGGTGGTGGTGCATCTGGTTAAATGTTCACATAATAGTGTGCAAGGACCCAGGTTCAAGCCCTTGGTCCCCACCTGCATGGGGGAAACTTCACAGGTGGTGAAGCAGGGCTGCAGGTGTCTCTCTGTTTCTCTGTCTCTCTACCTCTCTATCTCCTCCTCCCCTCAACTTCTCTGTCTCTATTCAATAATAAATAAATAAATAAGATACAGAATAATAATACTTGTTAGAATAAGATACTTAATAGACTAAATAGAATATAATCTTATGTTATAAGAATGAGTTTATTTATTTTTATAGAGAGAAAGAGAATGAAAGAGATCATAGCATCTGTGAAATATGTGGTTATTTATAGAGTGTTGGAGATGTAGTAAAATGAATGAGTGAAGAGAATAAAAACTATTAGTTGCAATGAAAAAGCTAAAAGAAACATAAAAAACAGTTCCTGTGGTCAGGGAGGTGGTTCAGCAGACAGAGTACAGGGTTTGTATGAGTGAGGTCCTTGGTTCATTCCCCAGCACTTCATATACAGAAGCAATGCTCAAGTCTCTCTTTCTCATACATAAATACTTACATTAAAAACTACTAGAGGGAGTTGGGTGGTAGCATAGCAGGTTAAGTGCAGGTGACACAAAGCACAAGGACCTACGTAAGGAACCGGGTTCGAGCCCCCGGCTCCCCACCTGCAGGGGAGTCGCTTCACAGGCGGTGAAGCAGGTCTGCAGGTGTCTGTCTTTCTCTCCGCTCTCTGTCTTCCCCTCCTCTCTTCATTTCTCTCTGTCCTATCCAACAACAATGACATCAATAATAACTACAACAATAAAACAAGGACAACAAAAGGGAAAAATAAATAAGTATAAAATTTTTAAAAAACTACTAGAGAAGTTTAGTAGCACTAAATTAGTAGCAATAAATCTGTAAGTGTCTGTAATTCTACTCACTAGTCCATGAACAAGAATTCATAAAGCAGATGGCAGAAAGATAGGGAAATGGGGGCCAGACAGATAGCTCACTGGGTAGGAAGCTTGCACTGCCATGCATGTGAGCCAGTTCCAAGTCCCAGTACCACAGGGGAAATGTTATGGCTATAGAGAACGCTCCTATGCTATGATGTCTCCCCCTCTCCCTCTCTCTGTCTACCTGAATGAAAAAATAACCTAGTGCAGTGAAATTGTGAATATGCAAGACCCCATTCCACAATATAAAAGATAGGGAAAAGGAAGTAAGGGTGCTGGCAAAGACTGAATCAGTAACTAGACTCCTTAAAAATATTTTTATCATTTTGTTGGGGGGGTGGCTTAATGTTTTAGAGTATATCTGTTGACACATGGATACAACTGCTCATCTCCCTGTGAGAGATAGATGTCTGCAAAACATTCTCATCTCCAGGATACTGCTCAGTTCTACTCTGAATTATGGTGGCAACAAGAGATTGAACCTGAAACCTAGGAGCCTCAGGTGTAAAAGTCTTTTGCATAGTCATCATACCACCCCTCTCCATGTCAGCTAATTTAACTTTAAAAAAAAGTAAGTATCATTTAAAGCATGAACCACTTGACTGATCTGCATGTCATCCTTGTGCTGGGTCACCCTAATCTTCCCTGTATCATTTCAATTTCAGTATTATGCTGCCAAAGTAATTATGTAAGCACAGTAATTGAACTATTCTGCTCACTATAAAGTAGCAATGAAAAGAGAAACTTATTCCACTCCTGACAAATAACTTCATATTCAGAACTATTGTTGTTCAAATGGTACTATCAATATATTAATGTCCTTAATGCTTATTTATTAGAAAATATTAACTTCTATTTCCTAAATATTTATCTAGATTAATTTACAAATATCCTAATATATATCTAAAGATAACAAATGTGAATTCTTTTTTTTTAATTAATTTTATTTATTATTGGAGAGAGACAGAGAAATTGAGAGGAGAGGGGGAAGTAGAGAGGGAGACAGAGAGGCCCCTGCTTCACCACTCATGAAGGTGGGGAACAGGAGCTTGAACCTGGGTCCTTGCACACTGTAATCATGTGTGCTTAACCTGTGCCACCACCTGGCCCCCAAATTTTTTAATTCTCTTTTTTAATTAATTTTATCAAATCAAAACTCTCCAAGGATTTTTAAATTTAAGGTTTAAACTTGTCATATTAACTTTACTGTTATTTTTGTTCTACTATAAAATAACTATGTATACATAAGTCACTAACTCAACGTACACCTTTTGATACAAGTTAATTTCTTTGGGACACATACTTGTGTTAATATATTAAATAATCCCATCTGTAAAACAGGAATAATAATAGAGTCTACTAAACAAGATATTATATGACCTAAATGGGTTTATGTGTCTAGAATAATATATTATCAGTGATAAACATGCAAGAAAAATTTCAGCTATTACTAGAAGTACAATTAGAAGTCTATGGAAAAATTACTTCTAAATTCATACTACTTATTTTAAAAATAAACTATTAATAGAAAAATAAGCAAATGATATAGCATTGTGACTGGAAATATAAATAATTGTTTACTTATTATGACTTTAGCAATGATTTTTATACAAAAACAGACAAGCAACATAGCAAGTTTAAACCAACATAATATATATAAAGTGAATGACTTCTCACAGAAGTATAAAAACAGAAGTTTTCTTTTTTTTATGAATATATTTTTTAATTTTTTTAATATTTATTTATTTTCCCTTTTGTTGCCCTTGTTTTTCATTGTTGTTGTTGTTACTGATGTCATCGTTGTTGGATAGGACAGAGAGAAATGGAGGGAGGAGGGGAAGATAGAGAGGGGGACAAAGACACCTGCAGACCTGCTTCACCACCTCTGAAGCGACTCCTTTGCAGGTGGGGAACTGGGGGTTCAAACCAGGATCCTTATATCGGTCCTTGCACTTTGCACCACGTGCGATTAACCTGCTGTGCTACCGCCTGACTCCCAAACAGAAGCTTTCTTTATAAATATTGAACTATAAAACTTAGTCACAAGTAGTAAAATAAGTGGAGACAGAATGATGGTTATGCAATGAGAGTCTAATGCCCGAGGATCCAAGCTTCAGGTTCAATCCCTCACACTACCATAAGAGAGAGCTAAGCAATGCTCTGGTAACAAACAACAACAGAACAAGTTGTAAAATAAAGTTTCTATGAAGCTAAATATATAGTAAATAAACCAGCATAATACCAAAAATTCTGATTTTCATCAAGTTCTTCCTTTAATTACAAATTTTCTCCCTGGAACAATACAAAATAATAGATTAGTATTTTAAATCACCTTATGTTGATTAAGCATTTAAAAGTCTACCAGAGTAAGGACTGGTGTAAGGCTCCCGGTTCGAGCCCCCAGCTCCCCACTTGCAGTGGAGTCACTTCACAAGTGGTGAAGCAGGTCTGCAGGTGTCTATCTTTCTCTCCTCCTCTGTCTTCCCCTCCTCTCTCCATTTCTCTCTGTCCTATCCAACAATGACAACAATAATAACCACAACAATAAAGCAACAAGGGCAACAAAAGGGAATAAATAAATTAATAAATGTCATGCAGGCACCAGGCCCCAGCGATAGGTTTGGTAGCAAACAAAAAAAGGAAAGAAAAAAGTAAGAAATGCTTAGTCAATTAAAAACTATGGGGACTCAAGAGATGGCTCAGCACAAGTAAAATGTATGCCAAAGTACATCCAATAGAAGCTTCAAATTTAATATATCTAAAATCAGATCTTGATTCCTCATGCCTCCTAATCTGCTCATTTCCAGTGTTTTTTTTTTTAAATAAGTTTTATTAACACAGTGTATATATTTTAGTTGAGTATAACACATAATTTTGAAGATCAAGTCCAGGCCTCCTTTGCTTATTGCTAAGGCACTTCCCAAGTTCAATATCTATTATACTTATCAGCGTTTTAGAGAAAGAGAAACCAAAGCACTTTCCACCATCCATAAAGTCGTTTTTTGTCTTTGTTGATCTCTCATGCAGTGTCAGGGATGGAAGCCAAATGACACAGGATAGGCACATGTCCTACTCCTGAGCCACCTGTTTATCTATTATGTGGGGTGACAGCATTCTAAACTCACAATGAATATTGCAACTTTTGTGTATATCACCCAATGGGACGTTTTCACTTAAGTACTCGGATTTTTCTCCAAGAAATGATGCTATTCAGTGGGCACAGATTATTATGACTTTTTTTTAACATATGAAGTACATACCTGAGTTAAACCAGCAACTGTTTGCATAGAAGATTTTTTAAATAATCTCACTTCTTTGTTTATGTATCTTAACATTCCACTAAGTGTATTGAAATCATTAGTTTCAGAACTATCATCTTCTATTACATATGTGAGAGCTTTAAGTGAGTTTGGCTGGGCATAAGTAAGCTCTTTCTGGCTTTCTGCTAATGCTGAAGGTTGTTCTAAATGCATTTTTTTTAAGTCATGTAGCAATTCTTGAGAAAGATCTTCATCACTATGAGTTCTGTAACTAAGGTCACTGGCACTAATAGAACGACGTAGTTTCCTACACTTGAAAAAAGATGTGTTAGAATGTTTAGCAAATTTTGGATTTTGAATATCAGGCATAATTTCTGTTGGAGATGTAAATGGGCCTGGTAGAAACTTCATTTCTCCTGCTCTTTCATGTCCAGAAATTTTGGCTTGTAGTCTGGTTAATTCTGATTCCTGCAGAAAAATTGGTATATGTGTTCAATATGTTTAGTTAAATGAGTGAATTACTTAGAAGATTCTTAAAAGTTATCTAAGTCAACTTTCATATTTCAGTACAAAAACTATTCTTATAACACTTAGGAGATTTTCAGAATCTACTAAAACACTTCATTTTGGAACAATCATACACATTCACTTAAATATATATATAATTTCTTTTTACCCCCTTTAAAAATTATCTTTATTTATTTATTCGATAGAGACAGTCAGAAATTGAGAGGGAAGAGGCAGATAGAGAGGAAGAGAGACAGTGACACCTGCAGCCCTGCTTTACCACTTGCAAAGCTTCTTCCTGCAGGTAGGGATCGGGGGCTTGAACCTGGTCCCGTGTGTACTGTGCACTCAATCAGGTGTGTCCCCACTTGAAATATAATTAAGCTATATTAAGGAATTTCATGAAAAGCAGATTTGCCTTTAAAAGTTTGCCACCTTCATGACAGTATTAATTTCTTTTAAATAATATGTTATTGCCTTAGGTCACCTGTAAACTACAGAGTAGAATAGTGAAAATGGAGGGGGTAAGATCTGAAACTAAACAGGAGAATGAGCAGCTTGCTGCATTTTATTTTTCGTGTAACTTACAATTTGTAATGAAGAAATCAGTTTTGGGTGTAGACATGTTCTATTCCAGATTGTTACTCTCTATTCCGTGTACTTTACTCACTTTCTCTTGCTGTGTAAAAATTAATAGCTTGGGGGAGTCGGGCAGTAGTGCAGTGGGTTAAGTGCATGTGGCACGAAGCGCAAGGACCAGCATAAGGATCCTGGTTCAAGCCCCCAGCTCCCCACCTGCAGGGGAGTCGCTTCACAAGGTCTGCAGGTGTCTGTCTTTCTCTCCTCCTCTCTGTCTTCCCCTCCTCTCTCCATTTCTCTCTGTCCTATCCAACAATGACGACATCAATAACAACAACAATAATAACTACAACAACAATTTTTAAAAAAGGGCAACAAAAGGGAAAATAAATAAATAAAAAATTAATAGCTTGAGGGACCAGGCTGAACGCACCTGTTACAATATGCAAGGACCAGGGTTCAAGACCCCCATATATCTAAGATATATAAGATATATATATATCTTAAAGTAAAAGTATAAAAGTATGCAATAGTTTGCAGTGAATACACTTAAATATTAAGTGCAGCAAGCAAGTACAAAGACCTAAAAAGACATCATAAAGTACTTAATCTAATATTTTCTAATTAGGCCTAGGTACCCTCCTCTCCTACTTCCTATTTTATTTCCCTCAATCACTCTAAATCCAACTGTGTCAGATAAAGTAAGGACTACAAAAGCTGGATAAGGGCAAGAGACTGGCATACTTTGATGGCCCTTTTGGTCACTATCAGTCCACCCCATCATGTAGGGCTCTTGTAAGGGGATCCCTGGATTCCCACATAGATATGATGGACCTAGACAACTAACAGATCCCTCTCTCCATCAGCACTGGTCATTTCCATCAGGGACAATATCATAAATCCTCTGTGGGCCTTTATAAGACTTTGCCCTCAGTGTAGAACAACAATGGTAGAAACTGTCCCACTCTCCGAAGGGGGGCTGGGTCAATGTACTCTGCCACTTGAGGAAGACTGGTTCTGAAATGCGTGCAGCCTAGAATGTTCCTAGCTGTGACCATGGGATGTGAGTTCATACTGACAGGCGCTTTTTCTAAATATGAAAAGATATGGGCCCTAGGTCAGCTTGATGGGGTTTACAGTTAACATAATCATGTACTTTCCCCATATTTGGGAGCTATTCTCTGCCCTGATCCAGCTTTGTAGTCCTATTCTCAATTCTGACACCATCTTCCCACACTATACTTTTAGCCCACCTGCATGTTAGCTGTCAGGCTCAGGCAAAAATCAGTAAAGTCATGGGCCCCTTGGAATATACCTAAAATAGACTTCCTAGTTTCTTCCAACATGAAGACCCCAAATCTCATCTACTATATTCTTACCTTTAGGTTCCTGATTATTAAATAATTTTTCTGCTCTATATCTTAAATGTTTTTTAGCCACCATGTTGCAGATGCTACCATGATGTCAACCTGACTTCCCTGGGCAATGTATACTGGAACCTCCCCTCCCTAGAGTTCTATCCCATGTGGGAAAGATAGAAACAGGCTGGGGGTATGGGTTGACATGGCAATGTCCATGTTCAGCAGAGAAGCAAGTACAGAAGTCAGATTCCTACCCTCTGCCCCCTATAAAGAATTTTGGTCCGTACTCCCAGAGATAAAGAACAGAAAATCTGAGGGCTGGGCCATAGCGCAGCGTGTTAAGCACACATAACACAGTGGGTTAAGCACACATGGCATGAAGCCCAAGGGCTGCTGTAAGGATCCCAGTTCCAGCCCCTGGTTCCCCACAGGAAGTGACAGGGGGGTCACTTCACAAGCGGTGAAGCAGGTCTGCAGGTGTGTCTTTCTCTCCCCCTCTCTGTCTTCTCCTCCTCCTCCATTTCTCTCTGTCCTATCCAACAACAGCAGCAATGACAAAATAACAACAGCAGGGGCAACAAAAAGGGAAAAATGGCCTCCACTGAAAGAAAGAAAGAAAGAAAGAAAGAAAGAAAGAAAGAAAGAAAGAAAGAAAGAAAGAAAGAAAGAAAGAAAACCTTCCAATGGAGGGTTTGGATACAGAACTCTGGTGGTGGGAACTGTATGAAAATGTACCCCTCTTATCCCACAATCTTGTTAATCATTATTAATCATTAATTTAAAAAAAACTAATATGTAGCATGGGGACACAGTAACACCATATTATAAAGTTGAAATCTGCTTAAAGATTTGAACTTAAACTTTCCTATAAAATAAGTTTGGGAAGGGTGGGGGTAGATAGCATAATGGTTATGCAAAGAGACTCTCATGCCTGAGGCTCCAAAATCCCAGGTTCAATGCCTGAACCACCATAAACCAGAGCTGAGCAATGCTCTGGTAAAAAAAAAAAAAAAAAAAAAAAAAAAAAGGGCTTGAACACCTATAAAGCTCTTATAAAAATTTCCTAAATTCACCATTTTATAAGTAAAATGCTTCTTATTCAAAGAAGCCAATATTTTGTCATATAAGGATCTGAAAATAAGCCATATGTTTACTTTATGTATTTTTACATGTTTACTTACTTTAATAAGTAATGCTTCATTTGTAGCTTCAATTACTTCATTCCTATCTTGAACTTGTTGGTGCAAACTGCTTACAGTGTCTTGAGCTTCTTCTAATTCCAGTTTTGCTTTCTCTAACTGTTCATTGAGTTGTTGAACAGAAGTCTTTTGAGAGTCAGCAGAAATCTTCCACTTTGTATGGCTTTCTTGATGCGAAATCATCTATATAGTTCCAATAATGGAAAAGGAAAAGAGTAATAAATAGGGTGGAATTGATTTCAACAACATTTAATACTTTCCACTTCCACTTAAATGGAAACAAAGTTTGCTCATAGTTACAAATATTTGATTTCTCCACAAATAATAGTCTTAACATACTTACCAACAATTAAAATACTATGGACTGTCTTTGTATACTGTTTGAACAAATTAACTATAAAGACATATTCCTGACAATTGGGAAAATCTGCAATGACTGCATTTGATGAATTAACTGTCATGGTTCAGGAGGCGGCACAGTGGATAAAGCATTGGATTCTCAACCATGAGGTCCTGAGTTCATTCCCCGGCAGCACATATATCAGAGTGATGTCTGTTTTTTTTTTTTTTTCCTCTCTCTCTCCTTTCTTTCTCATGAATAAATAAATAAATAATTTTTAAAAAAGGAATTAACAAGGGCCAGGTGGTGGCGCACCTGGTTAAGCGCACACATTACAGTGCACAAGGATCCGGGTTCAAGTCCCTGGCCCCCACCTGCAGGGGGAAAGCTTAACAAGTGGTGAAGCAGGTCTGCAGGTGTCTCTCTGTCTCTCTTCTGCACTATATCCCCTCCCCTCACAATTTCTCTGTCTCTATTCAAAATCAATAAATAAAGATTAAAAAAAAAAGGAATTAACTGTTAAGTTTTAGGTGTAATCATCGCAATGTTTTTTATTTTTTTATTATCTCTATTTATTGGGTAGAGACAGCCAGAAATTGAGAGGATAGAGGGAGAGGGAAAGAAAAAGAGAGACACCTGCAGCACTACTTTACCACTTGCAAAGCTTTCCCCCTGCAGGTGGGTACTGGGGGCTTGAATCCGGGTCCTTGCAAATTGCAATGTGCACTCAACTAGGTACACCACCACCTGGCCCCATAATCATGGTATTGTGATTATGTTTTATAAAAATAGCCTGTAACTTTCAGAGATAATTATTACAATGTTTATAGCTGAAATAATGATGTCTCGGATCTGCTTCAAAATGCTAATATGTGTAGAAGAGGAGGAAGGAAAGTGAATGGCGTTAAAGATATGGTCACATTTCTCAGTTGTCTAGGACTACTTGGACTCTGAAGGAAAGAGGAGAAGCAATTACAGAAGCCAGAACTCCTTCCTTCTGCATCTCAAAAAGAATTTTAGTCCACATTCCCAGAAGGGGTAAATGATAGAGGAAGATGACCAGAAGGCTCTGGATCAGCTAATATCAATTAATTATGCTGAATTCAATAACACTCATATTTTCTAAAGACCAAGAGTTGCAAACTTTTGGTCTGAGGATTGTATTTATTTTACAAATGTATTTTGTTTTGCAGACATGTTTTCAGAGATTTAAATCTAAATGCATTTCAGCATGATATGGTGACCATGGCTCCACTAGTTTGTCCCAATGAAGTCACTAGACTCTCTAGAAATGAGTTTACTATAAAGGTATTGAGAAGGGGCTGGGCAGTGGCACACCTAGTTGAGAATATGCATTATAATGTGCAAGGACCTGGGTTCAAACCCCCACCTGTAGAGGGAAGATTCACAGTTGGTGAAGTCGTGGGGCAGGTGTGTCTCTCTCCTTTTCCAGCTCTCTCCTCTCAATGTCTCTCAGCCCTATCAAATATATATTTTGCCTCCAGGGTTATTGCTGGAGCTCAGTGCCAGCCCTATGAATCCACTGATCCTGGAGGCTACTTTTTTTCTTTTCTTTTCTTTTTGTTTTTTGCTGGATAGGGCAGAAACAAACAGAGAGGAGAAGATAAGAGAGGAAAAAAGACACCGACAGACCTACTTCACCACTTGTGAAGTGACCCCCATGCAGGTGGGGAGCCAGGGGATCGAACTGGGATTCTTGAGTGGGTCTTTGCGCTTTATACTATGTGCACTTAACCCTGTGCACCACTGCCCGGCCCTCTGAATAAATATTTTTAAGAGTATTGAGAACTCATACCACTTACAAAAAGCTTTATTAGAACACCATAAGTCATTTATTTAGATCTTACACATAAGCTTTAGATAGTATCTTCAAATGTAGTTTTTAAAAAAGTTTTAAAAAAAGAAATGAGGGGGACAGGTGGTGGTAACCTGGTTAAGCACACACATTACAGTGCACAAGGACCTGGGTTCTTCAAGGCCCTGGTCCCTACCTGCAGGAACAAAGCTTCAGGAGTGGTGAATCAGGGCTGCAGGTGTCTCTCTGTCTCTTTCCCTCTGTATCTCCCCCCTCCCTTCGCAATTTCCGTCTCTATCCAATACTAAGTAAATAAATTAAAAAAAAAAAAAAGATAGGTAAAAACAGGCAAGGGGTATGGATTGACCTGCCAAATACCCATGTCCAGCAAAGAAGGAATTACAGAAGTCAGAACTACCACCTTCTGCACCCCAAAAAGAAATTTGGTCCATACTCCCAGAGAAGGAGAAATGATAGGGGAAGATGACCAGAGGGCTCTGAACTCCAGTTCCATCAGGACCTGGAGAGTGAAGAGGAAAAAAGGGCATTTTGAAGTAGTAATAGGTGGTGTGATTTAGAAAGGAGAGAAGGGGGGAGGGGTAGATAGCATAATGGTCATGCAAATAGACTCTTATGCCTGTGAGGTTCCACACACAGTTCCAGGTTCAATCCCCTGCACCTCCATTAGCCAGAGCTGAGCAGTGCTCTGGTGAAAGAAAGAGAGAGAGAGACAGAGACAGAGAGACAGAAAGGGAAGAAAGAAGGGAAGAAAGGCAAAACGATAGAAAAAAAGGGCAAATATATATCAATATATATACAGAAATAAACTCTAAGAGCTACTATTGCCCACTTCTATGAGGCTATGAGGGTTCAGGGCACTGTGACAATAATATTAAGCAAAATCTCAAGGTCTAGCGTTTCCTTTTTAACTTACTATCAGAACAAATATTGGTAATTACAGAACATTACTGATTCACAACTCATGAAGCTGTTAAACTTGATTATTAAACACCTCTTATTTTTAGCAAGTGTTCTTACAGCTGATGATGCTGATAATGTAGTGCCCAGTTTTTATCTAAGACCTACAATATTATAAATTCATTTAATTCTGTCCAGTTGTATAAGATAGAAACAGTACACCCATTTTAAAGAAAGATGTCAAACTGTCTAAAGTCACATGAGTGTCAGTAATGAACTGAGATCTGGTTCCACCGCACTGCCTGGTTCAAGCATTCTAGCTTTTTGTGTGTGCTATGTAAGATTTTGCCATGCCCATAGTGACTTTTTTCCATTTTTTTGTACATCAGATAGACACAGAGAGAAGGGGTGGGAATACCACAGCATTGGAATTTCCTGCTGTGACATGGCAACTCATGTAGTACTGGCACTCAAGCCTAGGACACATGCATAACAAGGCAGGCTCCTTACTGGGTAAATTATCCTCAGCTCCAAGATTTCAAATTCTTAACTTTATTGTAGTTTAGCTCACTGCATATATATTTACCTGCTTATAGGATACTAGCAACAAAGACCACAAATATGTTACTATAGTGAACAGTTAAGAGCTAGTCATATTTTTGTCTAGATAAGTTAGCAAGGAATAAAGAAGAAAATTAAATTTGTCTTTACAAATTTTGGTCCATATCCCAGAGGGGTAAATGTTAGAAGATGACCAGAGGGTTCTGAACTCCAATTCCATTAGGACCCATTGAGAGAAGAGGAGGGAAAAATAGGAAGGACACTCAGAAGTAGTTAAGTGTGACTGAGAAAGGGAAGGCAGGATCATAGAAAAAATATGGGCAAATATATATATATATGTATATATATATATTTATAGAAATAGTAGTCAACCCATATCTGTGATCTTGGGAGAACTAATGCAATTTCCACTGGAGGAAATGGGGACACAGAACTCTGATGGTGGGAAAGGTGTGGAATTATACCCCTGTTATCTTATAATTTTGTAAATCAATATTAAATCACTAATAAAACAATGCCCTTACTTCCATATTGTAAGCTTCTTTAAGAGATTCTACTTCTGCTGACAGTTTCTTAATTTCTGCTTGCATTTTTGCCTCTAAATGAGCTTCACGTATCTGAGAAGCCCCCAGTTCTTCAGCTAAATGGTTTCCATGAGCTTCCTTAAAAAACAATAATATTGTAAGGAACTACAGAAATGATCCTGGAAGTAGTCTTAAAAAGCAAAATACTATATAAGAATATAAAGCTAGATTGTGTGATTATCATAGCTAAATCAATACAATATATTTATAAAGGTATTTATATTTATAAAGGTTTTTGAATCAATCATTTATGCTATGTAAACACACAAATATGATGTTAACATTAAATGGTAAGAACACTTTAAAATCTAAACATTTAAGAGGCTACTAATGGGAAAATGTTCGTATATTGTGTACTGTGATACTCTAACAGAAGGTCACTAACCAATCAAGAGTGTGTGTGTGTGTGTGTGTGTTAACCAGTTGGTGGGGGGGAGGGAGTGTGTGTGTTTACCAGAGCACTGCTCAGCTCTGGCTTGTGGTGGTGGTGGGGAAACAGAACCTGGGACTTTGGAGCCTTGGGCATGAGTCTTTCTGCATAACCATTATGCTATTTACCCCCTGCCCTAACCAACACTTTGTATAAAGTAAACTATTCAATAAAAACCCTGGGCAGATGACCCCACCCTGTGTCTTGGAGCCCTGCCTCCCCAGAGCCCTGCCGCATTAGGGAAAGAGAGAGTCAGGCTGTTGAGTATGGATCCACCTAACAACACCCATGTTCAGTGGAGAGCAATTACAGAAGTCAGACCTTCCACCTTCTGCACCCCACAATGATCCTAGGTCCATACTCCCAGAGGGATAAAGAACAGGGAAGCTATCAAGGGAGGGAATTGGATATGGAGCTCTAGGGGTGAACAATGTGTGGAAATGTACCCCTCTTATCCTGTAGTCTTATCAATATTTCCATTTTATAAATAAAATTTTTTTAAAAAGATTAAAAATTCAAGCTATGATCAGTTTGAAAGAAAAAAACATTAATTGTGGCTGTTAAAAAATAACATGCCTAATTTTGAGGTTCAAGAAATGACACATAATCCCATTAAAAAAAAACCAGCATGCTGACCTTTGGTAGATAACAGTGTATTCTTAAGTGTGCTTATGCATTTCTGCTTACTAGGTGCATTAATGGATTATCAAGAGGCAATGGATATTTACCCAGACCCATTTAAGTTAGTTGTGTTTATTATTATAATTATGTAATCACCTTATAAATAACAAATACTGATGAAATATGCATATAAAAGTGTATCTATTTACATAAAAACTAAATTATTTGCTTTCAGACTGTTCAGTGAGCAATAAATATTTTCTATCCAATTAGAAAATTTCAAAGTGGTTACAAGTATATATTCTTTTACTTAAAAAGAAATTTACAGGGAGTCAGGTGGTAGCACAGTGGGTTAAGCACACATGAGGCGAAGCTTAAGGACCTATATAAGGATCCCGGTTCAAGCCCCCGGCTCCCCACCTGCAGGGGAGTTGCTTCACAGGCGGTGAAGCAGGTCTGCAGGTGTCTTTCTCTTCCTCTCTGTCTTCCCCTCCTCTCTCCATTTCTCTGTCCTATCTAACATTGACAATATCAATAACTACAACAACAATAAAAAGACAACAAAAGGGAAAATTAATAAAAAAAAAAAAAAAAGAAATTTACAGGGGTCGGGCGGTGGCGCAGTGGGTTAAGCGCATGTGGCACAAAGCGCAGGGACAGGCATAATAATCCCGGTTTGAGCCCACGGCTCCCCACCTGCAGGGGAGTCGCTTCATAGGCGGTGAAGCTGGTCTGCAGGTGTCTATCTTTCTCTCCCCCTCTCTGTCTTCCCCTCCTCTCTCCATTTCTCTCTGTCCTATCCAACAACAAACAACATCAGCAATGGCAATAATAATAACCATAATGAGGCTACAACAACAAGGGCAACAAAAAGGGGGGAAAAATGGCCTCCAGGAGCAGTGGATTCATGGTGCAGGCACTGAGCCCAGCAATAACCCTGGAGGGGAAAAATAAATAAATAAATAAATAAATACCCTCCCCAAAATCCAAAAAAAAAAAAAGCCAACAGATGTATGAAAAAATGCTCTAAGTAACTGATTATCAGTGATATGCAAATAAAAAAAAAAGAAATTTACAGGGGCTGAGAGGTAGCTCCTTAGTACAGAGTAGATTTTACCATGTGCAAGGGCCTTAGTTTGAGTCCCTAGTGACAAACATGAGAATACTATTCAAGGTAGATGCTATAGTATCTCTCCCTTATTTGTCTGTCTCCCTCTTCCTCTCTGTCTCTATCTGAAACTTAAAAAATAAAAATAAAGAGTCTGCTGGGAAATTTTCCACTTTAACCATTTTAAGTGTTCAATTCAGTAGCAGTGAGTATACTCAAATTATTATGCAACATAATATGAGAACTATATTCTGCAATTTAAACTGTAGAACTATGTTCTATAATTAAAGTAATACTGTGTGACAATATACATAGGAAAAAGTATGACACTGGATCAGTGTTATCTCAATAAAAACTAAAATGTTGAAAAAGTAAATCTTAAAATGATTAAAATTTTCAGTAAGGTAAACTGCTCAGAAAAGGATTACTTTCTCTTTAGAGAGTCGCTTTATTTCCTCCAGTTCATTTGAGAGTCTTTCCATTTCTCTCTGAGCCTGGACTTGCTGACAGCGAGCCTCTACCAATTCTGTATGAGAATTCTGCATTTGCTCTCGGGTTTGCCTCAGTTCTTCTTCCAAATCAATGGCCTCTTTGTATTGAGTTGCAATATACTGGTCCTGTTCTTTCACAACCTGAAATGCACAAGGTTTTTGTAGGTTTCAAAATTAAATGGTATAGATAACCTATTTCTTTTTTTTTTTTTATTTTTTGGGGGAGAATTAATGGTTTACAGTATAGTCTTTAACACATAGGCACAGCCTCTCATATCCCTTGACTGGTGTCTAAGAGATAAACCAGGACCGCAATGTATCCATAATTGTGTCCTTTCCCACCTTCCCCAAAGTCCTTTGTTTTGGTGCAGTATGTCACACCCAGCTGAAGTTTCAATTTATATTTTCCCTTATTGTTCTTTGTTCTTAAGTTTCTCCTATACGTGAGATCACTTAGTATTGGTCTTTATCTTTCTCAACATGATGCCTTCATGTTTTGACCACACAATTGCAAGAGATGCCCTCATCATTTTTTACCTATTTCTTATTCTGATTTCTTTTATTAGTAACATTGGCTCTTCAAACTAAATCTCTATAAGATAGAAATATTTTAATTATTTATTATTATTTATTTATTCCCTTTTGTTGCCCTTTTCTTTTATTGTTGTTATTATTGTTGTTGTTACTGATGTCGTCGTCATTGTTGGATAGGACAGAGAGAAATGGAGAGAGGAGGGGAAGACAGAGAGGGGGAGAGAAAGATAGACACCTGCAGGCCTGCTTCACCACCTGTGAAGCGACTCCCCTGTAGGTGGGGAGCCGGGGGCTTGAACCGGGATTCTTAACGCTGATCCTTGCACTTCGCACCACCTGCGCTACTGCCCGACTTCCCTTTATTTATTTATTTTAATGAGAGAAAGATACAGAGAGAAAGATAACAAAGCACTGCTCAGCTCTGGCTTATGATGATGCTGGGGAGTGAACTTGGGACCTCATGGCCTCAGGCATGATATTCTTTTGCATAGTCAGTATGCTATCTCCCCTACCTTCTATAAGACTTAATATACACTGATTATCATCCAGTATAGAACTGATACTTCAAGAATTTTTTTATGACAAAGGAATGCATGAGGCCAGATGGTGGGACACCTGTTTAAGTTCACACATTACAGTATGCAAGGACCTGGGTTCAAGCCCCTAGACCCCACCTGAAAGGGGAAAGCTTCACAAATGGTGAAACAGTACTGAAAGTGTCATAATTTCTCTCTCCCTCTCCATCTCCTCTTTCCCTATAATTTTCCCGTCTCTATCCAAAATAAATAAATAAATAAAATAAAAAAAGAGAAAAATCACTGTTTTATAGTGACTTTATTTTTTTAAGTGGGGAGAGATCCAAATTACTACTGTCATTTATGATATTTTATTTCTTTTCTTTTTTTTTCTTTTTTTTAAATTTTTCCTTTTGTCTCCAGGGTTATTGCTGTGGCTCAGCGCCGATGACATCTGCTGTGCAACTCAGGCATCCAAGTTCGACATCCTCGAAGAAACACTCATGAAAGACATGTCTCTGATATCTGATTACTGTAAAAAATGGCGACTAATCCCTAGCACTGCAAAAAACGGTATCATCTGTTTTCCATCTACACCATGCCTCGGCCTTGCGTGAGCTTAATGTGCAGCTTGGCGATACGAGAATCCGGCACGAAGCCCAGCCAGTCTATCTTGGCGTTACTCTCGATCGCACCCTGTCATTTCACGAACATCTCATAAAAACTGCAGCAAAGGTGGGCGCGAAGAATAACATCATTGCAAGACTGGCCAGCTCCTCATGGGGCGCGAGCGCTTCCACACTGCGATCATCATCTCTGGCATTATGCTATTCCACTGCAGAATACTGTGCCCCAGTATGGTTCCGTAGCCCCCATGTCCACTTGGTCGATTCCAAATTATATTCCTCCATGAGGATCATTTCTGGAACCATCCGTTCCACCCCGGTTCCATGGCTGCCAGTTCTTAGCAACATCGCCCCGCCAGATATTCGTCGGGATGCGGCATCATCTACATTCATTTCCCATGTCTACGCTCGACCGGACCTGCCAATATATGTGGATATCTTCGCCCACCCTGTCCAACGCTTGACGTCTCGTCACCCAATCTGGTCCCCTACGCCTACACTGAACTTCTCTGTTCCAGACTCTTGGAAACAGAGTTGGCAGTCAGCTGAGGTAAAGAACAAACACCTCATCACAGACCCCTGCAAGCGTCAACCCGGCTTTGACCTAGCACGTTATGATTGGGCCCTCCTCAATCGCTATCGAACAGGCCATGGCCGGTGCGCCGCTATGTTCCATCGCTGGGGAGCCAGAGACGACCTGAACTGCCCCTGCGGCTGCAGACAGACTATGACCCACATAATCAACGACTGCCACCTCTCCAGATTCAAAGGAGGTCTCGAAACTTTACATCAGGCTCAACCTGACGCTGTTGACTGGCTACGGAAGAAGGGCAAACGCTAGAAGAAGTGCCTGCACTATGAATCCACTGCTCCTGGAGGCCATTTTTCACCATTTTTGTTGCCTTTGTTATTATTGTTATTGGTGTTGTTATTGCTGGATAGGACAGAGAAATCGAGAAAGATGGGGAAGACAGAGAGGGGGAGAGAAAGACACCTGTAGACCTGCTTCACTGCCTGTGAAAGCACCTCCTTACAGGTGAGGAGCCTGGGGCTCAAACTGGGATCTTTATGCCAGTCCTTGAGCTTTGTGCCATGTGTGATTAACACGCTGCAATAGCGCCTGGCCCCGTTTTATTTCTTTTTGCCTTTCTTGTTACTATGCAGTGCTAGGGATCAAACCCAGGGACTCATATATCTAAGGCATGTGCTCTCCTCTTGAGTTACTACCTCTAATGCTCTCTTTTTCATAAAGACAAGTAAGTGGATGGAATAGGTTTACCAGTCTACACATATAAACTGGAGATATAAAGTTATCAGACTTCATCTGGCAACTCAAAAGTACTTGGTCTCAATAATGTAAATCATCTATTCATTGTCTGGATGGAGTTTTTCTTTCTTTCTTTTGCGTCAAGGTTATTGCTGGGGCTCGGTGCCTACACCGAGGTCTTTTAGCTCTGGTCCTTGCGCTTCGTACCATGTGCGCTTATCCCGCTGCACTACTGCACAACCCTGACACCCACCCTCCATGGAATTTTTCATGGACTAAGGAGTATGCATTAAATCTGTATCTTTAACTCTATTACATAGTAGGTTCTTAACACAAATTTGCTGGTCAAATACAGTGCCTGCACCTGTAGGAACTATAAATATTAACCAGACATTGCTCACTATAATTGGAATATCAGAATAAAAATTTAAAAATCCAAGAAACTAAAAAATAGTATAATTATGTAAGTTTCTGTATACTAAAATCAATCAATTTACAAAGATCCACATCATCCTTCAAAAAAATACTCTTTAGAAGGAAAATAATTTGCTTATTTTTTTGCTGTGGCCTGCCCCCAGAGATGCCAAGCCTGATTTCAACCCCAACTCCTTTAATCTGGTGAGACCTTTCCTAACACAGGGACTACCTAACCTAGTTCCACTTCAGATGGCACATTTCTTCTTCCTTCCTTCCTTCCTTCCTTCCTTCTTCCCTCCCTCCCTTCCTTCCTTCTTTTTTTTTTTTTTTTTTTTTGCCTCCAGGGTTATAGCTAGGACTCAGTGTCCTTACTACGAATCCACTGCTCCTGGAGGCTATTTTTCCCCCTTTTGTTTTTCCCCTTGTTGTTTATCATTTTTTTCTTGTTATTGTTGTTACTGCTGTCCTTGTTGGGCAGGAAAGAGAGAAATTGAGAGAGGAAGGGAAAACAGAGAGGGGGAGAGAAAGACACTTGCAGACCTGCTTCACCACCTGTGAAGGGAGACCCCTCCCGCCCCTGCAGGTGGGGAGCCTGGGGTTTGAACTGGGATCCTTATGCCAGTCCTTGCACTTTGTGCCATGTGTGCCTAACCCACTGTGCCACCGCCCGACCCCCCAGATAAAACATTTTCTAACAAAGTTACAGATCTCAGATATAGACTAGGGCCTAGTTACTGAGAACATGTATGCACATATACATAAATCAGGGGTAATTATAGACCTCAAAGTGAAAGTTAATAGTCCTCTGTGATTAGACTTAGACCTAGTAAGCTTGGCAATCTAGTAGAATGGCCTAAAGAAGGCACCATAAACTTTTTTTTTTTTCCTCCAGTCACTGGGGCTTGGTGCTGACACTATGAATCCACCACTTCTGGAGGCCATTTTTTCCTTTCTCTCTTTTCTTCTTTCTTTATTCAATAGACAGAAATTGAGAGGGGGGAATAGAGAAAGAGAGAGACAGAGATACCTGCAGACCTGCTCCACCACTTGTGAATCTTTTTTTTTTCTATTTGAGAAATTTGTTTTTCTTTTTTCTTTTTTTTATTTAAGAAAGGATAATTAACAATGGGAATTCCCTAGATTATAATTTTTTTGTCTGCTAACCGAATTCTGCTGACATTCTTCTACAATGATGAGGTAGCTCCAGGCAGCCTTGCTGAGACTGAGGAGTATCTCAGGCCTAACATCAGTAATACATATATATATATTTTTTTTTTTGAAAATCTTTTTTTAATATTTATTTATTCCCTTTTGTTGCCTTTTTTTTTTAATTGTTGTAGTTATTGTTGTTGATGTCCTCGTTGTTGGATAGGACAGAGAAAAATGGAAAGAGGAGGGGGAGGACAGAGGGAGGAGAGAAAGACACCTGCAGACCTACTTTATCGATTGTGAAGCGACTCCCCGCAGGTGGGAAGCCAGGGGCTCGAACCAGGATCTTATGCCGGTACTTGCACTTTGCACCACACCTGCGCTTAACATGCTGTGCTACCGCCCGACTCCCCCACTTGTGAATCTTCTGTGGCAGATGGGAAGTGGGGGCTATGTACACTTAACTGGGTGTACCTGGTCTGGCCCCCAGCACCACAAACCCTAATAAAATATTTATTATTTAGACCTAGACATCCTCACCTCTTACCCCCTACTTCACTTCCCTCAACATTCTTATCTAATCAACTAACTATACAAAAGAAATATATACTTCCATCTTTTAATCTCTTCTGACAGAGCACCAGTATTATCATCTCTTTTTGATAATCTTTTTTTAAAAATATTTATTTATTTATTCTCTTTTGTTGCTCTTGTTTTATTGTTGTAGTAGTTATTGTTGTCACTGTTGGATCGGACAGAGAGAAATGGAGAGAGGAATGGAAGACAGAGAGGAGGAGAGAAAGATAGACATCTTCACCACTTGTGAAGCGACTCCCCTGCAGGTGGGGAACCAGGGGCTCGAACCAGGATCCTTTAGCCAGTCCTTGCACTTTGCGCCAACTGTGCTTAACCCGCTGCACTACCGCCTGATAATCTTTAAAAGAAACACTGCATACAATTGGCCAAGAGATATACTGGAAATAAATACCAAATAAAGGATAATTATTTTCCCTATGAAAACCTTTATTGAATCATCAAACAAGTGAATACAGAAAAACTTAAGGTTAACTTAGACCCCATTGAAATACTAGGTATATTTCCTCCCTAACTTGAGGCCAGACCCCATAAACCTAATACTGATTTGAATACAACAAATGACATTCAACACTTCCAAGAACTGGGAAGAAAGTCTAACCTGGTCAGATAAAGAAGGGACTACAAAAGTTGGAAAGGGACAAAAGAATGTCTCACTTAATTATGGCCATTTTGGCCAACACTAGGCTACCTCATCACTGGGTTCTTAGTCATGGAGTCCTTGGATTCCCCCATAGATACTGTGGGCCTGTTAGGAAACATTCCTCTCTTTATTATCACTGGTCACTCCCTACTTCCATCACGAATCTCATCATAAGCACTTTTGTGGGTCTCTCCAAGACTTTCTTTTTTTTAATAAAAAAGGAATGTGAAGGACTGTCCTATTCTTAAAAGAGATGCTGGGGGGAGTTGGGCGGTAGTGCAGTGGGTTAAGCTTAGGTGGTGCAAAGCGCAAGGACGAGCGAAAGGATCCCGGTTTGAGCCCCTGGCTCCCTACCTGCAGGGGAGTCGCTTCACAGGTGGTGAAGCAGGTCTGCGGGTATCTATCTTTCTCTCCCCCTCTCTTTCTTCCCCTCCTCTCTCCATATCTTTCTGTCCTATCCAACAACGACGACATCAACAACAACAATAATAACTACAAGAATAAAAACAACAAGGGCAACAAAAGGGAATAATTTTTTAAAATTTTTTTAAATTTATTTTTCCCTTTTATTGACCTAATAAATATTTTTTAAAAATAAATTAAAAAAAAAAGAGATGTGGGGTAATCCTACCCTGCCACTCGAGGAAGGCTGTTCCTAAAATGAGTACAGCCTAGAGTGTTTCCAATTTCCAGCTGTGACCATGGACTGTGAGCTTAGTCCGACAGGGACTCGGAAGTTAAACAGGCTTTTGTGGGGCCTGGGGTTAGATCATGTGGTAAACAGTTAGTTGTATTTTTATAGTTAATTGAAGTTTGGGAGCTACTCTCTGCCCTAATCCTGCTTCTAGTTCTATTCTCAACTCTGAAACTATCTTCCCAGACAATGTTTCTAGTCTACCTCAATGTTAGCTACCAAGCTCAAGAAAAGATTACTAAAGACATTGACCCCTAGGAACATACCTAAAATAGATTTCTTAGCTTCCTTCTAGATAGGCAGGCAGGCAGGCATACATATGGGGCCAGGCAATGGCACACCTGGCTAAGTGCACCCATTACAGTGTGCAAAGATGAAAATTAAAGCCTCTGGTCCTGACCAGTCAACGCCCATGTTCAGTGGGGAAGCAATTACAGAAGCCAGACCTTCTACCTTCTGCAACCCACAATGACCCTGGGTCCATGCTCCCAGAGGGATAGAGAATGGGAAAGCTATCGGGGGAGGGGTGGGATATGGAGATTGGGCGGTGGGAATTGTGTGGAGTTGTACCCCTCCTACCCTATGGTTTTGTTAATTAATCCTTTCTTAAATAAATAAAAAAAAGAGAAAAAAAAAAAGCCTCTGGTCCCCACCTGCAGGGGAAAGCTTCATGAGTGGTAAAGCAGGTGTCTATCTCTCTCCTTATCTTTCACTTCCTGCTCAACTTCAACTTCTCTGTCTCTATCCAATAATATATATTTGCCTCCAGGGTTATTGCTGGGGATTGGTGCCTACACCACAAATCCACTGCTTCTGGAGGCTATTTTCCCCCTTTTGTTGCCCCTTTTTGTTTTTGGTTTTTGTTTTTAAAGATTTTACTTATTAATGAGAAAGATAGGAGGAGAGAGAGAAAGAGCGAGACATCACTCTGGTACATGCGCTGCTGGGGATTGAACTCAGGACCTCATGCCCGAGAGACCAATGCTTTATCCACTGCGCCATCTCCCGACCACACTGCCCTTGCTGTTTTATCGTTGTTGCGGTTATTATTACTGTTGTTGGATAGGATAGAGAGAAATGGAGAGAGGAGGGGAAGACAGAGAGGGAAAGAATAAGACAGATACCTACAGACCTGCTTCACCACCTGTGAAGCGATCCCCCTGCAGGTAGGGAGCCAGGGGCTCAAACCGGGATCCTTGCACCAGTTCGTGCCAAGTGCACTTAACCTGCTGCGCTACTGCCCAACCCCTCATAAATAAAATATTAAAAAAATATATATAGTTCATTATAATGTCAGCCTGTATCTGTGACCCTGGGAGAACTACTGCAGTTTTCAAGGGAGGTCAATAGGGACACAGAACTCTAGTGGTGGGAACACTATGGAATTATACCCCTATTATCTTATAATTTTGTAAATATTAAATCACTAATAAAATAAGAAATATAAAAAAGTCAAAATAATTTGCTTACATTTTCCATTTCTCTCATCTTTTGTTGTGTTCGTTCAGCTTCTTTTTTCAGTTGACTTATCTCTTGTTCATTTTGTAGTGTTACAAACTCTTTTTCTCGAAGCTGTTCTTTGGCATTTTGCAATTTATCATTCAAACTTTCTATCTGAATTGTAAACATAGCAATGTTAATATAACTAAAGAAAAATACTTCTTTAATCATATTTTCAGTCTAAGTAAATGATATAGTAAATTGTGAAAATGTGTTTTTTTCCTAAGCTATTCATAACCTTAGATATAAACATCAGCATTCTTGTGCCTACTGAAATACTGAGTTGGATATCTAAAATACACTTAGAGAGGTGAAAAATCTCAATTACATAAGAAAGAAAGAATTTGAGTATATTAAAACAACAAATGTTACACGGTCTTACAAATAATTATTAAGTAGTATGTAGAAGACGTTAAAAAAACAAACATTAAGTTAAAAAATCCTCTTCTCACTGTGTTTTATGGAGGCAACTACAATTAACAGAATTACCTGAAAATTCTTTCATATATATATTATACAGCATTTTATACATATTTAGACATGTATCTATTACTATAAATATATGGACACAATGATACTAGATAAATTAACATTCAAAATAACATCTAGGCTATAGTCATCAAGGATTGGGAAGTGATAGAAATAACTTGTGGTGGCCGATCAAAGATCAAAATGGTAGAAGGTTTCAGTTATATAGAGTGAATCAGTTCTAGGGCGGGGATAGATAGCATAATGGTTATGCAAAGAAACTCTCATGCTTTAGGCTCTGAAGTCCCAGGTGTAATCCCCCACACCACCGTAAGCCAGGGCTGAGCAGTGTTCTGGTAAAAAACAAACAACAACAAAAAAAATATCAGAGTAAATCAACCCTAGGAACTGTAGTTCAATTCATTTCTAGATTTAGGGAACAATAATAAGAGAAGAGAAAAAATATGTACATGTTTAGTACAAATGTAACTAATTTAGGCATAACTACATAGTATGTGTTTTCATTCTATGGTTTGTTTAATCCTTGGTTTAGAATCCACAGATATGTGTATCCAACTAGTTTACATCATATATTTGAAATTTGACTAGATGACTAATCTTGTGTGTTCACTTTTGCCTTCCCCACCCAAAGTAACTGTTGAGTTAATTATTAGCTCAATAATAATCATTAGTTTGTTTGCAATAAGTATTTCAAAAGATATATAAATAGGGCCTGGGCAGTGATGTATGCAATTGAGCACACACATTACCAAGTGTAAGGACTCAGGTTCAAGCTCTCAGCCCCCACTTACAGGGAAGAAGCTTCACAAGTGGTGAAGCAGTGCTGAAGCTGTCTTTCTCTTTCCCTTCTCTCCCCCTCTTAATTTTTCGTTGTCCTATAAAATTAAATTAAATTAAATTAAATGAACAAACAACTTCCGGACAAAGTGGATTAAACTGGAGGTGCTTAGCAAAATAAACAGAGATAAAAGACAACTATCAGATGGTTTCACTTATATGTGGAATCTAGAGATCTGATTACACATGAACTTGAAAAAACAAATAGTCAAAAACCCAGAAGCTAGCAACATGTTTCTAAGGCTTGTGGTAACTTTAGTTCTTTGGGAGGCAGGAGGGTGGGGATACAGAACTTTGGTGGTGGCTGTGGGATAAAACTATACACTAATCTTACAATCTTGTAACCTACTATTAATCACAAAACAAACAAACACAACAAGCAACCACACTGTTAAGGCCAGAAAATAGCTCACGTGTATAGTGTGATGCTTTGCCATGTGCATGACCCAGATTTGATCCTAGCCCCTACCTAACTGAAGAAAGCTTTGGTGTCATAGTCTCCTTCATTTTCTCACTCTTTATCTAAAAAAAATTTGTATACTTTAAATAATACATTTGTCAATTATTCAATAAAACTGGTAGAGTTACAAGACAAAAATTACTATGAAATAGCTTGCAGAGATAATTAAAATTACGCAGTTCTTTCACTGTACTCTAAAAAAGTTGTATTAAATGAATAATGAATTTAGTCAAGGAATTAATTTTTTTAATTTCCTTATTGGGGGATTAATGTTTTACATTTAACAGTAAATACAATAGTTTGTACATGCATAACATTCTCAGTTTTTCACATAACAATACAACCCCCACTAGGTCCTCTGTCATCCTTTTTGGACCTGTACTCAAAAAGTTACTTTTTAATGTTTTTATTTTTTTTTTTTTTCACCAGAGCACTGCTCAGCTCCGGTGTGTGGTGGTGCAGGTGACTGAACCTGGGTCTTTGGAGCCTCAGGCATGAAAGCCTCTTTGCATAACCATTATGCTCTCAACCCCCACCCCTTTCTTTTCTTTTTTAAAAATATTTTTATTTCCTAAGGAACCCAACACACTCATCCAAAAATATTTGTGTATACCTATGTTCTTAGCAGCACAATTTGTAATAGTCAAAACCTGGAAGCAACTCAGGTGTCCAACAACAGATGAGTGGCTGAGCAAGTTGTGGTATATATATATATATATATATATATATATATATATATATATATATATATATATATATACACAATGGAATACTACTCAGTTATTAAAAATAGAAATTTCACCATTTTCAGCCCATCTTGGATAGAGCTTGAAGAAATCATGTTAGGCGAAATAAGTCAGAAACAGAAGGATGAATGTGGGATGATCTCACTCTCAGGCAGAAGTTGAAAAACAAAATCAGAAAAAGAAAACACAAGTAAAACCTGAACTGGAGTTGGTGTATTGCACCAAAGTAAAAGACTCTGGGGTTGGTGGGGGGTAGAGTACAGGTCCTGGAAAAGGATGACAAGAGGACCTATTTGGGGTTGTATTGTTACGTGGAAAACTTAGAATGTTATGCATGTACAAAATACTGTATTTACTGTCAAGTGTAAAACATTAATCCCCCAATAAAGAAATTAAAATAAATTTTCTTATTTTATTTATTTTGGATAGAGACAGATCAAAGAAAGGGGGGGAGAAAGTGAGAGAGAGAAAGAAAGAGATGGAGAGAAAGAGAGCTGCATTGCTGCTTCATCACTTGTGAAGTTTCCCCACTGCAGGTAGGGAACAGGTGCTTGAACTTGGGTCTGTGCACACTATAATGTGTGCCCTCAAACAGGTATGCCACCAACTGGCCCCAAGCTAGAGTATGTACTCTTTTTTATATATAATTTACCTGTTTGTTGGAATCTTTAAGTTCTAATTCTGATTTCTCCAGAGTACCCTCTAATTTAATTATTTTCTGTTCCATTTCTCCCCTGTGCTCACGAATGGTCATATCCAAATGTGTAACCTAAACACAAAGTAAGATCAAACTAATGTACTATTTAAGCTCATTCGAAAGGCTATACATTTGGATTACTTTTAAAAACTGCTTTTAGTGAATACAATTGAAACAAAGTCATTTCAAATATATTATTAAGAAGAATGAGAAAACAATCACTATTTATTAATAATAAATAAGCTTATCAATATTTTATATAAACTTATGAAAAAGATAGTTATGCTCATAAATGACAAATTGATGAAGATATCATTTTATACTAGATAATGGCTACTAAATATAATATAATACAAATATAATACAATACAAAAACTGTTCTTGGGGAAAATAGTTCTTGGGAAAATAATTTGTGACATTGAAAGCATACATTAGAAAAGATTTAAGGTTAATCATCTAAGTTTCCACCTTAGGAAAGCAGAAAAAGAGCAATTTAAAACTAAAGTAGTAGGCAGAAGAGATAGCATAATAGTGATAGAAAAAGACTCTCATGCTTGAGGCTCTAAGGTCCCAGGTTCAGTACCCTGCACCATAAGCAAGATGTGAGCAGTGATCTGGTAAAAATAAAAATAAAAAATATAAATATAAATAAAATAAGTAAATAAGGGTTAGGGAGACAGTACAGTGGTTATGAAAAAGACTTTAATGCCTGAGATTCTGAGTTCCCAGGTCCATAAATCCCCAGCACTTTCATAAGTCATAACTGAGCAGTGTTCTGGTCTTCTAGTCTCTGTCTGTATCTCTCTAAAATAAAATAAAAATACATAAAAGATAAAATAGGGAGTTGGGCAGTAGCGCAGCGGGTTAAACGCAGGTGGCACAAAGCGCAAGGACCGGCGTAAGGATCCGGGTTTGAGCCCCGGCTCCACACCTGCAGGGGAGTCACTTCACAAGCAGTGAAGCAGGTCTGCAGGTGTCTATCTTTCTCTCCCCCTTTCTGTCTTCCCCTCCTCTCTCCATTTCTCTGTCCTATTCAACAATGACATCAATAATAACAATAATAACTACAACAAGGACAACAAAAGGGAATAAATAAATAAATATTTTAAAAAAGATAAAATAAAATAAATGAAGTAGCAGAATAAGTAAAAACCATAACAAAAACCAATGAAATTAAAATTAGGAAGTCAACAGAGAAATTAAAAAAAGATTCTTTTGCATTTTTGTTTGTTTTTGTAAAGAGCAACAAGTTAGGGCCTGGCAGTGAGTGGCACATGTGGTTGTTTGCAAGGATCTAGTTTCAAGCCCCTAGTCCTCATATGCTGAAGGGAAACTTCTAGAGCAGTGAAGCAGTGCTGCAGGTGTCTATCTGTCTCCCTCTCTAGCTCTTTCTTCCCTCTCAATTTCTCTGTCTCTAGTCTAAATTAAAAACAAATAAATAAAAAGAAAGAAAAGAAGGAAGGAAGAAAGGAAGAAATGAAGAGCAATAATTCTTTAGCCTGGTTAAGTAAAAAGAGCAACTCTGGGTACATTAATGCAATAAAACTAGATAAACTAGACCATTAATTAAAGGATAATTTGCATAAGTCCGTATCTATTAAAGAAAATGAAACAATGAACTAATAATTTTCCAAAATCAAAATACTAGGGTTAGGTAGAGTCACTGGTAAGTTCTATCAAAAAAATCTCATTATGATAGCAGAGGAAATGTTTCCTAACTCATTCTATAAAGTTAGTATTACTGTAATACCAAAATCAGACAAACATATATAGAAAACAACAGAATAATTGATGTAACCTTTGAAAACTTATATGATTGTATTTTAACAGAAAATTTCATTAGAATGTAACAAGAAGACCAACTTGGGCTGCTCTTTGTTTTAACTCCCAATTTCTCTCTTTAAGTGCTTGATCCATTTCAAGGAGTTCTTGCTTTTTGTCTTCAATCTCCATCTTGCATTCTCTATAATATATCAAAGGAAAGAGATCAAAGAAAAGAAAAGGAATAGTAGGGCAGGGAGATAGCATAATGATTATACAAAAAGAATCTGATGGGAGTTGGTGGTAGCGCAGCAGGTTAAGCACATGTGGCGCGAAGCGCAAGGATAAGAGTAAGGATTCCGATTCGAGCCCCAGCTCCCCACCTGCAGGGCAGTTGCTTCACAGGCAGTGAAGCAGGTCTGCAGGTGTCTTTTTCCCCCTTCCCCTCTGTCTTCCTCTCCTCTCTCCATTTCTCTCTGTCCTATATAACAACGATGACATCAATAACAACAATAACTACAATGACAATAAAAAAACAAGGGCAACACAAAGGAAAATAAAAAATTAAAAATAAATAAGTAAATAAAAATGAGTCTCATGCCTGAGCCTCTGAGATCCCAGGTTCAATCCCCCACTCCAATGCTAGCCAGAGCTGAATAGTGCTCAAGTGAAAATAAAAAATAAGAATAAAAATATTTTTAAAAAATCAATTGGGTCACCTTTCCCGTAAGTTAAAAGTGTTAAGGACCTGGGTTCAAGCTCTTGGTCCCCAACTGCAGGTGGGGAGCTTCATGAGTGGTGAATCAGTGCTATAGGTATGTCTTTCTCCCTCTCTCTCTCTCTTTTTTTTTTTTTTAATTTTTTTATATTTATTTTTTTATTTATTCCCTTTTGTTGCCCTTGTTGTTTTATTGTTGTAGTTATTATTGTTGTTATCGTTGTTGGATAGGACAGAGAGAAATGGAGAGAGGAGAGGAAGACAGAGAGGGGGAGAGAAAGATAGACACCTGCAGACCTGCTTCACCGCCTGTGAAGCGACTCCCCTGCAGGTGGGGAGCCAGGGTTCGAACCGGGATCCTTATGCCAGTCCTTGTGCTTTGCGCCACCTGCTCTTATCCCGCTGCACTACAGCCCGACTCCCCCTCTCTCTTTTTTTAAAATATATATTTTTAAATTTTTTTGAGAGAGATGCAGAGAAAGAGACAAAGAAACTGCTCAGCTCTGGCTTATAGTGGTGCAGGGGACTGAGCCTGGGACTTTGGAGCCTCATGCATGAGAGTCTGCATAACCATTATGCTATCTCTCATGCCTTCTTTCTCCCTATCTTCCCTTTTCATTCTCAATTTCTGTCTCTATCATAAATAAATAAACAAATAATAAAATTAAACCAAAACAGAAGAGTGGTAGGGTATCTACAAATTATTTCTTACTAAAAGGGCTCAAATTAAAGTAATTTTTTTTTCATGTCAGACAGGTAATGTGCCGACATCGTAACAAGGTTTGTGGATGGCACATCTCAACCCAATCATCATACCTATGAACTACAAAAGGATCCAAAGTAATTCTTTTTTAAAAATATTTTTTGGGGGGAGTCGGGCTGTAGCGCAGCGGGTTAAGCGCAGGTGGCGCAAAGCACAAGGACCGGCATAAGGATCCCGGTTCGAACCCCGGCTCCCCACCTGCAGGGGAGTCGCTTCACAGGTGGTGAAGCAGGTCTGCAGGTGTCAATCTTTCTCTCCTCCTCTCTGTCTTCCCCTCCTCTCTCCATTTCTCTCTGTCCTAACCAACAACGACGACAACAACAATAATAACTACAACAATAAAACAACAAGGGCAACAAAAGGGAATAAATAAATAAAATAAAATAAATAAAAAAAAATTAAAAAAAAAAAAAAATTTGGGGGGGAGTCGGGCGGTAGCGCAGTGGGTTAAGCGCATGTGGTGCAAAGCACAAGGGCCGGCATAAGGATCCTGGTTCGAGCCTCCGGCTCCCCACCTACAGGAGGTCGCTTTGCAAGCGGTGAAGCAGGTCTGCATGCGTCTATCTTTCTCTACTCCTCTCTGTCTTCCCCTCCTCTCTCCATTTCTCTCTGTCCTATCCAACAACAACAGCTATGACAACAATAACAACTACAACAAGCACAATAAGGGCAACAAAATGGGAAAAATAGCCTTCAGGAGCAGTGGATTCGTAGTGCAGGCATCAAGCCCCAGGAATAAGCCTGGAGGAACAGATCACATTGAATTGATGGAGTATACAGTCAACAACATTTATACACCTTTCACATATTTGGGAGCTTACTCTCTTCCCTGATAAAGCTTTCTGGTTCTTTTTCCAGCCATGACATCATATCCCCAGACAATAACTTGGATCCACCTGCATATCAGATGTCAGGATCGGGAAAGAAAAAAAAAAGAAAAGAAAAAGAAAAAAGAAAAACAAACTGGTATAGCCACAGGTCCTTCAGAATATAACTAAAATATGCCTACTATATCTACAAAATGGAGACTCCCTCAACTCTTCATCTACACTATCCCAGCCTTTAGAATATTTATTTATTTATTGCCTCCAGGGTTACTGCTGGGGCTCAGTGCCTGCACCACGAATCCACTACTCCTTATGGCTATTTTTTTCCCTTTTGTTGCCCTTGTCGTTTTATTGTTGTAGCTATTATTATTGTTGTTATTGATGTCGTTATTGTTGGATAGGACAGAGAGAAATCGAGAGAGATGGGGAAGACACAGATGGCGAGACTGTGCAGCAACCCCCTTGCAGGTGGGGAGCCGGGGGCTCGAAGTGAGATCCTTAAGCTGTTCCTTGTGCTTCACGCCATGTGCACTTAACCCACTGCAATACTGCCCGGCCCCCTATTTATTTATTTTTTTGCCATGTTTTCTTTTATTTTTTTCCTTTGTTGGGGGGTTAATGTTTTATATTTGACAGTAAATATAATAGTTTGTACATGCATAATATTTCTGTTTTCCACATAACAGTACAACCCCCACCAGGTCCTCTTTCATCCTTCTCCAAGACCTGTACTCTCCCCTGCACCCACCCCAGAGTCTTTTACTTTGGTGCAATACACCTACTCCAGTCCAGGTAAGTATAATAATTTTAAAAATATATCTAAGTTTTTAATCTATAGATCATTTGAAAGTTTTTTTACATATATATAAAGTGCAGGGTTTTCTTTAGTTTTCTTTCTTTGATTTTTTCCTTTTGGAGTAAAAGGATACACATGTATAAATTGTTTTTAAGATTTTTTAAAAATTATTTATTTATTCCCTTTTGTTGCCCTTGTTTTTTTTTTTCTTTTATTGTTGTAGTTGTTGTTGTTGGATAGGAGAGAGAGAAATGGAGAGAGGAGGGGAAGACAGAGAAAGGGATACCTACAGACCTGCTTCACCGCTTGTGAAACGACTCCCCTGCAGGTGGGGAGCCGGGGGCTCGAATTGGGATCCTTATGCCAGCCCTTGCACTTTGCGCCATGTGCACTTAACCTGCTGTGCTACCACCTGACTCCCACATGTATAAATTTATAAACTGAAGATCTACATGGCTGCTCTCCTTCCATCAATATATTTTATTCAGTAACTTATTTCAGGCAATAATAAATTATATTAGAATTGAAAAATAACATTAGATCACAAACAAATGTATAATACCTCTGTATAACTGAGGCAAACTGGTTACTCAATCTTCTTTGGAAATACTAACAACTGCATGATTTTTCTTATATAAACAGTATCATTCTCTATGCTATGGTGAAAAAGAAAACACTAGCAGAGGATGTGGGTAGTAAAACAGAAAATTATTTCTTAAAGTCCAGTAGAAATTTATTAGAACGCCTTATGATAAATCACAGAAAAATCTAGAAAATCAATCTATATACACCCAAATAGAACAAGTTATAATCACTCTGTTGCCAAGGAGTTAGTCTCACGTGCTGCCCCAACTAGCACCATTACTATCACTAGGCAACTCCATATTCTCAAGGTGCTATGTTTTAAAGTAGTCAATATACAGCAGGGATAAAATAGTGACTGAGTTCCTACTGTGGATGAGGTAGGTGGTTAGAGAAGGGCCCTTTGAGATCATGTAAAGTGAACGAAATTAGCAATTTATTTGTAATGAAGAAGATAATGGGGGAGTCCGGCGGTAGCACAGTGGGTTAAGCGCACGTGGCTGAAACACAAAGGCCTGTTTAAGGACCCCGGTTTGAGCCCCCGTCTCCCCACCTGCAGGGGAGTCGCTTCACAGGCAATGAAGCAGGTCTGCAGGTGTCTGTCTTTCTCTCCCCCCTCTGTCTTCCCCATCTCTCCATTTCTCTCTGTCCTATCCAATAACAATGACACCAACAACAACAATAACTACAACAACAATGAAAAACAAGGGCAGCAAAAGGGAAAATAAATATATAAAAAACTTAAAAAAAAAAAAAGACGAAGATAATGGAAACAATTCAAGTGTCCAATGAGTAAATGAGTAGATAAAGATGATTTAAATAATATTCAGTGAAAAGAAAAAGACAAATTTGGGCCCAGGAAATAGCACCATAGATAGTGCAACAGACTTTCATGTCTGAGGCATCAGAGGAGCTAGGTTTGATCCCTGGCACCATCATAAGCCAGAGTTGAGCAGTTTTCTAGTCAAAGGGAAAAAAAAAGGAAAGAGAGAGACAAATTTCTACCTTTTGCCATTTTCAACAACATAGATAAACTGGAGAGGGTCACGCTATACAAAGTAAACCAGAGGGACCAGGCAGTGGCATACCTAGTTGAGCAAACATGTGATAGTATGCAAAGACACAAATTCAAGCCCCTAAGTCCCCCTGCAGGAGAGAACCTTCACAAGTGGTGAAATAATGCTACAGGTCTCTCTCCCCTTCTCAATTTCTCTGTCTCTATCATAAATAAATATTAAAATAAACCAGAATGAAAAAAATAAGTGCTTTGTACAATGTGCTATTAACCCCATACACCACCTCCTGGCTCCCTAGAACCCTGTTTTTAATGGACTGAAGAAATGCCAAATGGTTTTCCATATTGTGCTGACTTTAATTTACAACAGCATGTTTGAGGCTTCCAATTCTTCTATACTTGCTAATACTCATTATTTTCTGGGTTTTTTTTTCTTAGTGGCCTTCCTTTTTTTTTTTTAAGAAAAAACATTCTTTTACTTTTTTATTATTCCTTTTGTTGAATTGTTTATCGTCGTTGTTATTATTGTTGTTGTTGTTAGATAGGATAGAGAGAAATCAAGAGAGGAGGGGAAGACAGAGAGGAGGAGAGAAAGATAGACACCTGCAGACCTGCTTCACCGGTTTGAAGCGACTCCCCTGCACGTGGGGAGTCTGGGGTTCCAACTGGGATCCTGATGCCCATCCCGTCCCTGTGCTTTCCGCCATGTGCGCTTAACTTGTTGCACCACCACCCAGCTGGCTCCCTCTTTTGTTGTTATTCTATTATAGTCAATCTCTACATGACAGACATAAAGTATAGGCATCATATTATAGCGTTGATTTACATTTCTTAAGGAGTTTGGGCTTTTAAAAAATATTTTTATAAACCAGTAGAAGGTTTAAGTAGGTAAGCAATATGATCTGTTTTGTTTTAAATCACAAACCTAAACTTATCATATGAATAACGAACTGTGGAAAAGATGAAGAATTTAAGCTGGGAGATCTGCTGGAAAATTACAGCAACAGACCAAGTGGTGATGAGTTCTACTAAGTTGGTTAATAGAAAAGAGGCTAAAAAAAGAAAAAGAACTGGGGAAATATCTTAGCCTGCTAGAGTATCAACTTGCATGCCAGAGGTCCCAGAGACTAGAGATTTAAGCCTTGGCAACACTATACTAGGGCGGAGCAGTGTTCTGATCCTCTGTCTTCCTCTTCTCTTTCAGTGTCTGATAATAATAATTATTATTGGGGAGTCAGGCAGTAGCACAGCGGGTTAAGTGCACTGGTGCACAGCGTAAGGACCAGCATATGAATCCCAGTTCGAGCCCCTGGTACCCCACCTGCAGGTTGCCACTTCACAAGTGGTGAAGCAGGTCTGCAGGTGTCTTTCTCTCCCCCACTCTGTCTTCCCCTCCTCTCTTCATTTCTCTCTGTCCTATCCAACAGCGACAACATCAATAATAACTACAACAATAAAACAACAAGGGAAACAAAAGGGAATAAATATTTTAAAAATAATTATTATTACTGTAAATACTACTTATAATACTTCCTTTTATTAAAAGTTCACATAGCCATTTTCAGGGACCTTAATGACCCTAATATCATTAAGGCTCATAACATGGCATTGCTATTGCCATCTAAAAACCATTTCTGCAGAAACAAAATCAGGTAAGCAGATTCAATGACTGGCTTCTGAGTAGCTTTCTTTATATGGATATATAATGTAGTGCTTATCTACTCAACTACTGACAAAAATTTGGGTTTTCACTTATTGGCTTATTGTTTGAACACCTACTTTCAGTTATTTGGATATATACTTGAATGAAAGAGGTCAAGAAATCAAAGAATTTCAGGATATGTTTTGGAAATAAAGTTGACATGAATTGTTAGCAGACTGATGAGAAATGGGTGAAAAAGAGCTTAGAATAACTTAAATAGGTATCTGCTTTGATTTTTTTCTTCCCCTTAACTGTGGAACTGCTAAGTTCTAGCTTCTGCTGGTGCTGGTCATTAAATCTGGAACCTTTTCTGCCTCAGGCATAAAGGTCTTTCTGCATAACCACTATGCTACCTTCCCAGTCTTAAGATTTCTGGTCTGAAAGATTACACAATACTGTGATGATAAAGGGCAAAGTTATGAGGGAAAATATGAACTTTGTTTTGGTCAAGTTCAAGATGTCTTTCACTAATATGTAATAAGGCACCAGGAGATAGTTCACCCAGCAAAGAACCATGCATGAGGCCTTGGGCTTGAAGTCTGGCACCACAGAGGAGTATCACGGATGGTACTGAAAGAGGAATGCCGTGAATATTGAAGTGGTACTGTGGTGTCTCTCCTACTCTTTTCTCCTGTTATCTAAAGAATTGGTCCAGGGCAGTGGGTAGACAGCATAATGGTTATTCAAAGAGATTATCATGGCTGAAGCTCAAAAGTCCCAGGTTTAATCCCCCATACTACCATTAGCCAGAGCTGAGCAGTGCTCTGGTAAAGAAACAAACAAAAAAGACAAAAATAAATAGAACGTTATAAATGTTAAGGATGTTGCTTTGATATCACACAAAATTCTATGTGAGATAACAAGTAAGTCATCAGAATTTTGAGTTTGAAGTTTGGGACTATTTCATTACTGGAGAAGCTGTATGAAATTTGCTAAGAATAAGTCTATGATGAACCATGAATTAGAACATCTAAATTTCTGGGTCATCTTGCTATTCTCTATTCTATGATCTCTTCCTACATTCACATCCTGGTTTGTAATTCTATTTTCCTCTTCAGAAATCTATTTCACATACTTTGGCACCTGTCTGGCTCTCTATTCTCTCTCATCACAGATATTTGTTAGAATTTTATTTTATTCTGCTTATTTAGAAACCCAGGTTCTAGAATTGGAAAGACCTGTGTTTAACTCCCTCCTCTGGTCTCCTACTATTTGACTTTGGGCAGATAGTCAAATTTTCTCAAGCCACAGCTTTCTCAAGTATAGAAAAGATGTTTCCATCTAAATTTCATAGGCATTTTTAATGATACAGACCCAATTCCAAGGAAGACTAAAACAAAAATAAATCAATGGGATAACATCAAATTGAAAAGATTCTGCACAGCAAAAGGAACCAATTACCAAACAATGAGACTCCTTACAGAATGGGAGAAGATCTTTACATGCCATACATCAGACAAGAAGCTAATAACCAAAATATATAAAGAACTCATCAAACTCAGCAGCAACAACAATGACAATAAAAAAATGACCCCATTCAAAAATGGGGAGACCCCATGTTTGGCAGGGAAGCAATTACAGAAGCCAGACCTCCCACCTTCTGTACCCCATAGTGACCCTGGGTCCATGCTTCCCAGAGGGATAAAGAATAGGAAAGCTATCAGGGGAGAGGATGGGATTCGGAGTCCTGATGGTGGGAATTGTGTGGAGTTGTGCCCCCTTTTTTAAAATTTATATATATATATACATATACATATATTTCCCCTTTTGTTGCCCATATTATTGTTTTTATTGTTGTTGTAGTTATTGTTGTTATTGATGTTGTCGTTGTTGGATAGGACAGAGAGAAATGGAGAGAGGAGGGTAAACAGAGATGGAAAGAGAAAGACAGACACTTGCAGACCTGCTTCACCGCTTGTAGAGTGACTCCCCTGCAGGGGGGGAGCCGGGGGCTTGAACTGGAATCCTTACACCGGTCCTTGCACTTAGCGCCATGTGCACTTAACCCGCAGCGCTACCGCCCGATCCCCTATACTCTTCTTATCCTATGATTTTGTCAGTGTTTCCTTTTTATAAGTAAAAAAAATTTTTAAATGGGGAGAGGATATGAACAGAATATTCACCAGAGATCCAAAAGGCCAATAAACCTATGAAAAAGATGCTCCAAGTCATTGATCGTCAGATAAATACAAATATGAGATACCACCTCACTCCTATGAGAATGTCATACATCAGAAAAGATAGCAGCAACAAATGCTGGAGGTTGTGGGGACAAAGGAACCCTCCTGCACTGCTGGTGAGAATGTAAATTGGTCTAACTACTGTGGAGAGCAGTCTGGAGAACCCTCAAAGGCTAAAAATGGACCTTCCTTATGACCCAGCAACTCCTCTCTAGTGATATATCCTAAGGAACCCAACACACCCATCCAAAAAGATATATGTATACATATATTCATAGCAGCACAATTTGTTATAGACAAAATCTGGAAGCAACCCTGGTGTTCAACAACAGATGAGTGGCTGAGAAAATTGTGGTATGTATATACACACAATGCGATACTACTCAGCTACTAAGAATAATGAATCCATCCTCCTTGACCCATCTTGGATGAAGCTTGAAGAAATTATGTTAGGTGAAATAAGCCAGAAAGAGAAAGATGAGTATGGGATGATCCCACTCATAAATAGAAGTTGAGAAAGAAGACAGAAAAGAAAACACAAAGAAGAACTTGGACTGGGTTTGGAGTACTGCATAAAAGTAAAAGACTCTAGGAGTCAGGCAATAGCGCAGTGGGTTAAGCGCACATGGCACAAAGCGCAAGGACTGGCATAAGGATCCGGGTTCGATCCCTCGGCTCTCTACCTGCAGGAGAGTCGCTTCACAAGCAGTGAAGCAGGTCTGAAGGTGTCTTTCTCTCCCCGTCTTCCCCTCCTCTCTCGATTTCTCTCTGTCCTATCCAACAACGACATCAATAACAACAATAAAACAACAAGGGCAACAAAAGGAAATAAATAAATATTAAAAAAAGAAAAAAAAGTAAAGACTCTGGGGGGAAAGGTAGATTTTAAGCTCATTTGTAAGGGAGTAGTCATAGGGACACAGATCTATGGTGGTGGGAATGGTGTTATTCTATACTCCAGTTAAACTATTAAATTGGGAAAATAGACACACACACACAGATATAGACAGTTATAGAATCAGCCTGTATCAGTACCCTTGGGAGAACTACTGTAGTTTCCAATGAAGAGGATGGGGACACGAAACTCGTAGTAGGAACTATATGGAATACTGTATTACAGTACAATTTTGTTAATCAATATCTTATCACTAATAAAAAATAAAAACAGAAAATATGTTAATGTATATGTTTGCTCTAAGGAAATGAGTGAGAACATATATGAGACCTCTGGCTATTGTCCTGGCATGAAATAAATGCTTAATAAAAAATACTATTTTTCTAGTAACAACTATTATATCCTGGCCCAATCATTTTTACCATATGGTATATAAGACAGAGCCACTATAAAATAGTCAATCATTGATGGAAATAATAGCTAAGCAATAACTAATTTAGATGAAATACAGGAAGAAATGACTGGGATGATCCCAGTAAGCCAAAGGGAAATCAGAAGTTTGGGCATCTGGATTCAACAAGTGCTACTATAAAAACAACAACAACACAAAAACACAAATGCTACTATATGACTCAAGGCTTCAGTGAAATAGATATCTGTAATTGTGACACTTTTCAGTATTTAACTCACCTAAGTTCAGCTGTGAGATCCTTTATAGTAGTGTATTTTTCCTCTAGTGATAACTGAGCCTTCTGTAGTACATCTCTCAATTCCTGGAGTTGTCTTAAAGTACTCTTTAGTTCTCCATGAGCATTCTGTAGTTCAGTTTCTAGTGCTTCCCGTTTCTGCAAGGCTTCTGATAGTTCAGTTTCAGTGTGATGTTGTAGCTTTTCTAACTCCTTCACTGTTAACAAGAGAATAATTTTAGAACTACATATAAATTACTTGTTCTTGGTATATTGCAAAGTCAAGACCTCTAAAAGGGGTTGGCAGTGAGAGGGTATCAGGGACCTAATAATGGTAGAGGAAGACTTCAGTTGGTGTTGGATAAGTACGCAGACACCCATCATAGAGAGTTAAGAAAGTGTGTTCCTGTGACAACTTTGTAAATCATTATTTTCCCCCATAAACAGCTTTAAATTTTTTTAAAAGGGGAGTCGGGCGGTAGCACAGCGGGTTAAGCACACATGGCACAATGCGCAAGGACCGGTTAGGATCCTGGTTTAAGCCCCCGGCTCCCCACCTGCAGGGGAGTTGCTTCACAGATGGTGAAGGTGGTCTGCAGGTGTCGCTCTGTTTCTCTTCCTCTCTCAATTTCTCTGTCTCTATCCAGTAACAAATAAACAAATAAATTAAAAAAAAACTTTTAAGTTTGTATATAATTATTATTAAGAATATCCCATTTTGAGCCAATTTGAAAGAGAAGTAAAATTCTCACTATTGCAGATGACATGAGAACAAACAGAAAAAACAAGAGAATCCAGTAGAAAACTCTTCGGGATTTCTAGTCAAGATGGCAATTGGACTAGCAGTCCTTGTTTGCTCCTGCAGTCCCCAACAAAACAAAATTTTTAAATGGGAGAGGGGGGCGGAATAGCATAGAAATGGGCTTGGAATTCAGATGAATTAGTAACAGAGGAGGAAAGCCCAGAATTTAGGTGACAAAGACAGAGGGACCCAAAGTCAAGGCAAAAATTTGCTCCCTGCTTGGCTCCACATCATGGGATTTTCAACATTACCAGCTCTTGTTGCATCTGCCACAGTGGCCAGTGCCTGCACCACTCTGTCACAGTCACCTGCTATGGTAGTTACTGGGTTCTGCTAATTCCTGGCTCCTGCCTACCTAGCAGCGCCCTGGTCTGGGTTTGTACCCTACTCTAGTCTGTAGCTTCCTGCTAGGTCCCCTGCTACCCTCTGAGGCTCAGTCTGGTTTTTCAGTTCACACCCATCTCAGCCTGTGTCTGGTAGAGCACACACAATTTCAGATAGATCACCTGCCTTTGTGGCCACCCACTGCCTCTACTACATCTTGGCAGAGAATCAACTATAATGGCAAGATGACATAATTTCACTGCAATATTGAACAAAGGCAACAGCTTAGAAAAAAAAGTCCAAATTCAACAGAGCCCTGATGATCACCCTGTTGGCAAACAACAACAAAAATAATTGGATATTTGGAATAAATGTAATGAAGGAGGTGAAAGACTTGTACACTGAAAACCATGAGTTGCTATGAAAGGAAAAAGAAAGTCCCAATGGGGGACTGGGTAGTATTACACACTATAGAGTATACCTGTTACAGCGCACAAGGATTTACATTCAAGCTCCTGGCCCTGACCCCCACCTGCAGGGGGTAAACTTCACAAGCAGTAAAGCAGTACAGAAAAATCTCTCTTCTCTTCTTCTTCCTCTTTCTCCTTCTCCATGTCTCCTTTCCCTCTCAATTTCTGTCCCCATTGAAAACTAAACAAATATATATATATATACACACACATATGTGTGTGTGTGTATATATATATATACATATATTTATATATATATATTTTTTTTTTACAAGAGCACTGCTCAACTCTGGCTTTTGGTGCTGTGGGAGATTGATCCTGGGACCTTTGGCACCTCAGGCAGAATGTCTTTTTGCACAAACATTATGGTATCTCCCCAGCCGCCCCCCACATAAATTTATCTTTAAGAGAGAGAGAGGGAGAGAGAGAATGAAAAGGTGTCCAAGGGGGTCGGGCAGTGGCTCACCATGTTAAGAGCACAGTACGAAGCACAAGGACGGGCACAAGGATTTGGTTTGAGTTCCTGGTACCCCACCTACAGGTGTCTATCTTTCTCTCTCCCTATCTCCCCCGCCCCATTTAATTTCTCTCTGGCCTATCCAGCCAGATAGATAGATAGATAAATAAATAAATAAATGGCCACAGGAGCAGTGGATTTGTAGTGTAGGCACTGAGCTCCAGCAATAACCCTGGGAGTGGGGAGTTGGGGAAAATGGCATAATTAGAATAATTATCTTACCCAAAGCAAAGAACTTATTCAATGCAATCCCCACCAAAGTCAAAGCAAGCATTTTTAGAGGAATAGAACAATGCCACGGAATTTATATGGAACTATATGTTCCCTTTCATTCATTTATAGGAGGCAAATACCATTAATATATATTCCTTTCCATCCCATCACATCCCACCATCCTAAAGTCTCACTTTTTTACTCCACCAATCATCATCATCATCATTTTGTGGTACTGGAGTCTCTTGTATGCATAATTCCACTGTTTCTGGGCCAACTCTTATTTATTTATTTATTTATTTATTGCCATCAGGGATATTGGTGGGACTCAGTGCTGGCACTAGGAATTCACCACTCCTGGCAGCCATTTTTTTCATTAAAAAAATTTAATTTAATTTAATTGAGAGGTGGGGGAGACAGAGGAGAGAGAGACATTATACAGACCTGCTTCACAGCTCCTGACGTATTCCCCCTGTAGGTGGGGAGTAGGGGCTCAAAACTGGGTCCTTGTCCATGGTAGTGTGTACACTCAACCAGGTATTATGATGCTCCATGTGGTTTCAGGACTTGAATTTAGAGTCTCACACTTTGGGGGAGGGTGTGTATGTGGACCATTTTAGCATGTGAGCTATCATCCAGCCCTGTTCTACTTAAATATAAATATGTATGCATCTTAGTTAAACTAACCCACTGCTTACTTACCAGCATTTGTTTTCTTATCTAATTCTGTCTTTGTCTGTTCTAAGATCATGTCTAAACGGTCGAGATGCATTGTCTTATTTTCTCCATCTCGTTTTAGGTGCACTACTTCTTTTTCCATTTTAGACATCTCTTCTTTGTACTGATCCATCTCCAGTTTTATTTGCCTTATTAAAAACAAATAATAAAATACCTAAATGATAATTTGGAAACTTGAAAACAAACTGGTTTAATTACTGAGACCCAGGACCTGTTGCTTATCATTGTTGTTACTAATATTGTTGTTGCTGGATAGGACAGAAAGAAATGTAGAGAGGAGGGGAAGACAGAGAGGGGGGAGAGAAAGATAGACACCTGCAGACCTGCTTCACCGCTTGTGAAGCAACCCCCCTGCAGGTGGGAAGCAAGGGGCTTGAACTGGGATCCTTACACTGGTCCTTGCGATTTGTGCCATGTGCACTTAAGCCACTGTGCTACCTCCCGACCACCAAGCCTTGGACTCGAGCATGAGGTCCTTAGTTTGATTCTTGGCACTGCATTTGCCAGAGTGTTCTCTGGCATCTCTGTCTTTCTCTCTCTCTATCTTCCCCTTCCTCCTCTCAATTTCTCTGTCTCTATCCAATAAATAAATAAATAAATAACTTCCAGTTTTCTTTTTTTAATTTTTTAAAAATTTATTTTAAAAAGGAGACATTAACAAAACCATAGTATAAGAGGGGTACAACTCCACACAATTCCCACCACCAGATCTCCGTATCCCATCCCCTCCCCTGATAGTGCCGTATTTATATGCCAGTTTTCTTTTATAAACAAATCTTAGATTGTTGAGATTTTTTAATTTAATTATTATTATTACTATTTTAATATTTATTTATTTATTCCCTTTTGTTGCCTTTGTTGTTTTATTGATGTCACCATTGTTGGATAGGACAGAGAAAAATGAAGAGAGGAGGGGAAGACAGAGAGAGGGAGAAAAAGGCAGACACCTGCAGACCTACTTCACCACTTATAAAGCAACTAGGTGGGGAGTCTGGGGCTTGAACCGAGATCCCTATGCCGGTACTTGCGCTTTGTGCCACTTGCGCTTAACCCGCTGTGCTACCTGTTGAGATTTTTTAAATCTGATGTCCATGAAAAAATATTAAGAAAACTATCCAACCCTGAAGTAATATACAAACTTACGTATGTATATGTACACATAGGTACCCAATCCTCAAATATGCCAGTGACCCAAAATACACAAATTCATATCATATGGATATCTTAACAACTGAGTTAAGTGTATCTACCTAGCATACTGCTGCCATAGCACACAGAAGGAGCTCAATAAATTAACTTCTTTTCTTTCTATCTGAAGACACTTTACTTTTAAAATGAATCCAAGGAGATATACACAGATATATTTTAATTTCTAACATATTTGGAGAGAAAGAAGCAGAATTACATAAACTGTAGTTCCAAAAGTGAAAGAAGAAATAATGAGAGCAGAGAAAACAAATAAAATCCAACTTCATGAAGTGATTTCTTGGAACCAGAATACATCTTTTTTTTTGGCCAGGGCTCTGCTAGGGATTTAAGCCTACTTAATTTCACCGCTCCTGACAGACTTTTTTCCAGATAGAGGGTGAAAGGGAGAGAGAGACACCAAAAGAGGAAAAAAGAGATACCACAGCACCACTCTACCAATCCTGAAGTTTCCCTTTTATGAGGCAGGACAGTGAGGTAGGTAAAGGGTTAGTTAATATCTTATAAAATCTATAGACATGCTTGCTTTGGCAGCATATATATTACAACAGGAATGATACAGAGATTAGCATGGCTCCTGTGCAAATTCATGAAGTGTTCCATATATATATATATATATATTCATTTAGTTCATAAATTTCTATTCACATTAGGACCTTGCTTTTCCCTAGTGAATGTAGGTCTATTAGCTACAACTAAGGCTTTGATGTTTATCACTTTGCCAAGAAGCCAAAGGACAGAGAGTAAGAAAAAGAAGAAGCTGGGAATCAGGTAGTAGCACAGCGGGTTAAGCGCAGGTGGCGCAAAGCGCAGGGACCGGCGTAAGGATCCCGGTTCGAGCCCCCGGCTCCCCACCTGCAGGGGAGTCGATTCACAGGTGGTGAAGCAGGTCTGCAGGTGTCTATCTTTCTCTCCCCCTCTGTCTTCCCCTCCTCTTTCCATTTCCCTCTGTCCTATCTAACAATGACAATATCAATTACAACAACAACAATAACTACGATAATAAAACAACCAGGGCAACAAAAGGGAATAAATAAATAAATATTAAAAAAAGAAATTGAAAAAAAAAGAAAAGGAAGAGGCTATTGCTTTAATTTTCTCAGTAAAACAGAAAGGTACTTAATGAGAAGAAGATCAGAGGCATTAGAATTTTGAAAGAAGAGGTAAAGATATAAGAATTTTCTAATTATTGTGGCTGTCAGGCAACATTAAGAGAACACTTAAGTTTCGAAGTCATAAATTTACAGTAAAATTGGTTTATATTGTTGTAATTTTCTCTGATCTTTGTAAAGATATAAGCATGGAGTAGTCTAAGTTAAATTGTTAGTGCTGTGAACCACAAAGAACTAAAGGGATTTTAAGTATATAACTTATTCTAAGTATATAGAACATCAAGTAAGTTATTCTAAAGAGTAGAATTTAGTCTGGGTAGAGAGGAGAGAGGTATGGTGTTGTGGTCTTTTTTTTTCCTCTTTCTGTATTTTTTACTGAAAAAGTCAGATCAAAGTAGCAAAGATGAATGCATAGGAGTACACACACACACACACACACACACACACACACACACACTCTCTCTCTCTCCAGCCGGGTAGTGGTGCACCTGGTTGAGTGCACATACTACAATGTGCAATGGTCCAGATTTAAGCCTCCAGTCCCCACCTCCAAGAGGAAAACTTTGCAAGTGGTGTGCCTGCAGGTGACTCCATCTCTCTCCCTCTCTCTCTCCCCCTTCCTCTCAATTTCTGGCTGTCTCTATCCAATAAATAAATAAAGATAACAAAATTTCATTTTAAAAAGAAGAAAATACATATAAATTGTGTATTTTAATAATGCAGACTGGAGAAATGAATTCATCATGCAAGCAATACATGACACATTATTTTGATATTGAAACTCAGATGATATTGAAGCAGAAAGATAAAACTAACATTCATTTTTACCTGGTAATACCAGTAAGCTCGACAACTTTTTGCCTTTTTAAATCTGCTTCATGAGTGGCTGCTTCACATTTCTCCTCCATTTTTCTCAACTTTTCAGCTGAAATTTCCCTTTGTTTTTGAAGATCTTGTTCCAGTTTTGATACCTTATAAAATGGTTTTTAGTAAATATTTTAAATGTAGGCACACCTCAACATTCTTTAGAAAAAATATTTATATGAATATGTAAGCAGAAACAACACATTGCTTTCTGTAACTATGTAAACAGTTTCATTCAGTTCTAAGACATATCATCAAAATTAAAGTATAGATTAGGGAGTTATGTTTTAGATATATAAAAACAAAATAATTTTGGGGGTGGGTGGTGGCATACTCAGTTGAGTGTGCAAGTTATCATGTACAAGGAACAGGGTTCAAATCCCAGGTTCCCACCTGTAGAGAGAAAGCTTCATAAGTAATAAACAGTGCTGCAGGTATCTTTCTCATTTTCTATCTCCCCCTCCGTATCCATCCAATGAATGAATAAAAATATTTTTTAGATTATTAACAATGAAGATGTTGTGGGACAAGTGAATAGTATATTGTTATGCAAAAAGACTTTTATGCCTAACTTTAAAAATGACTCTTTAGGGGGTCGGGCGGTAGCGCAGTGAGTTAAGCACACGTGGTGCAAAGTGCAAGGACCGGAGGAAGGATCCCGGTTTAAGCCCCCGGCTCCCAATCTGCAGGGGAGTGGCTTCACAGGTAGTGAAGTAGGTCTGCAGGTATCTGTCTTTCTCTACCCCTCTCTGTCTTCCCCTCCTCTCTCCATTTCTCTCTGTCCTAACAATGACAACATCAATAACAACAACTACTACAACAATAAAAAGACAAGGGCAACAAAAGGAACTATAAATAAATAAAATTAAAAAAAAAAATGGTGTTGATATATACACAATGGTCTACTATTCAGCTGTTAAAAATGATGAAGTCATTTCCTATGGGCCCCAGATCAAATTGATGGGAGTTTACAGATAACAATATTTATATACTTTCCCCATACTTGAGAGCTACTCTCTTCCCTCATCCAGCTTTCTGGTCCTTTTTCCAACTACATCATCTCCCTTGGATCCACCTGCATATTAGATGTCAGGCAATGGCAAAACTAGTAAAGTCATGAGCCCCTTGGAATATACCTAAAATAGACCTACTAGTTTTTTCCAAAACAGAGACCCCAAATCTTCATCTGCAATATTCTTGCCTTTAGGTTCATGATTGGTCAACAATTTGTTCTGCTTTCTATCTTTACTCTTTTTCAGCCACCAAGTTCCAGATGCTACCGTATTGCCAACCTGATGTCTCTGGGCAAACAACCTCACCAATGTGTCCTGGAACCCCACCTCCCCAAAACCCTGCCCCACTAGGGAAAGAGAGAAACAGGCTGGGAGTATGGATTGACCTGCCAATGCCCATGTTTAGCAGGGAAGCAATTACAGAAGCCAGACCTTCCACCTTCTACACGGCATAATGATCCTGGGGGGGTTTATACTCCCAGAGGGATAAAGAATAGGAAATCTGGGGGCTGGGCTGTAGTGTTGCGGGTAAAGCACACATGGAATGAAGCCCAAGGACTGCTGTAAGGATCCTGGTTCCAGCCCCTGGTTCCCCATCTGCAGGGGGGCTCACATCACGAGTGATAAATCAGGTCTGTAGGTGTTTATCTTTCCCCTTTTCTGCCTTCCCCTCTTCTCTCCATTTCTCTGTCCTAGCCAATAATAACGACAGCAATAACAACAATAATAGCAACAGCAATTATAAACAACAAGGGCAACAAAAGGGAAAAGAAATTTAAAAAAATAATAAATAAAAAGAATTTAGAAAAAAAGATTAGGAAAGCTTTCAAGGGAAGGGATGGGATATGGAGTTCTGGTGGTGAGAATTGTGTGGAATTTTACCCCTCTTATCCTATGGTCTTGTCAATATTTCCATTTTATAAATAAATTTTTTTTAATTGTGGTATGTTGATATATACACAATGGATTACTACTCACCTGTTAAAAATGATGAAGTAATTTCCTCTGACTCATTTTGGATGGAAATTGAAGACATTATATTAAGTGAGATAAACCAAAAAGAGAAATATCAAATGATCTCACTTATAAATTTACATAACACAAGTAAAACTATTTTTGACCAACTATATATACCTGCTTTTCAAGTTTAATTTGAATGTCTTCTAGCTCTCCATTTCTAATAGTCTCTTGTTGTAACATCTGCTGCTGTTGCTGAAGAGTATGTTGTAGAATAACATTTTGTTCAGTGGTTTCTTGAAGACTGTGGCTTTTTATCTTTAGCTCCTTCTGTAGACAGTAAACCTAAAATATATAAATATATATGTGTATACATATATATATACACACACAAACACTTTTTCATTATAATGTTTTACCTATGATGTAATAAAATGTTAACCTCATTTTCCTTGTTAGACATTACCCTTGCTTATATATGGAATAACTGCATTTAAGGATTTAGGCTTATCAGTGTATGGAAAGACTTAATTTCCTAGTGGGGAGAATATTATAGAAAGATCTATTTATAGGGCTAGTTCCTGGACGATAAATGAGAATTTGGTTTTTGAAATATTTACTAAATGATTAACTTACCTCTTTGGGGCACTGAATTAGGTAAAAAATTTTGATACTTACAGATATTCCTATGTGATCAGCTATTCTAATAAAAACCCTAAGCTTTGAGTCATAACTAGGAGTCTCTGGGCAGAAACACAATCACACTTTACTGCTACAGAAAGGACCTCCTCCAAATAGAGAGAACCAGAAAGCCATGGATCTCTGTATGGTACATCTGATGCATCTTTACTGATACTATATCAGCAATATAAAAGTATAATTTCAGGAGTCGGGCGGGAGCGCAGCGGGTTAAGTGCACGTGACGTAAAGCACGAGGACCAGCGTCAGGATCCCGGTTCGAGCCCCGGGCTCCCCACCTGCAGGGAAGTCCCTTCACAGGCAGTGAAGCAGGTCTGCAGGTGTCTATCTTTCCCTCCTCCCCTCTCTTTCCCTCCTCTCTCCATTTCTCTCTGTCCTAACAACGATGACATCAATAACTACAACAACAACAACAAAAAGATAACACAGGCAACAAAAGGGAAAATAAATAAAATTTTTTTTAAAAGTATAATTTCAAAGTATCCTGAAAATAAATGTCTCAAATAGAAGTCACTTGAAAAATATGCTGTATTTCCCTTTGTGGGACCCCACAGGACCTTGCCCTCAACTTGGATCAACAATGATAGAGAATGTTCCATCCTCCGAAGGGGGGCTGGACAATAAATATACTATTATGTTCCACCTGAGGAAGATGAGTCCTGATATTGGGGCAGCTTGGAACGTTCCTACTCATGACCATAGCATGTGAGCTCATATCTACAGGGATGTAGAGGTCACATAAGCTCCTAAGCTAAATATGGGCCCCAGATCACATCAAATCGATGGGGTTTACAATCAACAATATTTATACACCTTTCTCATATTTGGGAGCTACTCTCTTCCCTGATCCAGCTTTCTGGTCTTTTTCCCAGCCATGACATCATCTCCCCAGACAATAATTAGGATCCACCTGCATATCAGATTTCAGGCTCAGGCAAAAACAAACAAACAACAACAACAACAAAAACAACAAAATAAAACACTAGTATAGCCACAGGCCCTTTGGAATATAAATAAAATATGCCTACTAGCTCTCTACAAAATGGAGGGCCCCCCAACTCTTCTTCTGCACTATTCCACTCTTTAGGTCCATGATTGTTCAACAAGTTGTTTGGCTTTGTATGTTAACTCTCTTGTCAACCACCAGGTTCCAGAAGCTAACATGATGCCGACCAGACTTCCCTGGACAGACAATACCACCAATGAGTCCTGGAGCTCTTCTACCCCAGAGCCCTGCCCCACCAGGGAAAGAGAGAGAGACAGGATAGGAATATGGATCGACCTGCCAACACCCATGTTCAGCAGGGAAGCAATTCCAGAAGCCAGACCTTCCACCTTGTGCATCCACAATGACCTTGGGTCCATACTCCCAGAGGGTTAGAGAATAGGAAAGCTATCAGGGGAGGGTGTGGGATATAGTGTTCTGGTGGTGGGAATTGTGTGGAGTTGTACTCCTCTTATCCTATGGTTTAGTCAATGTTTCCTTTTTATAAATAAAAGATTAAAATAAAAATATAAATAAGCTGTATTTAAAAGAATATTTAGGGGCCGAGCAGTGGTGCACCTGACTAACTGTGTATGTTATATACAATGTGCAAGGACCGAAACCCTCAGACTCCTGGTTGTAGGTCGGAAGCCTCAGAAGTGGTAAAGCAGTGCTATTGGCATGTCTTTATCTCCCTGTTTTCCCCTTCCCCTCTCAACCTCTCTATCTCTTCCAACAAGTAATAAAAATATTTTTTAAAAAGAAATATTTACTTACCTCTTCAGATTTCTTTTTTAGCTGCTTTTCAAACTTTTCCTTATTTCCTTCCAATTGATTCAAATGCAAGGCAAGTTCTTCCTTACAAATTTCCAATGCTGAATCTAGTTGTCTGACCTTAGTAGGAAAAAAAAAAAAAAAAAAACAGTAAAGGGAAAAGCAATTAAGTGCTTATTGTGTGCTGTTATCAACAGTTTACAAATTTATCTTATTTAAAAATTTTCTAAGGAACCCAACACATCCATCCAAAAAGATCTGTGTACACATAGGTTCTTGGCAGCACAATTTGTAATAGCCAAAACCTAGAAGCAACCCAGGTGTCCAACAACAGATGAGTGGCTGAGCAAGTTGTAGTATATATACACAATGGAATACTACTCAGCTGTAAAAAATGGTGACTTCACCGTTTTCAGCCGATCTTGGACAGACCTTGAAAAAATCATGTTGAGTGAAATAAGTCAGAAACAGAAGGATGAATATGGGATGATCTCACTCTCAGGCAGAAGTTGAAAAACAAGATCAGAAACGAAAACACAAATAGAACCTGAAATGTAATTGGCATATCACACCAAAGTAAAAGACTCTGGGGTGGGTGGGTGGGTGGGTGGAGAGAATACAGGTCCATGAAGGATGATAAATGACATAGTGGGGGTTGTACTGTTAAATGGGAAACTGGGGAATGTTATGCATGTACAGACTATTGTATTTACTGTTGAATGTAAAACATTAACTCCCCAATAAAGAAATAAATTTAAAAAAAAAAGAAAAAAGGCAGAGGACCTAGTGGGGGTTCTATTGTTATGTGGAAAACTGAGAAATGTTATGCATGTATAAACTATTGTATTGATTGTCGAATGGAAAACATTAATCCCCCAATAAAGGAAAAAACAAATTTAAAAAAGAAAAAAAATTTGTTTATTTATTGGATAAAGACCAAGGGGAATTGAGATGGGGAAGATATCGAGGAAGAGAGACAGAAAGACACACCTGCTTCACTGCTTCACCACTTGTGAAGCTTTCCTATTGCTGGTGGGTACCAGAGTCTTGAACCTTGGTCCATGTGCACTGTAACGTGTGCACTCAAATCAGGTGGGCCACCACCTAGCCCCCATAATTTACTTTACTACTTCAAACAATGAATATACAGTTCAACTTGGGATATAACATGCTGTTACAGAAGAGATCTATATAGGAAATTAATTTGCCATTGCAAATTAGCAAACTAAAGAGGAAACTGAGACTAAAGTTTTCATGAATAAAGAGTATGAAACAAATGAAGTGCATTCCAGGAAGAAGGCATTTATGTTCAGAGAAAACCTGTGAAAAGTAAAGGTAAGAAGTTGGCAAGAACCAGGATATCCAAAGGGGGAGCAGATTTATTATATATTTGGGTGGAGGCATAATGGTACTCTGGTGGTGGGCATAGATGTGTCAAATCATATCCTTAAAACATACAATCTTGTAATTCAGACAAAGAGGAAATTATAGAGGGAAAGATACCACAGTGGTTTTTCAAATGAGGTGGGGACCAGGCTTGGACCTCGGTCATGTACATGACAAAGTAAGCACACTATCTACGTGAGATATCTGACTTATTGAGCCCTTCTCAAAAGAAGGAAAGAGAATGAGTAAGTAAATAAATTAGGGTATCAAAAAGTGTAAATTTGTAGAAATGAGCAATAGGAAGCTTAGATTGGTAAAATAGATTTGGGCCAATTGTAAAGAATCTGTAGTCCAAGGGGGCCAGGTTGTAGCACACTGGGTTAAGTACACATAGTGAAGCACAGGAACCTGTGCCAAGGATCCCGGTCCCAGCCCCCGGCTCCCCACCTGCAGGGGAGTCACTTTACAAGCAGTGAAGCAGGTCTGCATGTATCTATCTTTCTCTCCCTTTCTCTGTCTTCCCCTCCTCTCTGAATTTCTCTCTGTCCTATTCAACAGCAACACCAATAACATCAACAATGGAAAAACAGTGGCCACCAGGAGCAGTGGATTCATAGCGCAGGCTGAGCTCCAGCAACAACCATGGAGGGAAAAAAAAAAAAAATCTGTAGTCTAAACATCCCAGAACACATTCTCAAAAAGGTATCAAATAATTTAGTCTGTTCCATAAGTTTCTTTAATTAAGAAAAACAGTCAAGTGAGTACAAAAATTTTGACAATGATAGAATTACAAGAAAAAAAAATTTTTGCAGTAAGAATAGTTTTACAACGGCAGCAAAGTAACTTGATTACAAGTGTTCATACAGCTGCAAATACTGTTACCATAGTATTACAGAATAAATGAGTAGCAATGCACAAGGACCCAGCTTCAGGCCCCTGGACTCAACCTGCAGGAGGAAAGCTTCACAAGTGGTGAAGCTGGGCTGCAAGATAAAAAAAAAAAAAAAGAAGAAATGAGCAAAGAACAACACAAATTTAGTAAATTATCTGAATATGTATATATGCTCTACATCCTACTGTTACTATGATTATAGTTCCCTCTTTTTATTTCCATATAGTTTTATCAATCTTTTCAGGAGAGATTCTGACTGCGCCCCCTCAACATTAATAACATTCATGTAAGTAGTCTTGAAAGTGTGAAAGAAATCTCAAAAGGAAAAATAACAGAGGCCTTTATTTCTTTTCAAAAGCACCCACCTTTTTTGGGGGGAGAAGGTGTACTATTTTCTAAATGAAATTACTTAAATGTTTTTGTGATAAATTTTCCAAATATACTCAAAAAAGAATAAAACTGGATATCGTGAAATTGTCTTTGCAACTTTTATTTCTAATAAGAGGATCTTTAAAAAGCAGTTCAAGGGAGTCGGGTGGTAGCACAGCAGGTTAAGCGCACGTGGAGCAAAGAGCAAGGACCAGTGGCGGAAAGATACCGGTTCACCGGCTCCCCACCTGCAGGGGAGTCGCTTCACAGGTGGTGAAGCAGATCTGCAGGTGTCTATCTTTCTCTCCCCCTCTCTGTCTAACCCTCCTCTCTCCATTTCTCTCTGTCCTATCCAACAACGACTACAGCAATAACTACAACAATAATAAAAAACAAGGGCAACAAAAGGGAAAATAAACACATAAAAAAAAAAGCAGTTCAAATATATAACAACAATAGTAACCACAACGATATAAAAAAAAAAAAAAAAAAGGGCAACAAAAGGGGGGAAATAGCCTCCAGGAACAGTGGATTCAGCACCAAGCCCCAGCAACAACCCTGGAGGCAAAAAAAAAAAGGGGGGAGGGGGGCTCCAGCAGTAGCGAAGCAGATTAAGGGCACATGGCGCAAAGTGCAAGGACAGGCATAGGGATCCCGGTTAGAGTCCCCGGCTCCCCACTTGCAGGGAAGTCGCTTCACGGGCAGTGAAGCAGGTGTCTGTCTTTCTCTCCCCCTCTCTGTCTTCCCCTCCTCTCTCCATTTCTCTCTGTCCTATCCAACAACGAACGACATCAACAATAATAACCACAACAAGGGCAACAAAAAAGGAGGGGAAAATGGCCTCCAGGAGCAGGGGATTTATAGTGCAGGCACTAAGCCCCAGCAATGACCCTGGAGGCAAAAAAAAAAAAAAAACATTTCAAATAATATATATAATGCCAGTGAATATAACCATTAACAATTACAAAGTCAATAATTTTCTCTATAATTATATCTGTTAATAAGCTGTTAATCGGTGATGTTTGTAAATTGCCATGTTCATGATGAAGGGTATAAATATCTCTAATGCTTCTTTTCTTTTTGGGTGGGCACTGTGGGGATTCATTGTACTATGCTTACTTTTTCAGATAGAGAAAGAAAGGTGGTGATGGGTGGGAGGGAATATGAAACCACAGCATGGGCTTGAACCTTGGGCATGCACATGGCAAAACAGTAGACTATCCAAATGAGTTATTTTGTAGACCTCTTTGTTTCTTTTTTCTTTAATATTTTATTTATTATTGTACAGAGACAGAAATTGGGAGGGTAAAGGGAGGTAGAGAGAGACACCTGCAGCACTGCTTCACCACACATGAAACTTAAGACTCCTGCAGGTGGGGGCCAGGGGCTTGAACCTGGGTCCTTACGCACTGTAATGTGAGCGCTTAACCAGATGCACCATCACCTGGCCCCAGACCTCTGTTTCTTAAGCATAAGAATGAATGTTGGTAGTTGTGTCAACTTCCACAGAGAGAAAAATAAATCTGTAACTCTCATAACATCAAAACCTGATAACTAACAATGTAAATCATTGAGGCAAGATTTGTTACCAGATGAACTTTAATATCACTAGATATTAAAATCTTTAATTATAAGGTTGTTTAGGATCAAGACATTAATAATGTCTCAAAGAATAACCCTAAGTTTTCTTTATCCCCAAGTTTTATTTAATGATAACGGAAAAAAGCAAACAACAACAACAAAATGTGCCCTTTAAAATGATTAGCTTGGGCCTCCATCAACAAAATAAGAAATGACAGGTGTTGGCAAGGCTGTAGAGAGAAAGGGACTCTACTACACTGCTGGTGGGAATGAAAACTGTTGCAACCCCTTAGGAAGACTGTCGGGAGGTCCTTAAACAAATAAAAATATCTGATCATTTGATCCAGCAATACCACTCTTAGGCATTTATCCAATGGACACTCAAACACTAATTAGAAGGGACATATACACCCATACATTCATAGCTGCATTATTCACAATAGCCAAAGAGTGGAGTCAACCTAAATGCTTGGCAAATATCTACCTCATGGAATACTACTCTGCAATAAAAAAAAATGACAATATTGTGTTCTTTCACACAAAATGGATGGAACTAGAGGTGGTTATGCTGAGTGAAATAAGAGATGAAAAACAGATACCAGATGGTTTCCCTCATATGTGGAATCTAAAAATACGACACAAATGAGTTTGAGGAAAAAAAAATGGAAGCAAGCAAACAGTTTCTAAGACTTAGAAGAACTACTGAATTTACTCTGGGAGGTGGGAGAGTGGGGATACAGAACTTTGCTGGTGGGTGTGGTGTGGAACTACATACACTGTAGTCTGAAACTAGGTGGTTTCACTCACATGTGGAATCTAGAGAACTGATACACACTATGTCGCAAAACAAAAACTGAATAAAAAAACAGAAGCAAGCAAACTTTCTAAAACTTGAGAGAACTATGGTGGTTATCTTTGGGAGGTGGGTAGGGGCATAGAACCTTGGTGGAGGGTGTGGTATGGAACTATACACTGTCATCTTAGAATTGTGTAATCCACTATTAATCACAAATAGAAAAATGGAAAAAAAAATGTAAAAGAAACTAAAATAAAGAAAAAAGAAGGAAAGAAAAGTAACCATACTTGGAAAACAGAAGCCCAATAGGAAAGACAGATAATCTCAGCAGGCTAATGGGAAGTTCCAGATGAGGTTAGAATTGGAAATAGAAAAAAAATAAATAAAAAGTAAAGAATGGGGAATATGAGAGAGGAGAGAGCACATCATGAAAGGAGCTATTGCTTGTCATGGCCTCTGTGCAACTGTCACATTACTGATCCTGCACCTTAGTTTCTGCACATCTTCTACCTCACTTATTTGAAATAAAAGTTTGCACATTCACACCAAAAATAAATAAATAAACAAACAAACAAAATGAGCTTGGGCAGTAAGTAACTTACATATGCTGTCAAAAGTGGCAATGCTGGGGCAGGGGTAGATAGTGTAATGGTTATGCAAAGAGTCTCATTTCTGAGGCTCAGGTTCAATCCACTGCACCACCTTAAGCCAGAGCTGAACAGTGTTCTGGTATAATAATAATAACAAGATCAACAACAATAATAGTAAAGTGGCAATGTTGAGTTCCAGCCAAGATAGTGACAGACTAACAGGCCCTGTTTTCTTTCCCTGCCAGCAAAACACACACACACACACACACACACACACACACACACACACACAAACCTACAACATACATGGGTAAAAACAGCACTGAAACAAGCTTAGAGCTTAGATAAATATCGGAAGAAAAAAAAGTCCAAAATCCAGATGGTCAGGATAGAGAGAAGCTCACATCAAAAGTAGAGAGATGAGCTTGCTGCAAGGTTTCATACCAGCTGGTCAGAGTCCTGCCACTGCAGTCATCTGCCCTTCAGGGCATTTGGCACTGCTGTCCCGCCAGCCCAGTGGGCTCTTCCTGCTGCTTGCCTCTGCTGGGCCTGGGTCATTGTTGTCAACTGTCACCTGCCTCCTCTTTTTTAGTCACTAAGCTGGCCTTCAACTATTAATTGGTACTTCTATTGCTGCTGCTTTCTGCAATTTAGCTCCTGTTGACTTTGGGGCCTGGCTACTTCTGTCTGTGGCTGCCTGCCTAGCCTGCCCTGCCTATACCACAACACTGTGTCCACAACTTTACAGACAGCAGGAGAGAATGGAGAAACAAAAAGTATAAACCATGTGTCACTGCAGACAATCAGCTACTATGAAATCAGCTACTATGAAACTCCAAAGCAAAGGAATCCTGAGGTTGAACCACAGAGACACACATTTGGTGCAGACTGCCAGAATCCTCCCACCAGTCTGTAATACATCTGCAACCTCAAATTTCTGTTTTAGCAGAACTTTGGCAATATAGCCTTAGCCAGGCACCTGTAACTGTGAATCCTTGGTAACTGTTCAAACCTACTCAAATACAAACACAAACTACAGATCCTGGTCTTCATGGAGAATCAAACATAACAGGAAGAAAGAGGAAAGCACCTGCTATGATGGACCAAGGCATCAGCTTGAAGAAAACCCCAAATTCAACAGAGCTATATAAATATTCTGATAAAAACATTTTTTAAAATTAAAAAATATAAATATTTATTGCATAGAGATAGTCAGAAATGGAGAGGGAAGGGGATGATACAGAGGAATAGAAACAGACACCTGCAACACTGCTTCACTACTCCCAAAGTTGTTCCCCTGCAGGTGGGGACCAGGGCTCAAACCTGGGTCCTTGGACATTACAACATATGCGTTCAACCAGTTGAGCCACCACCCGGCCCCATATATATATATATATATATATATATATATATATATATATATATATTTTTTTTTTTTTTTTTTTTTTTTTTTTTAATGAGAGTACTGCTTCTCCTTTTAAGATAGTGCCAGTAATTGAACCCTGGACCTTAGAATCTCAGGCATGAAAATAATTTTGTATAGCACTATGCTATCTCCCAAACCCCTGATGAAATTATCAAAGCAACACTATCAAGCATGCTCACTGAACTGAGTTCTATGGAAGACTGTAACAAATTCAGATAAATGGTGAGAGAAATTATAGAAAAGTTCATTTAAAAAAATTTTTTTATATTTATTTATTTTCCCTTTTGTTGCCCTTGTTTTTTTTATTGTTGTAGTAGTTATTATTGTTGTTGTTGTTATTGATATTGATGTTGTCATTATTAGATAAGACAGAAATGGAGAGAGGAGAGGAAGACAGAGAGGGGAAGAGAAAGACAGACACCTGCAGACCTGATTCACTGCCTGTGAAGCAACTCCCCTGCAGGTGGGGAGTCAGGACTCGAACCAGTATCCTTACGCTGGTCCTTGCACTTCATGACACGTGTGCTTAACCCGCTGCGCTACCGCCAGACTCCCTATAGAAAAATTCTTAACAATGATCAGAGGAATGAAGAATAATACAGTAACTGACCTAAAATCACATACAACACACACACACACACACACACACACCACCTGCAGGAACACAGATGCAAAAGGTTAAAGTGAAAAGCAGGAAAACAAAATAGAGGAAATCACCCACCACCCCTGCAGCCCCCCCCCCCCCAAAAAAAAAACAGCAAAAAGATAAAAAGCACTAAAAAAAAAAACCGAGAATATATGTTATGGGACAACATTAAGCAGGACAACATTCATATCACAATGGAAGAAGAGGAAGAGGGGAAGTAACAGAACACAGGACAACTAAAAATGGATCAATAACTGAGATGTTAGAACAGAAGTCATCTAATACATAAAAGAAAACACTGGGGGAGAGGGCTGGGTGGTAGCGCAGTGTATTAAGTGTAGTTGGTGCAAAGTGCAAGGACTGGCGTAAGGATCCCGGTTCATGCCCCCAGCTTCCCACCTTCAGGGAGTCACTTCACAAGTGGTGAAGCAGGTCTGTAGGTGTCTGCCTTTCTCTCCTCCTCAACCTTCCCCATCTCTCTCGATTTCTCTTGTCTGATCCAACAACAACAACAGCTATAACAACAATAACAACCACAACAAAGGCAACAACAAGGGCAACAAAATGGAAAAAATGGCCTAGAGGATCAGTGGATTCTTAGTGTTGGCACCGAGCCCCAGTGATAACCCTGTAGGCAAGAAAAAAAGAAAAGAAAAGAGAAAACACTGGCAGATCACTCGACCATGTCTGCTTTGGAAAAGTCTCCAGACTTGAGCCCAACATCAAGGAAATCGAAAGCAAAATCAACAATAAAAAATAAAAATAAAAGGATACATCAAACTAAAATGCATCTGCACAGTAAAAGGAACTAGTGTTGTGAATCAGCAAGTCTCCAATAAAGTGATCTAAAAAAAGAAAAGAAAAAAAAAGTTGAAGTGTTAACATATTAACCTTGATTGTTTCTTCAGATACTTGGTTCTGTAATGATTTCAAAGCTTCATCTTTCTTGATGTTTTCCTTTTCCATTTCCTGAAAACATAAAGATTGGTAAAAAAAAAATATGTACGTATGTATATAGATACTTTACATTAGTAACAACCTCCCATGGGCCTGAAATGAAAACAAGAATAAATAAATGGTACTACATCAAATATTAATAACAGCCTTTAGAAAATAGATTTCATTAGAATTAATTAAATTAGGTATAGCACAAATCAGAAAGTTAAAACATCAGCCTTTAGAGGCCAAGTGGCAACACACCTGGTAAAGCACACACATTACAGTGTGCAAGGACCCAGGTTCAAGTCCCCAGTCCCACGTTGTAGGAAGTAAGCTTCATGAGCAGTGAAGACTACTGCAGGTGTCTCTTTCTCTCTCATTTTGTATTTTTCCTTCCCCTCTCAATTTCTGTCTTATCCAATAAATGTAGGGGGGAGGGAATAAATGGATGCTAGGATTGGTAGATTTGACATGGAGGGAATGAGCCCCAGCCATAACCCTGGTGGCAAAATAATAATAAAATTAAAATTAAATAAAAATTCCTATCTTTAAAAAGAAATTTTAAGATTTACCCCTTTGCTTTCCGTCAAGAGTCTGTCTAGTGATTCAAGGTGATGTTGTTTACATATTATATCTTGTTGCAACATGGACATAGTCTTTTCTTGTTCTCTAAATTGTTGGTCTTTCTTTCCTAGTTGAGATTCAAGCTAAACATGAAAAAAAGAATTATTTTTCAAATTCATATCATTTTAGAGGCCATAAGTTGCATATTAAAGCAGGTTAGATAAGAAGTGAGAAAAGGAAGTTAAAGGAAAAAAAAAGAAAGACATGAAAGTAGAAGTGAAGATACAACAGGAGAGATACAAAAGACATGTCCTGGTTGTATTGTTATATGGGAAACTGGGGAATGTTATGCATGTACAAACTATTGTACTTACTGTTGAATGTAAAACATTAATTCCCCAATTAAAAAAAATAATAAAACAATTATAAAAAAAGAAAGAAATTGGGAGTTGGGCGGTAGCGCAGCAGGTTAAGCGCACGTGGCACAAAGCGCAAGGACCAATGTAAGGATCCCGGTTTGAGCCCCCGGCTCCCCACCTGCAGGGGTGTCGCTTCACAGGTGGTGAAGCAGGTCTGCAGGTGTCTATCTTTCTCTCCCTCTCTCTGTCTTCCCTCCTCTCTCCGTTTCTCTCTGTCCTATCCAACAACAAAGACAGACAATAATAATAATAACTACAACAATAAAACAAGGGCAACAAAAAGTGAATGAATAAATAAATAAATATTAAAAAAAAAGAAAGAAATCTCCTAATAACTTTTTAATTTAATTTTTGTTTTGTTTTGTTTTACCAAAGCACTGGTAAAAAACTATGAAATTGGTCTATATTATTCACTAATACGTTTTATTCTCATCCATATTTTTGTGCTTACCACATATGCAGATTCAAGAAAAATATATAAGGAAGTTTTGTGATATTTTGACCTAACCAAAAATGATGACATCAATAACAACAATAATAATTACAACAACAATGAAAAAGAACAAGGGCAACAAAAGGGAAAATAAATAAATACATTTAAAAAATTAAAATAAATTATAAATAAATAAAATATTTTTTTTTAATTTTTGAAAAAAAAAAAGAATTCAGCTTTAGAACAGATGATCTATATTTACTGGCGAATGTAAAACATTAATCCCCCAATAAAGAAATTTAAAAAAAGAACAGAAGTATCTAAAAATCTATATATAATAAAAAATGTCCAGTAAAATAACAAGATGAAAAAAGACACAGGGACCAGGCAGTGGTGGACCTGGTTAAGCACAATCATTACAGTGCACAAGGAACCAGATTCAAGTTCCTGGTCCCCACCTGCAGGCGGAAAGCAGGGCTGCAGGTGTCTCTCTGTCTCTTTCCCTCTCTATCTCCCTCTCCTTTCTCAATTTCACTATCTCTATCCAATAATTTAAAAAAAAAAAGAAACTTGGGAGTTGGACGGTAGCACAGTGGGTTAAGTGCATATGGTGCAAAGTGCAAGGACTGGCATAAGGATCTCAGTTTGAGCCCCGGGCTCCCCACCTGCAGGAAAGTCGTTTTACAGGTGGTGAAGCAGGTCTGCAGTTGTCTTTCTCTCACCCTGTCTTCCCTCCTTTCTCCATTTCTCTCTGTTCTAACAATGACAACATCAATAACAATAATAAAAAACAAGGGCAACAAAAGGGAAAATAAATAAATATAAATAAAAAAATTAAAAAACAACCTTAACACTGCATGATTTCCAGCACAGCTATATACAAGATACTGGGTACTGTACAGCAAACCATAACAAAGGGACTTTTCAAAGTTAACCCAATTAACAAATAATGTGATGATAATATTAACTATTGATTGTCTTTTTGAACCCTAAGACAGCAGGAACCTCACATCTTCACTATAGAGCCCCTACTTCCCCCAGTCCTGGCACCCTTGGATAGGGCCCACTTTCCCGTATACATCTCCCAATCCATACCAAATAATATTGCATCCGCCGATCACAACCTAACCAAAGCAACGATTGCCATCTCAACATGCTTCACCTCAGAGTGTATCCAGAGACTTCACGTGTGGAATGACAACCCTTCAGCTTCATTACTTGGGTGAGACCTTTCCTTTTATAGTACACTCTAATTTCATCTCAGGTAGTTCACTTTCTAACAAAGTCCCATAACCTAGACATACACCAGTTTCTGTGAGAGAGAGCGTATGTGCACACGTATCCATAAACTACTGCAAAATATATACCTGAAAGCAGGATTACACTAGAGTTTGCAGTGAGTACCTCCCTAACACTTCCTCTCCACTATTCCAAACTTGGGATCCATGATTGCTCAACAAATTGTTTGGCTTTGTATGTTAACTCTCTTTTCAATCACCAGGTTCCAGATGCCACCAGGATGCTGGCTAGGCTTCCCTGGATTGAAGACCCCACCAATGTGTCCTGGAGCTCAGCTTCCCCAGAGACACACCTTACTAGGGAAAGAGAGAGGCAGACTGGGAGTATGGACCGACCAGTAAACGCCCATGTTCAGCAGGGAAGCAATTACAGAAGCCAGACCCTCTACCTTCTGCAACCCTCAACGACCCTGGGTCCATGCTCCCAGAGGGCTAGAGAATGGGAAGGCTATCATGGGAGAGGGTGGGTTATGGGGATTGGGTGGTGGGAATTGTGTGGAGTTGTACCCCTCCTACCTTATGCTTTTGTTCACTAATCCTTTCTTAAATAAAAAATTAAAAAAAAAAAAAAAACACTGCATGATTTCACTTACATGTGGTATACAGAGAAAATAAACAGATGAACTAAAGAAAATTTTGAACTACTGGGTTGTTGGAAAAGTCATGTTGTATTTTTTTCTATTCAAATATGCATCATGACTTTGCCGACAACCCTATATGAAAAAAATAGTTGCTACCAGAACGAATAGGAAGAAGAGGAGGTAGGCCAGTCAAAACAAAGGGGGAAAACATAAGATAGAGGAATCAGACTTTCGGCAGAAAATTCAATACAGTGCAGGGGAGACAGCATGATGGTTATGCAAAGACTCTCATACCTGAAGCTATGAAGTCCCAGGTTCAATTCCCCCATCCCACCAAAAGCCAGAACTGTGCAGTGCTTTGGTGAAAAAAAAAAAAAAAAAAAAAGGAAAAAGAAAAAGAAAAGAAAATTTTCATCTATTAATAGTATATACACACATTGATTTTTTAAAAATATTTATTTATTCCCTTTTGTTGCCCTTGTTTTATTATTGTAATTGTTGTTATTGATGTCATTGTTGTTGGATAGGACAGAGAGAAATGGAGAGAGGAGGGGAAGACAGAGAGGGGGAGAGAAAGACAGTTGTGAAGCAACTCCTCTGCAGGTGGGGAGATGGGGGCTCGAACCAGGATCCTTATGCTGGTCCTTGTACTTTGTGCCACGTGTGCTTAACCCGCTGTGCTACTGCCCGAATCACATGTTGATTTTCTATGGTGTCCACATGAACCCAAGATAATGCTATATTGCAGTGTTAAATAAAAATAAAGCATCAGCAGTAACAACAAAAGTAGTGTTATCACATGCACAGAAAACTGGGTTAGTGCTATTTAAGGTTCTGTTCAGCAAAGCCCAAATGTGCATTATATCTACTTGCAAAAACATATTATCTTACTCTTTCAATTTGTCTTTCCATTTCTTTATGCTGTTCAAGATGAATTTTCTTTGCTTTTTCAAAAGCTAGGCAAATTTTCTCATGTTCTGTATTAATATTAGTTTCCAGACTTCTTATTTTTTCATTTTTTTCCTAAAATACAAAAACATTTTAATAGATTATAACTGAAAACTGGATTTACAAAAAAAAAAATACGTTAGTAAGTTTAATAACATTAAATTTGTCATACTCTATTTTTTAAGAATTATAGTAGCTCAACCTGGGAGGTGGCACAGTGGAGAAGCTGCTGGGGCTCTCAAACATGAAGTTTAATCCTTAGCAACACATGTGCCACAGCAGTGCTCTGGTTCTCATTCACATTAATAAATAAATCAATATTTTAAAAAGGAATTATAGTGGTCCAGGAGGTGGCGCAGTGATAATGCTTTGGACTCTTAAGCATGAGGTCCTGAGTTTGATTCCCGGCAGCACATGTGCCAGAGTGATGTCTGGCTCTTATCTCTCTCCTCCTATCTTTCTCATTAATAAATAAATAAAAGCTTTTTTTAAAAAAAGGAATTATAGTACTAAGTATGTAAAATTTTTTTAAAAATCAGTATTAAAAGACAAGTTATTTAAAAAATTTGTTTTTCATCAAAATGAAGTATACCTCCTCTTCTTTTACAACTTGGAACCCTTTGTCTGGGAAGCAGCACAGTGAATAAAATGTTGACTTTTTAAGCATGAGATCCTGCATTTGATCCTCCATCATTGTATGTGCCAAAATGATACTGTGCTTCTTCCTCTCTATCGCTCATTACATCTGTTTACACCTAATTAATAAATAAAAATAGAAAAAAAAACCAACAACTTGGATAGAACTTGAAGGAATCATATTAAATGACACACGCAAGAAAGACACTATGGGATAATCACATTCATAGATGGAACTTACAGGAGTCAGGTGGTAGCGCAGTGGGTTAAGTGCACTTGGCACAAAGCACAAGGACCGGCATAAGGATCCCGGTTTGAGACTCCGGCTCCCCACCTGCAGTGGAGTCACTTCACAGGCGGTGAAGCAGGTCTGCAGGTGTGCCTCTCTCCCTCTCTCTGTCTTCCCCCCCTCCATTTCTCTCTGTCCTACCCAACAACAACATCAATAAAACAAAGGCAACAAAAGGAAATTAAAGAAAAAAAAAAAAACAGATGGAACTTAAAAAACAAAGCAAGATGTGGTACCAAGTGCAAGGACCAGCGTAAGGATCCTGGTTCCAGCCCCCAGCTCCCCACCTGCAGGGAAGTCGTTTCACAGGCAGTGAAGCAGGTCTGTCTTTCTCTCCCTCTCTCTGTCTCCCCCTCCTCTCTCCATTTCTCTTTGTCCTATCCAACAACGACATCAATAACAACAATAATAACTAAAACAAGGACAACAAAAAGGGAAAAATATATATATGAAAATTTAAAAAACAAAGCAAGAAAAAATAAAAAGTGAAACTTTAACTATGTGATCTTTTTTTTTTAATTATCTTTATTTATTGGATAGAGATAGCCAGAAATCAAGAGAGAGGGGGCTGGTAGAGAGGGTGAGAAACAGAAAGACACCTGCAACCCTGCTTTACCACTCATAAAGCTTTCCCCCTGCAGGTGGGGACTGGGGGCTCAAACCTGGGTCCTTGCACATTGTAATACATGTGCTCAACCAGGTGCGCCAACACCCGGCCCCAATTAACTATGTGATCTATTAGAATAAGGATTGTAAAGTTGGGAGAAAAAAGGGGACTGAAAGTGGGGTAAGAGGAAGATGGTGGACCAGGAAAATGACAATATGATGGAGGGGGATGATGTGCTGATTCCGATCATGGACAGATATAAAACTACACACCTGAAACAACAGTCCTATAAATCAACATCTTCCCAGTAAGGTTACCTAAAAAATGAGGTGCAAGCTATTCTAAAATACTGAGAAGACCTGAGTTGTTGGAAAAGTCATGATGCGCTTTTGCATGGAAAAACAGAAAAATACATCATGACTTTCCTGAAACCAAATATATAAAAAATTATGTTTTCCCTTGAATTCTGCTACTAGGATAAGAAGAATATATAGGTAACAACTTGTAATAAAACTTATTAGTTTAAAAATGTAGGCGCAAAGAATGAATAATGAGAAAACTTAGCAAAACTTACACTTTCCTATTTGGTGTCTTTTATGATAATGATACTAAAGTAAACATGCTATAACAAATAAATGCTTTAAAGTCACAGGAGAGGGGCCAGGTGGTGGCGCAGCTGGTTAAGCGCACACATTACAGTGTGCAAGGACCCGGGTTCAAGCTCCTGGTCCCCACCTGCAGGGGAAAGTTTCACGAGTAAAGTAGGGCTGTAGGTGTGTCTCTCTGTCTCTCTCCCTTCTCCTTCCGCAGACCCCTCAATTTCTCTGTCTCAATCTATTAATACATATTTTTTTAATATTTATTTATTTTCCCTTTTGTTGCCCTTGTTTTTTATTGTCCTTGTAGTTATTGTTGCTGTTGTTGTTGATGTTGTCGTTGTTAGATAGGACAGAGAAAAACAGGGAGAGGAGGGAAAGACAGAGAGGGGGAGAGAAAGACAGACACCTGCAGACCTGCTTCACCGCTTGTGAAGCGACTTCCCTGCAGGTGGGGAGCTGCAGGCTCCAACCCGGGATCCTTACTCTGGTCCTTGTGCTTTGCGCCACATGTGCTTAACCCGCTGCGCTACTACCTGACTCCCTAATAATATTTTTAAACTTTTAAAAATATAGTTATTTATCCCTTTTTGTTGCTCTTGTTTTTTGTTATTGTTGTAGTTATTACTGTTGTTGTTATTGATGGATAGGATGGAGAGAGGAGGGGAAGACAGAGAGGGGGAGAGAAAGATAGACACCTGCAGACCTGCTTCACCGCCTGTGAAGCAACTCCCCTGCAGGTGGGGAGCCGGGGCTTGAACCCGGATCCTTACACCTGGTCCTTGCACTTTGTGCCACTTGCACTTATTCCGCTGCACTACCAGCCCAACTCCCCCTAATAAATAATTTTTTTAATATTTATTTTATTTATTCCCTTTTTTTCCCCTTGTTGTTTTATTATTGTAGTTAATATTGTTGTCATTGTTGGATAGGAAAGAGAAATGGAGGGGGGAGACACAGAGGGGGATAGAAAAATAGACACCTGTAGACTTGCTTCATCACTTGTGAAGCGACTTCCCTGCAGGTGGGGAGCTGAGGGCTTGTGTGGGGATCCTTATACAGGTCCTTGTACTTTGCGCCACCTGCGCTACAGCCAGACTCCCATAAATAATTTTTAAGAAGTCACAGTATATTTGTAGATTTAAGGAAGTCAGGTTTTACCATAAGTTCCTGTTCTAGCTCTGTATTTTTTGCAGCAACAGAAGAATAGGCAACTATTTTATCTTCCAGTTGCTTTTCCAGAGTTAAAAGTTGAGAACATTTCTTTGTCATCTGAAAGCACATTGAAAAAAATTAATTAAAAGATAATTTAAAATAAATAACATTTTTGGAGAAAAACAAATAATGAAAGACCAGAGACAGGACTTAACTAGTTCCATCTGTGCAGTATATAAATAGTTAATTCAGAGGCCCATGTCCAAATAATATTGTACTTCAGCCAATTTTAAATATAAGTAATCAGTAAGGCCTGAACTTAGTATAATAAAAATTAACAATAACAATTCTTGGTCACAGATTTTCTTAAACATATTTTCTTCTTCTTTCTTTCTTTCTTTTCTTTTCTTATTTCTTTTTCTTTTTTTTTTTTTTTTTTTTGCCTCCAAGGTTATCACTAGGGCTCAGTACCTGCACTACAAATCCACTGCTCCTGTGGCCATTTTTTTTTTTTTTTTTAATTTTTGGATAGGACAGAGAGAAATTAAGAAGGGAGGGGAAGGTAGAGAGGTAGAGAGAAAGACAGATGCCTGCAGACCTGCTTCACTGCAGGTGGAGAGCCAGGGCCTCCAACCAGGATTCTTGCTCAGGCCCTTGTGCTTCGTACTATGTGCACTTAGCCCAGTGTGCCACTGTCTAACTCCCTTCTTTCTTTTTTTTAACAAGACTTAATTTTGTGATTTTAGAAAGTTCTTAATCTCACTATTTGACAATTTTCTTTTTCTTTTTTTTTCAGATTTTATCAGTGTCTTATTATTTACAAAATTAGGCAAATTTTGGGAAGTCGGGCGGTAGTGCAGTAGGTTAAGCACAGGTGGCGCCCAGCACAAGGACCAGCTTAAGGATTCCAGTTCGAGCCCCCAGCTCCCCACCTGCAGGGGAGTCACTTCACAGGTGGTGAAGTAGGTCTGCAGGTGTCTGTCTGCCTCTCCCCCTTTCTGTCTCCCCCTCCTTTCTCCATTTCTCTATCCTATCCAACAATGACATCAATAACAATAACTACAACAACAATGAAAAACAAGGACAACAAAAGGGAAAATAAATAAAATATAAACATTTTTTTAAATTAGGCAAATTTCTAAGTAACTCCCTTTTATATTACTTATGTACATTTCTAGCTCATGTATCTTTCACTTAGTCCTGGCTACAGACTTTAACATGAGAAGTCAGCTACTTAAAAACACCACTAGGGAGCTGGCAAGACAGCTTGCCATGTACAGGATCCAGGTTCTACCCTACTCACTTACTGCCATTTAAAAACAGATTTCTCAACATCCTACTGAGTCTCTGCGATAATAGCTAGGAATCTGCATATTCAATAGGGCTTCCAGGTGATTTTGCTGTATGCCAGAACTGGAAATCCTATATATTACTCTTCTCTCCTAATTACATAATAGAAATTACTTACTAGTAAATGTTTGTCATATTAACTTATACTCAGAAGAAACAATAGAGTGCAATGCAGTGTAAATTTCATCAAAATAGAGAATATTATGGACTGAGGACATAGCTAAATTGAGTTAAGAGTACAGAATGTGCATGTCTGAACTCACAGAGGCCCCAGGTTCAATCCTTGGGGCCACATATGCCAAAGCTGAGTGAGTAGTGCTCTCTTGTCTCTCATAAATGTTAAGAAATTTTAAAGAAAATATTAAGTACTTCTTCCTTTTAATATAGCTTAAAATACCATGGGTTTAAAATATAATTTAATAAATAATGTGAGGGCTGGCAAGATAGCCCACCTGAGTAATGCACCTGTTTTATTGTATGAGTAACCCAGGTTTGAGCCCAGCCTCCACTGCAAAAGAAGCTTTGGTCTTGTGGTATTTTTCCCTCTCTCCCTCTGTCTCTCTACCTGAAAGAAAAAAAAAAGTTGGCTCAAAGCAGTGAAGTCCCAGTGTGTGTGTGTGTGTGTGTGGGGGGGGGGGTTATATTCTAAAAATAATCTTTAAATATATAAATCTGGGCTTAAAACATAAAATTTTTCTAAAACCTTGCAATACCTTCTTTATCTTGTCTCAATATTCAGTACATATGAACAGCAAATTAAACTTACTTCATTTTCAAGTTTGCTAGAGTTTGAAGCTTTCTCTAGCAGCTCCTCTTGAATTAGCTGAAACTGACTAGTTCTGTGAGCCATATTAACCTTCAAATCAGAATTTTCAGCTTCTATCTGAATCAACTTACTACGTAGTTCTTCTATTCCAGAAGCAAGTCTTTGTCTTTCTCTTTCATATTGCTTGTTCACAGTATATGGACTTATATTTTTTATACTTTCTGCAAATAAACAGAAAATAGGAGAGTTGTTTTTATATAAAACATTAAGAACAAAGGGCTATTTTAATGTTTAAGATTTGACCATAAACAAAGATTAGCTTCTCAAAATATATACTTAAATACATCAAATTATTTGCTGTACACTTAACCACTGATACATTGTATCTTAACTTAAAAGTAGCTGGAGTGGCTATATAAATTCAGATAAAGCAAACTTAAGATAGGAATATTATGAAGAAAAAAAGATTTAATAAAATAATCTTAAATATTTATGCATATAATATCTTCAAAATGTCAGAAGTAATGATTAACAGAACTAAAAGACAAGTTAACAAACCCATGTAAATATCTGGAGATTTCACCTTTCAGAAATTGACAGAATAAGCATATACGAAGAAGAGAGGGGTAGATAGCATAATGGCTATGCAAAAACACTTTCTTGCCCGAGGGACTGAAATTCTATATTTAATCCCCAGTACCAACATAGGCCAGAGCTGAGCAGTTCACTGGGTAAAGTAAATATAAATAAATACAAAAAATATTACTAGGGAGAAGACTGACATTACCAACCAGTTTAATGATTGACACTCAAAAAACATTTTCCCAGTAACTACAGAATACATAGTTTTATTTTTTGGTCAGAACCTACTCCACTCTCACTGTTGGGTATCAAACCTGGAACCTCTTGCACTCAAGTCCTGTGCCACTACACTATTTCTCAACTCTGTAGGATACACAGCATTGGGAGTCAGGCAGTAGCGCAGTGGGTTAAGCGTACGTGGCACAAAGCGCAAGGACGGGCATAAGGATCCCAGTTCAAGCCCCCGGCACCCCATCTGCAGAAAGTCGCTTCACAAGCGGTGATGCACGTCTGCAGGTGTCTGTCTTTCTCTCCCCGTCTTCCCCTCCTCTCCCCATTTCTCTGTCCTATCCAACAACAATGACAACAAAAACAGCAATAATAACTACAACAATAAAAAACAAGGGCAACAAAAGGGAAAATAAATATTAAAAAAATATATAAAAAACAAGGGCAACAAAAGGGAATAAATAAATATATATATAAGAATGCACAGCTTTTTCTAAATACCACTGGAACTAACATCTAGACTATATCCTGGATAATACTAAAATATTTTTTAAAGAATGTAACCAGGAGTCAGGGAGATAACAAGTGGTTATGCCTGAGGTCCTAGGGATCCTAGATTTTATTCCCAGCGCCACCATAAGGCAGAGTTTAGCAGTGCTCTAGTCGTTCTCTCTTATTAAAGTAAAAGATTTTTTAAAAGACCGAGAAGCTGGGCAGTGGTGCACCCAGTTGTGGATACATGTTACAATGTACAAGGACCTGGGTTTAAGCACCCAGTCCCCACCTATAGGGGAAAGCTTCATGAGTGGTGAAGCAGTACTGCAGCTGTCTGTCTCTGACTCCCCTCCCCTTTCCCTCTCAATTTCTCTGTTTCTATCCAATAGTAAATAAATAGATTAAAATAAAAAAGATTGAAATTAGGTTTAGCCATAAAATAAAGGAAGAGAAAACTAAACACAAAGTAAACTGGGAATGACAGAAATATTTTGTCTTGATTGTAGTGATGGTTTAACAAAGGTATAAATATTCAAAACAAATATTTGAAAAAATATAATTGTATATTTTAAATGGATATATCATGTTCTGAGTAAATTTTCAATTAAGTACATTTAAAAATATTTTATTTATTCATTTTATTTATTCAGTGAGAGAAAGAGTGAAAGAGAGAGGCCAGAGCATAGCTCAACTCTGGTTTATGGTGGTGCTTGGAATTGAACCTGGGATTTGAGAGCCTAAAGCATGAAAGTCTTTTTGCATAACCATTATGCTGTCTCTCTAGCCTATAAAGTACATTTTTAAAGAAAGATATAAAAGTTAAGAATTTTGAAATAGGGGACTGGGTGGTAGCACAAGGGGTTAAGTGCACATAGCATGAAGCACAAGGACTGGCATAAGGATCCAGGTTCAAGCCCTTGGTTCCCCACCTGCAGGGGGATTGCTTCACAAGTGGTGAAGCAGGTCTACAGATGTCTGTCTTTCTCTCTACTTCTCTGTCTTCCCCTCCTCTCTTGATTTCTCTCTGTCCTATCCAGTAACAACAGCAATAACAACAACAACAACAATGATAAACAAGGACAACAAAAGGGAAAAAATGGCCTCCAGGAGCAGTGGATTCATAGTGCAGGCACCAAACCCCAGCAATAACCCTGAAGGCATAAATAAACAAATAAATAAATAAATAAATAAATAATAAATTAGGGCCAGGTGGTGGTGCACCCAGTTAAGTGCACAAGTTACCATATACAAAGACCCAGGTTCAAGCCTCCAGTCTCCATCTGCAGGGGGGATGCTTTATGAGTGGTGAAGCAAGTCTGCAGGTGTCTCTCTCTTTTTCTCTTGCCTTCTCAATTTCTCTTTCCTAGCCAATAAAAAAAAAAAAAAGAAAAAGAAAAAGAAAAAAAAAGCTGTTGAGAGTGATGGTTTTGCAATGCTGATACCAAGCACCAGTGATAACCTTGGTGGCAAGGGATGAAACAAAAAACAAACCATATATATATATATATTTTTTTTTTGACAAAGCAGTCAAAATTCTCTCACTTTTAAATGTTCATGCCTGAAGTTCTAAGGTTCCAGGCTCAATTCCCTATACCAGCATAAACTAGAGCTGAGCAGTGCTCTGGTGCCAGGCTAGCTTCGCGGGCGGGTGAGAGACCACCAGGAACTCATGGCTGAGCAACCCAATGTTTTTAATCTGAAAAGAAGATTCTTTTATACTTGCCAAGAAGGAAGTGGTAGGGTGGAAAACAGGATGTGACTAGGAGAGGGGGCGGAGCGAAAAGAGAGTGTGAACCAATGGGGATTAAACCAGTAAGGATCTAACCAGTGGGGATTAAACCAATGCCCTGCAGGCAGGGTGGGTCTCAGGTAAAAAAAAGTGATTATGTAAATAGACCACTGTATCAAGCAATGCAGGGGAACAGAGGCAGAATTAGCCAAAGGAGAAATGATGACCAACACTCTGGTATAAAGAAAAATATAGATCAGAAAGAATTTTGATCACCATTTATTTAAAACATTCAATATACTCACCTACTTTATTACTTCCTACTGTTATAGGTTCTGATTCTAAAGTTAATTTGCCACTTTCTTGGTTGTCACTGTAAGAAGTAGTACTCTGAGATAATTGATTCACAGTCAAGTTTGCATGAAGCTTTTGAATTTCTGCCTCTTTTATTGCAAGCTTAATTCTGGCAGAAAAGAAATGAAGCCAAAACTTTGATTACAAAGATTCTATAAAAATATCTTGTCTTCAAAGTTAGTAAAAAGAATCTCTGCTTTAAAGTTAGAAAAGGGGGGCAGGGTGAAATAACAAAATGGTTATACAAAGAAGTTTGATTGTACCTAGCAAAACTGAAAATAAACACAACCTATACCCCAACAATTTCACTTCTGAGAGTATATATTAGAAAAATTCAAATCTTAAAAAAAGAGTGTGAGAATGTTCTTTGCAGCACTCTTTGTAATAGAAGAAAACCATTAAAAAGGTAATTATCAATAGGGGAGAAGATACATTATGGATCAATAAGGGAGTAGATATAGCTATAGCATAAACTCTTATCCAGCTATTAAACTAACCATCACTAATTCATTTATTAATCACTCTCCCTACCTAACTCAGAATGCATGAATTTTTAGAATGGGAGCCAGCTTGTGGCACACCCACAGAAGAGTGCACACATTATCATGCACAAGGACTCAAGCCCTCATGTCCCTACCTGCAGGGAGAAGCTTCATGAATGGTGGAGGAGTGCTGCAGGTATCTCTTTCCCTCTCTCTCTGTCCTTATCTCTATAAGAGAAAGAAGGAAGGAAGGAGGAAGGAAGGAAGGAAGGAAGGAAAAAAGGAAGGATGGAAGGAAGGAAGAAAAAAGGAAGGACTGAAGGCCACCCGGATCAGTGGAGTCTTTGTTGAGTTCAGGCACTGAGCCCCAGCAATAACCTTGGTGGCAAAAGAATTAATTAAATTAAATGACATTGAGTGGAAAAATAAATTTAAAAATAAATATTAAATATTTGTGCAAATGAGTATAAATATATACAAGATAGCCTAAAGAATATATTCCCAATTTATGATGATGGACATTTAGGAAGAGAATGTGACTAATGGTAAGGATCAAAGGGTTTATACATCCAGTCTTTTTACTTAATAAAATAGATGAGAAACAATTATCAGAAAACATTAAGAAGAATTTATTATTAGTTGCAAAAACATTTATTTGTTATAGTACTCTGGAATTTTGACATATTTTTCAGTTTCTCTACTAAAGATCTTGAGTAAATTCTTAAACACTCTGTGTTGCTACTATTTCACAATATACAAAACACACCTCAATTCCGAAATCATCATCTTGTTTGCCTCACAGCAGCCAATGTAATTGTCTTCCTTGTTTGATAAACTACTCGTCTGGTGCTTAGAAAAAGATGATTTAAGACCAAACATGTCTCTTTTTAACTGCAAGTTAAAAAAAAAAAAGTAAACTTAAATTATCTATGATGCAATTTTTTAAGAACTCCAAGTTTGAGAAAATATATGAATTTAACAGAAATAATTTCAGGTTCTAAGTCAAATATAAAAATATATCAAAATCATTAAGATAATGGGAAAACTGCAATAGCAAAAATAAACCTAAGGCAGGGGATATAGCATGATAATGCAAATACTCTTAAGGCTAAGGCTCCCAGGTCCCAGGCTTAATCTCCTGTACTACCACTCGCCAGAGCTAAGCAGTGCTCTGGTAAAACAAACACACACACATACAAATTCCTGTATTACAGAAGTCATTATGGAGCAGCCTGGGAAGTGACACAGTGAATGAACATTGGACCTTCAAGCACAAGATTCCAAGTTTGATTCCTGGCATTGCATATACCAGAGTAACTTTCTATTCTCTCTTCCTCTACCTCTCACTAATAAAACAAAGAAACCTTAAAAAAGAAAGTATTATAGAAGCATAATGTAATAGAGTAAAAAATGACAAAGGCATATATGTGTGTGTGTGTGTGTGTGTGTGTGTGTGTGTATTTAACCCTTCCTCCCTTCCTTCCATTCTTTCCCACCATCCCTCAATCCTTCTTTCTATCCTTCTTTCCCCACCAGAGTTTCATCAGGGCTTTATGCCTGTACATTTCCATCATTCCTGGAAGACCTGACCCCCCCCACACACACATACCTCAGCCCCCTTTTCCAGAGAGGGAAGGATCAAAATAGATCAAAGTTACTGCAACACTGTTCCACGATCTTAAAGCTTCCCCCTTTGCATGGTTGTTCACATGTGGTGGCCAGGTGCTTGAAGCTAGGTCCCTATGCATGATAAAGTATCTGTTCTACCAGGTGAGCTATCTCCCAGCTTCCCTAAACTATATACAACTTCCTATAATTACCTATATTTGATAATATTTAAAATATGGAGTGGCCTGGGAAGTAGCATAGTAGGTGAGGTGTTGAACTCAAAGACATGAGGTTCTGAGTTCAATCCTCAGCACAGTGTATGTCTGAGTGATACTTTAAAAAAATTTTTTTTTAATTATCTTTATTGGACAGCCAGAAGTTGAGAGGGGAAGGGGTGATGGAGAAGCAGAGAGAGACACCTGCAGCACTGCTTTGCCACTCAAAGCTTTTCCCCTGCAGGTGGGGACCAGGGGCTTGAATCTGGGTCCTTGCACACTGTAACATGTGCACTCAACTGGGTGTGCCACCACCCAGCCCCTGATACTTTTTTTTTTAATTAACAGCCAAAAATAAACCTTAAAAAATATGGAAAAGAAGGTTACACAGGAGATGGCACAGTGGGTAAAACATTGGATTCTCAAGCATGAAGTCTTTAGTTCACTTCCCAGCATCACATGTGCCAGAGTGATGCTTTGGTTCTCTTGCCACCCTTTACTCACAAATTAACAACTAAATCTTAGAAGTACATAAATAATATGAAAAGAATGCACATGAATCTTACAACAGTGCATATCTCTGAGGAAACAGAATTAGAATCTCACAAGAGATAAAAACAGGCTTCAGAATTTGCAGACTTATTGGAACACTAGGAATGGACCTACCCTATAACCCAGCAATTCCTCTCCTGGGGATTTGCCCAAAGGAGACAGAAACATGTATCAGAAGAGATCTGTGTATACCTAATTTCATAGCAGCACAGTTTGTAAATCACCAAGAACCTGAAAGCAACCCAGATGTCCAACATCAGAGGAGTGATTTAAAAAAATTGTGATAGGGAGTCGGGCGGTAGCGCAGCAGGTTAAGCGCATGTGGCACAAAGCGCAAGGACCAGAGTAAGGATCTCAGTTCAAGCCCCCAGCTCCCCACCTGCAGGGGAATCGCTACACAGGCGGTGAAGCAGATCTGCAGGTGTCTTTCTCTCCCCCTCTCTGTCTTCCCCTCTTCTCTCCATTTCTCTCTGTCCTATCCAACAACGATGTCACCAATAACAACAATAATAATAACTACAACAATAAAAAGAAAAGCAACAAAAGGGAATAAACAAATATTTTTAAAATTGTGATATATATGATGGAATATTACTCAGCTGTTAAAAATGATGAAGCTGCCTCTTTTGCACCTTCTTGGATGAGATTTGAGGACATCATATTGAGTCTAAAGGAGAAGGCCGAATATCCAGTGATCTCACTTATTATTGGGACTTAATAAAATAGGGACAGGAAGAGGGAGCACAAAGTGAAATAAGAACTAGACATGGTGTATTGCACCAAAGTAAAGGACTTTAAGGAGGGAGAGTACAAAGTGAAACATGGACTGAACATGGTGTATTGCACCAAAGCAAAGGACTGTGGGGAAAGAGGGAGAAGGTGGATGGGAAGAAAATTCTGGGGGTCTATTATATAATGAAATTGTATGCATATGTCATTGATTGTCATTGATTAATGTAGAGCATTAGCTCCCTCAATTAAAAAATTAAAAAAGATATTGCAATTTAAAAAAAAACAGGCTTTATTAATCTGTAAAAATTTAGTTTAAAAATATAGTGGAGAAATTTCACAAATGAGGTCATAGTAGAGTAGAAAGTCATCAGCAAACTGTACGCTCCTAAAACACCCATATAAAATGACAAATGACCACAGTCAATTTCACCAGAGCACCACTGGGACTAAGCACCATTCTCTGAAGGTGGGTGAATACTTGAACAGTGTTTATTGGGGTGGGGGAGGCATTAGACACCACAGGGCTGAAGACACAGTACTTATAAGTTGTCATCATCACAAGCACCATGGCATGGCTTGGGGACAGAAACACTCTATTAAGCCCTGGCTCTTGGGAACTTCCTAAGGAATTTAGGTACAGAACTTTCCATAAGGATTTGTCGGGTTATCTCCCCCCAACCCAACCTCTCTATTTCTGGCTATCTCTATCAACAAATAAAGACAATAAAAAAAAAAAAAAAGAAAGAAAAGAAAAAAAAAGAATTCTGGCCCATACCCCCAGATGGGGAGAAATGTTAGGGAAAGATAACCAAAGAAATTCAATTTCCATCAGGATCCAGAGAGAGAAGAGAATAAAAAGGAAGGGCATTCAGAAGTAGCAACTGGGGTAGGTGTGACTTAGAAAGGAAGAGATCCCTGGACCACAGAAAAAATGGGCACATATATATATACATACATACACACACACACATATATATAGTTATAAAAATTGTATCAACCCATTTCTGTGACCTTGGGAGAACTACTGCAGTTTCCAGTGGAGGAAATGGGGACATAGAACTCTGGTGGTGGGAATGGCATGAAATTATATCCATTATCTCATAATTTTGTAAATCAATATTAAATGACTAATAAAAAATTAAATTGAAAAAAGGCTATCCTGTTGTGCACAGAAATAGTGACTATGGTGGTCATGCAGGCACCAAGCCCCAGCAATAACCTTGGTAGCAAAAAACAAAAACAAAAACAAAACAAAAAAAAGTAAATGACGATCTCTTGTAGAGAAGTTTAGTAAAATTTTCCTTTCACAGATACTTACTGGCAACTGGGACATAATTTTTTCCAACTTCTTTAATTCCACCCGGGAACTTTCTATTTCTTGTTGACACATTGCCAGTCGCTCATTCTGAGCTGCAACACGGACCTTTAATTCTCGGTTTTCATTCATTAGAGAAAATTTTTCTCTAAGTATTTCATCTTTGTCCTCTAACTCACTTTCTAGCTTCAGAACATTTTGTTTAGAATCAGTTAGTTGTGCCATTACTTCTGAATTTTTCACTGCCATGATTCTTAATTTCTCTTTTCCAGTGCTATTTTCTTCTTTTAATTGCCTATAAAGAGAAAAGCATAGAAATGAAAATAGAAAAATATGTAGAAAGAGAAGATAGCTCACCTCATAGAATATACACTTTACTAAGTGTGAGGGTCTGGGTTTGACCCCAAGTTACCACATGGGAGAACCTGCATGGGGCATGCTTCACAAGTGATGGAGCAGTGCTATGGTAGTTCTCCTTTTCTCCCTCTACCTAAAGAGAAGAATCTGCCAGCAGTAGTAGAATCATGGGGACAAAGCCCAAGTGAAAGAAAAACAAAAACAAAGACAACTCCCCCTAACTTTGTATGCAGAAAGCAATTCCAGTCATGAAGCCGTTCTCCATAATATGTGGTCATAATCAAAATATACAAAATTATTTTTTATTTAATTATTTAACCAAAGCACTGTTCAGCTTTGGCTTATGGTAGTGTTGGGGATTGAACTAGGGACTTCAGAGTCTCAGGCATGAAAGTATTTTGCATAATCATTATGCTATCTCATTTTCACTCTCCCTCAAATAAATAAATAAACCTGTTAAAATACATACTTTAAAAAATGTTTTGATTTTTTTTTCCACATAATAATCCCTCTTGAAGGCTGGGGAGTTAGTAAAGTGGTTATGCAAAAGACTTTCATGTTGTGATCTGGGAGGTGGCACAGTGGATAAGGCATTGGACTCTCAAGCATGAGGTCCTGAGTTCAATTCCCGGCAGCACATGTACCAGAGTGATGTCTGGTTCTTTCTTTCTCCTATCATTTCTCATGAATCAATAAATAAAATTTTAAAAAATCATTAAAACAAAAAGAGACTTTCATGTCTCAGGCTCTAAAATAGGTCCCAGGCTCAATCTTCAGTACCACTATAAATCAGAGTCTTACACTTTTCTAGCTTAAAATGAAACATGATGGCAGAGGAGGACCTAGTGGGGGTTGAACTGTTATGTGGAAATGTTATGCATGTACAAACTATTGTATTTTACCGTTGACTATAAACCATTAATCCCCCAATAAAGAAATTTAAAAAAACATGCATGCATACATACATATACTTTTTTCAAAATAAGGTACTTTACCTTAATTTTTCTTTCAGAACTTCAAGATCATTTTTATATAGACCACACTTTTCCATTAGTTTTTCATTTTCTTTTTCACAGTTAGATAGATTTTTCTCTAATATTTCTTCTTCAGCTTGAACCTAGACAAATTTAAATGGAAATACAAATGTTGACATAAGTTTTAGGTGTTTAAAACTACACAACAGTGATTCCAGAAATAAGTAGAATACTTAAATCCCCAGTCTTGTAAATAAAGAAACAAAATGAATTTCTGGGCAGTAACAAAAGACAGGGAAAGAATACTGCTACTTTCTAGAAATCCATAAGAGATATGCAAATGTACTCCTGTGACCACAAGAATCATGTAAATCAACATTTCCTCAGTAAAATCATTTTCTTTGGAAAAAAATAATAAAGGAGTGACTGACAGAGATGGGGATACAGAGATATAGACACCTGAAGACCTGCTTCAGTACCTGTGAAGCGACCCCCTTGCAGGTGGGGAGCTCAAACTGGGATCCTTACACTGGTCTTTGCACTTTGTGCCATATGTGCTTAACCCTTAACCCGCTGTGCTACTTCCTGGCCCCTCTTTTTTTTTTTTTTAACCAGAACACTTGCATAACCATTAAGTAATCTACCCATACCCACTTTAAAATTTTTAACACTATTTTCCCTCTGTCCTTATTTGAACAGACTCTTTTAACTTCTTTTGTTTTAATTATTATCTCAGGTCCAGGAGATGGCTCACAAGGTATAAAGTGGATGCCTTATGTGTAGGGCCCTGAGTTTGAACCCTACCACCACATAAAAAAATTCAGGGTCTGAGGAGTTGGGTGGTAGTGCAGTGGGTTAAGTGCATGTGACGCCAAACACAAGGATGGGTGTAAGGATACCGGTTCAAGCCCCAGGCTCCCCACCTGCAAGGGAGTTGCTTCACAAGCGGTGAAGCAGGTCTGCAGGTGTCTATCTTTCTCTCCCCCTCTCCATCGTCCTCTTCTCTCTCCATTTCTCTCTGTCCTATCCAACAACGACAACAATAACAACAACAACTACAACAATAAAAGGACAACAAAAGGTAATAAATAAATATTTAAAAAATGCAGGGTCTAGAGATTGAGAAGGCCAACAGACTTTACAACTGGTTTTTTTTTTAAGTTTTTATTTTTCTTTGTTTTTACAAAAGCACTTTACAAATAAAGAACCTTTGAATAGAAAAAAAAATGTATACAGGGTCTGTTCACCTGGACAGTTTTATCTGTTTAGTCATGCACATGACACAGGTCCTAGCCCAATCTCCACTGCAATGGAAGACGCTTTAATGCTGTGATATCTTTCCCTATCTCCCTCTAACTCTGACTTTCTATCTGAAAAAGAAACAACAACTAAAAAACCAACAGTGGTCCAAGAGGTGACACAGTAGATAAAGTGTTGGACTCTAAAACATGAGGTTCTGCGTTCAATCCCTGACAGCACATTTATGAGAGTGATGACTGATTCTTTCTCTTTCCTCCTATCCTCTCATTAATTATATATATAACTATATATAACTATATATATATATATATATATATATATATATATATATATATATATATATATAACCAAGCGATAACCCTGGAGGCCAATACACACACACACACACACACACACAAACACACACACGCCAGGCACTGAGCTCCAGCAATAACCCTGGAGGCCAACACACACACACACACACACACACACACACACACACACACCCTGGAGGCCAACACACACATAACCCTGGAGGGACACACATACACACACACTTCTCCAGGGACACACACACACACTTCTCCAGGCAGCTATTTTTTCCTTTCATTTTTATTAGATAAGAAAGACAGAACTTGAGAGGGAAGAGGAAAATAGAAATGGAGACAAAAAGAGAGACTTGCAGACTTGCTTCATTGCTCCTTAAGTGTACCCTCTGCAGGACGGGGGTTTGAAGCCAGGTCTTTCAGTATGGTAATGGGTGTGCTTAACCAGGTGCACCAACATCTGGCACTGGTTTCACTCTTCTGAGCTCAACACTTTTAATATCCAACATGTGGTCTTCCTCCAAGTATGTTTTATAAACATGCGGTATTCTTTCAAGATATTAAATCAGCCAGGCAATGATGTACCTGGTTAAGCGCACACATTACAGTGAGCAAGGACCCAGGTGCAAAGCCCCTGGCCCTCATCTGCAGGGGAACAGCTTCACAAGTGGTGAAGCAGGTCTGCAGATGTCTCTCTGCTTCTCTCCCTCTCTAGTTCCCACTCTCTACTCAATTTCTCTGTCTCTATTCAATAATAAAAATATTTTTAAAAGATATTAAATCAATGTAATAAAAACAATGTATTACAACATAAAATGTGTTCAAGATGGATCAGTCCATAGCACACCCAGCTAACACTTATATGCAAGGACCTGGTTTCAAGCATCTGGTCCCCACTTGCAGAGGGGAAACTTCAGGAGTGGTAAACCAGTAGTAAAGGTATCTCTCTTCCTCTCTGCCTATATCCCCCTTCTCTTAATTTATCTCTGTCTCTGTTCAATAAAATTGAAAAAAATAAATTAAAAAAAGAGGGTCCCAGATCAAATCGATGGGGTTTACACTTAACAGTATTTATATACTTTTTCTATATTTGAGAGCTATTCTCTTCCCTGATCCAGCTTTCTGGTCCTTTTTCCAACTATGACACCATCTCCCCAGATAATATCTTGGGTCCACCTGTACATTAGATGTCAGGTAAAGGCAAAAACTAGTAAAGTCATGGGCCCCTAGAATATACCTAAAATAGACCTACTAGCTTTTTTTCAAAACAGAGACCCCAAATCTTCATCTGCAGTGTTCTTGCCTTTATGTTCATGATTACTCAAAATTTGTTCTCTCAGGTATATATTTTGAAAGAACAAAGTAATGAGTAATCATGAAAATATATACCTGAAAGCAAAAGTACACAATAGTCTGCAGTGAGTCAGTATGAAGTTCATAATGAAATAGTGTCTACTTAGACTTAGATACCCTCCTCACTTATTTCCTATTACAGTTCTCTCACTCACTCCAAAGCTAACCTCATCAAAGCAAGGACAGCAAAAGCTGAATAAAGGCAAGAGACTGGCATACTTTAACAATGACTCTTTAGTCACTATCAGGCCACCCCATCAGCTGGGGCCCTAGTTAGGGAGTCCTGAGATTTCCAAACAGACATGATGGGCCTAGACCTTGAATAAATCCCTCTCTCCATTGTTACAGGTCATCTCTATCAGGAACAGCAAAACAGACCCCTTTGTGGGGCCCCATAGGACCTTTTCCTCAATGTGGATCAACCATGGTAGAGAATGTTTCATTCTCAGACTGGACAACATACTCTATGCTACACCAGAGGAAGATGGGTCCTGATATTGGGGCAGCTTGCAATGTTCCTACTCATGAACACAGAATGTGAGCTCAGATCTCTGGGGATGCAGAGGTCACATAGGCTTCTAAGCTGAATATGTGCCCCAGATCACATCAAATCAATGAGGTTTACAGTCAACAATATCCATACACCTTTCCCATATTTGGGAGCTACTCTTTTCCCTGACCCAGCTTTCTGGTCCTTTTTCCAGCCATGACATCATCTCCCCAGACAATAACTTGGATCCACCTGCATATCAGATGTCAGGCTCAGGGAAAAACAAAACAAAACAAACAAACAAAAAACTAGTATAGCCACAAACCCTTTGGAATATAACTAAAATATGCCTACTAGCTATCTACAAAACGGAGACACCCCACCACCACCACCACCAACTCTTCATCTGCACTACTCCAGCCTTTAGGTTCATGATTAGTCAACAACTTGTTTGGCTTTATATGTTAACTCTCTTTTCAGCCACCAGGTTCCAGATGCTACCATGATGCTAACCAGACTTCCCTGGGCAGACAACCCCATTAAAGTGTCCTGGAGCTCCAATTCCCCAGAACCCCACCCCACTAGGGAAAGAGAGAGAGAGGATGGGAATATGGATCGACCTGCCAATACCCATGTTCAGCGGGGAAGCAATTACAAAAGCCAGACCTCCAACCTTCTGCATCCCACAATGACCTTGGGTCCATACTCCCAGAGCGTTAAAGAATAGGAATGCTATTGGGGGAGGGGAGGGGATACGGAGTTCTGGTGGTGGGAATTGTGTGGAGTTGTACCCTTCTTATCCTATGGTTTTGTCAGTGTTTCCTTTTTATAATAAAATTTTTTAAATAATTTGTTATGCTTTATATCTTAACTCTTTTTCAGTCACCAGTTTCCAGATGCTACCATGATGCCAGCCTGACTTCCCTGGGCAGATGACCCCACCAATGTGTCCTGGAGCCCCACCTCCCCAGATCTCTACCCTACTAGGAAGAGAGAGATACAGGCTGGGAGTATGGATCGACCTGCCAACGTCCATGTTCAGTGAATAAACAATGACAGAAGTCAGACCTTCCACCTTCTGCACCCCATACTGATCCTGGCTGCGTACTCCCAGAGGGATAAAGAATAGGAAAGCTTTGATGGGAGGGGGTGGGATACAGAGTTCTGGTGGTGGGAACTGTGTGGGATTGTACCCCTCTTATCCTATGGTCTTGCCAATATTTCCATTTTATAAATAAAATTTTTTTAAAAAGTTAGAAAATTTCCTTCTTAGAAACAGGAGTGAGTACTCCTTTCAGGGTGGTAGACCCAAGGAGACATGCTAAGGTTACATAGTTTATTCTGTCTTCATTTTCATGAAGGTGAGAGCGAATTTCTTGCCTCTACTTATACAGATTCAGTCTCTAGTCACTTACTCCACCTTTCACTATATTTTGTTACTTCTTGTCTCAACCCTTTCCTTCTTAGGATCAAAGATTTCTACCAATTATAAAAAGACTATGGGGAGTAGGGCGGTAGCGCAGCGGGTTAAGTGAAGGTGGCACAAAGTGCAAGGACTGGCATAAGAATCGCGGTTGGAGCGCCCCGTTCCCCCACCTGCAGGGAGTTACTTCACAGGTGGTGAAGCAGGTCTGCAGGTGTCTTTCTTTCCCCGTCTTCCCCTCCTCTCTCCATTTCTCTCTGTCCTATCCAACAATGATGACAACAATAATAATAACTACAACAATAAAACAAATGGGAATAAATATTTTAAAAATGTTAAAAAAAAAGACTGACCACCCCTAACTAGTATTTATCAATTCTTTTTTTCAAGAATTTTATTATTGATAAAATCACAAAAGATTCTCTGACCAAATAATACATACACGTTATATTTATGTCTAGTTTTTTTTTTGGAATATGGATAGCAATATAATACACTGAATTTGCACAGTTGGCTCTTACTTTTTCCAGTTTTTCAGCAACTTTTTCTTTATAATGTTGGAAAGCTTTACTCAGCTCTTCAGCATTATATAGTGCTTCATTCCTTTGTCGTTCAGCTCTAAAATTTAAAAAGGAATAATAAATTTTTAAAACGGAATCCTCTACACTGAATATTAAGCCAGAAGTTAGCTTACCTGGTAGGGCCCATATCTTATCATGCAAATGACCAAGGATTCAGTCTCAATATCACATGAATGCCATGGCACTGGGGAAAGTTCCAGTGTTGCTATCTCTCCCTCTCTCTCTGTGAAGTGTGAGAATTCCAATTGCTTTGCAATCATGCTAAGTTTGATATTGTGAGTTTTTTGTTTTTTTTAATTTTTAACCATTATGGTTTACACTGGGCAATTTCTTTTTGTCACTACTGTTTTGACTAGCTTGCCTTCTTGTGGGTAAACTACTGATTCAGTATCTCTAGTGTCTACACATCTATTCAGATTTCCAATTTATTCTTTTTAAAAAAGTTATTTATTTATTGCCACCAGGGTTATCACTGGGGCTCAGTGCCTGAACTACGAACCCGCCGCTCCTAGAAGCTATTTTTTCCCTTTTGTTACACTTGTTTGTTGCTTATCATTTTTGTTATTATTATTGTTATTGCTGTCATTGTTGTTGGATAGGACAGAAAAATGGAAAGAGGAGGGGAAGACAGGAGAGAAAGATAGAGACACCTGCAGACCTGCTTCACCTCTTGTGAACCAACTCCCCTGAAGGTGGGGAGCTAGGGGCTCAAACTGGGATCCTTATGCTAGTCCTTGCACTTGGCACTTGTACTTGCTACTGCCCAGCTCCCTCCAATTTATTCATTAGTTTTATTAAATTATATCATGTTGGGAAACAGTTTATGCAGCCTATGTTTGCACATTTGCTGGTGTAATTGGCTAACCGAACACCCTCGCTCACACTCTCTTGTTCTTTTTTTTTTCCAGAGCCCTGCTAAGCTCTGGCTTACGGTTGTGCTTGGGATTTAACCTAGGACCTTTGGTGCTTTATGTGTGAAGCTTCTTGCATAACCACTATACTATTTTTCCCTATGATTTCTTAAATCATAGCTAAATTTTTAATTTCAGTTAATTTTATCTCTTGCATTAATAAATAAAATTTTGTTTAAAAAAGACTATAGTAACTTCATTTAATAGGTGAACTAGCTGAGGCTCAAGAATGTTAAATAGTTTGTCTAAAGTGGCACAGTAGATAAAGCATTGGACTGTCAAGTGGTGGGAACAGTTTGGAGTTGTACCTTTTTAAAAAAATATATTTTATAAATATTAAATAATTAACAATTAATACAGAAAGAGAGAAATAGGCTTAGGGTATGGATCAACCTGACAACATCCATGTCTAGTGGAGAAGCGATGACAGAAGCCAGACCTTCCACCTTCTGCACCCCATAAAGAATTTTGGTCTATACTCCCAGAGAGGGATAAAGAACAGGGAAGCTTCCATTGAAAGGGATGACACATGGAACTCTAGTGGTGGGAACTGTGAGGAATTGTACTCCTGTTATGTTACAGTTTTGCTAATCATTCAATCACTAATAAAAAAATATATAAAAAATACAATGTTTGGGAGTCGGGTAGTAACGCAGCGGGTTAAGCGCAGGTGGCACAAAGTGCAAGGACTGGTGTAAGGATCCCGGTTCGAGCTCCGGGCTCCCCAACTGCAGGGAAGTTGCTTCACAGGCAGTGAAGCAGGTCTGCAGATATCTATCTTTCTCTACCCCTCATTGTCTTTCCCTCCTCTCTCCATTTTTTTCTGTCCTGCAATGACGACATCAATAACAACAACAATAACTACAACAATAAAAGAACAAGGGCAACAAAAAAGGGGAATGTTAAAAAAAATACAATGTTCAAAACAAGCCTTATGCTGACAATTATATATTCATTTCAATTTTATGAAATTCACTGTTTGATTTCTAAAATGGGATTATGATAAAAACATTCCATGAATCATGTGTATTCCAGCTATCTGTAGTTATTATACATCTTATTCATCTATTGTATGAGAAATTAAAACCAGACCAATATTCAGTTCTGGCTTATGATGGTACTAGGGCTTGAACCTTTGAGGTATCAGGCATACAAATCTTGTGCTTTTAACACAACAAACTATGCCTCTGGTCCATCAGTATTAGGAATTAATACCAATGTAGAATGCTACTAACATAAAATTCACACATGAAAATTTTGGTGGTGAGGTTGATGAGGTAGATCACTGGATAGGGCATATAACTTGCCATCCATGTAGCCCAGGTTTGAGTCCCAGCACTAGGAACAGCTCCATTCATTTCTTTCTGTCTCCATTCATTTCATTCTATCTGAATGAAAAAGTTCACCTGGGAGAAGTACAGTCATTTCATTCATTTCTGTCTCCTTTCATTTCATTCTATCTGAATGAAAAAGTTCACCTGGGAGAAGTAAAATCATGCATGTATAAGGTTCTGACTTTGTAAAAAATAAATAAAATAAGTAGTGGAAAAAAAGGGATTTTTTTTTTTCTTTTGCTGGCTAGGTTATCACTGGTGCTGAGTGTTTGCATGACTCCATTATTCCCAGCAGTCATCTTTTTTTTTTTTTCAATAGAAAAAAGTGAGAGACAGAGATATAGACAGGAAGGAGACAGCGAGAAGGAAAGACAACTGTAACACTGCTTCACTATTGGTGAAGCTCGCACCCCCTCCCCTCTCCACAGAGGGGACCCTGGGATTTGAACCCACATCCTGATGATTGGCAAAATGTTTTTTTGTTTGCTTGTTTATTTTATTTTATTTATTTATTTCTTACCAGAGCACAGCTCAGCTCTGACTTACAGTGGTGAGAAGAATTGAACCTGGAACTTTGGAGCCTCTGACATGAAAGTCTCTTTGCATAATCATTATATTATCTACCTAGCCCACAATATGTGTTCTCTAGCAGTGAGCCAGCATTTGGACCCTGATGGAAAAAATTTTAAATGGACGAGAGGTGGGATGGGAGAGGGAAAGTGGAAGGGGAGGAGAGGATTATTATGCTATTGCCAAATTTCTGAAAATCTTCACACAAAACTTTAGCTGGGGCCGGGTTGTGGCACACCTGGTTGAGCACACATATTACAATGTGCAATAACCCGGGTTCAAGTCCCTGGTCTCCACCTGCAGGGGGAAGCTTCACACGTGGTGAAGCAGTGTTGCAGGTGTCTCTCTGTCTCTCTTCCTCTTATCCCATCCTTCCCTCTCGATTTCTGGTTGTCTCTATCCAATAAATAAATAAAGATAATGGGAAAAAAATTAGCTAAAAGTGGTCTGGGAGGTAGCATAGTGGATAAGCACTGAACTCTCAAGAATAAGGTCCTGAGTTCAATCCCCAGTAGCACGTGTACCAGAGTGATGTCTGGTTCTTTCTCTCTCTCTCTCCTATCTTTCTCATGAATGATTTTTTTTTTTTTTTAATTAGCTAAAAGACTGAGGAAATGGTTCAGCAGTAGAGCTTTATATTCACTTTATATAACTGACTCTAGGATCTCCAACACCACATGCAGTAGTGAAGAGAACTCCACAAGTAGGGAGATAGCTCACCAATTTGCATGAAACCCTGGGTTAATCTCTGGCACCATATTAGAAAGAGGAACACAGTTACGCTGACTTTTAAACAGATAATATATTTTCCCCTAAAAGAACAATTATTTGCTTTTCTAAAAAAAAAAAAAAAAAGAACAAAAGAAAATACCTTTTTCCTTGTTTACTTTGCTCAAGTAAGTCCACCTTCAATTTTATACATTCCTCTTGGGATTTTTGTAAACTCTGTTCTTTTTCAATCACCATTTTCTGACTCTGCTCTAACTTGTCTTCTGCCTCCCTACAAAATATAATAAATAACATTTTTAAAAGTCTATTAAGGAGATTATTCCATGAATAGTTTAATTTTAGAAACTTATTAGTTATAAGCACTGAGTTTAGAGAGACAAATATTTAATAAGAAAGTGAAAAAGGGCAAAGTGTTGAAAAAATTATATATTTCAAAGAAAAATTTAAAGCTTTAATGGTGATGAAAGAACCTTCAGCATGATTTGAATTATCTACAGGACTATTAAAATATAGACTTCTAGATCATACATCCCAGAGCTCATGATTTATCAAGTTTGACTAGGACATGAAGTACTAATAATATTGGTCCTAAAATTATACTTTATCACTTAAAGTAGAATAATGTACTCTCTAGCATGCTAAATGAAGAAGAAAAAGATAAAACATATTTTATGTTTGGAATTTCCAATAGAAAATAGAATTTATATTGCTAGGAAGGGCAGATAAACTAGTTCATATTTAATAATAACATATAAATTAGCTCTGAGTGGAGATTTAGTCTTTATTTAGCCTAAACATACTTTATATGTGCTATGGTCACAATTAATTACAACAGACCAAAGCAGACCCAACAAGCTATAGGACAGTCTATGGATCACTACAGGGTTGGGAGTCAAGATATAGTGAGACATTATAAAACACAGAAGAAATAAAATTTTTTAAATATAAATAGTATATTTACCTCAAAACTTTATCTTGGGCTGAAACTTCTGCTTCCAAATTTATAATTTGTTCTTCTAAGATTGGCACATTGGCTGCCTGTTGTTGAACAGATTCAAGCATAGAAATCTGAAATCAAACAACCAGACAAAAATTAGAGCCACTTCTTTTCAGAAAACAAATCAATCTATTTGGTCCTTAGTTTCTTTTACTACCTGATGAGAAAGTTCAATAACATTTTCCAATCATTGTTCAAATGTAAAGTTTATCCTAACTATTCCTTTGATCAGTATTATCAGTATTATAAATCAGTCTCAGCATATAAGTTCCTCTCATTGCCCTCTACTTCATACACCAAAATAACTGATCAGCTATTTGTGGGGGGAGGGGGATAAAATCACTTCTGATATCATCTGGGAAGATTTAAACTTCAATCCCCAGTACTACCGTAAATCAGAGCTGGCCTCTATCTCTAATAAAATAAATATTTAAATAATCTTTAAAAAAAAGGAGAGAGGGAGGGAAAAAGACACCTGCACACTTGCAAGTGGGAAGCTGGGGCTGATTCCAGGTCCTTGCACATGGTAGGTGCTCACTGGGTGTGCCACTGCCTAGCCCCCAGGAAAGGCTTCATTTTTGCAACAAATCAGTAAGGAAATAAATCAGTAAGGTAGCCTTCTAGATGGTAGAAACAGGTGACTTTCCTTTTCATGTCTATTTTTAAAATTTTCAACAATAAAAATATATTAATAGGAAAATAAGTTTTTTATTTCCTTTGTACAAGAAATAAAATCACATCTTATTTAAATACATACAGTATACAAGTTGCCCTAATTTTCAGATATCAAAGTCATCTAAAACTGATTCCATAACAAATTGACACTAAAATAATCACATGCACATTACGCACTACAAATAATTTTACAATTACACGTTTTAAAGTATCTTATTTTACTATTTGTATAGTTACCACTTCAAGAAACATACTTTTGCTCTTGACTGTGTTAATTCAAAGTGGATAGATTCTATTTTAGTCATTAGAGAATGATTCTGTGAGACCAAGCAAGCATTCTGTTGCCTTAGTTTACTAAGCTTCTCTCGAAGATTTTTGATCTCCTGATCCAGGGAGGCAAATGAAAAAGACATCTGAAAAATCATAAAGAATAAGCTATTTTGGTCAATGTCATTAAGCATTGCATGTAATTAATGGTAGTGAGAGAAATTATAAAATAAAATGACATAAGGAACTCAAAATGAATTAAGATATTTAAGGATTGATAATGAAAAGATGTGGGATAATCAGTATCCTCTACTACTGGTGGTAGACCTATACATATACAAATACAGCTTAGAAAAGATTTTTCACTTTGAAAAAACTCTTGTGTTGTCCAATAAAATTGTGTATGCTAAAACCCAACAATAAAACTCTTGGATTCAACTTCCGGAGGTGGAGCTACGAGCAGCAGATCGCTTTCTCTCCTCTCCTCTCCTCTCCTCTCCTCTCCTCTCCTCTCCTCTCCTCTCCTCTCCTCTCCTCTCCTCTCCTCTCCTCTCCTCTCCTCTCCTCTCCTCTCATCTCCTCTCCCGGATCAACTAGGAATACCAAAGGAGACCACCCGGACCGAAACAAGACAGGACTAGAATGACCACAGGAACCCAGTAAATCACCCATGTGAGTACAAACACGCATGGCTGGTGACAGAGAGGAGAGAGGGGCCTAAGGAGAGATTAAGTGACTGCTAACAGTTCAACAGTATATCAGTGGAGACACCACCTCCAGTCTGCTCCACAACAAGGGGACAGCTGAAGGGAGGAAAGGACTCCCCAGAGACTCACCAAGTGCAACTCTGAGTCTCCATTGCTACTACCCTCAGAATCTGGAGCAGCAACAGGGAGGGACACCAGGGGACAGAGATCTAACCGGGAAACTCAGGAGAAGACCTATACCTTGGTGGCATAGCTGAGGGGCTGTGAAAGTCTCTTTGCATAACCACTGGATTATCTCTGCCACACCCTGCTTTATCTCTTGGTCAGAAGTCAGTGATTAAGCTAAGAAGCCTACTGATAGTTTAAAAGCCCTCAGGCTCCCATAGCCTACAGGGAAGAAGAAAAAAGAAGCTTTTACACCACTGAGCTCCAACTCAGGGATTGAAAAAACTGTTAACTTCCACCACGGTAAACCCTTTAATTAAATTACTTAGACACAAGTCAATCCAGGCAATAGTAATCAATAATTTTAAAAGTACTGATAAAGGGAACTCATAACATAATATATAAAATGGTTAAAACAACAAGAAAAAATATTGGAGACTCGAACAGGACAAGAGTCCAGCTAAAAGTCCTCCAGAGGGTGAAGCACAAAACAACGAGTTCAACATCCAAACATTAGCTAAGGAAATAAATCACAGGAGTGAGTAAAGAATTTGAAAAAATTGTAATCAGAAATGCAGGAACAACAAATGAGAATATGGAAGAAAATTCTAATTATCTCATGGTTATTAGAGAGCTGAAAGCTGAAATCGCTGAGCTAAGAAGGCAACTAGCTGAACAAGCTAAAACAGTATCAGAACAGGGCAACAAAATAGATGAACTCCAGAAAACAGTGGAGGCAGAGAGAATAGAATCAATGAGGCTGAAGACAGAATTAGCAAGATTGAGGACGAATTAGAGACAACTAAAAAAGAAGTAAGACATCTCATAAAGAGATTAAGAGATGCTGAAAACAACAACAGAGTCCTATGGGATGACTTTAAAAGAAACAATATACGCATTATTGGCTTACCAGAGGAAGAAAGAGAAGGAGAGGAAGAAAGCATTCTCCAGGCCATAATAGCTGAAAATTTCTCTAGTCTAGACAACACCAAAGACATAAAGATTCAAGAAGCCCAGAGGGTCCCAAACAGAATTAACCCAGACCTAAAGACACCAAGACATGTCATACTTAGAATGGAAAGGAATAAGGATAAAGAAAGGATCCTCAAGGCTGCAAGAGAAAAACAAAGAGTCACCTACAAAGGAAAACCCCTAAGATTAGCAGCAGACTTCTCCATACAAACACTACAGGCCAGAAGAGAATAGCAAGATATCTATCGAGTGCTCAATGAGAAAGGCTTTCAGCCAAGAATACTATATCCTGCTAGACTGTCATTCAGACTAGATGGAAGCATCAAAACCTTCTCAGACAAGCAACAGTTGAAGGAAGCAACCATCACCAAGCCTGCCCTGAAAGAAGTTCTGAAAGGTCTCCTATAAACAGTCAGACCACCACAAATAGGACATATATCAAAACACTCTAAAACTCTACGAGAATGGCGTTAAAATATCTTCAATCTTTGATATCAATAAATGTCAATGGCCTGAATTCACCTATTAAAAGACACAGAGTAGGAAGATGGATCAGAAAACACAACCCAACAATATGTTGTCTACAGGAAACTCACCTAACTCAACAAGACAAACACAGACTTAAAGTGAAAGGATGGAAAACTATCATACAAGCCAATGGCCCACAAAAAAGGGCAGGAACAGCTATTCTCATATCTGACATGATAGACTTTAAAATAGATAAGATTAAAAAAGATAGGAATGGACACTACTTAATGCTCAGAGGATCAGTCAATCAAGAGGACTTAACAATTATTAATATCTACGCACCCAATGAGAAGCCATCTAAATACATCAAACTTCTACTGAAAGAGCTACAGCAATATATTAACAGTAACACAATCATAGTAGGGGACTTCAACACCCCACTATCTCAACTTGACAGATCATCCAGGAAGAAAATCAGTAAAGACATAAGGGAGCTAAATGAAGAGATAGATAAACTAGAACTATTGGACATTTTCAGAGTCATTCATCCCAAGAAACTGGAATACACATTTTACTCAAATCCACATGGATCATTCTCAAGGATAGACCATATGTTAGGCCACAAAGACAGCATCAGCCAATTCAAGAGCACTGAAATCATCCCAAGCATCTTCTCAGACCACAGTGGAATTAAACTAACACTTAACAATCAACAAAAGATTAGTAACAGTCCCAAAACGTGGAAGCTCAACAGTACACTTCTTAACAACTTCTAGGTCAAAGAGGAAATCAAGGAAGAAATCAAAATGTTTTGAGAGTTCAATGAAAATGAAGACAGAAGCTATCAAAATATTTGGGACACAGCTAAAGCAGTCCTAAGAGGGAAGTTCATAGCTATACAAGCACACATTAGGAAACAAGAAAAGGCACAAATAAACAGCCTGATTGCACATCTTAAAGACCTAGAAGAAGAACAACAAAGGAATCCTAAAGCAACCAGAAGGACAGAAATCACTAAAGTTAGGGCAGAAATAAATAACATTGAGAATAGGAAAACCATACAAAAGATCAACGAAAGTAAATGTTGGTTCTTCGAAAGAGTAAACAAAATTGACAAACCTTTAGCCAGACTCACAAAACAAAAAAGGGAGAAGACCCAAATAAATCGGATAGTAAATGAAAGAGGAGATATCACAACAGACACTGCAGAAATTCAACATATCATGCGAGGCTTCTATGAACAACTATATGCCACCAAGCTAGAGAACCTGGAAGAAATGAATGATTCCTAGATACCTACCAACTTCCAAAACTAAGTAAAGAGGAAGTGAATAACATGAACAGGCCCATCACAGCTAATGAAATTGAAACAGTTATCAAAAATCTTCCCAAAAATAAAAGTCCTGGACCAGATGGTTTTACAAATGAATTCTACAAAACTTTCAAAGAAGAACTAATACCTCTACTTTTAAAAGTCTTCCAGAAAATTGAAGACACTGGAATACTCCCTGCCAGCTTCTATGAAGCCAACATCACCCTGATACCAAAAGCAGACAGGGACACAACCAAAAAAGAAAACTACAGACCAATATCTCTGATGAACATAGATGTGAAAATATTGAACAAAATTCTAGCCAACCGGACACAGCAGTATATCAAAAAGATTGTTCATCATGACCAAGTGGGGTTTATCCCAGGCATGCAAGGTTGGTTTAATATACGTAAATCAATCAATGTGATCCACCACATCAACAAAAGCAAGACCAAAAACCACATGGTCATATCAATAGATGCAGAGAAAGCCTTTGACAAAATCCAACATCCCTTTATGATCAAAACACTACAAAAAATGGGAAGAGATGGAAAATTCCTCAAGATAGTGGAGTCTATATATAGCAAACCTACAGCCAACATCATACTCAATGGTGAAAAACTGGAAGCATTTCCCCTCAGATCAGATACTAGACAGGGCTGCCCACTATCACCATTACTATTCAACATAGTGTTGGAAGTTCTTGCCATAGCAGTCAGGCAGGAGCAAGGAATTAAAGGCATACAGATTGGAAGAGAAGAAGTCAAACTTTCCTTATTTGCAGATGACAAGATAGTATACATGGAAAAACCTAAGGAATCCAGCAAGAAGCTTTTGGAAATCATCAGGCAATACAGTAATGTGTCAGGCTATAAAATTAACATTCAAAAGTCAGTGGCATTCCTCTATGCAAACACTAAGTTAGAAGAAATTGAGATCCAGAAATCAGTTCCTTTTTCTATAGCAACAAAAACAAGAAAATATCTAGGAGTAAACCTAACCAAAGAAGTGAAAGACTTGTATACTGAAAATTATGAGTCTCTACTCAAAGAAATTGAAAAAGACAAAAAGAAGTGGAAAGATATTCCATGTTCATGGGTTGGAAGAATTAACATCATCAAAATGAATATATTACCCAGAGCCATCTACAAATTTAATGCTATCCCCATCAAGATCCCAAGCACATTTTTAGGAGAATAGAAAAAATGCTACTAATGTTTATCTGGAACCAGAAAAGACCTAGAATTGCCAAAACAATCTTGAGAAAAAAGAACAGAACCGGAGGCATCACACTCCCAGATCTCAAACTGTATTATAGGGCTATTGTCATCAAAACTGCTTGGTACTGGAACATGAACAGACACACTGACCAGTGGAATAGAATGGAGAGCCCAGAAATGAGGCCCCACACCTATGGACATCTAATCTTTGACAAAGGGGCCCAGACTATTCAATGCGGAAAGCAGAGTCTCTTCAACAAATGGTGTTGGAAACAATGGGTTGAAACATGCAGAAGAATGAAACTGAACCACTGTATTTCACCAAATACAAAAGTAAATTCCAAGTGGATCAAGGACTTGGATGTTAGACCACAAACTATCAGATACTTAGAGGAAAATATTGGCAGAACTCTTTTCCACATACATTTTAAAGACATCTTCAAGGAAACGAATCCAATTACAAAGAAGACTAAGGCAAGGATAAACCTATGGGACTACATCAAATTAAAAAGCTTCTTCACAGCAAAAGAAACCACTACCCAAACCAAGAGACCCCTCACAGAATGGGAGAAGATCTTTACATGCCATACATCAGATAAGAGTTTAATAACCAACATATATAAAGAGTTTGCCAGACTCAACAACAAGACAACAAATAACCCCATCCAAAAATGGGGGGAGGAATATTCACCACAGAAGAAATCCAAAAGGCTGAGAAACACATGAAAAAATGCTCCATGTCTCTGATTGTGAGAGAAATGCAAATCAAGACGACAATGAGATATCACTTCACTCCTGTGAGAATGTCAGACATCAGAAAAGGTAACAGCAGCAAGTGTTGGAGAGGGTGTGGGGTCAAAGGAACCCTCCTGCACTGCTGGTGGGAATGTAAATTGGTCCAACCTCTGTGGAGAACAGTCTGGAGAACTCTCAGAAGGCTAGAAATGGACCTACCCTATGACCCTGAAATTCCTCTCCTGGGGATATATCCTAAGGAACCCAACACATCCATCCAAAAAGATCTGTGTACACATATGTTCTTGGCAGCACAATTTGTAATAGCCAAATCCTGGAAGCAACCCAGGTGTCCAACAACAGATGAGTGGCTGAGCAAGTTGTGGTATATATACACAATGGAATACTACTTAGTTGTAAAAAATGGTGACTTCACCGTTTTCAGCCGATCTTGGATGGACCTTGAAAAAATCATGTTGAGTGAAATAAGTCAGAAACAGAAGGATGAATATGGGATGATCTCACTCTCACGCAGAAGTTGAAAAACAAGACCAGAAAAGAAAACACAAGTAGAACCTGAAATGGAATTGGCATATTGCACCAAAGTAAAAGACTCTGGGGTGGGTGGGTGGGGAGAATACAGGTCCATGAAGGATGATAAATGACATAGTGGGGGTTGTATTGTTAAATAGAAAACTGGGGAATGTTATGCATGTACAAATTATTGTATTTACTGTTGAATGTAAAACATTAATTCCACAATAACGAAATAAATTTAAAAAACAACAACAAGGGCAACAAAGGGGAAAATAAATAAATATATATATAAAAAAAAACTCTTGGTCATTTATTTGAGATCAACTTCAGTAACTTTGCCCCTGAAAATATTAAAATTGTGATCGTTATACCGCACATAAAAATAGAGAGTGCCTATCAACAATAAAATAGTAAATTAGTCTTCAAATTGTATATACTTCTGGGAGTCAGGTGGTAGCGCAGAGGGTTAAGCACATGTGGAACGAAGCGCAAGGACCAGCAGGGGAGTCGCTTCACAGGCGGTGAAGCAGGTCTGCAGGTGTCTATTTTTCTCTCCCCATCTTCCCCTCCTCTCTCCATTTCTCTCTGTCTATCCAACAACAATAACATCAATAACTACAATAACAATAAAAACAAGGGCAACAAAAGGGAAAATAAATACAAATTATTAAAAAATTGTACATACTTCAGTTATACCATTTTGAACATATAATTTATAATAAATTGTTTATTTCTTTTTACCAGAGCACTGCTTTGCTCTGTGGGGGACGGAACCTGGGAACTTGGAGCCTCAGGTATGAGAATTTATTTGCATAACCATTATGCTGCCCCCCCAATAATTTTTTTAACCATCATGAGACTTGAGATTTCAAAACATGACTTAGCTTTTAAAATACTTACGCAATTCAAAGTCAAACTATGTAAGAGAATTACACAGAAATCGTTCATCTTTAGCAGGTAGGTTAACCATTTTATAAGTTTACTATCTATAAATTTTAGCTTAACACCAATCATTCAGCAAAGCTCTAGAGGACCTACATATAGAAAAGTTACCAAGTTAGTCTTCTTTAAATTTAGTGTCTCCACATGCACATAACACATTATGCAAACTACCCAACCCACACACTAGCATACTGAATGTATCTGCACCTTTTTTTTTTTTTTTTTTTTGCCACCAGGGTTATCGCTAGGGCTCAGTGCCAGCACTTAGAATCCAGTGCTCCTGGAGGCTGTTTTTCCCGTTCTGTTGTCCTTGTTGTTGTTAGATGGGACAGAGAGAAATGGAGAGGAGGGGAAGACAGAGAGGGGGGAAGAAAGATAAGACACCTTCAGACCTGCTTCACCACCTGTGAAGCGACTCCCCTGCAGGTGGGGAGCGGGGGCTCAAACTGGGATCCTTATGCCAGTCCTTGCGCTTTGCGCCATGTGCGCTTAACCTGCTGCGCTACCACTCAGACCCCTGCACCTTACATTTTTTACTTGAGTATACAGCCTGGCAGTCTCTCCACAAACAATACAGTGAGAAAAGATTTTTTTCTTTTTTTAATTATTTATTATTGGATAGAGACAGGAAGAAATTGAGAAAAGGAGGGGAGAGGGAAAGAGTCAGAGAGACACCTGCAGCCCTACTTCATCACTTGTGAAGCATTCTCCCTACAGGTGGGGACTAGGGGCTTGAATCTGGATCATTGTGAATTGTAATGTGTGCATTTACCCAGGTGTGCCATCATCTGGCCCCTAAAAATTTACTAACAGGAGAGAGGCAGAGCATCTATCTGGCACATATAGTGGTGGGGATCAAACTCAAACCTCAAACTTTTTTTTTAATATTTATTTTTTTGTTGTCATTGCCCTTATTGTTTCATTGTTATTGTTGTTGTCATTGTTGGATAGGACAGAAAGAAATGGAGAGAGGAGGGGAAGACAGAGATGGGGAGAGAAAGATAAGACAACTATAGACCTGCTTCACTGCCTGTAAAGCGACTTCCCTGCAGGTGGGGAGCTGGGAGCTCGAACCGGGTTTCTTGCACTTTGTGCCATGTGTGCCTAACCCGCCGCACTCCTGACTCCCGGAACCTCAAACTTCTAAGGCCAATCTTCTAGCCACTGCACCACTCACGTTTATTTAAAAAGATTAACAAGTTTGGGGGTGGGGGTGGAGACAAGAGAGTCACTCAGGCACATATAATATAATGCCAGGAAGGTAAGTCTGGAATTCATAATTGAGAGTCCAGTGCTGAGGAGTGGGGTGGAGGAGTTGGGAGAGGGGAGGCACTCCGTCCAGCACACACATTACCATGTGTGAGGACCTGGGTTCAAGCCCCTCTGGTGGTGAAGCAGTGCAGCGGGTGTCTCTCTGTCTCTCTCCCCATTCCCTCTATTATGGAAAATACATGAACAGAGTGCATACTCTCCTGATTTACCTTATGTGGATATTTTAATCTATGTGCCTTTCCTCTCTGATATGAAGACAAAGCCTCAGATTGTGTTTCCTTTGTGTTTGTTCTTCTGGCAATCAGAACAGTGGCTGTAGCTACCCCTCCTCCCCTCCACATTCTTAAACTAATGGGCCTGAGACAACCATGCTAAAGTAAAAGATTACAAGGAAGTAATCCAGCTGTCTCAGGACTGGTATGTAAGAAGCACTAGTTCTCCCTTTTCTTTATCCATACCAAGGACACAGATAAGGAAGATGTATAGCAATAACGTGACAGACTGCTTTTGGTCTGTTTTTGCCTACTTTGTAATAGTGAAACAAACCTGCTCCCTCCACCCTTTGGGGAGGGGGAACCTCAATAAAACTGTGTGCTTTTCAAAGTTGTGGGGAGAACTTCCCAGAGTGATCTCGTCTCCTACACACCAGTGTAATAAACTCCTCTCTTTCACCAAGAACTGGCTCAAGTCTTGCGTTTTGAGGATTTCTGTAACACCTCCCTCCATTTGTCTCTGAGAAAAAAAAAAAAAAAGGAAAAGAAATGGACAACAGGTGCAGTGAAATCTTCATGCAATCACCATGCCCCAGTGATAACAGTTGTGGCAATAAAAAATAATAAAAACATTAAAATAAAAGTTAAAAGAGAGCTCAGGGTAGGGGGGCAGGAGGTGGCACACCGGGTTGGATTAAGCGCACATAGTGCAAAGTGCAAGGGCCAATTTAAGGATCCTGGTTGCAGCCCCTGGCTCCCCACCTGCGGGGGGGGGGGGGGGGGTCAGCTTTGCAAGTGGTGAAGCAGGCCTGCAAATATCTATCCTTCTCTCTTGTCTTCTCTTCTCTCTCAATTTCTCTTTGTCCTATCCAACAACAATAGCACTAACAACAATAACAAGGGCAAGAAAAATGGGGAAAATGACCACCAGGAGTGGTTGATTCATAGTGTAGGCACTGAGCCTGGAGGCAAAAAAAAAAAGAGAGAGAGTTCAAGCTTTATCTACTGCACCCTCTCCCAGTCATGAGCAGTTTCCATTGTGGGCTTACTTAGCTGATCCCCTATTAGTGGACACTAGAACTACTTCTAGTCCAGTTATGACAATATTATTTTATATTTATGTAGACATATCTATAATTCATTTATAAATGGGATTTCCAAATCACATTTATGATTGTGGAAAATACCACCAAATATTTTCTCAATAGGAGTTGTATCAGTTTGCTTTCCTACCAGTAATGTTTGAGGGTACCTATAACCAGTTTACTAAAAAAAAAAAAAAAAAAAGTTAAACCCCACCTGCAGGGGGGTCACTTCACAAGCGGTGAAACAGGTCTACAGGTGTCTGTCTTTCTCTCCCCCTCTGTCCTCCCCTCCTCTCTTCATCTCTCTGTCCTATCAACGACAACATCAATAGCATCAACATCGATAACTACAACAATAAAAAAGGGCAACAAGAATAGAAAATAAATAAGTATTAAAAAAAGTTAAACACCTGGATGTTTAATAATCTAGTAGGTTTCCGGGCCAGCTGGTGGTGCACCTGGTTAGGCACACATATCGCTATGCACAAGGACCTGGGTTCAAGCCCTGTTCCTCATCTATTGGGGTTACGTTTCACAAGTGGTGAAGCAGATTTGTAGGTGTCTCTGTCTAATTCCCTCTCCTCTCAATTTCTCTGTCCTGTCAATAAAAAAATAAATTAAAAATAAAAAAGGAAAAAATGGCCACCAGGAGCAGTAGATTTGCAGTGCTGGCACCAAGCCCCAAACAATAACCTTGATGCCAATTTAAAAAAACAACTGGTACTTAAGTGTAGTTTACTTTTGTATTTCTCTATACAATGAACTGAACACAATTAAGCTTGTTTTTTTTTTAAAAATTGTTTTTTCCTTTTGTTCCTTGTTTATTGCCGTTTTGTTATTATTGTTGTTATTGCTATTGTTGTGGGACAGGACAGCGAGAAATCAAGAGAGGAGGGGAAGACAGAGAGGGGGAGAGAAAGACAGACACCTGCAGACCTGCTCTCACTGCCTGTGAAGCAACTCCCCTGCAGGTGGGGAGCTGGGGGCTCGAACCAGGATCCTGATGCCAGTCCATGAGCTTTGCATCATGTGCACTTAAGCCGCTGCACCACCGCCTGGCTCCCTTTTTAAAAAATATTTTAATTTATTTATTATGGGATAAAGACAGAAATTGAGAGGAAGGGGAGTCAGAGAGGGAAAAAGACAGAGAAACACCTGCAGCCCTGCTTCACCACTTGTGAAGCTTTCCCCTGCAGATGGGGACCAGGGGCTTGAACCTGGGTCCTTGCACACTGTAATGTGTGCACTTAAGCAGGTGTTCCACCACCTGGCCACTCCATTAGACTTGTTTAAAATAATTTTTATCTTTTTCCAACTGTCTGTTTCTACTGACTTGTTGTCTTCTTCATTCTACACACTAAAGAGATCAGCTCTTTTCTTTAGTAGGCACTGCTAATTCCCCCCTCCCCTATTTTTTATTTGTCTTTTCATTTTGCTTAGGGTAAAACACAATGATTTCAATGAATGCGGGTATACACACACACATAAATATATGACCAGCAATTCTAATTAGAATAATTAGAAATAGTTACATTATCATTGTAGACAAACAATTTGAATTCATCTCCTAAAGTGTAGGTACAGGTAGCTTTACTAAACACCCTTTTTAAAATTTTTTATTATTTTTATTCATTTCTTGGATAAAGAAGGCCAGAAATTAAGACGAAGGAGGAGAGAAAGAGACACCTGAGCACTACTTCACAACTTGAGAAGCTTTCCCCCTGCAGGTGGGGACTGGAGACTTGAACCTGGGTCCTTGAGCATTGTAACATGTGGTCAACCAGATGCGCCACCACCCAGCTCTCTAAACACCTTCTCTATCAAAAGAAAACCTCTCAGTTATTGGTATTGTGAATAAGAGTAAATGTTTATCAAAGAATATTGTGGCGTGTGTGCATGCATGTGTGTGTATGCAAGGTAGGGGTAAGATAATTAAAAAAAAAAAGGAAAAACACTGGAAAAGAAGCTAAAGAGGGGACTCGGGCAGTAGGCAGCAGGTTAAGTGCACATGGCACAAAGCGCAAGGACTGGCTGAAGATCCTGGTTTGAATCCCTGGCTCCCCACCTGCAGGGGAGTCACTTCACAGGTGGAGAAGCAGGTCTGCAGATATCTTTATCTTTCTCTCCCCCTGTCTTTCCCTCCTCTCTCCATTTCTCTCTGTCCTATCCAACAATAACATCAACAACAATAACTACAACAACAATAAAAACAAGGGCAACAAAAAGGAAATAAATGTTTTAAAAAAATTAAAATAAAAATAAAAAGAAGCCAAAGAGGTTGAATAAGGAAGAGAGATAAAATCAGAGCAATATACGGTTTGACTAAGAAAAGAGGGAAGAGAGATTCAGACCAGGAAATATGTCTAATATCATCTATGAAATTTAGAGACAGTGAAACAATTCTTCACAATACTACACAATATTACACAATACTTCATATTCAAACTAAATAGTAAGTATATAGTCACCGCTGAATAAATAATTGATTATCCATTTAAGTACATGGCATAGTGTTAAAATTAATAATTGCCTAGGAAGTGATGCAGTTAAATTGCACTAGATTTGATCCTGGCACCACATATGTCAGAACATTAGTCTCTGTTTTATAGTGGAAAAAAAAAACCTTAAGGTAAAGGGGAGGGGCAAGCAGTGACATACGTGGTAAACCATACACATTATAGTTCAAGCTTGGGCTCAAACCCCTCGCCTCCTCCTTCAAGAGATAAGCTTCAGAAATGGTGACACCGTGCTGCAGGTTTCTCCCTTTTATCTCCTCCTTCCCTCTCAATTTCTCTGTATTTATTCAAAATAAGTAGATATATTAAAAATAATAAAAAAGTAAAGCAAATCATTTACTTGAGAAAATAAGACATTTACTTGCAAAAAGGTAACAAATATACAAGTAAAACAAATAAAGTAGGGGCCAGATGATCCCCACCTGCAGCAGGGAAGCTTCATAAGTGATAGAGCAGTGATTCTGGTATTCTGTTGTCTTCCCCCCCCCCCCAACCCCCATTTCTCCCTTCCCTTTCAATTTTTATCTGAAAGGAATGAAGGGGAAATTATAACTACCAGGAGTAGTGGATTCACTGTGCAGACTCTGAGCCCCAGCGATAACCCTGATGGCAATAAATAAATAAACAGGGGCCTAGGAGATGGTTCAGTGATGGAACACATACCATACCAGACTTCAGACCCTTGGTTTGATTGCACAGGAGCATTAAGGACAGCATCAGGGGAACTCTCTGAATGGTGAAATAGTGCTTTGGGGTTTCTCCTCACACTCAAAATATAGTGGCCTGGGAGGTGGAGCAATGAATAAAGTGTTAAGCTCACAAGCATGAGGGATGCTATTCTCAACATCACACATTCCAGAGTGGTGCTCTGGTTATCTAATATGTAAAGTAAAAAACCAGGTCATGGAGCAACTCAGCAAATAGTAGACCTTAGGCTTAGTTAGGTGCATACATTACAGTGCAAAAGACACAGGTTCAAGTCCCTGGTCCCCATCTGCTAGGAGAAGCACAAGTGGAGAAGCAGTGCTACTTTGCCTCCCTCTTCCTTCTAAATTTCTATCTCTATCAAAAAAGAAAAAAAAGGCCATGGGGAGAGATGGATTCACTGCATAGGCTCCAAGCCCCAGCAATAACTCTGGTGATGACAACAACAAAAACTTTGTTAAGATGCATTAAAAATCACTATGTTTAAATTCAACAAGGCCTGAGCACCATAGTAAATGAAAATGGGACTAAGAAGGTGACTCAGAAGTGAAGCCCACTCCTTGTAGGTGTGAGATACTGAATATAATCCCCAGCAACTTATTTAAAACAAAACAAGGGAGTCAGGCGGTAGCGCAGCGGATAAGCAGACATGGCACAAAGCGCAAGGACTGGCATAAGGATCCCGGTTTGAGCCCCCGGCTCTCCACCTGTAGAGGAGTGACTTCACAGGCGGTGAAGCAGGTCTGCAGGTGTCTATCTTTCTCTCCCCCTCTCTGTCTTCCCCTCCTCTTTCCATTTCTCTCTGTCCTATCCAACAACAACCACATCAATAACAACAACAATAAAAACAAGGGCAACAAAAGGGAAAATAAATATAATAAAAAATTTTTTTTAATAATAATAAATAAAAACAAAACAAAAAGCAGAACACCATAAATGGAAGGGTGGTACTCTTGTGTTTTCTCAACAATAATAAATAAATAATTCAAGGAAAAAATTCATAAGTAGACAGGCAGAAAACCAAAACTAATTCTAATTAGATTTAAAAATAATAACCTTATCTCTTGGTGATTTGTGAAAATTGGCACTGCTGCCAGGCATTTTACAAACTTTTTTATAAAGTGAATAATTCAAAAATTCAAGATGGTTAGGCTGAGAAAGATCTTCTAGGATGAGCCTTTCAGACCTTCGCAGGTGAGAAGCATAATCAGAATGTTCACTTGGACTAACACTAGAAAAAAAAAATAAAAGAAATATATATACATTTTAGTTCTTAATTTACCATTACCAAATTTCTATTTATGAAATCAGAAAAGAGAAAGAAAAGCACTTGAAATGTTGCTGGCAATAAGACTCAGTTATGAACTTATGTTTCAATCAAAATTTTAAATAAACCACGATTTGTTTTAAACCAGCATTCTTATGTGCTTCTTGTTTCCCTCTTCTAGGATTACTTAACTACTTTTCTTTTTTTTTGTACTAGAACACTGCTCAGCTCTGGTTTATGCAGGGGATTGAACCTGGGACACTGGAGCCCTAGGCATGAGAGTCTCTTTGCATAACCATTATGCTATCTACCCCTGCCCTCTTTTTTCTCTTTTACCAGATCAGCTCTGGCTTATGGTGGTATGGGGGATTGAATCTGGAACTTTGAAGCCTCAGGTATGAATCTCTTTGCATAACCACTAAGCTATCTACCCCTACCTGAATTACTTAACATTTTAAAATAATCATTAATAGGGGCCAGGTGGTAGTGCACCTGGTTAACTGAACACATTATAGTGCACATGGACCCGGGTTCAAGCTCCTAGTTCAAACCTGCAGGGTGAAAGCTTCACGAGTAGTAAAGCAGGGTTGTAGGAGTCTCTGTCTCTTTCTCTATCTCCCCTCTCTTCTCAATTTCTGTCTCTATTCAACAATAAATGAATTAAAAAAGAAAATAATCATAATAAAAGATTATATCCTAAAGATTTTATACACCAAGTTCGAACACATTAAAGGTATTTGCTAGTATGTGTTTTTCTAATGCTATTTTTCCTAAGTTGAGTTATACTTAAAATTATTTCTTATATGAAAGACATAAAAAACACAATATGTAATAATGAAATTCAGACATTTTACGTCATAAATCAAAGTCATACTCTGAAACCTATGAGATTTTACTTACTTACCTGGACAACTCTTCCCCTAAATTCTGCAGATTCCACTCTGTTCTCTTTAGTTCATGTCTTAAGGAAGCAACATTTGCAAGCAAGCTTTCTTCTTCATTGTCCTTATTATAGTAGTCTGAAGAACTAGATTCCATTTCTTAGAAAAAACAATGAATGTCCTGTTCCTCGCCTGAAAGGATCTGTGGTGTCAGTCACAATTTTTTCACACTAATAGAATTTAATTCATTATTTTTAATTTTTTTTTTTTTTTAACCAGAGCACTGCTCAGCTCTGGTTTATGGTGGTGTTGGAGACTGATCCAGGGTGTTTGGAGCCTCCCCTCATGTTCTGTGAAATCTTTCATAGTGATTTTTAAACAAAATTTTGTAGCAATAATTTTCTCTACAGTATAGCCATAATGGAACATTTGACAGTTCTAAGTCAATTTTTCATGAAACCCATAGTTTGATAATTGTAGCTGCTTTTTTTTTTCTTTTAGAAATATTTTATTATTGGGAGTCAGGTGGTAGTGCAGCAGGTTAATCGTACATGGCGCCAAGTGCAAAGACCAGCGCAAGGATCCCAATATGAGCCCCTGGCTCCCCACCTGCAGGAGAGTCGCTTCACAGGCGGTGAAGCAGGTCTGCAGGTGTCTATCTTTCTCTCCCTCTCTGTCTTCCCATCCTCTCTCCATTTCTCTCTGTCCTATCCAACAATAACGACATCAATAACAACAACAATAATAACTACAACAACAATAAAAAAAGGGCAAAAAAAAGGGAAAATAAATTTTTTTAAGATTTTTTAAATATTTATTCCCTCTTGTTGCCCTTGTTGTTGTAGCTATTGTTGTTGATGTCATTGTTGTTGGATAGGACAGAGAGAAATGGAGAGAGGAGGGGAAGACAGAGAGGGGGAGAGAAAGAGAGACACCTGCAGACCTGCTTCACCACCTGTGAAGCGACTCCCCTGCAGGTGGGGAGCCGGGGCTCGAACCAGGATCCTTGCGCTTTGCGCCTTGTGCACTTAACCCGCTGCGCTACCGCCCAACTCCCATAAGTAAAATATTTTTTAAATTTTATTACTGGATAGACAGAAACTGAGGAGAAGGAGAGAGAGAGAGAGCGAGGAAAAAGAGAGACAGTAGCACTGGTTCACCACTCTTGTAGCTTTCCCCCTGCAGATGGGGACCAGGAACTTGAACCTGGGTCCTTGAGCACTGTCATGGGAGCGCTTGCTTACCCAGGTGCCCCAGGGCTTGGCTCCCTTGTAGTTGCTTTCTTCCTAAGCACATTTAATTTCTATAACAAGTCTGTGAGCTGTTATCTTTATTAGATGTTTAAAATGCAGAAATAAAATAGATCAAAAACTTGCTCAAGGTCACACAAATTGTAAATAATGGAACCAAGATCTGAACCTAGGTCGACAGGAACCAAGCACTTTTTTTTTTTTTTGCCTCCAGGGTTAATTAATGCTGGGCTTGGTGCTGGCTGTGAGAACCCACTGCTCCTGGCAGGCTTTTTTTTTTTTTTTTTTTTTTTCATTTTTATTTGACAGGACAGAGAAAATTGAGATGTAGTAGATAGAAAGGGAGAAAAGACACCTGCAGACCTGCTTCACCACTTATGAAGTGTCCCTGCTGCAGGTAGAGAGCCAGGGGTCCAAACCCAGGTCCTTGTGCTTAGTACTATGTATGCTTAACTGGGTGTGCCACCACCCAGCACCCTGAACCAAGCACTCTGCAAATCTCTTTATGCTTTAACATTTATTTATTTATTCATTTCCTTTTGTTGCCCTTGTTGTTTTATTGTCAAAATTATTGTTATTGTTGTTACTGATGTCGTTGTTGTTGGATAGGACAGAGAGAAATGGAGAGAGGAAGGGAAGACAGAGAGGGGGAGAGAAAGATAGACACCTTCAGACTTGCTTCACCACTTGTGAAGCGACTCCCCTGCAGGTGGGGAGCCGGGGACTAAAACCAGGTTAATTATGCCAGGCCTTGAGCTTTGCGCCACCTGTGCTTAACCAGCTGTGCTACCACCCAACTCCCACTCTGCAAATTTCTAATTTATTACAGGTCAGTTTTAATATAGGATGTTCAAAGTTACATAATCAATGTATATTATATATATTCTGGAAATTTGATAAAATGGGTATTAGTTCAATTACACACTTTTACAAAGGTTATTTAAGACCAGATAAAAGTCATCTCCTAGGAGTCGGGCGGTAGCGCAGCGGGTTAAGCGCAAGTGGCGCAAAGGCAAGGACCCACATAGGGATCCCCGTTAGAGGCCCCGGCTCCCCACCTGCAGGGGAGTCGCTTCACAGGCGGTGAAGCAGGTCTGCAGGTGTCTTTCTCTCACCTTCTCTGTCTTCCCTTCCTCTCTCCATTTCTCTTTGTCCTATCCAACAACAAATGACATCAATAACAATAACTACAACAATTAAACAACAAAGGCAACAGAAGGGAATAAATAAATATTTTTAAAAATAGTCATCTCTCTTCCACAATAACAATAAAATTAAAACACACACACACACACACACACACACACACACACCCATTCACCCACTTAGCCCTGAAGTTAAGATGACATTTGGCAGGTCAGCTCAGAAATACATGAAGAAAAGATTTTGATTCTTCACCTGATGACAATCCCAAGTTGTGAAATTCTCTATTTAATAAATACCTTTGCACATAAAATTCCTGACAAAGGGTACTTTAATAATAATTTAACACATGACTACGTTATTAAAATGTATATTGTAAAAAAATGTATATTATAATACAATAAAACTAAGGTTTCATAATCTCTACTCCTGTATATTTTGTGCATACTTTTAATATTACATTCCTTGTTTAGATTCCATTTACTTTTGTCATTGTAGCATCTTTCTCATCACCCTTCTAGAATCCAGAGCACATTTCAAGCTCTAAAGTTTTAGGAGATATTAGGAGTCCTGTCTATTATATTCAGGATTTTGGTACCTAAGAGAAGTTGAGCATTTTCAGTGAATAAACTGAGATTACTAAACTAACCTTCCTTCCCCTTATCCAGGGAAAATATGGGGGAAAAATATTCACCCCACTCAAAATTTTCCAGATGTTGAAAGATTAAAAGAATTCTCACCTTTTTGGAAGAAGTGGTTGGAAATTAAGATGCTATGAAATCTCAAGAGAGAAACGGTTTCTATCTTCTTTTCGTTTCCACAAATCTTCTACTAAAGTGAGATGACTCTCCCAAACAAAACAGAGGATCAGGCCCCCATTCTCCTTTATCTTTTCAATCTTTCTAGCTCCCTAAAGGATGGTGAGAGGAAATAAGGGTGAAGACAATCGAGCCAAAACTATATATCAGTGTTTCGTTTCAACCAAATCAGGTCTAGCATCCAAAGTTTCCTCTGTAGAGTTAAGAATGTCCTAACTTCTGAAACTTTACATTTTCCTAGCAAGCCATTTCCTGTCAAATAGTGCGCCTGATGTACAGTAGTCATGTCCTTTTATGTATGTCAGGCTCCCATCATATTCCGACGTCCTTGTCTTTTTGGCTTAATAACATCGCAATTGGGAGCCCAGCGGTGGCGCCACTGGTTAAGCGCACACATTACAGAGCGCAAGGACCCAGGTTCGAACCCCAGGTCCCTAGCTGCAAAAGGGAAAGCTTCAGGAACGGTGAAGCATGGCTGCAGGTGCTTCTCTGGCTCTCTCCCTCTCCTCTCAATTTCTCTCTGTCTCTATCCAATAATAAAGTTCTTTTTTAAAAAAAGATCGCGTTTGTAGGTGGGCAGACACACAGACACCCTTCACACCCCCAAACCAATGTTTGTTATACCCCCTGCTTGGCACGAGATTGGCTGCAGAAGAAGACGGCTGCTGCTCCTTTTAGGAGCCAGGGAGACAGTACAATGGCTATACAGTCAGTAGACGTCCACTCCCGAAGCTGAGGCCTCAGGTTCAATCCCCGGCACCACCAAAAGCCAGGTGGTTGGTAGACCAGGACGTTGGTTAAAAAACAAACAGGGAGTCGGGCGGTAGCGCAGCAGGTTGAGCACAGGTGGCGCAAACCGCAAGGAAGAGCAAAAGGATCCTGGTTCGAGCCCCCGGCTCCCCACCTGCAGGGGAGTCGCTTCACAGGCGGTGAAGCAGGTCTGCAGGTGTCTGTCTTTCTCTCCCCCTCTGTCTTCCCCATCTCTCTCCATTTCTCTCTGTCCTATCCAACAACGACATTAACAACAACAATAACCACAAGGCTACAGCAACAAGGGCAACAAAAGGGGGAAAATGGCCTCCAGGAGCAGCGGATTCATGGTGCAGGCACTGAGCCCCAGCAATAACCCTGGAGGAAAAAAATCACTCATCTTAGAAAGAAGTCACGTCTTCGCATGACTTAAATAACTGATTCTACGTCCTCTGAAAGAAAGGGGCCGGGTGGTGCACAGCTGGTTGCGCGCACATTGCTCACGTCGAGCCCCGAGCGGTGAAGCAGCGCTGCAGGTGTCTATCACCCCCTGCCCTCTCGATTTCTGGCTGTCTCTGGCCAATAAACAAAGATTTAAAAACAAAAAAAAACTGAGGGAAAACATATCCTCCTCTTGGATTTCCTCCCTCAAGTGAACTTTAACCCTGCAGAGCAGCGCGCATAACACAGGGCGAGGGCCCGGGACCCGCGGAACACTCCCCGGCCAGAGGCTTCCACCCTGCAAGGGGCAGCAGCTCACCACCCAAGTCGTGGCTGCGAGAAAGACCCACGAGACCGGGCTGCGCGCCGCGCTCCCGTCAGCGCTCGGAAGGCTCCGAGCCTCTCCGGGACCCCGAGTGTGGAAGCGCCAGACGCTCTACGCCAGGAAGCAGCGAACACCCGCTGCGACGCGTTCGAACTGCCGCGGGAGCCGTTGGGGGACGCACCTCCCCCACACCGCCCCGCCGCCGCGCAGGCGCAGCGTGAAGAGACGCCGACGGCGCGGGGCCTCTTGGGGGATCCCGGTGAGCGCCTGGGCGCCCGCTGGCTCAGAACTACATTTCCCACAATTACCGTCAAGCCGCCCATTGGCGGGGATGGGGTGGGGGAAGCCATGGGAACCAGCCGCCGTCGGGGTGTGAGGCGGGCCGTGCACATACCCGGCCCGGACGCGCCGAGGGGGCGGGAAGGGAGTGTCCCCGCCCTCGGTTCCTACCCTAGCGAGGCAGGCGTTTCTCTTCTGAGAATTTGCCGGCGCCGCTAGGGCCGCAGACCCGAGTTTCTTTAGGCACAAGGGCTCCCTGCTAACCACGAGGAGTCCAAGAAGGAAAGGCGGAGCCGCAGCACCTGTATCTGACGCTGCTTCCAACTCGAGATCTCCCCCGGCCGGGATGGGCCACGAGATCTGGCTGCCGTTCCGGGTGCTCTTCCTGGCCGCGCTGCCCTCAGCGCTGCTGCCGGGGGCGGCCGGCTTCACGCCCTCCCTGGACAGCGACTTCACGTTTACCCTCCCGGCCGGCCAGAAGGAGTGTTTCTATCAGCCCATGCCCTTGAAAGCCTCGCTGGAGATCGAGTACCAGGTAAGTGCGGGGGTGCGAGCCAGCCTCCTTCCCGGAGCCCCGCGGCACGGCGCCGTCGCCTCTCACCCGCCCCAGAAACTTGGGGCCGGCCGGCCGGGTGGGGAGGAGGCGGGGGCCGCCGCGGAGGCCGGGCCGCTCCGCGCAGGCGCGGGAGGCGAGGCTGCCACCGGGCCGGGACCGCGGTGCGGGGCGGGAGTGCGAGAACTCGCCGGCCGCCGCTCGCTCCCCTTGGCTCGGGTGGGCATGAGGCCAGCGCTACTGAGGTCGGCGGTTCTTCTTATTTATTTTTTATTAAGTTTTTATTTATTTATTTATTTTCTTTTTGTTGCCCTTGTTGTGGTTATTAATGTCGTTGTTGTTGGATAGGACAGAGAGAAATGGAGAGAGGAGGGGAAGACAGAGAGGGGGAGAGAAAGACAGACACCTGCAGACCTGCTTCACCGCCTGTGAAGCGACTCCCTGCAGGTGGGGAGCCGGGGGCTCGAACCAGGATCCTTATGCAGGTCCTGGCGATTTGCGCCACGTGCGCTTAACCCGCTGCGCCACCGCCCGACTCCCGGCGGTTCTTATTATTTGGCTTCGTTTCACAATTCGCACATCCTTTTTCTAGCCGACACCCTGTCCAGTACGGAGGATTTCACAATCCGGCGCTGATACACGTTCTCCTCCATCATTGGGCGAGATGCTGACACTTAGTTTAACCACCGCCTTCACCCAATCCGATATTCTAGATCCTCTCTGTCACGGTGCAATGATGGGTATTTTTTTTTCTTTCTTTAAAAAAATGCCTTATTTTGCCAGAGCATTGCTCAGCTCTAGTTTAGGGTGTGCAGGGGATTGAACCCGGGGCCTTGGAACCTCACTCATGAAAGTCTCTTTGCATGACTATTATGCTATCTACCCACACCCACCCACCCGCACCAGACGGGCTTTCGAGTGGTGACCATGTGATTATCACTCCCATCTTGAAATGGCGCATCTCTTCGGTTACACGACCATGGTTTTTAAATAAGATTTAATTGTAGAGTAAAACTTAGCAACATTTCGCCATTGCAAACGATTTTTTCCCATAGCATTTTTTTTTTCCGTGTTTAATGTCTGCTTAATGTTGCACGGGGGTTTGCCTTAATTTGCGTGATCATTCTGGTGAAGGGTAATTTAGAAGTCATAGTTTTGGAAGCACTGCAAAAACAAAAGATGCAACCGCTTGGGAGGTGGCTCTGAGCAAAGCTGTATTGCATACGCCAGAATAGTGTTACACACACACACACACACACACACACACACCCCTTTCAGGAGGGTGTGGAAAAAAAAGATGCAGTGGTGTAGTTCATTTTAAACTTTATTTACAAGTTAGCTTACCACCAGAATTTACGTTACTTGAGATTATATAGAGGATCTTTTTCAGTAATGTGTACTTCCATGTATAGAGCAAAATTAATGATTTTGTACAGTTTTTATCAGAAGGACCTTATAGAAATTGACTACTAATGCATAAGGTAAGCATGAAGAATGAATTATCCAAAACCAAATAGTAGTAAGTAGAGCTGAGACTAGAAATAAACATTTCTTGATCTCCAATACAGTTCAAAATTCATGTACTGAAGGGGCAGAAAGACCAGGGTTCAAACCTTCAGTCCCTATCTGTAGGGGAGAAGTAGCTACCTGTAAAGTAGGGCAAGAGAGAGAAAGAGAAAAACATGTCTGCTTGGAGTAGAGGATTTCTTGTGCAGATACCAATAATCAGTGCTAATTCTGCTGCCAAAAAAAAAAAAATTATTTACTAATGTGCCAGTGGGGAGAAGGGAAACACAAACAAAAGGAGACCCCATTTTCACTATTTAAGGATTGCTGACTTACAAAGAGATTAAGTGCTATAAAAAGGGAGTTCTGGGTTCTCAGAAAAGGATTCCCAGAGAAAGTAAGAAGTAAGTCTGAATTTAGAAGGATACTTAAGTGAAACAGGAATGCTAGGAAAAAGGAAAGAAGGGCATTTCCAGGAAGAGAGAACAAGATGGAAAAACAGTTGTGAAACTACACGACTTTCATGGCTAAGGTGCCATAGATCCATAAACTAGAGCCGAGCAGTGCTCTGGTTAAAAGAAAAAGAAAGTTGAGAAACAAACACAACCTCCCCCCACCCCCCAGAATTTGGGGTCAAAGTGAATCAATAGAAGTAACTGAAAAATATAGAAATAAGGAATATATACTTATCCAGGTACTTAACTGAAATTCTGCAGGGCAGGGCCAGCTGGTGGCACACCTAGTAAAGCACACACATTATGTGTGAAGACCTGACAAGCTCCCAGTCTCCATCTACAGGGAAGAAGATTTATGAGTGGTGGAGCAGTACTGGAGTTGTCTCTCCTACCCCTTCCCCCCTACCAAAGAAAAATGAAATGGGGGGGATTAAAAAAGGTCTCTGGAAACTGAAGTCATTGTGCAGTCCCAGCAATAACCCTGCTAGAGGTGGGGGGTGAAATCCCTCAATATGTAAAATTATTCTATTATAGCATTATCATATGTGAGACCTGGGTTGGAGCCTCACGACTGCATGGGAACAACGTGGACATTACTGGAGGAGATCTATGAATGATAGAATCTCACATTTCTGTCTTACCTCATTTTTTTTAAACAAAAATATTTGTATTGTTTTTTGTATTATCTCTTTATTTATTGTAGAGATAGAAATCAAGAGGAAGGGGGTGATACAGAGACAGAGATACATCTGTAACACTGCTTCAGCATTTGCAAAGCTTTCCCCCTGCAGGTAGGGATGGGGGCTGGAACCTTACACATTTTTTTTAAATTTTTACTTATGGAAACACTGACAATACCATAGGATAAGAGGGGTGCAATTCCCACCACCAGAACTCCATATCCCATCCCCTCGCCTGATAGCTTCCCTATTCTTTATCCCACTGGGGGAGTATGGGCCCAGGATCATCATGGGATGCAGAAGGTGGAAGGTCTGGCTTCTGTAATTGCTTCCCCACTGAACATGGGCATTGACAGGTCAATCCATACTCCCAGCCTCTCTCTCTCTTTCCCTAGTGGGGTGGGGACCTGAGGAAGTGAGGCTCCAGGATACATTGGGGGGGTCGTCTACCCAGGGAAATCTGGTTGGCATCATGGTAGTAGCATCTGGAACCTGGTGGATGAAAAAGAGCATAAAAAGCCAAACAAATTGTTAACTAATCATGAACCTAAAGGCTGGAATATTGCAGATGAATATTTGGGGTCTCTGATCTGGAAATAGCTAGTAGGTCTATTTTAGGTATATTCCAAAGGGCCTGTAACTTTATTAGTTTTTGTCTGAGCCTGACATCTGATATGCAGGTGGACCCAAGTTATTGTCTGGGAAGATGATGTCATGGCTGGAAAAAGGGCTAGAAAGCTGGATCAGGGAAGAGAGTAGCTCCCAAATATGGGAAAAGTGTATAAATATTGTTGACTGTAAACCCCATCGATTTGATCTGATCTGGGGCCCATATTCAGCTTAGAAGCCTATGTAACCTCTGCATCCCTGTAGATCTGAGCTCATCTTCCAAGCTGCCCCAATTTCAGGAGCCATCTTCCTCAGGTGGTAGATAGAGTATGTTGTCCAGCCTCCCTTCAGAGGATGGAACATTCTCTACTGTTGTTGATCCATGTTGAGGGCAGGGTTCTATGGGGGCCCCCAAAGGGGTCTATTATGTTTTTTCTGATGGAGATGACCATTGACAATGGAGAGAGGGGTTTATTCAAGGTCTAGGCTCATAATGTCTGTGTGGGGAACTCAGGACTCCCTGATTAGGGCCCCAGCTGATGGGGTGACTAAAGAGTCATCATTAAAGTATGCCAGTCTCTTGCCCTTATTCAGCTGTTGTAGTCCTTGCTTTGCTAAGGTTAGCTTTGGAATGAGTGAGGGAAATGTAATAGGAAGTAAGTGAGATGGGTATCTAGGTCTAAGAAACTATTTCATTAGGAACTTTCTGGTGTCTTTTTAGGTCTTTCTGCTTGCTTGCTGCATATACTGACTCACTGCAGACTATTGTGCACTTTTGCTTTCAGGTATATATTTTGCCCTAATTTATGGATACATATAAACATATGCCGTATCTCATGGGGCCTGGTATATATCTAGGTTTTGGGGCTTTGTTAGAAAGTGAACCAGCCAAAATGGAATTAGAGAATCCTATGAGAAAGGAAAGGTCTCACCCGAGTAATGAGGCTGACGGGTTGACATTTTAACATAGGCACTCAACCAGGTGTGCAACCACCCAGCCCCTCTGTTTGTTTTCTCTTTTTTTTTTTTTTTTGCCTCCAGTGTTATCGCTAGGTCTCAGTGCCTACACTATGAGTCCACTGCTCCTGGTAGCCATTTTTTCGAATAGGACAGAGAGAAATTGAAAGGGGAGGAGAAGATAGAGAAACAGAGATACCTGCAGACCTGCTTCACTGTGAAGTGACCCCCCTACTATGTGCTCTTAACCTGGTTCAGCACTGTCCAGTCCCCTTTGTCTTCTCTTTACTCTTCCTTCTCCTCCCCCTCCCTTCTCAATAAAGGGTTAGACTAACCTTTTAAAGTACCAACTTATATGTCTGAGACCCCAGAAACTGCAGGTTCAGTCCCGTGTACTGTCTTACGCTAGAGTTGAACTAGATTATTTTTCTGTTCCTTTCTAGCCCTAACATGAGTCTGTTGACTTTCTTACAACTGTAGGGTCAGAAAGAAACTTTTCATCATATAATCTGCTTTTCATTTCTTTATTTTTAGAACTTATTTTGTATGTGTTCCTTCCTGCATTTCTATAGGTTTTAGATGGAGCAGGACTAGATGTTGACTTCCATCTTGCCTCTCCAGAAGGAAGAACCTTAGTTTTTGAACAAAGAAAATCAGATGGAGTTCACACGTAAGTAATTTCTTTTTTAAAATTTTTTCATTATTTTTATTTCATTTACTGGATAGAGACAGCCAGAAATCGAGAGGGAAGGGGATGATAGAGAAGGAGAGACAGAGAGACACCTGTATAACCTCTGAGTCCCTGGCAGTCTGAGCTCACAGTCCATGGTCACAACTAGAAACATTGTAGGCTACAGTCATTTCTTGACTGTACAGTCATTTCATTGTAGGCTACCAGTCTTCCTTGAGTGGGACTATCCCCACCATTGCTGCTCTACATGGAGGCTAAGGACCTAGGGAGGCCCACAAGAGGGCTTATGATGATATTCATGATGGAGTAACCAGTGATGGTGGAGAGAGGGATCTGTTAGAGGTCTAGGCCCATCATATCTTTGTGGGAATACAAGGATTCCCTAACTACAGCTCCAGATGTTGGGGTGGCCTGGTATTTGACCAAAAAGGTCATCATTAAAGTGTGCCGGTCTCTTGCCTCTATCCAGCTTTTGTCGTCCTTACTTTATCTGACAAGGTTAGACTTAAAGTGAGGAGAGTGAAGTAGTGGGTAGGAGACTAAGATGTCTAGGCCTAAGTAGTAAATATTTAATTAGGTACTTCATGATGTCTTCTTTAGCTCTTTCTACTTGCTTGCTGGATTTATTGAGTCTAGGTCTACTCATAGGAGACTGTTGAACACTTTTACTTGGAGATATATATTTTCCTGTAATTTATGGATACATGTGCACATGTACCCTGTTCCCTAGGCCCTGGTCTATATCTAGGTTCTGTAACTTTGCTAGGGAGTGCACCATTTAAAATGGAACTAGATAGTCCCATGTGTTAGTAAAGGTCTCAGCAGATTATTGGAGTTGGAGGGTTGATGTCTCAGGCTTGGCGTCTCTGGATACAGTATAAAGTGAAACATGGCATTGGTTGCATAGCCTCTCAACTTTTTTTTTTTCTTTATTAGAATTAATGGTTTACAGTCACGAGTAAAATACAATAGTTTTGGGCCCTGGTGGTGGCATGCCTGGTTGAGCACATGTGTTACAATGCCCAAGGACCCAGGTTCGAACCCCCAGTCCCCACCTACAGGGGAAAGCTCTGCAAATGGTGAAGCAATGCTGCAGGTGTCTTTATGTCTCTCTTTCCCTTCGATTTCTGGTTGTTTCTATCCAATAAATAAAGATTTTTAAAAAGTTTAAAATAGTGGTCCGGGAGGTGGCGTCGTGATAAAGCTTTGGACTCTCAAGCATGAGGTCCTGAGTTCAATCCCCGGCAGCACATGTGCCAGAATGATGTCTGGTTCTTTCTCTCTCCTCCTATCTTCCTTATTAATAAATAAATAAAATATTTTTTAAAAGTTTAAAATAAAATACAGTAGTTTGTACATGTGTAACATTTCTCAGTTTTCCACATAACAGTCTAAACCCCCACCTAGGTCCTCCTCTGTCATCATGTTCTAGAATCTGTACACTCCCCGCGACCCCAGAGTCTTTTACTTTGGTGCAGTATACTAGCTCAGTCCAAGTTCTGCTTTGTGTTTTCCCTTCTGTTTTTATTTTTCAACTTCTGTCCATGAGTAGGATCATGCCATATTCATCCTTTTCTTTCTGGCTTATCTCACTTAGCATGATTCTTTTATTTATTTATTTATTTATTTTTCCTCCTCCAGGGTTATTGCTGGGCTCGGTGCCTGCACCATGAATCCACCGCTCCTGGAGGCCATTTTTACCCCCTTTTGTTGCCCTTGTTGTAGCTTCATTGTGGTTATTATTATTGCCCTTGTTGACGCAATTCGTTGTTGGATAGGACAGAGAGAAATGGAGAGAGGAGGGGAAGACAGAGAGGGGGAGAGAAAGATAAACACCTGCAGACCTGCTTCACTGCCTGTGAAGCGACTCCCCTGCAGGTGGGGAGCCGGGGGCTCGAACCGGGATCCTTACGCGGGTCCCTGCGCTTTGCGCCACATGCGCTTAACCCACTGCGCCACCGCCCGACCCCCACTTAGCATGATTCTTTCAAGCTCCAGCCTTTCAAAATTTAAGTAACCATACAGAGAAAAGAAAGCATGCGGCTGGGTGATGATGCACCTGGTAAGCACACACTACAGTGTGCAAGGACTGGGGTGCAAGGCCTCAGCCCCTACCTGCAGGAAGAAAGCTTAGTGAATGGTAAAGCGGGGCTGCAGGTGTTTCTGTCTCTCTCCCTAGCTATATCCCCTTCCTCGCAATTTCTGGCTGTTTCTATCCAATAAATAAAGATAATAAAGTTTTTTTTTCAATTAAAAAAAGAGAGAGATGGCAGGGGTAGATAGCATAATAGTTATGGAAAGAGACTCTCATGCCTGAGGCTCCAAAGTCTCAGATTCAATCCCCTCACCTACATAAACTAGAGCTGAGAAGTGCTGTGGTTTAAAAGAAATAGAAAAAAAAAAATCTCTTTAAAAAGAGAAAGAGGTGAGAAAACATTCATTCATTCATTCAGGTCACTCTTCCATAGTCACAACAAAAATTAAAGCCAATAACCAGAGCTATACTCTCAGTGGCATTGGCTTTTCTGATAAATGGCACTCATACCTAAATCAAACTGAAGATGTGATTCTCATTAGTTTCACATTCAAGATAGTTGAAAAGCATGGATACATCATATCTGGGTGGAGTTAATTTAGCAAAATGGGTTTTTTAATGATTAAAAGTAAAAAAGTAAAATTTTGCACAGGGCAATGCCATTTACTACTGTTGGCCATGTAAAACAGTTTAGCTTTATTTTCTTATTGGATAGAGACAGAGAAATTGAGAGGGAAGGGGGAACAAAGAGGGAGAGAGACATTTGCAGCACTGTTTCACCACCTGTAAAGCTTTTCCCCTGCAGGTGGGGACCCGAGGCTTAAACCTGGGTCCTGGGAGTTGGGCGGTAACTCAGCGGGTTGAGCACAGGTGGTGCGAAACTCAGAGACTGGCGTAAGGATCCCAGTTCCCCCAGCTCCCCACCTGCAGGGGAGTCGCTTCACAGGCCACACTGACTTTACCACTAATCTTTTTAAACTATATTAGAAAATGTACTTAAATGGTAGGAGGTTTTGTAAAAAGACATCAAAATGGTACATTACTGCTTTCTTTTAAACTTATTCATTGAGAGAGAACAGTCAGAGCACTTGCTTAGTATATGTATGGCTGAGACTTGAACTCAGGACCTTATGCAGGTTGTCTTACACTTTATGCCACCTGTCTGAGCCACCACTTGTGCACTCCTTTCAGCCTTTAAAAAACAAAACTCAAGTGGCCCGGGAGGTGGTGCAGTGGATAAGCATTGGATTCTCAACCATGAGGTCCTTAGTTCATTCCCCAGCAGCACATGTACCAGAATGATGTCTGGTTCTTTCTCTCCTGTCTCTCTCATGAATAAATAAATAATTTTTTAAAAATCTCAAATAAATATAAAAAATTTTTTTAAAAAAAGGGCAGCGAGAGGGAAAATAAATAAATAAATAAATATAAAAAATTTTTAAAAGAATATAAAAAAAAAATCTCACATGGTCCCGGAGATGGCATAGTGAATAAAGCACTAGACTCTCAAGCGTAAGGTCCTGAGTTCAGTCCCCAGCATCACATGTACCAGGGTGATGTCTGGTTCTTTTTCTATCTCCTATCATTCTCGTAAATTAAAAAAAAAAAAAATCTTAAAAAAAAAACAAAAAATCTCACTTTCTAAGAGAAGGGGAGGTTTGTGTTCATTTGCATATGTAAAAAACTTATGACTTTGTGTTTTTACCAGAGCACTGATCAGCTCTGGTTTATGGTGGTGCCAGGGATTGAATCTGGGACTTTGGAGCCTCAGGCAGGAGGATAGCATAACCATTATACTATCTACCCCTAAGAAAGTCTTTATCATCAAGCTTTCCAACTATCATAAACAGTGTTATCTAGTTTTACTTTTATACCAATAGGAGTACTAAAAACTGAACACTTTTTTATTTTTTTATGCAGGATAGAGACTGAAGTTGGTGACTACATGTTTTGTTTTGATAATACATTCAGTACCATTTCTGAGAAGGTGATTTTCTTTGAGTTAATCCTGGATAATATGGGCGAACAGGGACAGGAACAAGAGGAATGGAAGAAATATATTACTGGCACAGATATGTTGGATTTGAAATTGGAAGATATTCTGGTCAGTATTATCTTTTAATTATAACTACTAATATTCAGAGGCCTTATTATATAGGCAGTAAACTAAGCATTTTATATTACTGAACCCTTTGTGTACTCGTGAGTATTACTACTTTTTACTTTTACAGTCTGTATTTACTTCTAAATTCTTACAACTTATAACACCACAAAGTAATAGTAATTATTCCCAACTAAAATTTTTACTCTTTTCAAATCACTCCAGTACCATATATCCAAAGAGAGGGAGAACTAGAATTTGAACCCAGGCTTTTACCTAAACAGATTAATGGAATGATCTGTAACATACCTGGACATCGGAAGCACATAAATAATTTGTAGAAATTATATGGGCTTTTTTTTTCCTCCACAACAAAATTGTATAATACTGTTTATTTTAGGGGCACTATTTTGCTTACTCAGGCCAAACTTAATAGTTATCAGAAGTGATAAAAGCACGCATAATGAAATGTGAATGTGCATCTGTGTAATACCTAATGTGTGTAGTATACTGCTTTACTATGTGCTTGACCCAGGTTTGGACCCAGCCCACACCACACTGAAGAAAGCTTCGGCACTGTGATCTTTTTCATTCTCTGTCTCTAAAGAAAAAAAAGTAGTATGCATGTGTAAGGACCTGTGGTATGGATCATTACTCTTTAGCCATAGCTAGATATAGTCAAATGATAGAAGTGACTCAGTGAGACATTTGAAAATAAATATGATTCCTAGAGAAGAAATGTTTATTGAAAGCTTGAAACTTTATAACCTCTAAAACTCTTAAGCATTCACCTTTTTGTTATTTTTTGTAATATGATATTATGGTCTTGAGCATTTTCTTAGGGAAACAATTATCAGGTTATAGAGGATACACTTTTTAGGTTAGATAATTTAAGAAATTAGTTTGTTGGGGTTTGTTCGTTTGTTTTTTTAATCAAATCTCTGTTCAATTCTGGCATATAGTAGTGCTGAAAATTGAACCTGGGACTTCAGAACCTCAGGCAGGAAAGTCTTTTTGCATTACCACTGTGTTATCTCCCCAGCCCACTTATATTTTGTATGTAAGGAGTGAACTAGCTTAAAAAAGAAATGATGTATTCATACTGTCAGTATGAATATAACTTTCTTCCTATTTTTAAAATCTTAATATTTCCTGTTTAAAAATGATTTTTCTGACAAAACAAAATATAGACAATTATAAATCTTAGTAGTTGAGTAGATAGCTCACCCAGTAAAGTGCATCCTTACTGTTCAAGAGATCTTGTATTTGAGCCCTGGCACACAGGAACACCATGGATAACACTGGAAGAGCTCCATAAATGGCAGTGGTTCTGTTTCTCCTCTCTCTTTCTAATACATATATATATATATATAATAAAAATCTGGGATAGGAAGGCTCCTCAGCAGTATCACACGTTTGAATTCTTGAGTTCATTCCTCCAAGGACACGTGGAATAAATGTATCTTGGGCCCAGACAAGCATAGTAGATAAGAGCATTGGATTCCCAAGCATAGGTTCCAAGATCAGTTCCAGCATCCCATGTGTCAGAGTTGTGCGAGTTCTTCCATTTCTCTCTTTCATTAATAAAATCTTGAGGCCAGGTTGTGGCACACGTGGTTGAGCACACATGTTACAATGTGCAAAGACCCAGTTGAAGCCCCCGGTCCCCACCTACAGGAAGAAAGCTTTGCAAATGGTGAAACAGTGCTGCAGGTGTCTGTTCCTCTTCCTCTCTACCTCACCCTTCCTCTCAACCTCTGCCTGTTTCTATCCAATGAATAAATAAAGTTAATAAAAAGAAAATACGATCTTTAACTTTGTATTTGACTGTCATCATTATGATATTGAAAATAATTTTTTATGGTCTTAAGTTCCTGAGGATCTGAATCCCAGATTTTTCTGGGAAGTATCTGCATCCCTAGGCTACCACCATTTTACAAATATGTTGCTGCAATAAGCACTATACTTTGTAGTTATGTAAGCAAAGCAGCATAAAATTTTGAGTATTTTTCTTTTCACAGAAAAGTTTTGCTGAAGCTTCGTACTTGCAGTTTTACCCCTCCTAGAAGACTTTTAGAGGGTGAGGTAAAGAGAAAGGGAGACAGACAGAGGAGATACCACAGTACTGCTCTGCCTCTTGTGAAGCTTCCCCTTTCCATTGTGCTCCAGTGTGGTAGCCAGGGTCTCTGACTCCAGTACTCACACATGGTAAAGTATCTGTTCTACCTGATGAATAACTGCCGTTTTTTGCTTAAATGAGGGTTTTAGACAAGGTGATACGTTGGGGCAGTGGCGCACCCAAGCGAGCACATGTTACCTTGCACGAAGGCCTCAGTTCTAGCCCCCAGTGTGCACCTGTATGAAAGAATCTTCACTCTCTTTCTCTCTCTTTCTCCCTGCCCTCAGTTTCTGTCTGTCCTATCAGAGTAAAAGGAAACAATGGCTTTTAATTTTTGAATTAAAAGTAGCTCTTAGGAGCTGGGCAAATTGTGTGCCTAGTTGAGTACACATGTTACCATGTGCAAGTGACCTGAGTTCAAGTCCCAGATCCCAACCTGAGGGGAGAGCTTCACTAGCTGTGAGATAGTGCTACAAGTGACTTTCTTTATCTGTTCCTCTCTATCTCCTCGTATCCTCTCAATTTCTCAGTCTTATCAAATAAAAAAAAATAAGTAAAAGAAAAAAATGTAGATCATATTTTTGTGCATATAGTATGCACACCAAATTTTTAACATTTGACACCAGTTGGACCAGACTGACACTCAGAAAAGAAAATATTACAGTCACAACATGTTATGTAAAGGCATAAAAATACTAAAAGGTACTAGGTTTTAAAGACTTAATCATGTCTGGTGGTGCACCTGCTATGATGGTTGAGCGCACCTGTAACAATGCCCTAGGTTCAAGTCCCTGGTCCCCAACTACAGGGGAGAAGCTTCACAAATAGTGAAGCAATGCTGAAGGTGTCTCTCTCCCTACCTCTCCCTTCCCTCTCCATCTCTCTTTAATAATTAATAAAATATTTACAAAAATTTAATCATGTTCTTAAAATTGAGAGAGCAGGGCAGAGGGTAGATAGCATAATGGTTATGCAAACAGACTGTCATGCTTGAGGCTCCAAAGTCCCAGGTTCAATCCCCCGCACCACCATAAACCAGAGCTAAACAGTGCTCTGGTAAAAAAAAAAAAAAAAAAAAAATTTAGAGAGCAATAATGTATGTAACATTCCTGGTAGATGCATTCAAATATATTTTTATATCACAGTAGCTTTGTACCTTTGTTAAATAGCTACTTATAAATAATTAAATTTGTCAGGACAACTACTCATAACCTTATAGAAGATCTTGGTAATTAGTATCTGTCACTTAATGAAAAAACTGGATGTAAGACTAATTGAATTGTCGCTGTGCTGTTAGACACATTTTCAGTTAACTTATTGAACATTCTTTTGTAAAATTATTTTGTTTACTTCCAGGAGTCCATCAACAGTATCAAGTCCAGACTAAGCAAAAGTGGTCATATCCAAACTCTACTTAGAGCATTTGAAGCTCGTGATAGAAACATACAAGAAAGCAACTTTGATAGAGTTAACTTCTGGTCTATGGTTAATTTAGTGGTCATGGTGGCAGTGTCAGCTGTTCAAGTTTATATGCTTAAGAGTTTGTTTGAAGATAAGAGGAAAAGTAGAACTTAGAACACCAAATCTAGAGCATTTACATTGAAAATAAGAGACTGACAAATGCAATGTACTGTTACAATCAAGACCATTAATAGTCTTTTCAAAAATGTTTTTAGTCACCAAGGTAAGTGTGAAACAAATGTGATTCTAATGTGAAAGCAACTTTTCATTTTCTTCTGTACAAGTACTAACATAGCTTCATTAAGGATAACAAATATCTGGGAGGGGCGAGTGGTGGTGCGCCTGGTTAAGCACACATGTTACAATGTGCAAGGACCCTGGTTTGAGCCCCTGGATCCCACCTGCAGGAGGGGAAGCCTCACAGGTGGAGAGGTAATGCTGCAGGTGTGTCTGTCTCTCTCCCTGTTTCCCCCTACCATCTCAATTTCTAGTTATCACTATCCAATAAATAAAGATAACAAAAATATATAAAAAATATTTTGGAGAGCATAGGTACAGCTGAGTAAAGTCATACTACTAACTGCATTTTCCTAGGTTTGAAAAAAATTGCATCATAGATGACTTAACTAAATAAAAATGGGCATAAATTCAGCACCAAAGTATTCTCTTACTCAGACGTTTTGTAAATCTGGCAACTAAAATTAATTGTGGTACAGCAGGGGTAGAGCTCTGGGCTTGTTTTCTTTCTCTCTCACCTTATGATATACATCTTTTAAAAATGAATTGCAGGCTGGAAAGAGCTCACTGGATTGCATGCATGCTTTGCTGTGTGTGCAGTCTAGATTTGAGCCCTGCACCAACTCTTTACCTGCCTATTGAGAAATGAAAAGGCAACCCAGAGCAAAGAAATCACATGTGTAAGACTTCTCCAACTCTGCAAAATAAAATTGTGAATTTTCAGTATATTGAGTTATAAATCATCTGACTGTGAAGACATTGAACTTTTCTTTTTATATATCTGTCTTTCCTATAATGTAAATAGAAACATAGCTGTGACAAACAGATTTGCATAATCAGAAATATTTCAACAAATTTTATATACGCAGCCTCCATTCTCAGGAGTAACACTTTAATAGTTCTTTAAAATGCAGAGTCCTACTTATTAATATCAGGATATTTCTCTTTGAAGCAAAGAAAATTTGTTTAGTCTCCATAATGACACATACTAATTCTAAAATATAGGATGTTAAGACTGCATATGGAGGGCAGGGGTAGATAGCATAATGGTTATGCAGACACTCTCATGCCTGAGGCTCCAAAGTCCTAGGTTCAATTCCCTATACCACCATAAGCCAGAGTCAAGCATTGCTCTGGTTAAAAAAAAAACAAAACTGAATATGGATGGAAATAATTTGAATTTTAACTTGACTGATGAAATTTGGGCCTAGTGTAAATAAAGCACATCGAATTCTAAAAAATTAATTTTTAAGCAATGAAAAAGAATTTAGGTAAAGTTGATAGTCTGATCAAGAATAAGCTCAAATAAATTGTAAATACACATCCATAATCTGACTCATCCTGATAGCCCAGTCCAAAATATAGATCAAGAGATTAATTTCCAGTTCTGTAGAAAAAAAAAAACTTGTCTATGGGTTTTACTTTTTACAGTTCTAATTGTCCATGGTATGAATTCAAGTATATTTTATGAAGCATAAGCTCTATTATAAGATCTAGCACTGGGTATACATATTATGACTTTTTAGGATGCCTATAAAATCATTCTGATCACAGACATTCATGTAAGGATTGGAAACCCATAAAGTCCTATGTTATGAACTCTTACTATGTGAATAGCTGAATAAAATCTGTCATCTAGCGTATTGTCTATGGAGTCTTGACTCAAGTACTACCCATTTCTCAAATTAAAATGAAATTTTTAGGAAATACTCAATTGTAAGTTTATGACAAATGAGTTACGAAATCAACTTAAAAATGAGTTTTGAATACATTTATCCAGTTAGTATTGTTGGAATTCCTAGAATAGATTAATTTATAAATTACACCCAAAATGATACAAAAATATTTCCCACCTCCTAATGTGTTTGGAAGAACAACTTAGACTTTCCTACTTTAATGCCACAAGTACAGGCCAGAGAATAGCTGGCCCAGGTTCAGGTCCTAGCAATACATTTAAGTGCCACAGCATGGAGAAAGCTCCAGTACTGTGGCCAAGGCTCGCTCACTCTCTTGCTCAATGAATTAAACAAAATAGGAAGCTCTGCAAAAGAAAAAAAACAAAGAATACCAGAGGCTATTTACCCTGTCTTCCCACCTGCGGTGGGGACGCTTCACAAGTGGTGAAGCAGGTCTGCAGGTGTTTTATCTTTATCTCTCCCACCCCTCTCAGTTTTTTCTTTTGTCCATTGAATAAAATGGGGGAGGGGGAAGTACCATATTTCTTGCTTGGGCAAGAAAATACTATGAAGTGCCCCTGTAACATACACTGAACAAAAGCCAATAAGATCATTGCTTATTTTTCCTGATATTTTTCATTTTTCTGTTAAAGTTCACAGATGCAAATATAAGAAAACATGACATCAAATGCATCTTTTCTATAAAACTGTGATAAGAATTCTACCTCTTGTGATAATGGGTTACTAAACTATGCTGATTCCTTTAACACTGAAACATGTTATGTCATCTTCAACAAACATGATTTGTGGCACTGATTTTAACCTGTGATCCCGTAACTTCTTACCATATAATGGCCTTATTTAGAAAAAGACTAATCAGGGATATTAAGGATAACTTTATTTTTACAAATGAAAATGAAGTGAAATTATTTAAGAAGTATGTTATCTTTATTAATCAAAAAAGCAAAACTTATTAAATATCAGTATTCAGTTCCAAAGTTAAAATTATGCTAAAATTGAATAAACCATCACTTAGCTGATTCTGTGGTTTAGTTAGTCTTAAAATACTGTAATATTTAAGGTCTAGAGTTTTGCCAAATACATATGGATCATTAATGATGTTATTTTGTGTGAATGTCAATACATGGAAGGAAAATGAATGGTTGAAATAGCACTGTATAAATTATAAATAAATGTAATTTTGTTAAGTATGTTTATCCCTAAGCATTGTTGTAAGTAGTCAAAAATTGAGTACCTATAAATGTACAACTGTATGTCTTCCTCCAAATAAAAATTCTTTATCTGAAATTTCAAAGTAAATTGATTTTGCATATAGTGAGTTTTTTATCATAAATATAATAATGGGTGTTGCTCAAATTACTTTATAATTGTGGAAAGGCATATTAAGTGAGCAGTGAACACTGAGCTTTGAGTGTAATAAAAATTACAAAGAGAATCATCTAAAAAGCAGTTTTTCTATTCTTTAAAGCCCTCATTCTCCCCATCTTAACCAAGTGTTCTTTCTCTTCCATTAGAAAACCTGCAACAAGGGCAACAAAAGGGAATAAATAAATAAATATTTTTTAAAATTAAAAAAAAAGAAAACCTGTAGTTTTCTGTATTTTTATTATGTAGCATTATTGCATTGGAATTATATGTATACATATCATTTGTTGCCTAATCATGAATTGGAAAGTCAAATCTCCTTTAACCCTTTATTTGTGTTAATATTTTAAGTAATACCTTAAAAGTTTGTTGATATGATCTCCTGTAGCATAAAACAGTCCAAATGCTTTGTGGTGTTGGTGTCTTTATTTTTATTTTTTACCTCCAGGGTTATCACTGGGGCTCAGTGCCAGAACAAAAATCTCCTTCTGGTGGCTTTTTTTTTTTCATTCACTAGGACAGAAATTGGGGGGGCCAGGGGTAGGGATGGAGAGAAAGGTAAGAAGCCTGTGGACCTGCTTCATTGTATCCTCTCTGTAGATGGGGAGCAGGGGCTCAAACCCGGGGCCTTGCACATAGTACTATGTGTGCTTAACCAGGTGTACCACCACCCAGCCCTTATTGGTCATTTACTTCACAAAATCAGTCTTCCTCATAACCTAGAAGAATTCCGTAGGCATCTCTATTCTGTATCCCATATGACTGGTGCACAGAGGACACAAGATCAAGATAAAGATAAAAAAAACAGATCTGCAGTGCTTATAGATATTCTGTATACCTATTCTGTCTGAAAGAAACGGGATACACTAGAGGTCTTCAATGACAATGAGCTGACAGCGAAATGAGCAATGAAAGTCAAATATCCAACTCTAAGGTATTACAAGTCTATTTACAGACATGGATACTGCCTCAGTCCTGAACATTCCCAAGTGGTGGCAATAATAGGAAGAGACTCATATCAAATGGGATGGTAGAACAAAAAGCTCGACCTTCCTACTGTTCCTACTGTCAGTTATTAAGACAAGTAATAACGTTTGTAAGAGAACAAGAGGCCTGGCAGTGTGCACCTGGTTAAGTCCCCTGATCCCCACCTGTAAGGGAGAACTTTGGTAATGAACTGCTGCAGGTTTTCTCTAGCTTCCCCTTCCCTCTCAATTTCTGTCTCTAAAATGAGAACACTCCAAAAAGCTAGAAGTTGAGAAGATACATTTTAGAGGTCTGTTTCTTCAACTTGCTGGATAGAAACAAATGGAGAGAGTAGGGAGACATATCTGAAGCAGCACTGCTTTACTAGCAAAACTTTCCCCCTGCAGGTGGGGAATGGGGGCTCGAACCCAGGTCCTTGTACATTGTAATGTTTGCTCAACCAGGTGTGCCACCATCAGAGGTCTTTTCCTTTATTTATTTATTTTTTACCAGAGCACTGCTCAGTTCTGGCTTATGGTGGTTTGAACCTGAGACTAAAGAGCCTCAGGCATGAGAGTCTCTTTGCATAACCATTATGCTATCTCCCCTTGGCCCCCAAGGTTTGGTTTTCTGTATTTTTGTTTGCTATAACAAAGCATATATAGGATCTGTATATTAAATAATACCAAAAGCTGGTGAAAGACCTAAATAAGTGAAGACATATCATGGTCACAGGAAGGTTCAACACAGGGAAAGTTGTTTATAACTCAATATATACATTTTCTTTATTTTTTTTTTTACCAGAGCACTACTTGGCTCTGGCTTGTGGTGTGGGGGATTGAACCTGGGACTTTTGGAGCCTTAGACATGAGTTTCTCTGCATAACCATTAAATCTAACATTTCTATAAAAATCCAGCAAGATTTTTGCTGACAAGAGACAGGATTACTCCAAAATGTACACAGACAAGCTAAGACAATTTTGTGTGAAGAATAAGGTCTTTGTTAAGGCTTATAATACACAGCTGCAATAACCAAGACTAGTAAAAGACACTTTAATCAAAACTAGTAAAAAGAACAGACACGTTAGTCAACAGAGACTGTAGAAATAAACCAACGTTAGTTGAACTTACTTCTGATAAAGTAATTCCTTTTTTTTTAAAGAATTTTTTTTTTTTCTCCTCCAGGGTTATTGCTGTGGCTCGGTGCCTGCATTATGAATCCACTGTTCTGGGAGGCTATTTTTTCCCCTTTTGTTGCCCTGGTTGTTTTATCGTTGTGGCTATTATTATTGTTGCTATTGATGTCGTTGTTGGATAGGACATAGAAAAATCGAGAGAGGAGAAGACAGAGGAGAGAAAGACACCTGCAGACCTGCTTCACTGGTTGTGAAGTGACCCCCCTGCAGGTGGGGAGCTAGGGGCTTAAGCCGGGATCCTTCAGCCACTTTGTGCCAAATGCGCTTAACCAGCTGTACCACCGCCCGACCCCCCTTAAAAGAATTTTTCAATAAAAATAAGGGGATTGGGCAAAGACTGGTGCAAGGATCCCAGTTTTTTACTGTCGACTGTAAACCATTAATCACCCCAATAAATTTAAATAGGTCCACACACACATATATACATACATACATAGAATGACTTCTAGAAAAACTAAGTATTAAACCAAATGCTGGCAAGGATCATTCATGCTAAAATAGCAGAATCACACTGGACAATCTGACCTTTTAAAATATATATAAATATTGCACTTACCACTTCGCATCACTTTACACTGTCAGACACTTTTTAAGAAATGAAAATGTACGTACAGCTTTTATTATTTTTATTATTTATTTATTGGAGTAATAACAGCCAGAAATCGAGAGGGTAAGGAAGGTGGGGGGGGGGGGAGAGGAGAGACGCCTGCAGTACTGTTTCACCACTTGTGAAGCTATCCTCCACAGGTGGAGACCGGAGGCTCAAACCTGGGTCCTTATGCATTGTTAAATATGTGTTCGACCATGTGCACCACCACCTGGCCCCCACAATTTTCGTTTGCAATAGCAACTAAAATGATATTCAAAGAGTGAATGAATAAAATTCAGTACATCCATACCATGGAAAGGCAGTAATAGGTAAAATTGTGTGCACATACAACAATTTGATGAACCTCAAGAAATTAGTTAATAGAGAAAAAAGTTGAAAGCCGACTCTGTGTGATTCCAATGATGTATCATTCTGGGAACAAATTTATAGAACTGGAAAACAAATGGTTACCAAGTGTTAGAAATGAAAGAGAGAGAAGAAATGGGGCTATAAAAGCAGCCTTATGGTGCCTTGATTGTGGTAATAAAAACCTACACATTACAGTTATATAGAACTATATGCATGTCACTTGCGGCGGAGGGATGCAGAAAAAGGAGGTTTGGAGCAGACAGGGAACTCAATCCTTTATTTGCGCTGGCACCTCAGAGTTGGGTGAGAGAGAAGCAGCTTGGGCCATGTGGAGGTAGCAAAAATGGCCGCCTTGCACAGCAACCTTCCCTGTGTCTAATCACCCAAGTGAAAGGCGGGCGAGAGAGTGAGGTCCGGAAGAAGAAGGGCTTTTATGGAAATAGCTCTCACGAGAATGAGAAGGGGGAGGAGTAACCATAGCACTCCGGGGTAGGATAGTAACTCTCATGAGAATGAGAAGGGGGAGGAGTAACCAAAGCACTCCAACTATCGTGGGGAAACAACAGTGCCCTGAGGGCACAACATGGCAGATGTGACTGCATCTGCACAATTTCCCAGCATCTCCCCCTTTCCTTATATCTAATGGCCACAGTATAGGAAATTTAGAGTGGAGCAGGCTTAAGTGTTTTTAAGGAATGCCATGCTCAGGTGGGAGGATGTAGGATGTTTTTGTGCGGGAGGGAAGACTTACATGGCCTCCAACCTTGTGAGATTTATGTGTCCCCTCTGTGCTCAACCCCTCTGTAGAGAGAGAGACTTACCTGAAGGGACTCATCTCATAGGTTAAGCTCTGCCAGGCTCCACCATCTCCTCACAATTTTTCTACATCTTTCCCTATCTTTCTATGTAGTCATCGCATTAAGATGGGTCAATGTCTATAAAAGACTATCTGTGACTGAGGAATAGTGGTGGAGGGGTGAGCAGAGACCTTTTGGGCATAAACCTGAATGATAAAACAGGAAGGGACAAGTAGGGAAGGCTTGGTGTGCAAAGGAACGTTCCCTGTCTCTGGGGGGGGGGGGCAAGGGTTCGTAATGAGGGGGCGTTTCCTGCCTCAAAGGGCAGGACCTGTAGGCGGAAGGGCATGGCCCACCAAGCGGAGGGGCTATTTGGCATTGTACAGTCCTCAAGGCAACAGTCTGCAAAGTCTATGAACTATTCAGGGTCAGTCTTTGAAAAGCCAGCAGCATGAAGGGAAGGAAGCTGCTGTAAAATTGTGTAAAGTGTCCAAAGGGTAAACCAGCAAGTCCGATATAAGTGTCAGTCCAAAGTAGGCGACTAAGGGGAGAAATGGCAGGGGGTGAAACGCTGCATGAGGAAGGTCAGCCGCTGGAATTCCACGTCTCTGTAGACAGTGAGCTGGAACCACCAAAACGTGACAGGCAAAGCAGAAGCAGGAAGGGCAGACAGGCAGTAAAAAGTTCTGTCCTTGGAGTCTGTGAATCAGGTTCTTCAGATCGCGTTAAGTGACATCTAGGGTTTCGGGGGGTGTGCCATCTAGTGGGTGATGTCAGAGTGTGCAGGGGTCCAGCGGGATTCCTGTGAAAGAAACACAAACAATCTGCTTCTCGTGGTTAGCGGGGCATCTGAGCAGCTACTGCCCAGCCCCTTTCTGATTAATTTTTAAAATTTTATTATCTTTTTTATTGGATAGAGACAGCCAGAAAACGAGATAGGAGGTAATAAAGAGGGCTAGAGACAGAGACACCTGCAACACTGCATGACCATTTGCAAAACTTTCTCCCTCAAACTGGGGCTCAAACTGGGTCCTTGAGCATTTTAACATGTGAGCAACCAGGTTAGCCCTCTGGTCCTTATGATTAGATTTTTAAAACAAAAGTGGTCTGGGAAGTGGCATAGTGGATAAAGCATTGGACTCCTAAGAATTATAGAATTCAGTCCCCAGCAGCACATGTACCAGTTACAACTGAGTTCTCTTTCTCCCCTATCTCTCTCATAAATAAATCTTTGAAATATTTAACATAACTGCAAAATGGGTGAAGGGAGTAAAAAAAGTTACAGCTTTCCAATGATAAACTTTACCATTAGCTCTGGATTATATAGTCAGGATTTTCAGAACCTTCCTGGTTTCTGAATTTTTTATTGGATAAGAAAGAGAGAAATTGAGAGAGGAGGGAAAGATAAGAGAGGGGGAGAGAAAGAGACATCTGCAGACCTGCTTCACCACTTGTGAAGCGATACTCCATCTGCAAGTGGAGAACTGAGAGCTTGAACTGGGATCCTTGGCTAGGTTCTTGTACGTGTGCTTTACCCGGTGCACCACCACCTGGCCGTTTCTGAATTTTTCGCTGAACAACTATGTTCACAACAGTTAGAAAATAATAAACTCACTTGGGGTAAAAGGGCATAAAGTTGATTTACAATATCCTCCCCTTATTTTCTCTATCCGCTACCATCATCCTTCCCAATATCTTACTGATTCATTATGTTTCTGTTAATGCTAAAATATAAGGAGTTAAGGAGAAATACATTGGATCCAAAATAATATCTCCTCCACATCAAGCTCCCATGAGAAGGGATGGCTGTCATCCAAGATGTGAATAATTTTTTTTTTTTTTTTTTTTCCTCCAGGGTTATTGCTGGGCTCGGTGCCTGCACCATGAATCCACCGCTCCTGGAGGCCATTCCCCCCCCCCCCTTTTGTTGCCCTTGTTGTTGTGGCCTCGTTGTGGTTATTATTATTACCATTGTTGATGTTGTTCGTTGTTGGACAGGACAGAGAGAAATGGAGAGAGGAGGGGAAGACAGAGAAGGGGAGAGAAAGAAAGACAACTGCAGACCTGCTTCACCACTTGTGAAGCGACTCCCCTGCAGGTGGGGAGCCGGGGGCTTGAACCGGGATCATTACGCTGGTCCTTGCGCTTTGTGCCACATGCGCTTAACCCACTGCGCCACCGCCCGACCCCCCGCGAATAATTTCTATTGCCAGCAAGACCCATGGGGCCAAGACTTTCATGAGTTTGATAGTTTAAAATCCAGTTTTTATCCCTGGCACCATCAAAAGGTATAGCTGAGTAGTTCTCTCTTTTTTTCTTTTTTTTCCTCCAGGGTTATCACTGCACTACAAAACCACTCCTCCTGGAAGCCATTTTTCCCATTTTGTTGCCATTTGTTGTTTCTTATTGATAGTTAATTGCTGTTGTTATTGTTGGATAGGACAGAGAGAAATCAAGAGATGAGGGGAAGCCAGAGGGGAAGAGAAAGACACCTGCAGACTTGCTTCACTGCTTGTCAAGCGCCCCCTGAAGGTGAGGAGCTGGGGGCTTGAACCCAGATCCTTACTCCAGTCCTTGCGCTTTGTGCCTTGTGTGCTTAGCCAGTGTGCTACTGCCAGACCCCCAAGCTGAGCAGTTCTCTGGTACGTAGGTTAAGAGAAATTCAAAGAAAACCCAGATTTGGCAATGTGTTGGTTCCTTATGAAGAGGTTAATAAATTTATTTCAGATACAGAGAAATATACCACAACATTGCTCCACAATTCATGGTACTTAACCTTGGTGCCATGCTTGGTGTCCCTATGTGGTGCCAGGGGCTCAAACCCAAGGAAGTTCTAACACGGTAAAGCGCATGCTCTACCAAGGGAGATATCTCACAGCCCAGAATTACTTTTTGAGTATTTTATCAGTTCCCAAAGTTGCCTAGTATTAAACTGCAGCAAATGTTTACTGTTTTATTTTTTTAATCTTTCATTTTATTATTGGATAAAGACAGAGAAATTGAGAAGGGAGGGGGACACCTGAAGGCGTGCTTCACCACTTGTGAAGCTTTCCCCCTACAGGTGGGAAACTGTTTAAATTTTTAAATGTTTATTTCCTTTTGTTGCCCTTGTTTTTTATTGTTGTAGTTATTATTGTTGTTGATGTCGATGTTGGATAGGGCAGAGAGAAATAGAGGAGGCGAAGACAGAGAGGGGGAGAGAAAGATAGACACCTGCAGACCTGCTTCACCACTTGTGAAGCGACTCCCCTGCAGGTGGGGAGCCGGGGGCTCGAACCGGCATCCTTAGGCTGTTCCTTGCGCTTTGCGCCAGGTGCGCCGTAACCCGCTGCGCTACCGCCCGACTCCCCATTTTCTTTCTTTTTAAATTTTATGTATCTTAAGATAGATACAGAGAAGTAGAGAGTAGAAGAGTGCAAAGTACTGAAGTTGCCTTCAATGCAGTGGAGTCCAGACTCAAACCTGGGTTATACAAATGTAAAAAACAGCACACTGTCCAAATAAAGTATTCCGCTGACAAACAAAGTATTCCGCTGGTATCAGGGATTGAACCTGAGACCTCAGAGCCTCAGGCATGAGAGTCTTTTGCATAAACACTATGCTATTTCCTCAAGCTAAGTAGAGTGCAACTTTAAAGAGGTCAGTTTTTCTTTCTTTTCTTTTTTAATAGAAACAGGCAGAAAATAGTGAAAGAGGGGCAGGGGAGACAGCATAATGGTCATGCAAAACTTTCATGCCCAAGCTCTGAGGCCCCAGGTTCAATGTCCAGCACCACTATAATCCAGAGCTGAGCAGTGCTCTGGTCTCTCATTAAAATAAAAAAATAAAACGTGTGAGAGAGAAAACCATTACACTGAAGCTTCCTCTGGTGTGTGTGTGTGTTGGTGGGGGGGGGTCTGGGTTCAAATGCAGATCTCATGCATGGCAAAGCAGTATACTACCCAAGTAAGCTATGTTGGTAGCTGGACCAAAAAATATTTTTATTGATTTTTTTTTTTTTGCTACCAAGGTTATCACTGGGGTTGGATGCCTGCACTATAAATCCACCACTCCTAGTAGCCACTTTTTCCTCCCCCACCCCCCCTTTTTTTTTTTTATAGATAGGACAGAAATTGAGAGGGAAAGGAAAGACAGAGACACCTGCAAACCTGCTTCACAGCTCCTGAAGCACCCCCACATAGGTGGGCAGTGGGAGTTCCAACATGTGTCCTTGTGCATGGTAAAGTGTGTGTGCTTAACTGGGTGAATCACCGCCTGACCCCCTATTGAAAAAGTTCTAAAGACCTGCCCCCATACCAACATAAAGGAATTGTTCTAGGTCTTTGCTTAAAGAATGATACAGAGCAGGTTTTTAGTAATAAAGATGATTTCTGGGAAATGCCAGGCAAAAAAGCAAGTATCATTAACAACTACTGATGGGACCCAAATTGTTCAATACACAATTGCTCTCCTTTACTGTTACAAAACTAACTGTAAAAACCATTATTTTAAATCTGACTTACAGCACTGTTTTTCACTTTCAGTACACTGTTGAATAAATTGCATAAGCTATTCAGCACATTATAGTCTCATTGCATAGTTTTTCCCAACTGTAGGTTACTGTAAGTGTTCTGAGCATGTTTAAGGCAGGTTCAGATGGGATTTCATCATTCAAGCACCATTTAAGTTTCCTTCAAAAGTACTTCCCTAAATTTCTTCTTCCAAAATGGTTTCCATAGCCAGGTCCCAGGCAAAAGTAACGTGTACGCTCCACTAGGTACACCACTGCCTGGGCCTCAGCAAAAGTATTATAACCCTTCCATAGACTTTCTTGCTACTCTGATCCTTTTAAATGAATTGGTAGGGGTAGATAGCATAAAGAGACTAATGCCTGAGGCTCCAAAAGTACCAGGTTCAATCCCCCATACCACCATAAGCCAGAGTTGAGCTGTGCCCTGGTTAAAAAAAAAAAAGAAGAAAAATATAAAAAAAAAAATTAAACAAAGGTGGCCTGGGAGGTGGCACAGTGGATAAAACACTGGATTTTCAAGCATGAGGTCCTGAGTTCAATCCCTGGCAGCACATATACCAGAGTTCTTTCTCTCCTCCTATCTTTCTCATTAATAATAAATAAAATCTTAAAAAAAATTAAACAGATATTCTTATTTTCTAGCAAAGATAAGATTAAGGGGAAGGATAGTAATTTCCTTCTAAAGCAGACATGGGGAAGGTCTGGACTATGAAGTCATTTTTGTCTAGCTTTGCCAGGCAAGTGCAGACAAGAATCAAAAATTCAATAAATTTAGTTGCTTTTAGCCACAGCAACATTAAGTGCTAATTTTAAGTTGATAATTTTGTATAGCTCATGAAAGATGGGACAAAAAAAAAAAAACTTTCCCAATCCTGTACTAGAATGTCTTAGAAACAATCATCCTGTTGGTAGGACTCAGATGTTGACAGCTGCATTCTTAACTTTTTTTTTTTTTAATTACTTTGAGAGTTTCACAAGAGGCAGAAAAGAGACAGAGATAAGCCAGAGCATTATTATAGTAAATGTGATGTTAGGCTAGAACTAGGAACCTCAAGCAGGAAAATCAGATGCTCTTTTACCAGTTACTTCTCAAGCCACTGAATTTAACTTTCTTCCTCTGCTTTAGCCTCTACTGAAAATAACACATTCCTCTGGCAGAACAACAGCCAGAAACATGACCCAAGTATGACACAAACCTCAGGAGCACAGTTGATGCACTCAGGCACTTTTTGGGAGGTTGGGGGAGTGAAAGCAGTTAAGCTCCATGGTTTGTTGTGAAGTATATACAGGCTGAAATTCTTTGCAAGACTACAAAGTGGCAGTCATCAGTCATCGTTCTCCACATGCCTCCTCTGATCTTCTCCATCCCTGTGCCCAGATTTCAGGCTAAGGGAAACTCAAAATCCACAATGCAGGGACTCAGGCAGTTCTCTCAAGTAAGCAAGTTTGGCAACATACTTGCTATTGTATATGCTGAGTCATGAACAAAAGACCACCAAGCAGTTCCATGATGCACTGGTAGGTCACTTCAAGTCACAGATAAAGACACACCAAGAAAGCTTCCTCCAATGTGGTGGGAGCCAGGCTTGCACCTGGGTCATACAGATGCTAAAGCAATACACAATCCAAGTAAACTATTTTATTTGCCCCACAGTATGTTATTAATAATGGACAATGCTACTAACATTTAACCTGAATTTATACTTCCTTTTCAGGAACATTTAATGTAACTTATTTGTAAAAGTTATAAGCATCTCAAACTACATAAGCAAAATATTAATAGTAATATAATCAAAAATTTAATTTTGAAAATTACACGTGGTCCGGGAGGTGGTGCAATGGTAAAGCTTTGGACTCTCAAGCATGAGGTCCTGAGTTAGATCCCCGGCAGCACATGGGCCAGAGAGATGTCAGGTTCTTTCTCTCTCCTCCTATCTTTCTCATAAATAAATAAATAAATAAAAAGAAAGAAAATTACACTTGAAAAGTTTAAAACTTAAATTTTCTGTCTTTGGGAGTTGGGTGGTGGCGCAACGGGTTAAGCACAGGTGGCGCAAAGTGCAAGGACCGGTGTAAGGAACCCGGTTGGAGCCCCTTGATCCCCACCTGCAGAGGAGATGCTTCACAAGTGGTGAAGCAGGTCTGCAGGTGTCTATCTTTCTCTCCCCCTCCTCCATTTCTCTGTCCTATCCAACAATGACGACATCAATAGCAACAACAATTAAAAAAAAAAAAGGGCAACAAAGGGAATATTTTTAAAAATTTTTCTGTCTTTATAACTTTATTTTTGTGAAGTAAAAGTTGAAAACTCTGAATAAATTCTTAATTTATAAAATTAATTATTTAGGGAGTTGGGTGGTAGCGCAGCGAGTTAAGCGCATGTGGCACAAAGCTCGAGAGCTGGCTTAAGGATTCCGGTTCGAGTCCCCGGCTCCCCACCTGCAGGGGAGTCACTTCACAGGCGGTGAAGCAGGTCTGCAGATGTCTGTCTTTCTCTACCCGTCTTCCCCTCTCCCCATTTCTTTCTGTCCTGTCTAACAACGACGACATCAATAACAACAATAACTACAACAATAAAAAACAACAAAGGCAACAAAAGGGAAAATAAATATTAAAATTTTTTTTAAAAATATTTATTTCCTCTTGTTGCCCTTTGTTGTTTTATTGTTGTAGTTATTGTTGTTTTGGTTGTTGGATAGGACAGAGAGAAATGGAGAGAAGAGGGGAAGACAGAGGAGGAGAGAAAGATAGAGACGGGCAGACCTGCTTCACCACCTGTGAAGCGACTCCCCTGCAGGTGGGGAGCCGGGGTTCGAACCCGGATCCTTATGCCGGTCCTTGTGCTTTGCGCCACCTGCGCTTAACCCGCTGCGCTACAGCCCGACTCCCCTAAAAAAATTTTTTTTTATCACAGCACTCACTGCTCAGCTGACTTATGGTGGTGCTGGGATAAACCTGGGACATTGGAGCCTCAAACACGACAGACTCTTTGCATAACTATTATGCTATCTATCCCCACCCCAAATAAAGTGTTTTTTTAAAAAAACAATTTGGGAGGTGGTGCAGTGGTTGGAGTGTTGGGTTTGAAAACATGGGGTGACAATTTTTTTTTTTTGCTCCTGGGGTTATTGCTGGGGCTTGGTGCACCATGAATCCACTTTTCCTGGAGGCTACTTTTTTCCCCTTTTGTTGCCCTGGTTGTATTATCTTTGTTGTGGTTTTATTATTGTTGATATTGTTGATATTGGATAGGACAGAGAGAAACTGAGAGAGGAGGGGAAGACAGAGGGGGAGAGAAAGACACCTGCAGACCTGCTTCACTGCTCAGGAAGCCACCCCCCCCTGCAGGTGGGGAGCTGGGGCTTGAACCGGGATCCTCACACCGGTCCTTGTGCTTTGTGCCACGTGAGCTTAACCCACTGCACTACCACCAACTCCCCAAAAAGAAATCTTTTAAAAGACTCTAGAATGGCCCATCCTTTTTATTATTATCTTTATTTGTTGGATAGAGACAGCCAGAAATCAAGAGGAAAGGAGGTGGTTGAGAGGGAGGGAGAGACAGAATGACACCTGCAACACTGCTTCACCACTCTCAAAGCTGTCCCCCTGCAAGTGGGGACTGGGAACTTGAACCCGGATCCTTGTGCGTTGTAACATGTGCACTCAGCTAGGTGTACCACAACCCTGCTCCCACCAAAAATTTTCTTATCAAGTGTTTATTACTTTAGACCTAGATGCCCTCCTCTCCTACCCCCTACTTTACTTCCTTCAATCACTACTACTCAACTAACTACACACAAGATCTATTAATCTCTTCTGACAGCATCAGTATTATCACTCATTGATAATATTGAGAAGAAATGATTGTCCCTAGGTCAACCTTAGAATTACCAAACAAGTAAATGCAGTAAAACTCAAGGTTACCTTAGACCACACAGAAATCCTAGGTGTATTTCCTCCCCAACTTGAGACCAGACCCTATAAATCTAATACTGGTTTGGATACACAACAACTGACACTCATCACTTCAACAACTGAGAGAAAAATCTAAGCTTATCAAATGAAGGGACTACAAAAACTGGAAAAGGGCAAGAGAGTGGCTAACTTAATGATGTCCTTTTTAGTCACTACCAAGCCACCCCATCACCTAGAGCCCTAGACAGGAAATCCTAGGATTCTCCCATAGATACAATGGGTCTAGATCACTACTAGATCCCTCTCTCTGCTATAACTGGTCACTTCCATCCATCATCATATGCCCTCTTGTGAGCTTCTTGACTGTACACTCACTATGAACTAGCAATGGTAAGAACTCCCCCTTTTTCCCAAAGGGAGGCTGGGTCATCCTACTCTGCCATTTAAGGAAGACTGATCCTGAAATAAGCGCAGCCTAAATTGTTCCCAGCTGTTACCACAAACCGTGAGCTCAGACTGACAGGGACTCAAAACCTATACAGGCTCCTGTGTTAAATATGAATATACATTGGCCCTCAGACTGATGTGGTCAATAATTCATTTACTCTCTACCCTGATCCAGTTTTCTAGTCTTATTCTCAAATGATACCATCTTCCTAGATAATATTTTTAGCCTACCTCCATCCATGTTAGCTATCAAGCTCAACCAAGTACTACTTTAAGTAAAAATAGACTTGCTTCTTTCCACCTTAAAATCCCTATCCTCAGAGCCAGGTGGTGGCTCATCTGGCTAAGCCCTCACATTGCAGTGCACAAGGATGCAGGTTCAAGCCCCTGGTCCCCACCTGCAGAGGGAAAGCTTCACAAGTGGTGAAGCAGGGCTGCAGGTGTCTCTCTGTCTCTCTCCTCTTGATTTCTGGATGTCTCTATTCAATAATAAATAAATACATTTTTTTAAAAAATCCCTATCCTCACCTGCTCTATCCTTACCTTTTGGTAACAGTTGATTAGGCATTTTGTTCTGCTTTTATCTTATCGTCTTTCAGACACCAAGCTGCAGATGCTACTATGATTCTGTCCTGAACTCCCTGGGCAGAAGACCACACCAATGCGCCCTGGAACCTCACCTCTCCAGGGTCCTAACCCACAGCATCAAAGCTTTCTTCAATGTGGTGGGACCAGGTTCAAACCTGGGCTGTGCACACAGCAAAGTAGCACATTATCCAAGTGAGCTATTTCACCACCCCCAAAAGAATTACTTCAACTAGCTGCTGTTCAAAATTAGGTACTGATGTTAACATTTTTTCTTTCTAGCACTTAACAGAAAGTTAATGATGAATCCAATAACCTTGGTAGAACCAAGTAACAAAATAAAAACCAAGTAACTAGATTTATTTAGTTCTCCAAGCCCAAATTACAAGAGCACTGATGATCAAATATAAACCATTGGCTTTCCATCAGAAAGCCAATAGAAGCAAATAGGCACGCCATGCAGATTACCTCCTACAACATAACTTCAAGACTGATTAAGTGCTACAAAACTAACCATTTGTTCTTTCCTTCTCTCTCCTTCCTTTTTTCATTTTTTAAAGATAGAAGATAGGCAGAGAAAGAAGGAAAGAGACCACAGTTCCAAAGCAGTGGGGCTGGGCTTGAACCTGTGACACACACATGGCTAAGCAGTACACTATCCAGGTAAGCTTTTTTCCCTAGCTCTATTTTGATAAATATATGTATCTTTTGCCACCAGGGTTATTGCTGGAGCTAAGTGCCTGCACTACGAATCCACTGATCCTGGAGGCCATTTTCCCCATTTTGTTGTCATTACTGTTGTTGGATGGGATAAAGAAATTGATAGGAGACAGAAGGGAGAGAGAAAGACAGACACCTGCAGACCTGTTTCACCATCTGTGAAGTAACTCCCCTACAGGGGGGAGCTGGGAGCTCAAACTGGGATCCTTACTCTGGTCCTTGCACTTTGTGTCATGTACACAACCCACTGAGCTACCCCCAACCCCTCATTTTGCTATTTTTAACATGTCTGCTCTATCAAGTAAACCACCATCTGGCTCTCCACATTGCTATTTCTTTCTTCTTCTTTTCTTAATTTTTTAAAAAAATCTTTATTTATTTATTGGATATACACAGCCAGAAATTGAGAAGGAAGGGGGTGATAGAGAGGGAGGGAGAGAGAGAGAGAGAGACATCTGTAGCACTGCTTCACCACTTGAGAAACTTTCTTCCTGCAGGTGGGGACTGGGGACTCGAACATGGGTTCTTGTGCACTGTAACATGTACGCTCAAACAGATGTGCCACCACCCAGTCCCCACATTGCTATTTCTATACATCCTTGTACATACTGTGTATATGTTCCCTGAAATCTATGTCAATGCTATTGATTGTGACATTTCTAGGAGTAATTAACACTAAAAAAAACTATTTTTCTCAGAACTCAGCTTCAGAGGTGAAATCACATGTGAAGTATTTTTGCACACAAACATCTCTCCACTCTCTCACATTGATCAATTTGTAAATGTTTCTCCACTGGAAAAACATCATTAGGTGAGAAAGGGTCATGGTGCACCTGGCTGAATGCACATATTACAATACACAAGGACCCAGGTTCAAGCCCCTGGTCCCCACCTGCAGGGGGAAAACTTTGCAAGTGGTGAAGCAGGGCTGCAGGTGTCTCTCTCCCTCTCTATCACCCCCTTCTCTCTTGATTTCTGGATGTCTCTATCCAATAAAGATAATTTTTTAAAAAGTAAAAAAAAAAGGTGAAAAAAGACTTTCTTGTAAGTAAAGGACCGAAATTAAGGCTAACAGTTATAAAAGATGTATTTGTATGCTTAAATTCAATGTAAACTTTTCTTGAATTAGACATTACATTTTTTATTTTTATTTTATTTTTACCATTTTTCCACTTTCTTGGACAGGACAGAGAGAAACTGAGAGTGGAGGGGGGAGAAAGACCTGCAGGCCTGCTTCACCACTTGTGAAGATATCCCCCCTGCATATGAGACATTACATTCTTTGAATATACCACAAAACTGAAGAGTTACTAAGCATAGTTTCAACACTAATCTCCAGTAAAAGGAAGATGCAAGAGTAATTATCTTTCTTAAATTTTTAAATATTTACTTTCCCTTTGTTGCCCTTGTCTATTGTTGTTGTAGTTATTATCATTGTTGCTGTTATTGATGTTGTCGTTGTTAGATCGGACAGAGAAAAATGGAGAGAGGAGCGGAAGAGGAAGACAGACACCCGCAGACCTGTTTCACAGCCTGTGAAGTGACTCCCCTGCAAGTGGGGAGCTAGGGGCTCAACTGGGATCCTTACTCCAGTCCTTGTGCTTCGCACCACGTGCACTTAACCCACTGTGCTACCGTCCAACTCCCGCAAAAGTAATTATCAAAGGGATGTTGGATAAAAGTGAGGGAAGGAGAGAGGGGAAAAGAGTGTCCTGGTTTATTTGTAGACTTATTCTAATTTTAGCTACAAAGACAACATACATGTTAAGGAGACAGCATAACAGTTCTGCAAAAGACATTCATGCCTCACTTAGGCTCTGAGATCCCAGATTCAATCTATAACACCACCATAAGCCAGAGCTGAGCAGTGCTCTGGCACCTCTTCATCGTCTATCTTTCTCTCTGTCCCATGACAGCATACTATTTAGATTTAGCCAGTTCTCCCAAAGGACATTGTGGGTCTTATTTATAACTTAAAGGTTATAAATGTTGTATTTCCTCCTATCTATTTGATACCCAGAGCTAATCAGTTTGCCCTCTCCACATTTTTATTGGACTTTATTTGGTTTCTTCTTTTTAATTTTTTTCTCAATTATCTTTATTTATTGGATAGAGATAGCCACCAATCGAGAGGGAAGGGAAAGATCGAGAGGGAGAGAGACAGAGGCACCTGGAGTAGTGCTTCACCACTTGTGAAGATGGGGACAGGGGTAAGGGGGGTAAGGGGGGGCTTGAACCTGGGTTGTTGTGCACTGGAACATATGTGCTCAATCAGTTGTGCCACCACCCGGCCCCTCTGGAAAGGAATCCCATGGAAGGGTAAAAGTCTCACTTTACTTTTAACTGTCAACTCTCTCCTCTCTCTTATCATGAGAGAACATGAATCAACAACTACCACAGAAGAAACTAAAGAGGATTTCTGATAATATATGTACAGGGCTGCCAAAATAAAACTGAAGAAAGCCCCCTCATATCATCAGCATGAATTTTAATATATCCCAAAATTGTGGCTATCCATCCACCTGTTATGAACCTACCTCATTCAAACAACTCTAGAATCATATTGTAAAACAGTCAAGGAAACAAGTTATGTTTCCTAGTAGAAATTCAATCTAATAGTCCAGAACAAAACTCTATTTCTCACACTAATAGAAATCTGCTAAAGCCTGAGCTGAGCAGTGCTCTGGTGTTTCTCTCTTCATCTCTCTCAAAAATAAAATTAATTAAAAAAATAAAAAATAAAAAAAGAAATCTGCTGAAAATTATATGCACAATAGAAACCAAACATGCATGTTGAACAAGTCTTGAAAAGAAGTGGAACACACACACGGATACCCTCAACTCATACATCAGAAACATTCATCTGTTATATATGAAATAACAAGATCTGATTTCATGTGGGTCCAGGAGAGGGCACAGAGGATGAAGTGTTGAAATTATAGACATGAAGTCCTGTGCCAGAGTGAAGCTCTGGGTTGACCTCAGCCCCCAGTTAATAAAAACAAATACATTTTAAATCTTATTTTAGAATTTATACTGATAGCTCATATTTTGGTCTAGTTTGATAACTCAAGGTAGAGAATTCATATTTTTCATTTAGTATCAGAGTATTTATGAAACATGCTTTGAGGGTTGGGGGAGATAACCATGTTTGTGCAAAAGACATTCCTGCCAAAGGTCCCAACATCCCAGCTTCAATCCCTGGCACTACCACAGGCCAGAGCTGAGTAGTGTTCTGACTAAAAAAAAAACATGGGAGGTGGGATAGGGGAGGGGAGAATAATAAGGGCTTTGGGTAAAATAGTATTAAAATGAGTAGGGTACATTTTTTTTCTCCACATCTTTTATTTCAATGGGGTAAATATTTTTAGGGAAAACCTGTAACATGAACCTTGAGACCTTTTATGTAAGAAGAAAATAAAACAGTTGGAAAGTCCAAGTTTTCTCTTGTGGGGATAGGATGGATGGAAAGAGACATACTATCTTTCAAGTATAAAGTGTGCAAGGTAGCTAAATTTTGTTTATCCTTTTAAATGATCACTTAAGAGGAACGTCAATAATTAATAACAAGACCTGAAGGAAAAGGGGAAATGAGAGTTTTATAAAGATTAAAGTAAACCTAGTTACTACAGAACTGGAAAATCCTTTCCTTTCTGACTGAATAAAAGCAGCCATCAACTGCACCAGTGTGTATTTTCAAGCAAACAGAAGCAAAACTCATTAGCTTTTAGAAAAATACACACATTTAATGTTGGTCTGTTTTAATTCTAAGTAAAGCAATTCCAAAAATACAAACTGAACATCAGAGTCATGTGAACCACCATGGTAAAATAAAACAGACATTCACAATAATTACGTCTAAGACAGTTCAGCTTAATAAATCATTTTTCATGTATGCTAAAGAAAGAATTACTAAAAATACTGCTGGTGTTCAGTTAGAATTAAAGGACTTTGGGGAAAATGAAATAATATGATACAGGTGGGAATGAATAAGGTTACACGGGATTTACATTTTCCATTACCCCTAGATATAAACAAACATTCAAAATCAACACAAACTCTGTGTGTTATTCTTCAAAATATTGCAGCTGCAGGAAAGGCAACTTTAAATTAATAGCTAGGGGGAAAATCAAGTTTTGGTGGAGGTAAACAGAAGTGACAGTATTTAATTTGCACTTTTGTAAAGCTCATTTGTACTTGGTCAACCAGAAACCAAATACAGGACACAATGAAGTTCTCTGCTTCTTTTGGCTATAATTTTATAAGAAAAGGTCATCTTTTGAAGATGTTTAAAGACATAAAGCAATTTTTTAAATGAACAGTCAAATAATATTGGAATAAATAAGTACTAACCTACATTTTTTCCATGCTGAAATCACTACACTTTACATAGTTTCCATTTTGGCAGCAAATTCCCCAATTTTTAGGTTAAAATCCACCAATCATTTTTAAGAGTAAAATGAGAAGCCACCAAAATAAGAATATTCTTCTGTTTACTCTTTGGCTAAAAACAAAACAAAACAAAAAGAATAGAAGACAACTCTAACACTGGTGATAAAAGAAAGTGTTTTTTCAAACATGTAAAATAAAGTTATCAATTTAAATCTTGGTACATTTTATAAAAACAAGAGGTAATGTTGTAATAAAACAGCAGTCACCTCTTCAGGCAACACACTGTTTTTTAACCCTGTGCAATAAAATACTTTGTTCATACTATACTTATTCAACATGACTAACAGTTACTACAGACATTTCAGGAATCTTCATGGGACTCCTATAAGACTTGCTGTTAAAACTGAGAGACATTTACAATCATAATGTGCCATGAAAATGTTGTTTCTAGTAGGAGATAATGTTCATATTATTTGAATTTGTTTTAGGTACTGAACAGCTGAATTACAAGGACTGAAAGTGAAAAGCATTCTAAATGCCCATGAACACTTGTTGTTCACACCCTTCTTCAGAACACACTAAAACTTATCGAACACATTTCTCTTCATACATAGCAAGCAACAGCACCCAATAAAAGCCTGAGAAGAAATGCTGCTGTGTAAATACTGCAACTATTCCTGAAAAAAGAATTATGGGATATATTCTCCAAAGCTGCCCATTCCCATAATTTGTATTGCATAGGTCACATAATCACACACATACATATACAGGTGTGTATATATATGTACATGCAAAGAATATATTAAGACGACAATGAAGTCTAGTCACAGAGCAATTTACAGGCTCAATATATTTTTTACACTTTGCTTGAAAGAAATTTTCAATATTTTACAGTTTTTAAGTAGGCATTATATACACTGCACTTTATGAAATCTAAAAGGTATTGAAATAAACTTTTTCCAACATTTTGGTAACAACAAACAATGTTTCTTCAAATACTTGTGCTATCTATCTACATGATCAGTTTGCTGATAATCACTAATCACAAAAACTGACTCAATGGAATAATTAGAAAAATTATCTAACACCATGCATGGTTTTGAATCATTTTAATATTCTATCCTAGAAACATTCTACAAATCTTAAGATTTAAAAAATTAAGTCTCTGTTCTGATTTTTTTAAAAGATATCTTTTTATGACAATATCCATAACATTGACAGGTACATGTTAAGGCTAGTATCATTTTGTTTTGTGAAATTTTTTGCCTTTTTTATTTTTATTTTTAAGAAAGATAGTAAAAGCCAGACCACCTTAGGGCTTTCAACTGTACTACTGAAAATCAGAGTGCAGTGAACATAATGTTCAGTCCTACAGTCAGGATGCAGTTGCTCCTTCCCATTCCACAAGATACTGCACCTTTCCATCAAGTGTCACCCGACGAGCCAGCACTCGGTATTTTTCACCACATGCTATTCTACCGGCAGCACCAAAATAACTGGTAATTGAGTTCTTTAAGTGATTAAGTTGCAACTCCTGATCTGCTAAGTTATTCAGAATCTCTGTGTTGAGTTCATCAAACTGGTAGTCATCTTTGCCTTCATCGTCTTTTACAATTTCTGAGTTCTGAGTCTGGAGTGCTCTTCTTGGAAGACGGCCTCTCCTCCTCCGCAAATGTGGTATTGAAGCAGGCCAAGATCTTCCTGTACGAGTTCTTTTTCTGGAGTCAGATAATCTATGAAATAAAAAAGGCCACTACTAAAAAAAAAGTGACTACTAAATATCTTTTAGCCATAAAATCTGTGTTCTAATTTTATCCATCACTCTAAGTATACCTTGTATAAACATCAGAAAAGCCAAAATAATAAGTGCTATATAAATGGACTATCACTTGCCTTCATTAGATTCCATCACTTCCTTGGGGCTGACTTTTGAAGAGCTTTTGTACTATTCAGCTTAAAAGAATCAGAGGAAATTTTTGAACCAAGGCCAACAAGGCAAATCAATACCAAGAGGCCCTATTCATATTTCAGGTCTTGTCAATAGTCTGATCATTAAAAAAACAACACATTCATTTAATGCAACAAGTATTTAATAAACACCTACTATATACAAAACACTGTTCCATATGCTGAAATAAATGGAAGAACTAGAATTAGGCTCTCTTATTACTAGTTCTAAGTATAGTAATATGATGAAAAAATATTCTAAACTAGAAGTCAAGATACCCAGGGTCTAGCTGTATGAGATACTATTCAAATTCAAAGCTCTTATCCTCTGTGTGTTCTTAAACAGATAATGATTGATTTAGAAAAATCTGAGATCCCTTTCAGCTCAGAAATTCAATGATTTTTCAGTTTTATAACAAGGGGAAAATATAGCATAATAGCCAAGTTTCCTGATAAATCTTAATGTTTGTGCTCTAAAAATAAGACATACCTGTAACAATTTCAACTGCTGAAAAATTATCACTTTACAAAGAAAAAGCTAAAGTTAAATTAGTAAAAAGCAAGTACATAAAATATCTACCCATAATGCCTGGAAATATTAGACGAGGTAGTTTCTTTTGCACTGGAAGCACCCGTGAAATCCATATCTGAGGTATTGGAAGAATGTGCAGTTCCCTCAGTTCTCCTGAGACAAAAGAATTTAAATAGTATAACAACTATTATTACATAGCAATAGAGATACTAACTTCTCCCCAAAAGGAACTCTCTAGGGAAAGAAAAACTTAACTTTCTATTTACCCTATAGAACAAGGTAAATCCAAGGTAGGGTTCTCTGAAACAGATTCCTTGTCCTGAAAAATTAAAAAACAAACTTAAAAGTAAACTGAAAAAAAAAAAAATCTCAGTAATTTAAAGCATCCTTCCCCTTGCAAGCATCCTCTTACCAAAGGTGGCTCAGCAGTTTTCTGAATCATTTTTCTTGTATATGGACCAGGTGGACGACCTACAGATTTTTTCTTCCCTTTCTTTTCTATACCATTGCTGACTTCCCTGAAACATAAAACCATTTAGTATTTAATCTTTGTATAAAAGGCAATAGATAATACAAACAGATATAGGCAATTTTCTGTAATAGATTACACTTATACTTTTATATTAATGGTAAAAAAACAAAATGAAATATAAGTGGGATCTACAAGTTCAAAGACATACAGTATTTCTTGGTGAGATATGCATATATACAAATTTAAGAAAACAGGTCTCTTAAACAAAACACAGTCCTGAAAAATATATAGTCCACCTAAAAATTAGTAAATAAGAGAGACTAGTAAATTGGATGATCTCAAAACTCCTGAAGTTCAATCACTTAGTTGTTCAAAGTTCAATTAGTTGTTAACTACTTGAATACTTGGATATTTCATAGTTTACAAAACATGATTGTGAAAAGTATGCGAATTGTTAAAGAAGAGGAAAGCTATCAAGGGAGGGGATGGGATACTGAGTTCTGGTGGTGGGAATTGTGTGAAGTTGTACCCCTCTTATCCTATAGTTTTGTCAGTGTTTCCTTTTTATAAATAAATAAATAAAAAGAAAGAAAAATAAAAGTATGCCAATTATTAGTGGAGGTTGTCTTTACAGTTAAAGTACTTATGTAGATTCTTCATTCAGACACAAGAACGAAGTCCAAGTGGCAGAGCACAAAGGAGGAAGGAATCCCCCATATGGGGCAGAGTTATTCAAAGGGAAAAACAAGGAAGATCTTAGTTATTTTTAAGACATAAAAGTAAATAACAAACAAAAGGAAGGAAAATGCACTAGTTAAAGCATCTTTAATAAAAGGGAAGAAGGGAAAACTCAACTAATAGGTAATTTTATTTTTCTTTAAAATTTTATTTATTTTATTTTTGAGAGAGAGAGAGAGAGAGACAGTGAGAGAGAGAGAGAGAGAGAGAGAGAGAGAGAAACACCAGAGAGCACTGCTCAGCTCTAGTTTATGGTGGTGCGGGGAATTGAACCTGGGATTTAGGAGCCTCAGGCATGAGAGTCTGTTTGCATAACCATTATGTTGTCTCCCCCACCTAGGTAATTTCATTTATTCAGCACATTAAACAATATTATTAGGTTAAGAATTACAAAGGTGTTTTCTTTGCCACAATACAGTTATGTGACAAATCTGTGTACAGCAGGCTAGTAAAATGGGTCAGGCAGTAGAAAAAAATTGTTCAAGAAATTTCATTTAAAAAAGGAAAGGAAGCAATACTATACATTAAGTATGAATAGAAAACTAGGAAAGCTTATACTGCTATTCCTCCAAACACCAAGATTCAGAAAGAAAAGTGAAATACAAAGAAAACTAGAGGAACAAAGAAAGCAATAAAAAACAGTCTCAAGGATAATACAGGTTATGCATCTTTCTTTTTGAAAGATCATCAACATGGCATTTATAAAAAATCCCTGGACTAAAGAAAATACCCTCAGGTTAAAGAACCAATTTGTACATATAGCCCAGAAGGAATTCAGAATGACTTAAAAGAAATCATATACATGGTGGTATCAAATAAAAACCTGGCAGATACCACAGATGGAATTTTCTACTAAAGTCATAATAGAAATAAGAAAATAAGTTTATGAAAACTTCTTTTCTAGCTCATAACATGGATAATTCTAACAAAACACTAACGATATAACCTGAAAGTGATAATATTCTTTTCCTCAAAGAAAAAAGAAAGCCTTAATGTAACATATACCTTATTACAATCATATATGGACAGGAAACACTGTGAATCCACATAATTACTTTCTCTTCAAAATAACTTATGTTGTGCCTTTTATTTACTCTTTAAATTTCTCTCTCTTGCCCCTCTCAGCTACCTCTCATTTAATTCAGAAAATAGGGATCCTAAATACCAAAGTCACAATTTATAATCTTTATGATCTTTAAATGCTAACTCTACACAAGAAATAGCATTTGTACCTCCCCCCCCCCAAATCCTACTATTGAATGCCACTTCCACATTTAGGTTCTAAATCTATCTTGGTTTCTCAAAGATTTTATAACATCTTCAATTACTACTTTTCTTCTCTCATCAACCAATTTCATCTCCACTGCATCATCCCTACCTATACTCACACCAAAAAGTTCTCCCCCCCCAAATTTCTTCACCTGACTATTTCCTTTCATGCTTTAGCTTTCATTCCACTTGTCTAATTCCTTTAAAATTAAGCTCATTTGATAACACAAATTCCTGCCACTTTCTCCCTCTCATTAAGAATTATAGAAGACTATTTTCTATTTTCATCATCATCATTTTGAATCTACTTACATCTCTTGCTTATAGAAAAGATTCAGTTTTAATATGTAAAACAGGCAATACTAGATTCAATCTCACTTCCCAACCCACTCGTCTTTTATCCTCCCCCACACCCCAAAATTTTTTGTCAAGATTAACTAGTAACTGAACACTAACTAGTATTAACTAGTATACAAAACACAAATCTTTCTTGAAACACTCCCTCCTGCTTTTCATTATACCAATATTTCCTCAATGGTTATTCTTTTTTATCTCCTTTGTTTATCTCAACTCTTCCATGATAGAACATTATTCTGGGTTACTTTCTCTTCCTTCATTCTCAACTTGCTCTTTCAGTAATTTTCCTTCATTCTCATGGCTTCATAAATCACCATTCTCAAACTTACAGCATCTGCCCTGACCTTTAAGTTCCTGATGCACACAATCATTTATATGTACACAATCATTTATATGTAAATCAGAACTTCACAGTTATCCCTCAGAATTTCAAAGTCAGAAGAATGCCTCATTTACCTTACCAAAATCTAGATCTCACGACCCACCAGAAATCCCACTTTATCCCTCCCTTCTTTTGTAAACTTAGTAAGGTCAATTAAGTTGTCTCCACCAGAAGTCCTGAATCTATTTTTCTCACTATATGGCTGCTACCACCCATCCCTGCAGTCATCTTTCACCTATACAATTTTATGTCTTAATTTTCTTGTTTCTTTCCTCTGTACCAGTCCATTTCTCCAAACAGTATCCAAAGAATTTTTTAATAATTTAATTTGCTTAAATCTTTAAAATAGTGTACTGATTAATCTTAGAAAACAACTTAAACTCCAGAAAAGACCTTAAGACTTTACATCAAGCCTCAGTCAGCTTTTCCAACACCTGATGCTACTTTCCTATTCATACATCAGCCTTTTGTGAGCTCCTAGATCAAGTCTTATAGCTACCACCCTTGATAAATTTTCACTACTTAAAAGAGTATTCTCTTTATTCTTCACACTATTACATCCTTCTCACATTTACGTTTCAGTTGAAGCACAATCCTAATTTAAATAGGTCTTTCATGAGACTCCTGAAAGTAGGTCCCTTTATCTCCATTTACCCCACCATAATCTAAAACTATGATATATCTCAAATAAAACTCACATGAGCTGTAATTATTTGACTTATCACTTTCTTTTCCCCCATTATAATGTAAGCTCCATGAGGACAAAAATTTTATTGTATCTACAGTACTTAAATAAAGTACCTGATAGGTGGAACTAATGAATGAATGAGAAATTAAACAAATGAAAAGGCCAGTATGTAAGCTGTTTACTAACAGCAGCAATAGGGCCTACTCTAGGAAGACCTAAGATCTAAAATTATAAACAGAAAAATCAATCAGGGTAACTGCCACTTGCATTTTCAAATATACTAATGAACTAAATATCACAATTTTAAAAATCACAAGTAGACTAAAGAGAAAAACTAAACCACAGATCAACTTTTACCTTGAATCAGATATAGGTTTGGATGCCTTTCTGCCTTTAATTTTAAATTCATGGGATGTTCCTTCAGGTTCTTTTTCTGCTTTGAAAGCCACATTTGGTGGCACAGGAGGAACACGTATTCGCAACCCAAACAAATGCTTCTTCTTCTTTATTTCTTTCCCAGACATAAACCTGAATTTTTAAAAAAATTAACTAAAAATATAAAAACTGAACATATAACATGGCAGATACTAACTCACAACTTTGAGATACATGAAAAATCCACCCAATGCTAGAAAAACTTGTACTTTCTTATTGTTTTTTATTCTTATCTAACCTGAAATCATACAAAATAGAGCATGACAAGTGAGAAGGAAGGGAGAGGTGGCATCAAAAGGGAGAGGAGCACACGTAAAGTTTTCTGTAAAGTTAGGATATAACTATATATATATATTTAAAGATTTTATTTATTTATTAATGAGAAAGATAGGAGGAGAGAGAAAGAACCAGCCATCACTCTGGTACATGTGCTGCCGGGGATTGAACTCAGGACCTCAAGCTTGAGAGTCCAATGCTTTATCCACTGTGCCACCTCCCGGACCACTGGGTCTAACTTTTTAAAGGCGAGAAGCATAATGTTATCTTTTTAAAGCTTTTAATTTAATTTAATTTTTAACCAGAGCACTGTTCAGCACTGGCTTATGGTAGGTGGTACAGGGGCTTGAACCTGGGACGTTGGAGTCTCAGGCATGAGCGTCTATTTACATAACCATTTTGCTATCTACCTTCCACCCAATAATGTTCTTTTTAACTTATATCCTAGTCATCTGTGATACCTTGATATTTAGAAAAAGAATTCTATTTCAGAGTAGTTCTATAGAGAGAGAAATCCTAGTCAGAAATAACAGATGATAGCACTACAAAAGGAAATAGAAGACCATCAATCTGAGCGGTCCAGAAAATAAAAGGAAGGAATGTATGTGTCAGATTAGGAATTAGAAACAACATAGAGCAGTGAAATGTTACTCCAAGTGTGGGTTTAAGCCTCTGAAAAAATCTTGCTTTCCTAGTTTTGGGGGTCTTTATTTCAAAATACTCCCATCTATCATGGCTTAAGTAGAACCTGCCTGACCACAAGAACCACTGTCAAATGCTTAAAATGGCCCTCTATTTCTACCATAAGAACAGGTGTTATTTCTGGTATGTTAAATTGGATTACTGTCCTATGGAATAATTTTACCAGTATAATAACTGCTCAGGAATTTTATAGCCTTTTGAACTGACTTAAAGATCACTAGCAGTAACATTTTTTAAATTGAAGAAGCTCTGTCAAGTTTAAAAAAGCAACTTGTTACCCATGAGAATTTTATAATAGTAATTCTTGGAGCTAACACATTATTTTTAATATTCCTACTGTATTATAAAAACATTGTAAAGAAATATCGATTTGCAGATCTTAAAAAGATCAACGCAAAAAAAAAATCAAACAGTATCACCTAATTATTCACTTAGATCAATACTGATTTTAACCCTTTTTGATGGTCTTAAAAACCAGTGAAGACTTCAGTCAGTACAAGTCATATCTTCTCCAATGTATCATTCTATCAATTAATGATATTTTATTTTCAACAGATTATATCACAAAAGCAAGCTGGGGGGGTAGCACAAACACAGTCCCCCATTAACACAAATTATTCAGTCAAGTTTCCCACGTTTGAGGTAATCACAGAATCACAGAGGTTAACACATCTGGAGTGCAAAAGGTAAGTTTTGCCCTGGGAAAACCACCTTTGAGATCATGTTATCTCCTCTGCCAGTAAGTATATACAAACAGGGTATTACTGAACATATTTTTCAGCTAAGCCAGTCAAATGTCTGATATTCAAATATGCCTCCTTCATCCACCATTCCCAGAGTATTACTATTCCCTTTGCCAACCCATGAAAATCACTAGTTTACTCTGACTGGCAGAGAATATAGAACATTAAGCATTAAAAAAAAAAATTAATGCTATAAAACCAATCCCCCAATTATTAAGCAATGTCATTACTCCTTATACTTACTAAATGTCTCCTTCACAGGGATATATAAATCAACTTACATGGTCTTGTAATCATTTAATGCCTCCAGAACATGCTCATATCTTTCAGATTTTGGTGTGTCTGCCAGCTGTGAAGTATCAAGAAACAATTTAAAGTACTATGATTTCATGAAGTAATAATATACAGGTGCTAGATAGAGGCAATATGATGCAAGAAAAAAAAACATGCTGACTGGTTGTAAAAAAAAAAAATCACAGTTCTAATTTAGGTCCTCACTAACTACTTGTTTGACTAAATGCCATTTAAACTCTCTCTGTTTTCTCTCATCTATAGGAGAGGGAATATAAAGCCTTCACCAACTTCATAAAGTTACTACTGTTTTGTCGGAAAAGTCATAGCATAATTTTTCTGTTTTCTTTTGCAAAAATGTGTCATGGCTTTTCCAACAACCCAGTAGCTTTACATAATTGCATAGGTCAAATGAGAACTATAAGCTAAATGTCAAAAAGAACTATAAGCTATAGAATACTATAAAAATGGGATTTTATTCTTAGTTATTAAACTTCTTTTAATTTTATAACTGGAGGTAACAAGATTTTACCACTATTCCAAAATAAAAACTTGTTTACTTGCTTTTGGTTTTGCTTTATCAGAGTACTGCTTAACTTTATTTTATAATGGTGTGGGGGGATTGAACCTAGGACTTCAAATTCAGGAATCTGAATCAGGAGTCTGTTTGCATAACCATTATGCTTCCCTCACCTCATAATAAAAGCGTCTAATAGCTGTTAATAAAAGATCTAAAAAGTAATGAGATACCATCTCATTTCCCAGTAATTACGACATTAGTACAAATAACCTTTATAATTTAAGTGCCATAAAACTGAGAGGATTTTTAAGATTAACAATTAGTCATACCTAAACACAAAATAACTCAGTAATTTTTAAATCATCACAAATCAGTTTAAAATCTAAAATAATCAATTGTAGAAAATATACTATTGGGGGGCCGGGTGGTGACACACCTGGTTGAGTGCACGTTACAATGTGCAGGATCCAGGTTCAAGCCCTCCCCACCTGCAGGGGAGAAGCTTCACAAGTGGTGAAGCAATGCTGCAGATGTCTCTCTATATATCCCCCTTCCAGATGTTTCTATCAAATAAAGATAATAAATTTTTTTTAAAAGACAGAAAATATACTATTGTACTACAAAAGGACTGTCACCAGAGTCATCTCTGCCTCTTTATTAAGGTTTAAAGACTAGGATGCAAAAGTAAAATTTGAAAAACTATAAAAGTACCATTCTTGGAGTCAGGAGGGACACAGCTCACCTAGCAGAGTGATATTTTGTCAAGTGTGAAAACCAGGACTGAGAGCCTGTAAACACATAGGAGACGATCCTCAACAGTGAAGGGAAAAGCTCCAAGAATGGTGGAGTTGTCCCATAGTCGGGAGGGAAGGAGAGGGAAAAAAATGGAAAACAGTGGAATCATGTAGGCATAAGGCTTCAGAAGCAGCCAAAAGAAAAAAAGGGGTGGTGGCACACCCAGTTGAGCACACACATTTCCATGCACAAGGACCTTGGCCCCTGGCCATCACATGAATGTGGGGGTTCATAAGCAGTGAATAAGTGCTACAGGTCTCTCTCTACCCCATTTTCCCTTCCTCTGTTAGGAGGGAAGGAACGGCAGAGGGAAATAAATGGCTACCAGGACTGGTGAATATATCATGCAGGCACTTAGCCCCAATGAGAAACCTTGTGCTAATAAAATGTGAAGGGGAAAAAAAAAAAAAAAACACCTATCCTCAAGCCACAAAAAAAATAAAACTTCCAAAGTACTCAGTTGATTTTCAAAATTAAAGTGCATTTTTAAAAAATTTAATTAATTAATTAATTTATTGGAGATAGAAACTGAGAGGGAAGAGGGGAAAGGTAAAAGAGTCACCTCAGCACTGCTTCACCACAACCTGACCCCAAGTCCATATGCTCTTTACCAATTAAAACTACCAAAGAAATTTGCCAAACAGATTACTGAAGGTAGAAGAGACTTACAAAGTCATCTATTGATATTGTGACTTTGTTTTACAGGTTATTAGATTCAGGTTAAATGAACTGTTCCAATTGGCATGGCCGGTTATTGAGACCAAGTGACAAGTCCATTCACTCAATAGTCACTGAGAGCCTCTTCTGTGTCAGTTCACTGGGTGCTGTGGGGGAGGGGGTGGATAAAGGAAAAGGAAAGGGGGACTTGTGCTTCTTGCTCTTTAGTTTGGTGTTCACTGCTCAATACCATATAATACCTTTGTACTGTGATTTGGTTTAAGTACATCAAAACAACAGAATCAGACTTTAAAGCTTGAAAGAGACTAGATATTCATCCATCTAACTGAAACTTCCATCAATGAACAATGACTTTTATAGAACAGGTAACTTATTCAACCCACGGTTGATGAGGTCCCTACTGAGACCACTCTTATTACTGGACAAAAGCTTCCTTCCTAGAATTCTTCTATTCCCCTCCTCTCAACCCCAACAGAGAATTTTTAAAATATATGTCAGCAGTTATTATGGCTAAATATAAGATTAAAGATTTTAGCAATTATATCACATAATTTCACATTAATCTTGAGCTAACTAGTGGCTGGAGAGATGGCTCTGCAGGTGGAATACAGGGCTTGCTTAAATGAGGTTATAGGGTCAATCTTCCTGAACTGCATAGTGACGCTCTGGTCTATCTCTGTTTTTAAAGATAGATTCATTCATTCATTCACTCATTCATTCATCTAGGGGAGAAGGAGAGAGTAAGAATACAGATTATTGCTGGCAAAATGCAAATCCGGGATCAAACCTGGGACCTCATGCTTGAGTACAACACCATCCACTAATCACCTCCCAGATCACTCTATAACTCTCTCATAATTAAGGTTTTTTAAATATTGTAGCTATCTTAGCAGATGAACTAATATCAAGTATCCTTTACCATATATATAATGGTTTATGTTCATTTAAGCCTAATAGACTGTTAACTATATCTTTAAGTCTAATAAAAGGATATTGTGAATATTATTAATTTGATTTTCAGCTCTGTTCAAGATGATTTTTTCTTTTTTTAAATCTTTATTTGTTGTATAGAGACAGCCAGAAATCGAAAAAGGGGAGAAAATGGGGAGAGAGACACCTGCAGCCCTGCTTCACCACTCCCAAAGCTTTCCCCCTGCATGTGGGGACCAGGGGCTTGAACCTGGGTCCTTGCGCATTGTAACATGTGTGCTCCACTATGTGTGCCACCACTTGGCCCCATATATGATCTTTTTCTGGAATCTGTATCATCTTTCTTATAGAGGGAGAAATCCTATGGCTCTCTCCATTAAAATATCCTTCCCCGTCTCCCCACCTGCAGGGGAGTCGCTTCACAGGCGGTGAAGCAGGTCTGCAGGTGTCTATCTTTCTCTCCCCCTCCCTCTCTGTCTTCCCCTCCTCTCTCCATTTCTCTCTGTCCTATCCAACAACAAAGCAACGTCAACAATGGCAATGATAACCGCAACGAGGCTGCAACAACTAGGGCAACAAAAAGGGGGAAAAATGGCCTCCAGGAGCGGTGGATTCATGGTGCAGGCACCGAGCCCATCAATAACCCTGGAGGGGAAAAAAAAAAAAAATCCTTCAACTATATGGCTAAGAATTTGATTGCTTCTGTTACTACTACCTTAGTTAATAATCCTTTTATTAAAAAATTATTTATTCTCTTTTGTTGCCCTGTTGTTTTATTGTTGTACTTGTTGTTGGATAGGACAGAGACATAGAGAGAGGAGGTAAAGACAGGGGGAGAGAAAGACAGACACCTGCAGACCTGCTTCACCGCTTGTGAAGCGACCTTGCAGCTGGGGAGCTGGGGGCTTGAACCGGGATCCTCACGCTGGTCCTTGCGCTTCGCGCCAGCCACGTGCACTTAACCCACTGCGTTACCGCCCGACTCCCAGTTAATAATCCTTCTATGTTTAAACGGTTCACTTTTCAATACATCTGAAATTAACTTATACTATGATATCAAGTTATATTCCAGGTACACAGCATACAACACACCAGTGTTGCTGAAAGGTTAAAAAAGAAACCAGGTACTTAACTATTCTAATTGTGTTTTCTGGTATTTTTAAATATTTACAAACCACACATTTGAAAAATCTGTTCTACAGTTCTAATAGTCATCAACAGAATTGACTTGCTAGTTTCTCAAATATACTTTTTCAATTCTTTTTAAAAAATCATGATCATTTATCCTTTATTTTTATATATTTATTTGTTTATGAGAGAAAGAACCAGATATCACTTTGGCACATGTGCTGCCAGGGACTGAACTTGGGACATCATGCTCAAGAGTCCAATGCTTTATCCATTGCGCCATATCCTGGACCACTTTTTTCTTCTTCTTAAAGCAGAGCAGTACTCAGCTGTGGTTTATGGTGCCACAAATTGAACATGGGACCTTGGAGAATGAAGAATAAAGTCTCTGTATAACCACTGTGCAACCATCTCCTTGGCCTTCTTTCTTTTGGTACTATGAATTCTAAAATATATGTTATTTATTATTTTAGTAAGAGAAAGAGATACAAAGAGAAAGATATAGAGAAAGGGGAGCACTGCTCAGCTCTGGCTGTTGGTGCTGGGGATTGAACCTGGGACCTCAGAGCCTCAGGTATGAAAGTTATTTGCATAACCACTATGCTGTATCTCCAGCCCTCAATTTTTTTTTAAAACTTGTATATTTTATACCACTCCAGGACTATTTTGCATAGGACTATCTTATAATTTATTACATACATTTCCAACAGGATAATCACTTCTGTTCTTCCCTCTACTAATGCCTTGATTTATAGCTACATTTCTTCTCTTCAATAAAATGCTGTTTTCCCCACTTTTTGAATGTAAATTGTTTCTATGAAACTTTCATAGGTTAAAACAGTACAAAGTGAAGTAGCAGTGGCCTAGGAAATCATTCAGGTCAGAGTAAAGGGTTTACTTTTTTTTAGTAATAGAAGTGAAAATTCTTTTGGAATTTTTTTTTTAATTAGCGATGTCACTAAATCTAGTTTATTTTTTAAACATATAATAGCAAAGTAGCCATCATACAAACTTTCAAAAAGTGGATATACATGCCCATATATTGTTCAATTACTGAATTGCATGCCTTCTGGGCTTAAGTATAACAAATACTAACATACAAAAGCCCTAAGCAGTGGTCCGGGAGGTGGCACAGTGGATAAAATACTGGACTCTCAAGCATGAGATCCTTAGTTCGATCCCCGGCAGCACAAGTGCCAGAGTGGTGTATGGTTCTTTCTCTCCTCCTATCTTTCTAGTAATTAAATTAAATTAAATTTAAATTAAAAAAACCCTGAGTATTATTATTAATCAGTTTTTCAAAAATCTCCATTTAAGCATTATACCGACTCTTTTATACTACACTTTGCTCTAGCCACATTATTTCTGCCACAGTATTTGAGTTTTATCCACACTTTTATCCTCATATCCTTCCAAAGTGAGATAACAAGGGTGATGATGACACACCTAATTAAGCACACACATTGTTACCATGTGAAAGGATGGAGGCTCAAGGATCTGGTTTCAAGCTCCTGGTCCTCACCTGATGGGAGACTTCACAAGCTCTGAAGCAGTGCTGCAGGGTCCTTTTTCTTTCTCCCCCTCTATTTCCCCTCCCTTCTCAATTTCTGTCTTATTAAATAAAAAGAAAAAAAAAAAAAAAAGGAAAAAACAGTCCCCAGGTACAGTGGATTCATTGTACAGGCTTGAACCCTAGTGACAGCAATAAAAAAAAAAGAAGTGAGATGGTAGATATACTCTCAACTTTTGGGTTCTTTGTAAATTTAAGACCACTGATAACAGGAAAGTGGGTTGTCTTTATACAGAAGTAGAACTTCGAAACGAGAGCTTCAAAACAATTTAGGAATCAAACAAGACAACAAATTCTCAAAACATATTAATATCTTAGTTTAGCTCCAAAGACTTTTGATAACTGTAGACAGCAACTTTATAGCTCAGTTTATATATGTAAGCAATCTTTATTTAGGGATGTGTTGGACTACATAATTTTACTATCTCAAAGAGTTTCAAAACACAGTGGTTTCTCAAATAAATACACTTACTCTGCTCACTTGTAAAATAGTAGCTAAGGTAACAAGTATTATGATGTTTAAACAAATACAGGGGCCTGGTGGTGCACCTGGTTGAGTGCACATGCTACAATGCACAAAGATACAGGTTTGAGCCCTTGTTCTCCACCAGCAGGGAGAAAGTTTTGCAAGTGGTAAAGCAGTGTTGCAGGTTTCTCTGTCTCTCTCCCTCTCACTCTCTTCCCTTTCAATTTCTGGCTGTCTCTATCCAATAAATAAAGGTAATACGAAACAATTTTTTATTTAAAAAAATACAGCAAACAAGAGAGAGGAATATGTTATCCTCTAATATGGTCTAAAAGTATCTGCTTCTTTTCAGAGAAAAAAAAAAACCACAGGACTAAAGTTTGTTTTTTTTTAAATATTTATTTTATTTATTTATCCCCTTTTGTTGCCCTTGTTGTTTTCTTATTGTAGTTATTGTTGTTGTTGTCGTCGTTGTTGAATAGGTTAGAGAGAAATGGAGAGAGATGGGGGAAGACAGAGAGAGGGAGAGAAAGACACCTGCAGACCTGCTTCACCGCCTGTGAAGCGACTCCCCTGCAGGTGGGGAGCTGGGGGCTCGAACCGGGATCGTTAAGCCGGTCCTTGTGCTTTGCGCCACCTGTGCTTAACCCGCTGCTCTACAGTCCGACTCCCAGGACTAAAGTTTTTTTCTATGTGGTTGGGTCTGGGCTCAAAGCTAGTTGCATACATGGCAAAGCAGCACACTATCCAAGCAAATTATTTGGCTGGCCTGAAATTTCAGCTTTTCATGACAGTTCATGGTCTATGGAAAATGAAGCATACTGCTAGGATATGTTTATCTGTTTTATAGTTTGTTCTCTAATATGTAATTTTTTTCTTGCATCCAGGGTTATTGCTGGGGCTCAGTGCCTACACTCTATAAATCCACTGATCCTGGAGGCCATTTTTTCCCATTTTTGTTGCCATTGTTGGATAGGACAGAGAGAAACTGAGAGAAGGATTGGGGGGGAGGAGAGATAGACACTTGCAGACCTGCTTCACCGCCTGTTAAGTGACACCCCTGGGGCTTGGTGCCTGCTCTAGGAATCCACTGCTCTTGGAAGCCATTTTTTCCATTTTATTGCCATCGTGGTTATTGTTCTTGTTATTGCTGTTGTTTTTGTTGGATAGAAAAGAGAGAAATTGAAAGAGGAAGAGGAGTCAGAGGGGGAGAGAAAGATAGACACCTGCAGACCTGCTTCACCGCTTGTGAAGCGATCCCCCTGCAGGTGGGGAACTAGTATCCTTGTGCCGGTCCTTGCACTTTGCGCCATGTGTGCTTAACTCGGTGTGCTACCGCCTGGCCCCAGAGTGGTTACCTTTATATACTAATAATTTAAATAAATGCTAAAAACAAGGTGACTATCAAACTTGAACTAATTTTCTCTCTATCTTAATAGCTTAAAAATCTTCAACGAACATATTTAGCATTTGTAAGCCAATATAAGTAGTTTTACTTCAGAAATTACTATCAAACTGAGATGTCAGAGGAGACAAACTGTAATACAGGGATCTTCATTATCTAAAATTTATTATCCTTGTATTATTATTAGTGAGTCCCACCATTCCCGGAAGGTATAATACATAATGGAATACCAACACGGGGAAAGAAGAGGTTTGCCTACCTCCTAAAGTTTACAAGAAAACTTAAAAGAGAAAGAGGAGAAATCGTAAGATAGAAAAATAAGGATTTCTCCTTCCTTTGTATCATTAGTGACAACGATTCTACTTCAGAAAAGGAAAGAATCAAGTAATTTTTAAAATTATGTCCTCCTACTTTCCCTTGAGTCAACAGAAAGACACGAAGATAAATTCTATTTTAACAAAATTATTTCTCTGCACTAAAAGTAAAATTACACACACCAGCAAATAGTTAATGAAATTAGCTCCAAGACCACCTACCTCTCCAGGGTGCAGTCTATCCCAGTTTTCATTAATATATGTCATAAGCTCAAGTTCAGAGTCAAAGTATTTCTTCTTGTGAATAACACTTAGGTTGTAAAGGCATAGATGTGCAATATCTACCCTGGAATCAAAATAACCAAAAATAATGTTTTCATGGTTACTGCTAAGAAATCATAGTGTTTTTATAAAGCCAGAAATTAAAACATCCAAAGTGAACTATTTAGGAAATAGTGTATACATATCTTAAGTTCACAATACAATAAAGTACTGCATATGAAAAACATTAGTTAAGTATTTGGTTATCCTGAATAGCAACTATAAACAGGTATTCAATTTCTTAAAATGTATTCAAAGATCTGACTTTTAAATTTTTTTATTTTGTATTTATTTATGAGAAAGATAGAGGGAGAGAGAAAGAACCAGACATCACTCTGGCACATGTGCTGCCGGGGATCAAACTCGGGACCTCATGCTTGAGAGTCCAAAGCTTTACCACTGCGCCACCTCCCGGACCACAGATCTGACTTTTAGGAAGAATAACAATTAGGGCCGGGTGATGGCACACCTGTTTGAGCACACGTTACAAAGACAGGTTCAAGTCCCTGGAACCTACCTGCAGAGGGAAAGCTTTGCGAGTGGTGAAGCAGGGCAGCAGGTGTCTGTCTTTTTCCCTCTCTATCTCCCCCCTCCTCTCAATTTCTGGCTGTCTCTACCCAATAAATAAATAAAGATAATTTAAAAATTTAAAAAGAAAAACTAATAATCAAAATCGTTATTTTCAATACTAAATATGTTGCAAAAATGACCTATTTAGTAGACATTGACTTCTGAGTAAAGTCTTATCTTGGGAGTCGGGCTGTAGTGCAGCGGGTTAAGCGCAGGTGGCGCAAAGCACAAGGACCGGCATAAGGATCCTGGTTCGAACCCCGGCTCCCCACCTGCAGGGGAGTCGCTTCACAGGCGGTGAAGCAGGTCTGCAGGTGTCTATCTTTCTCTCCTCCTCTCTGTCTTCCCCTCCTCTCTCCATTTCTCTCTGTCCTATCCAACAACGACAACAATAATAACTACAACAATAAACAACAAGGGCAACAAAAGAGACTAAAAATAAATAAAATAAATTTTTAAAAAGTCTTATCTTTTCCTAAATACATGAAACAGCTTACAAAATTTCTAAGTACCTCTATAAGCATTTTATCAGAGTACCAAAATTACAATTCTCATACCCAATAACTACTATACTGAAGCAGAAAATAATATATTTGTTATAAAACCATTATATTTTCTACTGAAGATTGTCCAAAATATCAAGAAGTATGATTAAGGAGTCTGAAGATATAAAAGAACGACATCTAGTAAAGATTTTTAATGTAACACTGTATGTTATCTGAAAGTAAATGGCCTCCATACACTGGCAATATAACTAGATATTATTTGGAAGATGACTTCAGATTTGAAGAGAAATTAAAGAAATAAAGACACACACACATTTTTAGTTAAGGCAAATATAAGTACATTATACAGAAAGTCTCATCCTATAGGCTTAAGAATACGGCTCTTTTGCTCCTTTATGGAAATAAATCTATACTGACCACTGCAATGGTAGGCGTTTGAGGTATTCTGGTCCAGAACTGCAGACAGAACAAATAAATGTATAAAACCTAAAGGAAAGAAAACAAACAAACAAAATATCTTTATATAGTAAGAGTGTACCCATAAATCATTCAACAATAAAGCTAATGAAAATGATAGCTGACAAGAATTCACAAGATACAACTTGATCATGACATTGTGATTTAAACTCTCCACTACAGTAATGGAGACAAATGGGGGGAGGGCGCACACACAGTATTTTTTTAAAACTATTGAGAGGTCATATAGAATTATGCATATGTGATTTATTAGTGGAACGTATGTAATAGAAAATTTGACAGTGACCCCCACATTGAATGTTCAAAGCAAACTGGTAAAGTAAGTCCAACTTCAGAAGAACAAACCAAAATTTAAAAGCAGATGTTCTAATAACAAGTTTAGTGCTTTTAATTTTTCTTCCTAGAGTTTTTGTCATTAATTCATATTCACCTAATCAAGAAAGCACATCAGGTCTGCTTTTAGAAATTATTTAGGGGCCAGATGGTGGCACACCTGGTTGAGAGCTCATGTTACAGTGTATAAGGACCTGGATTCAAGTCTCTGGTCCCCCCCTGCAGGGGAAAAACTTCACAAGTTGTGAAGCAGGACTGCAGGTGTCTTTCTGTGTCTGTGCCCCGCCCCCATCCCTCTCAATTTCTGGCTGTCTCTATCCAATAAACAAATAAAGATAATAAAAAAAAATTTTTTAAGAAATTATTTAGAAGGCCAGGCAGGCAGTGGTATGTGCAGGTCACCATATGCAAGAACCCAGGTTTGAGAGCCTCACTCCCAACTGTAGGTGGGAAGATTCACAAGTTATGAAGCAGGTCTGCAGGTGTCGTTCTACCTCTCTAATTCCCCCTCCCTTCTCAATTTCTGTCATATCAAATTACAAAGAAAAAGAGGAAAGGAGGGAAAAAGAAAAAAATGGCTTCCAGGAGCAGTGGATTCATAGTATAGGCAACGGCAACGAGCTCCAACTATAACTCTGGTGGCACTAAAAAAATAAATAAATAGAAATTATTTAAACTTTAAGTTGTAAGCTGTGCCTATCAAATTCTGTAGCCTTTTCAATTGTTTTACCATAGAATGAATATATATATATATGAAGTTCTTTATAGAAAGGTACCAGTGAGAATAGTGGGCATTGTGGGGCAACTGAAACAAATATAATCACTGATTAAAGACCTTAAGGTTTTCAGTTATTTTCTATCCAACATAACTCCTGAACAAATGATTGCTTAAAATACTTTAAGAAATCTGAAACTGCAGGCATAAATAAAGGAACTAAAACAAACTGATAAGTAAAGTTTAAAGGCCCTTCTCACCTGTCTCCAAATAGCATTGGCTTTTGAAGGCATTGCACACAAGCTTCATGAAACCACTGTTTACATTTGCAGCACTGTAGCATCTTTAAATACCAGCTATAACAGAAAATTCATGGCATGGTTAAAATTATTACCTTTTGAAGAAAAATAAATAAATAAAGACAGAGACAGAGAGTCAAAAGAGACCACAGCACCAAAGCTTCCTTCAATGCAGTGTGGGCTGGGCTCACATCTGATTTGCACAAATGACAAAGCATACCACCATCCAAGTGAGCTATTTCACCAATCCTAGAGGTAAAAGAGTTCTAAGCAGGGGGCCACGCAATGGCACACCAGGTTAAATGCACATAGTATGAAGTGCAAGGATCCCGGTTCGAGTCCCCAACTCTCCACCTGCGGGGGGGGGGGTGTTTTGCTTCACAAGCTCTATCTCCCCCTCCCCTCTCAATTTCTCTGTTCTATCCAAAAAAGAAAAAAAAAAAAAAAAAAGGGCCACAGGAGCAGTGGATTCACAGTGCAGGCACCAAGCCCCAGCAATAACCCTGGAGGCCAAAAAAAAAAAATTTTGTTTTTTGTTATTTTCTATTATTGATTTAATAATGATCAGTAAGATTGTGGGATAAGAACAGTACAATTCCATACAATTCCCATCACCAGAGTTTGGTATCCCATCCTCTCCACTGGAAGTTTCCCTATTCTTTATCACTCTAGGAATATGGACCAAAGATCTCTATGGGGTACAGAAGGTGGGAGGTCTGGCTTCTGTAATTGCTTCTCTGCTGGAAATGAGTGTTGATGAGTTGACTCATACCCCCAGCCTGTTTCCATCTTTCGCTACTGGAGCAGGGCTCTAAGGAGGTGGGGTTCTAGGACACACTGATGAGGTCATCTGCCCATGGCATTTAGGCTGGTGTCATGGTACATCTGTAAGCTGGTGGCTTACACCTGGTGTTCTTGAATGACCAGTATTTCCCTCTTTATTTTCTGTGGGCAACTAAGACTTGACTGAACAATAGCTGAATGGTACAGGCATGAGCTGGCAGAGAAAGGTTTTATGTTTTATTGTACTATACTTACCCTTTGGTATTTAAATGTCAAATTTATCATTCGTACTTTAATAATCCATTTACTTATCATTTTATAAAATAATAAGCAAGTCATTATTAATAAAATGGAATAAGCTATAAACATTATTGAATATTAAAGAATTATCAAATTGTTTTGGAATTACTAAGTAACTATAGAAAAATACTAAATTTAAAGTAATCTCCCCCCCTCTATACAACAAAATTAATTCCAGATAGGTGTGTATGTTTAAATTTATTTTTCAGTGTCATCATTTAATTTGTTTTTGTCTTGGCAATGACTGGAATCAAACACAGGACCTCTGGAACTAAGCTACATCCTCAGACCCTATTTTATTCTCTGTGTGTGTTTAATATTTTTTTGTTTCTATGTTGAGTATTTATTAAATAATTTCCCCCACACCTATGGACATCTAATCTTTGACAAAGGGGCTCAGACTATTCAATGGGGAAAGCAGAGTCTCTTCAACAAATGGTGTTGGAAACAATGGTTGAAACATGCAGAAGAATGAAACTGAACCACTGTATTTCACCAAATACAAATACAAATTCCAAGTGGATCAAGGACTTGGATGTTAGACCACAAACTATCAGATACTTAGAGGAAAATATTGGCAGAACTCTTTTCCGCATCAATTTTAAAGACATTTTCAATGAAACGAACCCAATTACAAAGAAGACTACAACAAGTATAAACCTATGGGACTACAAATTAAAAAGCTTCTTCACAGCAAAAGAAACCACTACCCAAACCAAGAGACCCCTCACAGAATGGGAGAAGATCTTTACATGCCATACATCAGATAAGAGTTTAATAACTAACATATATCAAGAGCTTGCCATACTCAACAAGACAACAAATAACCCCATCCAAAAATGGGGGGAGGACTTGGACAGAATATTCACCACAGAAGAGATCCAAAAGGCCGAGAAACATATGATGGAGAGGGTGTGGGGTCAAAGGAACCCTGCCACACTACTGGTGGGAATGTCAATTGGTCCAACCTCTGTGGAGAACAGTCTGGAGAACTCTCAGAAGGCTAGAAATGGACCTACCCTATGACCCTGCAATTCCTCTCCTGGGGATATATCCTAAGGAACCCAACACATCCATATGTGTACACAAAAAGATCTGTGTACACATATGTTCTTGGCAGCACAATTTGTAATAGCCAAAAGCTGGAAGCAACCCAGGTGTCCAACAACAGATGAGTGGCTGAGCAAGTTGTGGTCTATATACACAATGGAATACTACTCAGCTGTAAAAAATGGTGACTTCACCGTTTTCAGCCGATCTTGGATGGACCTTGAAAAAATCATGTTGAGTGAAATAAGTCAGAAATGGAAGGATGAATATGGGATGATCTCACTCTCAGGCAGAAGTTGAAAAACAAGATCAGAAAAGAAAACACAAGTAGAACCTGAAATGGAATTGGCTTATTGCAACAAAGTAAAAGACTCGGGGTGGGTGGGTGGGCAGAATACAGGTCCATGAAGGATGATAAATGACATAGTGGGGGTTGTATTGTTAAATGGGAAACTGGGGAATGTTATGCATGTGCAAACTATTGCATTTACTGTTGAATGCAAAACATTAATTCCCCAATAAAGAAATAAATTTAAAAAATATATTTTAAAACAACCAATAAAAGTGGCAGTATAAAGAATACAACTATAGCTGCCATGGGAATGATATAGTGGATAAAGCACTGGACTCTCAAACATGAGATGCCCAGTATCACATGTGCCAGAGTAATGTTCTGAGTCTCTTTCACTAATATGTAAATTAAAGTTATTTAAAAAAAAAAAAAAAAAAGGCTTGGAAGATAGCATAATGACCATGTAAATGATTTTCATGTCAGAAGCTCTGATGTCCCAGGTTCAACCCCTAACATCACCATAAGCGGGAGCTGAGCAGTGGCTCCAGTAAAAAGAACAAACAACAAAAGAATGCCGTTCTGATTGTTCTATATCTGCGTTTCTTTTGCAAAAAGATCTAAGTCAACCACTATATCTGCGTTTCTTTTGCAAAAAGATCAATGTCAACCATTTTATTCTTTGTCTCTTATTTAGAATTTACAGGCTCTTGAAAGATAATGGGGGCAGAATGGTGTCACACCTAGTAGAACACACATATTACCAAGCACAAAAATATGCATTCAATGCTCTGTTCCCCACCTGCCAGGGAGAAGCTTCATAAATAGTGAAGTAGTACTACAGGTGACTGACTTTCTTCATTCCCTCTTAATGTCTCTCTTTTTCTATAGGAGTGACTTAGAAAGAGAAGGCAGGGGCAGGAGTAGATAGATAGCATAATGGTTATACAAAACAGACTCTTATGCCTGAGGCTCAGGAAGTCCCAAGTTAAATCCCCACCCCCCACCATTTCTTTCTCTGGTAGAAGAGAGAAGGCAGGATTATAGGAAAAAAAAAAAGGATATATATTAATTATATATAATTATAGTATCATATACTACATTATATAAAAAAATCACTAAATATATATTTAGAGTTTATAAATATATATTTATATATTAGTCAACTCATAACTGTGACCCTGGGAGAATGACCGCAGTTTCCAGTGGAGGGAATGGTGATACAAAACACTGGTGGTGAGCATGCTATGGAATTATACCCATTATCTTGTAATTTTGTAAATCACTGTTAAAAAAAAAAAAAAAAATCATTCAGCTATGCTTCTGATTGTCTCAGGCTTTTTCCTTACATGTTATACACTTGCAATTCACTAATAACTTTACATTACTATCAGTAAGAAAAATAAACAATAAAGAAAATAGTTCAAAGGAACTAAATAACAGTATTTACTTACTCTCCAGGGCCTCCACAATAGCAGTAACATTGCTGAACATTGGTTTTATGACCTGCGTCCCATTCAAGGTCTGCCACACTATAGGGTAATGTCTGCTTCATGACTTGCAATGCTTTGGCATTAGGTCCTTTCTTAAGTGCACCACCCCTCTATGTTAGAGGGAAAAAGTTATTTTAAAAATTGAAGAATAAAATTTTAAATACAATTTTAATTTTAAAATGTGTCTGAAAGTTCTGAAGAAATTTCCATTCTAAACTTCTTAGCACAACACAAACTGTTTGATCAATAGTAGTTATTACTGTTGTCTTTTCTTTCAAATTACTGCCCCACTTTCAAGTCTACTATCATAAAATCAATGCAAGAATAATTGTAAGTGGCTTGAGCATCATTAGTCAGATAATAAACAGTACCTCTTTCTACCCAGGATAGACTGTTCATTTCATTCAAATAATCTTTCAACGTACAATCATTACGTTGAATAGCACCTTACAAGTTCCACTCAGGGCTCTAGCCCAAAACACTTAAAAGATACCTTTGTTGTTGTTGCAAAAACACACTGTCGACAGAGCCATTTTTCATCTGAATCAATCACACTGGAATCAATATGAGGTGTGTGACACAACTGATGATATCCTTAACATCAAAAAAAGCATAAAGCAAATTCTATTTTATTAATAAATACTACAACACATTTTTAAGAAGGTACTTTAGTATTATCTTCTCCTATGACTTTCCACTCAACAAAAGTGGGGGTTTCTTTTATTAATCTAATTTTTTACCTGAACAGGCAAATTATTTCTTCCTTAAGTGTTTTTAATCTAAAAATAATTTTGTTCTACAAAATTTACAACGGGTTAATAAAATTATAGTAATAGTTTTGAATTGCCAATGAAAAGTACTTTTTTTTCTTCAACAGGGGCAGTAAGTATGTAACAAAAATGATTTATTAAGATTAAAAGAGATGAGTGTTTACCTTGGCCACACTTATCACATATAACCATTTCATTGGGAGCTTCTGAATACTCTTCTTGACATATTGTACAGACCATCTCCCCACTTCCAGTGGCTCCTGAAACATTTAAAATATACATTAAAAGGGTCATCATGAAAATGTTGCTTAAGACAAAATTTTTTGACTAAGCAAGTAGCCTGTATTTGCACTGTTTACTTATTATGTAATAATTACCTATCAAGATAAAATACCATAAATAGAATAGTATCTCGATTCCTTGTGCTTTTCATACCTTTAGATAATTAACATTCCACACCCACGACTCAAACTGCCTTTCAGCAGAGAGCGTAACTTACAACTGTTATCACCAGAAGCTAGAGCCAAGCAATGCTAAAATAAGAAAAATGAAATAAAATAAACTTTGGTGGCACAGTAGATAAAGTGTTGAACTTTGAATCAAGTTCAAAATAGCATGTACCAGAGTAATGTTCTGATTCTCTCTCTCTCTCATATTAGCAAATAAATCCTTTTATTTTTTAAATTGCTCTCAGGCAGGATCTCTTTATTATTCACCACTACTGTTATCATTCTACTACTGGGTGAGGAAACAAGATGTTTTGTGAACATCAGCATGCCAAAACACACATCTACCCAGGTATGTTTTTATTCCCCCTATACCACCTGATAACAAGAAACTAAAGAAAAAAGGAATAGATATGTCAATGATCCTTTTCTCTCTGGATTTAGAACATTTTTTATGTATTATTTTATGAGAGAAGTTGAATACCAGTTACTTACTCCCAGTATCTAAAACTAGAAATAAGACATTCATAATTATACCATTAACAAATTTCCACTACAACAAAAATTTGGGTTTTTATTTTCTGGCATTTATTAATTATACTTCTACCTGAATGAGTAAATTACTTCTCCCTTAAATGATTTTAATCTAAAAGCAACTTTATTCTACAACATCTAGTGTATGATTATTTTTACGTTCACAGAATTATTCCTCTATTATCATTTTACTTGATAAAATACTACACACTCTTTACATATATTAGCAAAAATAAATTTGATTATATGCAGATGAACCAAGTATTGTTAAATTATATATATTACTTTGCTTAATTCTAAAAATTATTAGATAAATAATATATCAATGAAGAAGAATTGAGGTGGCCTAAGAGGTAGTGCAGAAGTTAGAGCATTAGACTTAAAATTAAAAGCATGTAGTACTGAGTTCAATCTCTACATCACACCCATTAACAAATACAATATAAGAACTGAGGCTCAAGAGAGATGAAAAAAACAACCCCTAAGGGCCTTCAGTCAGAAAGCATCAAAGCTAAGATTCAAATTCTGAGATGCCAGAACCAATATTCCCCCTACTATGAGGCAGTTCCTTTCATCAGTACTATATGTATAATTTCTTCTATCAAAAGCAGTTTTTACACTGTCAGTTTTCAAAACTCTTAACTTCTAAAAGCTGCTTTTTTTTTTCTATCTGGTGTGTGTGTGGGGGGGGATCAAATTTACTTTATTTTGCCTTTATTCTTAGACAAACAAGTTACCAATTTTTTTGTTTGTTTTTTGCATTTTTCCTTGTTTGTTTTGGTTTCTTGTCCTCTTTCCTCTTTCAGGTTTTGTCTCCTTGTACACTTGGCTGGACATGGCCTCCCAAAGCTTCGAAGTTTACGGCTCAGTCAGGAGAGCAACCAGACTCAGTCTGTGACCTCTCAGTCCAAATCTGCAATTCCCTGGAAAAGGATCAATAACCCCAGACTAAAGCAGGTGCCCAATCTGACTTTCACTAAATCCATGTAGACTGCTAAGGGAGAAAGTTATTTCTCAGAAAAGGGGTGGGGGTGCCTATCGGACAAACATTTTTGTTTATCTCAGGAAATCTCAGTATCTTTACTTACCCAAGTACATCTCTCTTTACTATCAAATTTACAAGAATTTTTAGGTAATATAGTGGCCACTAAACTTCCTTACTACAAATACTGGCCACCTCACCTTATCAGAGCTTTGTGTTGAGAAAAATAAAGCCAAAGCAATTACTTTTACCTAACATTTACTTTGGAATAAACTGCCAGAATTGTGTCTGCTATATACGTTAAAATGTAGTGGTGGTGGGGAGGGAGTCTGCAGTGGATAAGGCTTTGGACTCTCAAGCATGAAGTCCTGAGTTCAATCCCCAGCAGCACATGTACCAGAGTGATGTCATGTTCTTTCTCTGTCATTTCTCACGAATAAATAAAATCTTTTTAAAAAAAGTATAAAAAACTTTATGCATCCAATTCAACTGCCAAAGTAGTATCTGAAGTAGAAATTATGGGCTAGGAGTTACCTAGTCTGTCAGAGCAAAGAAACTGTATAACTGAGGCTCCCAGAAGCCATACATACATTCCTGGCATCCACTGCATAACAAAGCTCAGCAGTACTCTGATATCTGTCTATCTCTCACAGTAAACAAAAAAAAGTTTAAATGGAAAAAAATTTTACACTTAAACAACAAACTCACACCACACCAGTAATCTCTCAAAAATACCAAGTAAGAGCTGGAACTCAGTGAGCAGGGCATGTCTCAGCCTCAAGTCTGCCAAAGCAATGGAGGACAGCCTAGGTACAGTAAATTCACAAATGCCAAGACCCCTTATCCATAAGAGGAAAAAATCAAGCAGAATAAAAATGAGGGTGAGGAAGTAGTCCAGTGGAATCATGAACACGTAAGGCCCTGAGTATATCCCTCAACACCATACTTATATAAAGTCTTTGAATTGATTTAATGGCTTTGACATATCTATTGTGATTCACACTTCCTTGACTATATTACTATATATATTCCTTACTTATACAGACTTTTGAAATATATCTTACTAGATTAGAAAAATATTTTATTAAGTTATATATTTTGGTGCACCTGGTGAAGTGTACACATTACCATGCACAAGGAGCAGGGTTCAAGCCCATGGTCCTCACCTACTAGAGTGAAGCTTCACAAGGAGTGAAGAGGTACTGCAGGCATCTCTTTCTCCCTCTCTATCATCCCATATATACATTAATATTACTAGTAGATTTACTACAAGAAAAACTACTAAAGCTACTTCTCATAATGAAATAATCTGCCATAATGCAATTTTCAGATTCACTTGCCTATGAGGTACACATATGCTGCTTTCTGGGTGTTACAGTTAAATGGCCCAGGTACAACTCTTTGGTAATTCTAAGGAATTAAAAGGAGCCAGTCAGAAAAGAACCACAGATCACTAAACTTATAAACTACATGAGGCACATGCTAGACACAGTCCAAAACCCTCAATTTCACAACTTTCTCTATATAACTCTGACTTTCTCCTTGTTTTCTCTTAAGGGAGGTATGGAACATGAGAGAAAGAGGGAGAGTCAGAAGGATAAAACTTACAATTAACCCACAGAAACCTCAAAAAGAGAACACATTCCAGAGAACTTATGGAAGGAGAATAAGAAGTAATACTACATATAGCATGTCTCATTATCACCATAAAGTGACCCAAGTTTATTTAAAAAATCTGTTAAATGTCACATCTGTTAGAGACCCTCTATATCTCCAAACTTGTCCTCTGACTTTCAAATCTAAAATGTAATTTTGGTTCTTTAAACTGATCACTTAGTGACAGTTTTTCTAGAAAAATATTTTATACGCTATCACCCCCTTCCCTCTCAAGTTCTGGCTGTCTCTATCCAATAAATAAAGATAATTAAAAAAAAAAAGAAAGAAAAACATTTTATAAGAGTAACAGCTGTTGTTGCTCTGATCAACAACTATCAATATGTGATATGAGAATAGCACAATTTCTTTAACTTTATTCTTTAAGATTGAAATGAATAAGCTACAGAAAGTTATAGTTGAAATTCAATATGAGACTCAATCATTAAATATTTTCAAAAGATATTCACAGCTTAGAAGGAAAGAATTTACTTTTCCTTTTTACATAAGATTATGTCAAGTCTTTATGCAGGTGTATTAGCCCAGTAATAGAAAAACCAACACTGAGACTTTAGTGTGCAGCTAAAATATTTAAATGTTTAATATTCACACATGCTAAGAGTGCTTTTCATAAAAGAAATAACTAGAAAAACATAGATTTAGCAGACTCAAAGGGCACAGAGCAATTATAGTTTTAACATTAGGAAGCATTACAAGAAACGTACCTATAACCAAACCAAGGCATACCTGTATTCAATTTTACTTGCACCCAAATATAGCATTTTCCCATCTAAACATAAAAAACCATAATTAAACAGTAATTTCAAACCATTCTTATTAATAAATAATTCTAGTACTCTAAATCTTTATTTTTATGATGTCCAAATTCCCAGAAAACATCTGGTTAATGTATGCGTTCTCATCACTACCTTGTACTATTACAAGAAAACAGCAACAAGGATGAAGCCCAAAGTGTTACTCATATGAGTGGTCAAAATTAATAGCTAGATTTTTTTCTTCAAAGTTCAAAGTTAGAAGGATTCAAACAATAGTTTTTATGTGTATATCAGTGATGCAACTGTCCTCTACCCTACCTCTACTCTCACAGAGTAATCCTCATTCTTCTTATGTTCTATATTTTAGACTTTAATTCTCTAAAGCCTCTGAGAAATCTCAGGCTGGCAAATAACTTGGTGGATAATGTGCTGTTTGCCATGTGTGTGATCAAGGTTTGAGCCTGGGCCCCACCATGATCTCTTTCACACACACACAAACAACAGCGTGAGTGTGTGAGTGTTAGACTTTACCTCTACCTAAAAAAAGTCATCCCAGAGCAATGAAGCCTCAGTGATAAGAAAAACTCAAAAAAAAAAAAAAAATTGTTGAGTTATCTTAATACACAATACTCAACAAACAATATTAACAAGCAGAGAAAACCAAATTTCTGTATAAAGCATGTTCAGGAGGAATTACAGTAGCACCTGCCTGTTTGAATGTCCTTCCAGAGAACCCAGGATTTAGAACTGTCTTCAAATATGATGAAGCAGCTCTGTTTCAATATGTTTATCTGAAATACAGAAGAAAATTTATGGTGACTTCCTTTTAAATTCAAAGATATTAAAAAGCTTACTGCCAAGAACAGCAAAAGATATCTCACATTAAGGTAACTTGCCTTTTTGATAGTTCCAAGATAAAACAAGCCATCTGACCATCTAGCTAGGACATCCTGACCCTCTTCAAATTTGCATGCTGTTTTTTTAACTTTATGTCCATCCTGTAAAGACAGCTTGGTCAAGGATGCTGGGGTCTTTTGGTTTCGACGTAAAGGAGACCGCTTGTGGACCAGTGAATTACCTGCCCCTGTAGAGTCTCTGTTTAGGAAATAGAAGACCATATATAAGATTATCTTACTTATAATTATTTTATACCAATGGTATAGTTCATGTATTAATTTAAAAGTTGACTAAAAACCTTAAACTGAGGGAAAATGTGATATACCTCAAATCACAAATACTCTCCAGAAACAAGTAAGTTTAAAGTAAAATGATAAGTCTCATATTCATTCATTGCCTAAGTCTAAATGAGGCTAGGAGTTTACAACCATTCCAAAATAACAATTTACAGCAACTGCAATTAAAGCTGACATAATGTGAGCAGGTCATAACTATCCTGAATCTTATAATTGGGTTTAGTTACTATTAAAAAGTTATAAATCACAGTTTCTAAGTACTCAATAAATAAATGATTATGCCACATGTAATCAAAACTTATTAACCAATGACTTGGAAGGGTAGTTGGTATATTCCTTTCATTGGAAAGACAGTCATTACTTCTCTAGAGAATTACTACTGGTTGGGTGTTGATGGCATAATGGTTACACAGAGACTCTCATGCCTGAGGCTCTAAAATTCCAAGCTCAGCCCTCACCCCCCACCATAAACCAAAGCTGAGTAGTGCTCTGGTAAAAAAAAAAAAAAAAAAGAATTTCCCTCAAATATAAATTTAAAAAAAAAAGCCTGAGAACCACCTATGTTAGTCATACTCAAATGAGAAGTACATTATAAATTTCGAAAACTATTTTTATGTATTTATTTAAGATAGAATCAGAGAGAATATGAAAGGGAATGGGAAGGCAGAGAGGGAAAGAGACCTGTTTCACAACTACTGAAGTTTCCCCCCTGGAGGTGGGAACTGGGTGCCTGAACCCAGGTCCCTGTGCACTGCAATGTGTGTACTTTACCAGTGTGTGTCACCACACAGTCCCAAGTTTATTTACTTTAAATTTTTTTTCAATTTTTGTTTGTTTTTATTTGATAGGACAGAGAGAAGCTGAGGAGGGGAGTAAAGAGGGAGTGAGACAAAGACACCTGCAGCACTGCAGCACTACTCATGAAGCTTTCCTCCTGCAGAAGGCAACCAGGTCTTCAAGCATGGTAACTGTGCAGCACTCAACCAAGTGTGCCACCGCCCAACCCTCCCAGCCCCCTATTTACTTTTTTTTTTTTGCCTCCAGGGTTATCGCTGGGGCTCAGTGCCTGCACCAGGAATCTACTGCTCCTGGAGGCCATTTTTTCCCTTTTTGTAGCCCTTGTTGGTTTATCATTATTGTGGTTATTATTATTGTTATCAATATCATTGTTGTTGGATAGGACAGAGAAAACTCGAGAGATGAGGGTAAGACAGAGTGGGGGAGAGAAAGACACCTGCAGACCTGCTTCACTGCCTGTGAAATGACCCTCCCTGCAGGTGGGGAGCCGGGGGCTCTAACTGAGATCCTTACGCCAGTCCTTGTGCTCATGTATGCTTAACCTGCTGAGCTACCGCCCGACCCCACCCCCATTTACTTTTTTTTAAATTTTTTAAAAATTTTATTTATTTATTTATTCCTTTTGTTGCCCTTGTTGTTTTGTTGTTGTAGTTATTATTGATGTCATTGTTGTTGGATAGGACAGAGAGAAATGGAGAGCGGAGGGGAAGACAGAGAGGGGGAGAGAAAGACAGACACCTGCAGACCTGCTTCACTGCCTGTGAAGCGACTCCCCTGCAGGTGGGGAGCCGGGGGCTCGAACCGGGATCCTTCCGCTGGTCCTTGTGCTAAGCGCCACCTGCGCTTAACCCGCTGCGCTACCGCCCGACTACCCCCCATTTACTTTTTTGTTAAGTAAAATACACCAAAATAAACACTACAAAATTATAACTTGTACGTAATAGTTGTTGCATAAACAGCATTACTTGGAGCCCAGGAGATGGATTAGCAGGGAGAGCACAGACCTTAACATGTATCAGGCCCTGAGTTCCATCCCTAGCAAGACATAAAAATGACAGAGGGGCCAAGGCAGTAGCACAATGGATTAAGTGCACATAGTGCTACATCAGGGACCAGTGCAAGAATCCTGGTTTGAACTCCTGGTTCCACACCTGTAGGGGAGTTGCCTTTCAAGCGGTGAAGCAGATCTGCAGGTGTCTATCTTTCTCTCCCTAACTTCCCCTCCTCTCTCAATCTCTGTCCTATCTAACAGCAACAGCAGCAGCAACAGCCAACAACAATGGGAAAAAGATGGCCTCCAGGAGCAATGGAGCTGTGGCTGAGGTTCAAACCCAAGGTCTCCTACATGATAAGATATGTAATTTACCTAGTGCTAGTCATCTCCCAAGGCCTCTACATTACATTTTTTAATGCTCCAACTACTAAACAGGACAAATTCATAAAGAATAATCATTACATTAGGTATGTAGTTTTCCTCTTACTGTAATAAAGTCACAAGCATACACAAAAGTAGACAAAAACAAGTATAAGAAACCATCAGGTATCTTCATTCAGTTTGTATGAAATATGCATTCCATTTCTGTCTAATTCATATTAAGTATTTTAATATTATAATGTAATTGAGTCTCCACAAAAGGTATTAAGTACTCAGTGGCCTATACTTTCACCAACAGAGATTATCCTTCTGCTATTTAAACACACACACACAATTTCTATTATTACTTTAAAAGATTTTGGAGTCTCAGGCATGAGAGTCTGTTTGCATAACCATTATGCATTCTACCCTCCACCCTAAAAGATTTATTTATGAGGAAGGGAAAGAGAAAACCTGAGCATTCCTCTGGCTTACCATGGTGCCAAGGATCAAGCTCAAGATTTCATGCTTCCAAATCGTGCACTTCTCCACTACTTCATCTCCCAAGCCACCATTTCTATTATAAAAGTACTTTTTTTCATAGATTTGTTAACAATTTGTAGTGTACTGGAAGGTGTAGAAGATATTACTTGTTAAGCGCACATGGTGCGAAGTGCAAGGACTAAGAATCCCAGTTTGAGCCCTCGGCTCCCCACCTACAGGAGGTCGCTTTGTAAGCAGTGAAGCAGGTCTGCAGGTGTCTTTCTCTCCCCGTCTTCCCCTGCTCTCTCCATCTCTCCGTCCTATCCAACAATGATGACATCAATAACAACAACAATAATAACTACAACAATAAAAAAAAAAAACAAGGGCAACACAAAGGAAAATAAATAAATATTAAAAGAAAAAGATATTATTTGCCTGGTTTTCAAACTGATCCATTATCTTCACTTGCATGAGGATAAGCTTCTCGGGAAGCAAGTGCTGCAGGTGTCCCTCTCCCTCTCCCTCTCCCTCTCCCTCCCCTCTCTCTCTTTCTCTCCATACTCCCCTCTCAATTTCCCTCTGTCCTATCAAAACAAAAAAAAAAAAAAAAAAGGGAAAAAAGTAGCTGCTGGAAGCAGTGGGTTTGTTATACAGGTACTGAATCCCAGCAACAACCCTGGTAACACTACAAATAAATAAATGTACAAAAAAACTTACCTGCTAATGCTCAACATAAAGGTTTTAAAGAGCATCTCATGCTATAAATTTTAATGTAATACAGATGTTAAAAATATTTTTCTGAAAAAGACTTTTCAGAATTTTAAGTGACTTAAAATGGAAGAGAAGGCAGGACCATAGAAAAAATAGGAAAAGGGCAGGGGTATACAGCATAATGGTTATGCAAAGACTCTCATACCTGAGGCTCCAAAGTCCCAGATTCAATCCCCTGTACCACCATAAGCCAAAGCTGAGCAGTGCTCTGGTAGAAAGGAAGGAAGGAAGGAAGGAAGGAAGGAAGGAAGGAAGGAAGGAAGGAAGGAAGGAGGGAAGGAAAAAAATATAGTTACAGAAATAATAGACAACCCATATCTGTGTCCTTGAAAGAATCACTGCAGTTTCCAATGGAATGAATGGGGACATAGAACTCTAGTGGCAGGAATGGTGTGGAAGTATACCCAATATTTTGTAATTTTGTAAATTACTAATAAAATATTTTTAAATATTATTAATTGTATGGGGGAAAAGCACACTAAAAATGATGTGATCACTACAAAAAAATTTTACTGAATCCAAATACTATGCAAAAGTAATTCACCACAGAAGAGATCCAAAAGGCCAAGAAACACATGAAAAAATGCTCCAAGTCTCTGTCAGAGAAATGCAAATAAAGACAACAATGAGATATCACTTCACTCCAGTGAGAATGTCAGACATCAGAAAAGTAACAGCAACAGATGCTGGAGAGGTTGTGGGGTCAAAGGAACCCTCCTGCACTGCTGGTGGGAATGTAAATTGGTCCTTTTTTAAAAAATTAGATTTTAAAAAGGCAGAGGGTAGATAGTATAATGATTATGCAAAGAGACTCTCATGTCTGAGGCTCCAAAGTCCCAGGTTCAATCTCCCATACCAACATAAGCCAGAGCTGAACAGTGCTCTGGTAAAATAAAATAAAATAAAATAAAATAAAAGATTAAAAAATAAAGGGGGCCAGGTGGTGGTGCACCTGGTTGAGTGCACATGTTACAATGTGCAAGGACCCAGGTTCAAACCCCCAGTGCCCACCTGCAGGGGGAAAGCTTCACAAATGGTGAAGCAGTGCTGCATCTGTCTGTCTTTCACCCTCTCTATCCCTCCCTTCCCTCTCGATTTCTGAGTCTCTATCCAATAAATAAATAAAGATAATAAAAAATGAAATTAAATTAAAAATTAAGGGCTGGGTGGTGGCAAAGTGGTTTAAGCGTACATGGCGAGAAGCACAAGGAGCCCCCTTCGTTTTAGCCCCCAGCTCCCCACCTGCAAGGAGGTCACTTCATAAGCGGTGACGCAGGTCTGCAGGTGTCTATCGTTCTCTCCCCCTCTGTCTTCCCCTCTCTCAATTTCCCTCTGTCCTAGCCAACAACAACAGCAATGACAAAGATAAATAACAAGGGCAACAAAAGGAAAAAAATAGCCTACAGGAGCAGAGGATTCATAGTGTAGGCATCGAGTCCCAGCGATAACCCTGGAGGCAAAAATAAATTTTAGACAAGAAACCAAAAGTTGGTCCACATACTATTTCTTAAACTCTCTACTCTGCTTTTGGGTTATGTAAAGTGCTCCCTGTTATTCAAGAGACCTGGTGAAACTCCAATCTAATTTTTCATTTTACAAGATTAGAATTTACATTGAGGGGAGTCGGTGGTGGCGCAGCAGGTTAAGCGCACGTGGCGCAAAGCGCAAGAACCTGCGGAAGTATCCCCGTTCCAGCCCCCGGCTCCCCACCTGCAGGGGAGTCGCTTCACAGGCGGTGAAGCAGGTCTGCAGGTGTCTTTCTCTCCCCCTCTCTGTCTTCCCCTCCTCTCTCCAATTCTCTCTGTCCTATCCAACAACAACATCAATAACCGCAACAATGTTAAACAACAAGGGCAACAAAAGGGAAAATAAATAAATAAAATTTACATTTAGACTATGTCTTACTTCTCCCAAGAGCAGTTGATGCAAGTTTACTATCTGTGGCAGATAATCTTTATTGCATAATTTTAATGTGAATATTGAGGTTAAGCATTTTGTAAGATTAATATGAAAAAACTAAAAGTCCATAAATAACCAAGTCAAGTGTAAGGAAAATCAAAAAGGGAAAGACTTGGCCTATCATATATGTCTTTGTCATGACAAATGACAAAGAAAACCTGTCAATAATGGCAAGGAACAGAGACAATAAAACCAATGCAACAGAATAGGTACCTAAAAAACAGGTTCATTTATTGAAAGTGGACAAAATATTATAACATTACACATAATTACACAAAGAACAAATGATTTAGTAAAATGGGCTGGGGAAGCTGGCTTTCATTAATAGCAAAGAGTTTTCTCCTTAATTCACAATACACAAAAAAGGGTGAACTCCAGATGAATTAAAGACAAAAAAGAGAAACTTTTCTTTCTTCTTTTTTTTGTATTATCTTTATTTATTTATTGGATAGAGCCAGAAATTGAGAGGAGAGGAAAGGGGGTGATAGAGTGGAAGAGACAGACACTTGAAACACTGTTTTACCACTCAGAGCATTTTTCCCATGCAGTTGAGGGCTGGGGGACTCAAACCCTGGTCCTTGTGCATTGTAACATGTGCACTCAACCAGGTGTGCCACCACCCAGCCCCCAAATATGTGAAACTTGAAATCTAAAAAGAAAATGTAGAATATTGTTGTGATCTTGGAAATGGAGCACACATTGAGCATGGAATGATCTTGCAAATATGTTAATAACAGAGAACAGAACTTACAACACAATTATCAAAAGCAATCATACTAATACCATGTTTTTTTGTTTGCCTCCAGGGTTATTGCTGGGGATCCGTGTCTGCACTACGAATCCACTGCTCCTTTTTTCCCATTTAGTTGCCCTTGTTGTAGTTGTTATTGTTGTCATAGCTGTTGTTAGATAGGACAGAGAGAAATAGAGGAAGAGAAGAAAGAGAGAGGGAGAGAAAGACACCTGCAGACCTGCTTCACCACCCTTGAAGCGACCCCTTAAAGGTGGGGAGCTGGGGGCTCGAACCAGGATCCTTACGCGGGCCCTTGCACTTTGCACCATGTGCATTTAACCCGCTGCACTACCACCCAGCCCCCAATGCCATGTGTTTTATAGATATACCTATGCAAGGACATATTATATTCAAGTAGCTGTGTTCAGACAATTGGTAAATATGAGGGAATGCTACAAAAGCCTTGCCATAACACAGAGCACAGGTGGCAGAGTAGCAGGAGTCAGATCATATTTTCAACCCCACTATCACTATTTGCTTTCACTAACTGACAATATTGTTTATAGCAGCCCTCTTAGCGCAGTAGGCAGCATGTCAGTCTCATAATCTAAAGGTCCAGAGTGTACTGTTTATTAGAGAATCATTTTGGGGGGCAGAGGGTAAAGAGCATAATGGTTATGCAAACAGACTCATGCCTAAGGCTCCAAAGTCCCAGGTTCAATCCCTCACACCACCATGAGCCAGAGCTTAACAGTGCACTGGTAAAAAATAATAATAATTTTTTTTCATCATTGCAATTGATATTCATCTTGAAGGCAATTACCTAGACAAAAGTGGCCTCCTTTGAAACCAACTTGAGATAAAGGGTTCAGCCCTTCCTTCTTACTTTACTAGTCCCACAATGTCTGAGACCCAGAATCAAGAACCTGAAGGTCCTAAAGACAGCCCAACTGAAGAACTCCATCCCTGAGGTATTCTGATTTGAGACTTGAGGCCACAGGTATAGTGGAACTCTGGCATTTCTCTCTCTCTCTCTCTCTCCCTCCCCCTCCCTGACAATTTTATCTGTCTGAGCTAATCCAAATGACCACTAAACCAGCATTGAAAAGCAAATTAAGGACTTGGCATATATTAATTTATTTAAAAAAAAAACCCAAAAACTTGGGGAGTCGGGCAGTAGCACAGCAGGTTAAGTGCAGGTGGCGCAAAGCGCAAGGACCAGCATAATGATACTGGTTCTAGCCCCTGGCTCCCCACCTGCATGGGAGTTGCTTCACAAGCGGTGAAGCAAGTCTGCAGGTGTCTTTCTCTCCCTCTGTCTTCCCCTCCTCTCCATTTCTCTCTGTCCTATCTAACAACTACAACATCAATAACAATAACAACAACAATAACAAAACAAGGGCAACAAAAGGCAATAAAATAAAATAAACTTTTATTTATTTATTCCCTTTTGTTGCCCTTGTTTATTGTCATTGTTGTTATTGCTGTCATTGTTGTTGGGTAGAACAGAAAGAAATCGAGAAAGGAGGGGAAGACAGAGAGGAAGAGAGAAAGAGAGGCACCTGAAGACCTGCTTCACCGCCTGTGAAGAGACTCCCTGTAGGTGGGGAACCGGGGGCTCTAACCGGGATCCTGATGCCTGTCCGTGTACTTTCCACCATGTGCACTTAACCTGCTGTGCCACCACCCAGCTCCTGGCATATATTAATTTCTAACATATAATGAAAGAAATCAGCAGATCGTTACAAAGCACAAGGACCCAGATTTGAGCCCCTGGGCCCCACCTACAGGAGGAAAGCTTTGCGAGTAGTGAAGCAGGGCTGCAGGTGTCTCTCTGTCTCTCTCCCGCTCTATCACCCCCTTCTCTCACGATTTTTGGCTATCTGTATCCAATATACAAATAAGAATTAAAAAATTAAAAAAAAAGAGAAACCAACAGATTTAATTTACTTTCAGGCTAATAGTGTTTCTTTCAGTAACTATTTAATAAGCACTTGTTCTAGTCTTGGTAAGATAGTCAACATACCTAACTACCTAACCTCAGTATCTTTTTGGGGGGAAAAACTGGCTCTATCTTCTTAAAGTTCTTTTCCTGATTCAAATACCCACCCACCTAGATCAAATGAGACTTTCTGTTGGTAAACTGTAATTCTCTCATTTACTTCCCACATTGTGCACCATTTACCAACTAACTTGTCTTTATATGACCCCCTTTAAAACTTTATATTCTGAGAGGGAAAAAGACTGCCTTATCTTTGAAGGCAGGACCACAGAAGGAAAAAAATGAGCAAGTATATATAAATATAGACAGATAGTTACAAAAATAATAGTCAACCCAAATCTGCAACCTTGGGAGAACTGCTGTAGCTTCCAATGGAGAGATTAGGGATCCAGAACTCTGGTGGTGAGAACGGCGCAGAATTATACCTGGTATCTTATAATTTTATAAATCAATATTAAGTCACTAATAAAGATTTTTTTAAAAGGCTATCTTATCTTCTACAAGCAACCTCAAAATATGTTAACACACACACAAAAAAATATATGTTAACACACGCTCACGACTCCTGAGAGGTGGTTTAGCTCAAAGTGGTTCAGGATTTTAAAAAGAAAGAAAGGTAAAATAACACAATGGTTATGCAAAAGGAGACTACAAAATCCTAGATTCAATTCCCTGAACAAGGGGAGGGGAGGAGAAGGAAGGAGAAGGGAAGGAGATGGGGGGCAGGGCTGAATCTCTGAAATGTCAGGACCCAACAGCAAGAAAAAAAAGATGAAATTACTGGGGCTACAACTAGCTGAAAAGCTTCTACACAGCAAAAGGAACAATTACCAAACTGAAAGATAACTTCCAGAATTAGAAAAGGTATTTATATTCAACATATCAGAATAACCAGATATATAAAGAACTTACAAAACTCAGTAATGGGAGTGGAGAGGGAAACACAAACCCCCTAAAAAGTGTGTGTGGGGGGGGAACTGAGCAAATAACTCCTCCAAAGAAGATCTTCACATGGCCAACAGACATATGAAAAAATGTTCAAAATCACTGATTATCAGATAAATGCAAACCAAAACAGTAATAAGATATAATAAGGACAGTAACTAGTGCTGGCAAGGATGTGGAGAAAAGTACCCACGTCAGGCTGGGGAGATAGATAGCATAATGATTCTGCAAAAACACTCTCATGCCTGAGGCTCTGAGTACCCAGGTCCCCTGCACCACCATATGCCAGAGCTGAGCAGTAATCTGATTAAAAAAAAAAAAAAAAGAAAAAAGGAAAAAAAATGGGAGTCGGGTGGTAGCGCAGCAGGTTAAGTGCAGGTGGCGCAAAGCACAAGGACTGGCTTAAGAATACGGGTTCGAGCTCCCGGCTCCCCACCTGCAGGGGAGTTGCTTCACAGTCGCTTCTATCTTTCTCTCCCCGTCTTCCCATCCTCTCTCCATTTCTCTCTGTCCTATCCAACAATGGCATAAATAACAACAACAACAACAACAGGCAACAAAAGGGAAAATAAATTTTAAAATATTAAAAAAAACCCATACTATATGACCCATCTGTTCTGATAGGCATCTATCCAAAGATCACAAAAACACCTTGAGAAAGATCTGTGCACTCCTATGTTGATGGCAGTGCTATTTGTTATAGTCAACATTAGAGAGAGAGAGGGAGAAAAGCAAGTATCCAACAACATGAATGGTTAAAGAAGCTATAGTATACACAATGGAATATTACACAGCTACAATACGGATGAACCTAGGGGGATCATTAAGATAACCAAGAAGGATGAATATCAGATGGCCTCACTCACAGATGGGTTCTGAAAAACAAATCAAAGGACAAATACAGGGTGATTCCTCAATGGACTATAGTCTATCTAGTCTATCATAGTAGATCGGGGGGGGGGGGCATTCAGAATTGGAAAAGGAAGCCACTAAGAGGTGGTTTGGGTCCTAAGAGCCTATGATGGAATTAGATGACTGTTCAGTTGAGGGTGAAATGTGCTGATTTCTATCTTGGGGGAGGTAGAAATGTGCCAATTGTGACAACAAAAATCTGTAAATCAGCATTTCCTCAATAAAATGACACTGAAAATTAATTTTAACAGGCTGTGATACATACATATGAATACTATTCAGCAGTAAAGAATGATAAAAATAGGGAAGGGGAGAGATAGCATAATGGTTATGCAGAGACTGTCATACATGCCTGAGGCTTTAAAACCTCAGGTTAAATCCCCTGCACCACCAAAAAACAGAGCTGAGCAGTGCTCTAGTAAAAAGAAAAAAAGATAAAAATCTTCTCTTTGCTATAACATAGATGGTTAGAGTCACATTAAGTGAAATTAAACAGGAGAATAAACACCAATCTCACTCACTAAGAGAAGACAAAAGCAAAGAATAATATAGAAGGATGGCAGGAGTCAGGTAGCCCAACGGGTTAAGTGCAGGTGGCGCAAAGCTCAAGGACCAGCATAAGGATCCCGGTTCAAGCCCCCAGCTCCCCACCTGCAGGGGAGTCACTTCACAGGCGGTGAAGCAGGTCTGCAGGTGTCTATCTTTCCCCCTCTCTGTCTTCCCTTCCTCTCTCCATTTCTCTCTGTCCTATCCAACAACAACAATAATGATGACTACAACAATAAAACAAGGGCAACAAAAGGGAATAAATATTTTTAAAAAGAATAATATAGAACCTTATTGGATTATGATTTCTCATAGCAGATAGGAGACTGGGAAGAGGGGCTAGTGAGGGGAGGGACGAGATTCAGTATCCTCTAGGGGAAAAAAGGATGATGCTTTGATGGTGGTGAAATATGCTGACATCCATCTGGAGAAGACATGGCTTATGACAAAAATCCTACAAATAAATCTCAATAAAGTGATATAAAACTGCAAATAAATTTGTTAATGATTCTCAACACCTATCAAAAAAGAATCTATGAACAACTATATGACACTAAGCTAGAGAACCTGGAAGAAATGCACAGTTCCTTAAATACAAATTTCCAAAATTAAACAAAAGGAACTAGAAAATATGAATAGTCCAATCACAGCCAAAGAAATTGACAAAGTTATCAAGAACCTTTCCAACAATAAAAATCCTGCACTGGGAGTCAGGCAGTACCGCAAGGGGTTAAGTACAGGTGGCGCAAAGTGCAAGGACATGTGTAAGGATCCTGGTCCAGCTCCCGGCTCCCTACCTTTTCTCCCCGTCTTCCCTTCCTCTCTGCATTTCTCTCTGCCCTATCCAACAACAAAAACATTAATAATAACTACAACAAAACAAGAGCAACAAAAGGGAATAAATACGGGGAGTCGGGCTGTAGCGCAGCGGGTTAAGAGCATGTGGCACGAAGCGCAAGGACCAGCATAAGGAACCCGGCTCGAGCCCCCAGCTCCCCACCTGCAGAAGTCACTTCAAAAGTGGTAAAGCAGGTCTGCAGGTGTCTATCTTTCTCTCCCCCTCTCTGTCGTCCCCATCTCTCCATTTCTCTCTGTCCAATCCAACAACGACATCAGTAAAACAAAAAGGGCAACAAAAGGGAATAAATAAATAAATAAAATAAATATTAATTATTTATTCCCTTTTGTTGCCCTTGTTTTATTGTTGTAGTTATTATTGTTGTCGTTGTTGTTGAATAGGACAGAGAGAAATGGAGAGGCGGGGAAGACAGAGAAGGGGAGAGAAAGATAGACACCTGCAGACCTGCTTCACCACTTGTGAAACGACTCCCCTGCAGGTTGGGAGCCGGGAACTCGAATCGGGATCCTTAAGCCGGTCCCTGCACTTTGTGCCCCCTGCACTTGACCTGCTGCGCTATAGCCCAACTCCCAAGATTTTTAAAAATTTGTGTGTTTTTAAAAAAGGGAATAAATAAATATTTATAAACCTAATCAACGCAACTAGTACCACCCTCAGCATGCTTCACTTCAGACTTTGTCCAGAGACGGTCAGGCATGGAATGTCAACCCTTCAGCCTCATTACTCCTCTCCGTGTGTTACAAACTCCTCGAGAGGCTGCTTCTGTCACGTATTTCTCATCTTACAGAGAAATTCCTATCACCCGCCCAAGCTGGTTTCCGCCCAGGAAGATCTACCTGCGAACAAGCCCTGGCCCTCTCAACTTACATTGAGAATGGATTCCAGAAGAATTTAAAGACGGGTGCAGTCTTTGTTGATCTCACAGCAGCCTATGACACGGTCTGGCACCGTGGTCTCCTAGTCAAGATCTCAAGATGCCTGCCTCCATGGGTGGCCAACACTATATAGTTTCTTCTCCAAAACAGAAGATTCCGGGTGCATCTGGGTGACAAGTCTAGCAGATGGAGACTTGTCTCAAGTGGCCTCCCCCAGGGCTCTGTTCTGGCTCCTACGCTATTTAATATTTACATCAATGACCTCCCAGAAACTTCTTCAAGGAAGTTCATCTACGCTGATGACATCTGCTGTGCAACTCAGGCATCCAAGTTCGACATCCTCGAGGAAACACTCACGAAAGACATGTCTCTGATATCTGATTACTGTAAAAAATGGCGACTAATCCCTAGCACTGCAAAAATGGTATCATCTGTTTTCCATCTACACCATGCCTCGGCCTCACGTGAGCTTAATGTGCAGCTTGGCGATACGAGAATCCGGCATGAAGCCCAGCTAGTCTATCTTGGCGTTACTCTCGATCGCACTCTGTCATTTCACGAACATCTCATAAAAACTGCAGCAAAGGTGGGCGTGAGGAATAACACCATTGCAAGACTGGCCAGCTCCTCATGGGGCGCGAGCGCTTCCACACTGCGATCATCATCTCTGGCATTATGCTATTCCACTGCAGAATACTGTGCCCCAGTATAGTTCCGTAGCCCCCATGTCCACTTGGTCGATTCCAAATTATATTCCTCCATGAGGATCATTTCTGGAACCATCCATTCCACCCCGGTTCCATGGCTGCCAGTTCTTAGCAACATCGCCCCGCCAGATATTCGTCGGGATGCGGCATCATCTAAGTTCATTTCCCACGTCTACGCTCGACCGGACCTGCCAATAGACGCGGATATCTTCGCCCACCCTGTCCAACGCTTGACGTCTCGTCACCCAATCTGGTCCCCTATGCCTACACTGAACTTCTCTGTTCCAGACTCTTGGAAACAGAGTTGGCAGTCAGCTGAGGTAAAGAACAAACACCTCATCACAGACCCCTGCAAGCGTCAACCCGGCTTTGACCTAGCACGTTATGATTGGGCCCTCCTCAATCGCTATCGAATAGGCCATGGCCGGTGCGCCGCTATGTTCCATTGCTGGGGAGCCAGAGACTGGGGACCTGAACTGCCCCTGCGGCTCCAGACAGACTATGACCCACATAGTCAACGACTGCCACCTCTCCAGATTCAAAGGAGGTCTCGAAACTTTACATCAGGCTCAACCTGATGCTGTTGACTGGCTACGGAAGAAGGGCAAACGCTAGAAGAAGCCTCATTACTCAGGTGAGACCTTTTCTTTCATAGGATTCTCTAATTCCATTTCAGGTGGTTCACTTCCTAACAAAGTCCCAAAATCTAAATATAGACCAGGCCCCGTGAGATAGGGCATATGTTCACATGTATCCATAAACTAGGGCAAAATATATACCTAAAAGCAAAAGTGCACAATAGTCTGCAGTGAATCAGTATATGCAGCAAGCAAGTAGAAAGACCTAAAAAGACACTATAAAGTTCATAATGAAAGTGTTTACTTAGACTTGGACACCCTCCTCACCTATTTCCTATTATACTTCCTTCACTCACTCCAAAGCTAACCATATCAAAGTAAGGACTACAAAAGCTGAATAAGGGCAAGAGACTGGCATACTTTAATGATGACTCTTTAGTCACTATCAGGCCACCCACCCCATCAGCTGGGGCCCTAGTCAGGGAATCCTGAGATTCCTAAACAGACATGATGGGCCTAGACCTCCAATAAATCCCTCTCTCCATTGTTACTGGTCATCTCTATCAAGAACAATAGACCTCTTTGTGGGCCCCCCCCTAGGACTCTGCCCTCAACCTGGATCAACCATGGTAGAGAATGTTCTATCCTCTGAAGGGAGGCTGGACAACATACTCTATGCTACACCTGAGAAAGATGGGTCCTGAAATTGGGGCAGCTTGGAATGTTCCTACTCATGACCACAGAATGTGAGCTCAGATCTCCAGGAATGCAGAGGTCACATAGGCCTCTAAGCTGAATATGGGCCCCAGATCACATCAAATTGATGGGGTTTACAGTCAACAATCAACAATATTTATACCTCTTTCCCATATCTGGGAGCTACTCACTTCCCTGATCCAGCTTTCTGGTCCTTTTTCCAGCCATGACATCATCTCCCCAGACAATAACTTGGATCCACCTGCATATCAGATGTCAGGCTCAGGGGAAAAAAACAAAAAAAAACAAAAAAAAACAACCTAGTATAAACATGGGCCCTTTGGAATATATTAACTCTTTTTAGCCACCAGGTTCCAGATGCTAGCATGATGCCGACCAGACTTCCCTGGACAGACAACCCCACCAATGTGTCCTGGAGTCCCACTTCCCCAGAACCCCAGCCCACTAGAGAAAGAAAGAGACAGGCTGGGAGTATGGATTGACCTGCCAGGGAAGTAATTACAGAAGCCAGACCTTCTACCTTCTGCATTCCACAATGACTTTGGGTCCATACTCCCAGAGGGTTAAATAATAGGAAAGCTGGGAGTCAGGCGGTAGTGCAACGGGTTAAGTGCAAAGTGCAAGGACTGGTGTAAGGATCCCGGTTCAAGTCCCCACTCCCCACCTGCAGGGGAGTCGCTTCACAGGTGGTGAAGCAGGTCTGCAGGTGTCTTTCTCTCCCCCTCTCTGTCTTCCCCTCCTCTCTCCATTTCTCTCTGTCCTATCCAACAACAACAATGATAACAACAATAAAGCAACAAGGGCAACAAAAGGGAATAAATAAATAAATATTTTAAAAAATAGGAAAGCTATCAGGGGAGGGGATGGGATATGGAGTTCTGGTGGTGGGAATTGTACCCCTCTTATCCTATGGTTTTTGTCAGTGTTTCCTTTTTATGAATTTTTTTTTTTTTAAGTCCTGGACCAGGGCGGGGGAGATAGCATAATAGTTATGCAAACAGACTTTCATGCCTGAGGCTCCAAAGTTGCAGGTTCAATCCCACCGCACCACCATAAGCCAGAGCTGAGCAGTGCTCTGGTGTTTCTCTCTCTCTGCATCTCTCTCAAAAATAAAATTAGAAAAATATATATTAAAAAAAGGTCCTGGACCAGATGGTTTTACAAATGAATTTTACAAAACCTCCCAGGAAGAGTTAATACCACTACTTGAAGACACAGGAATACTCCCTTCCACTTTCTATGAAGCCAACTTCTCGCTGATACCAAAAGCAGAGACAACAAAAAAATAAAACTAAGGAAGGGGTCGGGTGGTAGAGCAGGGGTTAAGCACACATGGCACAAAGCCCAAGAACCAGTGTATGTATCTTGGTTCAAGCTCGGGGCTCCCCACCTGTGGGGGGGGGGAACCTCACAGACAATGAAGCAGGTCTGCAGGTGCCTATCTTTCTCTCCCCCTCCATCATGATTCACCACATCAATAACATGATCCATATAATATATAACATGATCAAAAACATGAAGCAAGACCAAACAGAAGCAAGACCAAAAACCACATGATTACATATCAATAGAAACAGAGAAAGCCTTTGGCAAAATCCAACATCCCTTCATGATTAAAACATTACAAAACATAGGAATAGATGGGGAATTCCTTAACCTAATCGAGTCCATATACAGCAACTCTATAACCAACATCATATTCAATGATAAAAAACTAGAAGCATTCTCCCTCAGATCAGGTAATAGACAGGGCTGCCTACTATCACCATTACTCAACACAGTGCTGGAAGTTCTTGCCATAGCAATCAGGCAAGAGCAAGGAATTAAAGGGATACAGATTGAAAAAGAAGTCAAACTGTCATTTTTTGCAGATGTCATATTTGCAGATGATATGATAGATACATAGAAAAACCTAAATAATACAGCAGGAATATCAGGTAATATAGTAAGGCTTCAAAATTAACATACAAAAGTCAGTGGCATTCCTCTATGCAAACACTAAGTCAGAAGAAATCAACCCCTTTTACTATAAGAATAAACAAAATAAGTGAAAGATTTGTATATTGAAAATTACGAGGCACTATTCAAGGGAAAAAAGAGACACAAAGAAATGGAAAGATATTCTGCGTTCATGGGTTGGAAGGATTAGCATTATCAAAATGAGTATATTGCCCAGAGCCATATACAAATTAAATGCAATCCCCATCAAGGATTCACCCAATTTTTTAGGAGAATAGGACAAAAGCTACAAATGTTTATCTGGAACCAGAAAATACCTAGAGTTATCAATCTTGGGAAGAACAGAACTGGAGGCATCACACTCCCAGATCTCAAAATGTGTTATATGGCCATTGTCTTATCTTTCTGTCCCCGTCTTCCCCTCTTCTATTTCTCCCTGTCCTATCCAAGAACTATGACATCAACAACAATAATAACTACAACAATAAAAAACAAGGGCAACAAAAGAGAAAATAAATAAGTGAAAAAGAAAAATAGGAAGGGAAAACACAAAGCAGAACTTGGATGGAGATGGTGTACTGCACCAAAGTAAGACCCTGGAGTAGGTGGGAGTGTTCATGTCCTGGAACATGATGGCAGAGGAAGACCTGGGGGGCGGGGGGTTAGATTATGTGGAAAACTGAGAAATATTATACATATACAAACTACTGTGGACTGTAAACCATTAATCCCCCCAATAAAGAAAAAAAAATGGAAAGAAAAAAAAAAAAAAAACGAGTACTATACCAGAAAAAGTAGAATATAAGATCAATGCACAAGGGGGTCGGGCGGTGGCGCAGTGGGTTAAGCGCATGTGACGCAAAGCGCAGGAACCGGCGTAAGGATCCCGGTTTGAGCCGCCGGCTCCCCACCTGCAGGGGAGTCGCTTCACAGGCGGTGAAGCAGGTCTGCGGGTGTCTGTCTTTCTCTCCCCTTCTCTGTCTTCCCCTCCTCTCTCCATTTCTCTCTGTCCTATCCAACAACGAATTGCGTCAACAAGGGCAATAATAATAACCACAACGAAGCTACAACAAGGGCAACAAAAGGGGGAAAAAAAAATGGCCTCCAGGAGCGGTGGATTCATGGTGCAGGCACCCAGCCCAGCAATAACCCTGGAGGAGGAAAAAATAAAAAAAAAAGATCAATGCACAAAAACTAACTGCATTTCAAAACAATAGCAAAGAATAATCTGAAAATAAAATAAAAAGAATTCCACTTGTAAGAGCATCAAAAAGAACAAGTGTAGAGAATAAATCTAACACAAGTACAAGAATTGTACAATAAAACTACATTAAAGAGAAAAAGGTTAATCCATATATGTAAAACCATATATGGTTGGAAAGACATCCTGTGTTCACAGATGTTCACACTGTTAAGAATGGCAATAGCTTTCAAAGTGATCTACAGATTCTAGAAAATACTTATCAAAAATCCCAGTTGCCCTTAATGCAAAAATTACAGACCCTAAAATTCAAGTAAAAAAAAAAACAATGCTAGAACATCCCAAGTAACCTTGCAAAAGACCCAAAACTAGAGGATTCAATTTCTCAATTTCAAAACAACAGTCAAGAAATTAAGACTGGGGGCCAGGCAGTAGCGCAACAGGTTAAGCGCATATAGTACCAAGTTCAAGGACCTGAGCAAGGATCCTGTTTGAGACCCTAACTCGCCACCTTCGGTGGATGAGGGTGGGGGATCCGCTTCACAAGGTCTTGGCAGTCATATTTTTCCTTTTATTTATTTTTGATATAGAGAGAAAGATATCTGCAGTACTGCTTTACCACTCATGGCTTTCCCCCTGCAGGTGGGGACAAAAGGCTCAAACTAGGGTCTGTGGGCATGGTAACATGTGCACTCTGCTGGGTGAGCCAACTCAATTAAAAGCAAACAACAAAAAGAACAAACAACATGCATGTATTTATACTGTACTGAAGCAAAGAACTCTGGAAAAAGTGGGGAAGGGATGGGGGCGGTGCTTTGAGGTCTTGGTGCATGCTAACAGAAAAGGATTTAAGTTTGGGATATTTTGCAGATATATATCACAGGGGGCTGAGAAGCTATACCCATTTATCAACAATTATACTGTAAGTCACTAAACCATCCCAAATGATTTTTAAAATGTTAATTTATTAGTGAAGGGTGGGGGGAGAACCAGAATATTACTTTGGCACATGCAACGTTGGGGATCAAATTTGGGACCTCATACTTAAGAGCCTAACACTTTAATACACTGTGCCACTTCCTGGCAGCAGTAATCCAATTTTTAAGTGGGAACAGAACTCAAAAGACAGGTCTCCTGGTCCAGGAGGTGGCACATTGGATTCTCAACCATGAGGTCCCGAGTTCGGTCCACATGTACCAGAGTGATGTCTGGTTCTTTCTCTCCTTTCACATGAATAAATAAATTCATTTAAAAAAAGGGGGGGGGGAGTCGAGTGGTAGCACAGCGGGTTAAGCGCACATGGCGCAAAGCACAACGACAGGCAGAAGGATCCCGGTTCCAGGCCCTGGCTCCCCACCTGCAGGAGGTCGATTCACAGGCGGTGAAGCAGGTCTGCAGGTGCCTATCTTTCTCTCCACCTCTGTCTTCCCCTCCTCTCTCCATTTCTCTTTCCTATACAACAACAATAAAACAACAAGGGCAACAAAAGGGAATAAATAAATAAATATTAAAAAAAAAAAAAAAACACACATCTCCAAAGAGAGTTATACAGGTGACTGGGTGGTGGTGCAGTGGCCCATCTGGTGAAGTACACATAGTAAAAGGGGTAAGAAACAGCACAAGGATCCCGGTTCAAGCACTGGCTCCACCAGCAGGAGAGAAGCTTCACAAGTAGTGAAGCAGGTCTGCAGGTGTCTATCTTTCTCTCTCCTCTATCTTCCCTTCCCCTCTCAATTTATCTCTGTCCTATCCAAATAATAGAAAAAAAATGGCTACAGTGGATTCATAGTGCAGGCACCGAGCCCAAGCAATAACCCTGGAGGCAAAAAAAAAAAAAAGTTATGTATATGGCCAATAACAACACGAAAAAAAATGTCATCATTAATGATCAGGGAAATGCAAATCAAAATCATTATGAGATACCACTGTACAATTACTAGGGTGATTATAATAAACAAGTATTGGCAAGGATGGAAGAAATTAGAACACACAGTTGCTAGGGAAACTAAAATGGTGCAGGCTCTTTAGAAGATGATTTGGCATTTTCTCAAGATGAAGCTAGCATCTGATCCAACAATTCCATTCCTAGGTATGTATCCCAGAGAAATGGAAATATGTCTACACAAAATCTGCATAGAAATATATATATATATATATATATGCATTATTCATAAAAGTCCCAAAGCGGGGGTCTGTAAGGTAGTGCAATGGATAAAGCTTGGACTCTTATGCATGAAGTTCAACCTCTGGCATCCTGTGTGCTACAGTGATGCTCTGCTTTGCTTTATTTCCCCACCACCTACTAACCCCTATTAATAAGTAAATCTTTAAAAAAATCATGATCCTGCATGTACAAACTATTGTATTTACTGTTGAATGTAAAACATTAATTCCCCAATAAAGAAATAAAAAAAAAATTAAAAAATCATGATCCTACTTCCAGAAATTATGCCCTTGTAATTCCATAATTAGGTAAGCTATGACAAAAATCACTAGTAAAAAAATAATAATAATGTTTAAAAAGGCAAACAAACAACAAGAACAAAAAGTCATTCCAGAGCTGGAAGCCCTGGCAAAGAACAACAACAACAAAAATTTTATTACATGCTAGAAAAATGGTTATAACTTGGGAACATTCCTCTAAATCAGTGGCAAACAGAATGCCACATGTTATATGACTGTTTTGATGAAATGTCCAAAATAGGGAAAATATAAATACCAAAATATTAGTGGTTGTCAGGGACTGGCAGAGGAGGGTGAAATAATGGGAGTTTGTGCTAGTAAATTTCAGATCTTCATTTTGGAAAGACGACAATATTCTGAAATTAGATAATGTTGATGGTTGCACAAATCTGTAAACATATTAAAAGTCATGGGGACTGGGTGGTGGTGTGCACTTGGTTAAGCACAGACATCACCATGTGCAAGGATCCAGGTTCAAGTCCCTGCTCCCCACCTACTGGGAGGACGTTTCATAAGCAGTGAAGCAGGGCTGCAGGTGTCTATCTTTCTTTCTCTTTCCCTCTATTATCTCCCCTCCCATCTCAATTTCTCAAATTTTCTAAAGGAAAAAACTGTCAGCCACGAGCAGTGGATTCCTAGTGCCAGCACTGAGCCACAGCAAGAACCTCGGTGGGGGGAGGAGGGAATCATTAAGGTGGGGAGTGGAGGTCTGAACTCAGGTCCTTACACCTGGTAATGCGTGCACTCAACCAGGGAAGCGGCAACCCAGCCCCTGGCACCCCTACCATATGAATTTTTTAGATTTATTTATTATAATACATGTGACGAAAGTAGTGCCAGGGATTGACTCTGTGGCCTCCAGGTTGAGGGAGTGGTTCTCAGGCATACTAGTTGGTCCTAACAAGCTAAGCTGTCCCCAGTACCAGACACATGAATTTTATTTCAACAAAGGTTTTTAAAACCCTACACTTGGAGCTGGGAGATACCTCACTCCATAGAGTACGAACTTTACCATGAACCAAGACCCAGGTTCATGTCTCTATTTACCACACAGAAGCACCCACACAAGGGAAGCTTCTCAAGTGGTAGCAGATTGGTGCTGTGATCCCTATCCTCTCTGTCTCACTCTCCATCTCTCGATCCTTCTTGTCTCTAAAAATTAGTCCACCAGGAGCAAAGATGCAAGCAGATGCAGTGCCCCATTGATAACCCTGGTGGGGAAAAAAAAAAAAAAATCTACAGTTGAGATTTGTATATTTCAATATATATAAAAATTTACATAAAAGATATTTAAAATAGTAAATATAGGGCAGGGGTAGATAGCATAATGGTTATGCAAAGAGACTCTCATGTCTGAGGCTTTTCCCAGGTTCAATCCCCTATACCACCATAAGCCCCAGCTGAGTAGTGCTCTGGTAATAAAGTAAAATAATTAACTAATTAATTATTTAATTATTTTTTAAAAAAGTAAATATAATGAAGTAGGTAGAGATGAAGCATGGATATAAAAAATATTAACTATACTACTGGTTTACTCTATTTTTCAATTTTTTCCTTAAATTTTTAACTGATATAAAAAGATTAAAAGGAAATCTAAAAAATAATATAGTAAACTCACTTTCCTAACATCAATTTTTACTTTTTTGACAATGTAAACAACCTTTATATCTTTTTTTCTTTTTGCCTCCAGGGTTATTGCTGAGGCTCAGTGCCTGGACCAAGAATCTATAGCTCCTGGAGGCTATTCTTTTCCCTTCTGTTGCCCTTGTTTCACTGTTGTTGTGGTTGTTATTATTGTTGTTATTTATGTCATTGTTGATGGGGAAGACAGAGAGGGGGAGAGAAAGATAGACACCCGCAGACCTACTTCACCGCTCGTGAAGCGACCCCCCTGCAGGTGGGGAGCTGAGGGCTCAAACCGGGATCCTTACACTGGGCTTTGTGCTTTGTGGTCTGACCCCCACAACCTTATATCTTTAAAAGACCAGGGATGTTGCAGACTTCATTATTTTATTTTATTTTTGCAATGTATAAACTAAGAAATTGTGTAACAAAAATGAGTACTTCATCTTAAAAATGTATAAAGTGTGTGGGCTCACTTGGATAGCGTGCTGCTTTGCCATGTGCATGACCCAGGTTAAAACACCATCCCCAGCACATTAAGGAAAACTTCAGTGCTATGGTCTACTTCACTCTTTCTTTGCCTCTCTACCCCTAATGGGGGGTGGGGGTGGGGGGAGGCTGATGAGAAAGCTCAGCCTGACAGCACAGTATTTGCATGACTGAAGTCTTAGGTTCAACCCTAGACAGCCATATTCCAAAGCTGAGCAGTATTCTCGTCTCTCTTTCTCTTCCCTGGCATTACTTTTTTTTTTTTTTTTAATAAAACAGACAGAGAGACAGTGAAAGCAACCACAGCATAACTTCCCTCATTATGGTGGAAGACAGGCTCAAACCTAGGTTGTTCAAATAGCAAAGCAGTACAGGATTCAAGTGAACTATTTCACAAGCCTCCCCCATTAAATATATATATATATATATATATATATAATCATTGCCAACAGGGTTATCACTGGGGCTTGGTGCCAGCACTATAAATCCACAGCTCCTGGTGGTTATTTTTTCCATTTTTCTATTTTATTTTATTTAACAGGAGGAGGGGTAGATAGAGAGGAAGAAAGCAGACAGGCTTCACCTCTCAGAAGTGTCCTCCCTGCAGGTGGGGAGTGGGGGGCTTGAACCTGAATCCTTGTGCATAGTGATACATATGCTTAATGGAGCATGCCACTGCCCAGCACCATAGAAAAATATATATATAGGAGCCAGGTGGTGGCACACTTGGTTAAGCGCTCATATTACAGTGCACAAGGACGCAGGTTCAAGCTCCTGGTCCCCACCTGCAGGGTAAAAGCTTCACAAGTGGTGAAGCAGGGCTGCAGGTATCTCTATGCAATAATAAAGATTAAAATTTTTAAAAATATACATATATTTTTAAATTTTATTTAATTATTATTATTGCATAGAGACAGAGAGAAATTGAGAGGGGGAGGGGAGACTGAGACAGAGAGAGAGAGATACCTGCAGTTCTACTTCACTCGTGAAGCTTTCCCCTGCAGGTGAGGACTAGGGGTTTGAACCTGAGTCCTTGCTCACTGTGTGCACTTAACCAGGTGCGCCACAGCCTGGCCCTAAAAATGATTTTTAACAGTTTTTAAAATATTTATTTATTCCCTTTTGTTGTTTTATTGTTGTTATTGATGCAGTGGCTGGATAGGACAGAGAGAAATGGAGAGAGGAGAGGAAAACAGAGGGGGGGAGAGAAAGACACCTGCAGACCTGCTTCATCACTTGTGAAGCGACTGCCCAGCAAGTGGGAAGCTGGGGCCTCAAACCGGATCCTTATGCTGGTCCTGGCACTTTGCGCCACATGTGCTTAACCCATTGCGCTACCACCTGACTCCTGAAAATAATTTTTAAAATTATTTTATTTATGTATTGAAATAGAGACAGAAACTGAGGGGTATGGGGGAGACAGAGAAGAGAGAAAGAGAGACATCTGTAGCACTGCTTCACTACTCATGAAGTTTCCCTGCAGGTATGGACCCGGAGCTTAAATCCTCCTGCATCATAGCATGCGCACTCAGTCAAGTGCACCACCACCCTACCCCAACAAATTAATTTTTAAAAGTAAATAAATCGGGGTCAGGTGGTGGTGCACCTGGTTAAGTGTACACATTACAGTGCACAAGGACCTAGGTTCAAGTCCCCAGTCCCCACCTGCAAAGAGAAAGCTTCACCAACAGTGAAGCAGTGCTCTCCCTCTCTTTCCCCCTCCCCTCTAAATTTCTCCCTGTCCTATCAAATAAAATAAAGTTAAAAATATTTTTTAAAAAAAGGGGGGGGGCAGGCCATAGCACAGTGGTTTAAGCGAACATGATGCGAAGCACAGGGAGCTGCCTAAGGATACCAGTTCCAGCCCCCCGGCTCCCCACCTGCAGGGAGGTCACTTCACAAGCGGTGAAGCAGGTCTGCAGGTGTCTTACCTTTCTCTCCCCATCCTCTCTCGATTTCTCTCCTCCTCATCCAACAACAACAATGGCAACAAATAACAATAACAAAGGCAACAAAATGGGAAAAACTCCTCCAGGAGCAGTGGATTTGTAGTGCAGGCACTGAACCCCAGCAATAACCCTGGAGGGAGAAAAAAAAAAGTAAATAAATCCAGGCTGAGGAGATAGCATAATGGTTTAGTGCCTGTGATTCTCATGTCCCAGGTTCAATTCCCAGCACCACCAATAAACCGAGTAGTGCTCTGGTTAAAAAATAAATAATAAACCCAGCCTCTTTTTTAAAAAATAAAATAAAAGAAGTGGGGCCAGTGGTGGCACACCCCCAGTTTGGGCCCCTGGTCCCCACCTGCAGGGGGAAATCTTCACAAGTGGCGAAGCAGAGATGCAGGTGTCTCTTTCCTTCTGTATCTCCCTCTCCCCTCTCAATCTCTAGCTGTCTCTTTCCAGTAAATAAATAAAGATAAATAAGTAAATAAAAAGCAACTTGCCTTTGAAAAACAGTATGAAGAAAACAGGAATTTCTTCAATGCTAACTAACATGTCCTTGGTTTTGAGTTCTTGTGATCTCTAGTTAATGAGTTAGCAATTTCTATTAGGGGATGGGTGGTGGCATACCTGGTTGAGTGCACATGCTACAAGGCACAAGGACCCAGGTTTGAGTCCCCGGTACCCACCATAAACTAGAGCAGAGCAGTGTTATGGAGGATGCCTCTCCCTAATAAAATAAAATATTTTTAATTATCCTGAGAAACAGGTGAAACAAAGCATAAAAATACCAAGCAAGGAATATCATTCAAGTAAGTTTAGACTAAAGTAGTGGTTATAGTTTACTTTCAGAACAAACAAACTATGGATACTGGCCATAGCAACAACCACTCAAGAGGTAAATTTTCCTATCTGTTAAAATCACTACACTGCTATTTCCCTAAAGTCAAATGCCAAGATTATGTCAAAAGATGAGAAAAACAAATCATTCTTTTAGTCAAAGCTCTAACGAAAGGATATATTTACAATTCATGACAGCAAGCAGTTTATGACCCACAGCAAAATACACAAAATAAAATCCCTTTCCCAACTGAGCTCTGAGGCTACAAGCATAATTAAAAATGTATTTTGTTTCATCTAGGAACAAAAATGTTCCCAGATGATTTCTTTTTTTGTCCATATTTAAAACTCTGTTATTTCATTGATATGTACAGACTTCTGTTAATGCTCATTAACACGAGTATGCAGTACTAGGAAGCAGGTGCATTCTTAACTCAAATATCTTAAAATATTTTTAGCGTTTAAAAAATTGAAAATGAGATTTAGAATGTGAATTCAAATATATATCTTATAATCAGAAATATAATTAAAACAAAAATTTCACCTTGGTGGTCCAGGAGATGGCACAGTGGATGAAGCGTTGGCCTCTCAAGCCTGAGGTCCCCAGTTCACACCCCAGCTCATTTACCAGAGTGATGTCTGGTTCTCTTTCTCTTCCTTTCTCATTAGTAAATAAGTAAAAAACCTTTGTTTAAAAAAAAATTCACCTTGTATTCCCTCTCAAACGATCACTGCAAATGCTGAAAACTGTGAATGATATTCCAAATTAAGAATAGGATATCATGTTGACAATCCTTTTTGAAATTACTGGGCATGTAGACATGTAGAGCTGTTAGTCAAAATGCTCCCATGTAAAGCATTTTTTCAAACCTTTGAAGAAGGTCATGTAAGAATTAAGGCGATTTTACTTTGCCCACATATTTTCAAATTCACTGCCCCCTCCCAAAAAAAAGAATTATGGAGCACAAACACATGGAAATTAAAACCATCCTGCAGCCAGGGTATATACAACCTGAAAGGGAAAGTCACTCCCAGAGCATCTGGAGTCATTAAGTCAGGCACTATTTACATAGATCTCCTTCCGTACTGACTTCAGATGGTGCTCTCTTACATGCTATATACAGGCCTACCTAGGTTTTCACGTTTGCTATATAAAATGGGCCCTGTCCTAAACCCAAGTTAGATGCTTTATGCTTTGCCCATTGTTCACAAAAACCTTCACTGATCCTCAAGTCACCCTAAGAAATCCATCTGTTCTCTCGAGTTGCTTCCAAAGAAAAATTCTAGCAACCAGATTGTAAACTGGAGAGTTAAGAATTCTGGCATTACCGATTTCTGTTAAGTGAACTTGACAAATTAGTTTAAAAAAAAAAAATCAAAAACACCTTCCATCATTATTACCTCAGCTGTAAGAAATGAATACAGTAATATAAATCTACATCATCTGAGCTGGGATCTGAGTTACATTTAAGTAAATAGAAGACTGTCTGGTGTTCCCCAAATATCAGGGTACAGGGTCCGAACCCCTTTCTCCACCTCATACTTTCCCTCCCACTCTCCCCCCCCTTAAACTTCCAGGGTTTCTCCCAGGTTCCACTCAGTGTCTCCCTACTCCAGTCTGCCCTTCCATCCATCCTACCCCCCACACGTCAGTTGCAAACAATTCCACTGCCCTCCGGGTCGGGTCCGAGCCGCGACTGCCCGTCGCGCCCCCGCAGGTCCCAGGCAGCCCCCGACTCAGCACCCCGCACCCCCCCAGCCCCCTGCCGTCACCAGGTTCACCCAGCCCTTCCAACCGGCTCCCTGCCTCAGGTTCCTTCCTGCCCCTCCAAACACAGCTGCCCCGCCTCAACGTCTCATCTGTGCCTCCAAGCGACTTCCCCAACGCTGGGCTTGGCTTCTGCCCACCCTATTTTCTCCAGCACCCAACGAACGACTCCCTTCGGACCGTTCTTTTCAGCACACACAGAAATGCAAGACACCCACATACACACACACTGGAGCTCCCACCCCCACCTCGGTCCTCCATCTTTCCCTTTTCTATTTGCTTCCTTTCTTCCTCCTCCCCAACCCCCCACCTTCCCGGAAGAGTCGGTTCCCAGACCAAGGTCTCTCACCTCATTCGGTCACTTCAGTGGTGCCAACCGCTTCATACAGGAAAAAAGCAACCAATCACGTCCCTGTGGGCACTTCCCCTGCGAATTCGCGCACTTACTGGACACCCGCCCCACAGGGCACCCCGCACATGCACACGCACAAACCGAGGTCCTGGAGACAAGAGTTGGGGGGGCGTAGAACAAGCGTTCTTACACCGGCCTCAAATACAGCCCACTTCGCTACAGCCCTTCGCCATTTTGGTTTCCCGCGGACTGCCGGTGCATTCTGGGAATGCGGAGGGACTCGGGTGCCGAATGGCAGCTCTCCAGAGCCGCGAAGGGGCGGAGACTGCGAGACGAGCGCGGAAGAACACCTCTGCCTGCGTCCACGGCCGAAGCTGAACAAAGAGGAACTCTTTAACGTCTCTGTGGGCCAAGTACTTCCGCCGTCGACACTAACACAATAGTGTGTCTTGCGCTCTTGGCCGTATGTTGTCCTGCCTTCTCTCATATAAAGAGCGTTGTGTGCATCCCTTACTGTGCATATCCAATTGCCCAAACATAGGACTGTGTTTTCTGCATCTTGCGGTGCCGCTATCAATTCCGTGGAGAAAACCTTAGATAAACCTGTTTCTTCTATCTTCACTCTCAGGCCTGCTATTCCAAATTCTATCAGCGTGGGAGGAGACTCTATATGTGAGAATTAAATTTTATTGGACAATTACTGTCCAGCCCCAAATCTCCTGCTAATGGGAATTGTTTATACAGAAGATTTTTCAGACTTTCCCTCTCCACCCTTTGGTGGGGTGGAGGGCTTAAGTGTGATAAAAATCTGAAAAATAATCCCCTGCAGAAACATTTATTTGGGAATATAGCATTTTTCATTCTAGGGCAGAACCTTCAACCTGTCAGTATTCTGCTGCCGATAGGGGTCCCAAGTGACAAACTGAGAGTGCACTGCATTGCATGCTTGTCTCTTTGACACTGATATATACAAACCAGGTCCCTCAGTAGCCACGTGTGGTACCTTTGTTTATGACTTTGTCAAAATGTTTTTGAAATCGTGTTAAGTACTTGTCTCACATTACATGATGAAGTTAATTAATACCATGAGCTTTGCTCTCACTGAAAAAGTACATCATGTAACCTAAAATTGACTTATTCATATTTCTTTTTTAAAATAATTTTTATTAGGGAATTATTGGATCACAGTGCAGCTGCTGGCACATGGATACAATCTCTCATTACCCCCATGGAAGTACTCTGCAGAGCACTGTCACCCACAGTTTGGATCCTTTCTCATCATCTTGAAACAAGACTTTGCTCATATTTCTTTTTTTTTCTTTCTTTTTTTTATATTTCTTTTTTAACACTTCTTTAATTTTTATTTTATTGTTTTATTTCCGTGTTATCTTTGCTCTTTCATTTGATAGAGACAGTCAGAAATTGAGAGGAATGGAGAGATAGAGAGGGAGAGAGACAGAAAGACGCCTGCAGCACTGCTTCACCACTCGAAAAGCTTGCTCCCTGCAGGTACGGACCAGGGGCTGAACCCAGGTCCTTGCACATTATACCTCGGGCACTCAACCAGCTGCACCACCACCCAGTCCCGACTTTGCTCATATTTCTAAATGGGTTCCCTCAACCTGTAATGTCAGGATTTGGTAAATAAGTGTATTCATTTTAACCACCTCATTTGATATTTCAAGTATCTTAGTTATACTTTTTTTTAGCATTTATTTATTTTCCCTTTTGTTGCCCTTGTTTTATTGTTGTGGTTATTATTATTGTTGTTATTGATGTCATCGTTGTTGGATAGGACAGAGAGAAATGGATAGAGGAGGGGAAGACAGAGAGAGAGGAAGAGAAAGACACCTACATACCTGATTCACCACTTGTAAAGCGACTGCCATGCAGGTGAGAAGCCAGGGGCTCCAACCAGGATCCTTCTGCTGGTCCTTGGGTTTTGCACCAGGTGCACTTAACCGGCTGCACTACCGTCCGACTCCATAGTTATACTTTTTCATACCTTTGCTTCTCTAATAGTTATAATAAAATTTAAATCTGCTGCCTTTCATGTTTCACTCTAAATTATTTTATAATGTAGTTTATTATAAATTAGTCTTCATTGTCTTTCACACGTTTTGGTTGAAAAAAGTTCTATTTTAAAAATGGCTAAAGGGGGGTCGGGCAGTAGTCAGGATTAAGCTACAGTGAGAAGTGCAAGGACCCGCCCCTGGCTCCCCACCCACAATGGGGGTTGCTTAGCAAGCATGAAGCAGGTCTGCAGGTGTCTTTCTCTCCCCATCTCTGTCTTCCCCTCCTCTCTCAATTTCTCTCTGTCCCGTACAACAGCAATGGTAAAAAAAAAAAAAAAAAAAAAAAAAAAAAAAAAAATGACTGCCAGGAGCAGTGGATTCGTAGTACAGGCATCCAACCCCAGAGATAATCCTGGAGATATAAAGAAAAAAAAAATGTGGTTACAAGATCTGTAAAGATAATACTCAAATAGTTGTATTTATCATACAGCCTTATCAATAGAACATCCGTTTTGGAGAACATTTGGGCTAAGTTCTCAAGGTTTCTGTTAGGTGGTCATCAAGGCCCAATAATCTGTGTAATACCTCAGAGACAAATTCAGAAATGTGAATAATCTTCCTAGGATGTAGTTTAGCGGTGGAGGGCATGTTTCTCATGTATGAGGCCCTGGGTTCAAAGAAGGGTGGAACAAGAAGGAAGTAGAAAAGGAAGGAAGGAAAGAAGGAAGGTAGGAAAGGAAAGAAGGGAAGGAGAGAGGAAGGAAGGAAGGAAGGAAGGAAAGGAGGGAAAGACGGGATATTCTTCCTTAAAACCTAAGGGCCAGTAGACAAATGACTGTATGAAGAAGTGGTATATATACACAATGATTGAATACTACTCAACTAGAAAAAAAGGAAGGAAGGAAAGGCTGTGAAGTGCCTGCCCCTCTCCCATCCTCTCTCTCTCTCTCTCTGAGTTTTATTTGTTTGTTTGTTTGTTTGTTTATATATTTCTCCAGAACACTGCTCAACTCTGGCTTATGGTGATGCAGGAGATTGATCCTGGGACCCTGGAGCCTCAGGCATGAGAGTCTCTTTGCATAACCATTATGCTATCCCCACTCTCCACTCTACCCCCTTCAGAATTTATTTTAAGATAGAGACAGATTCAGCAAGATAAAGTGAATAGAGACTACAACACCCAAGCTCCTTTCAGTGCAATGGGGGCCAGGATCAAACCTGGATCACACATACAGCACTACAGCACACTATCCAAGTGAGCTAATTCTCTGGCTAAATAAGTAAATAAATAAATAAATACATTTAAGATGAAATTCTGTCATGTGTGATAATGTAAATGGACCCAAAGTATGTTAATGCTATGTGAAATAAATCAGAGGATGGCAAACATTATTTCTTCTTTTTTAAAGATGTATTATTGATAAATGAGAGAGAGAGAATCAAAGCATCATTCTGGCACATATGATGCCCTGGGTTCAAGTCAAGACTTCAAGCTTGAGAATGCAAAAATGTATCCACTGCACCTCCTCCCAAATGACATATAATTTTACTTCTATGTGGTATATTAAATAAAATAACAAAGGTGAAACGGGTCTGCAGGTGTCTATCTTTCTCTCCCCCTCTCTGTCTTCCCCTCCTTTCTTGATTTCTCTCTGTCCTATCCAACAACAATAGCTATGATGACAACTATAACAAGTGCAACAACAAGGGCAACAAAATGGGGAAAATGGTCTCCAGGAGCAGTGGATTCATAGTGCAGGCACCGAACTCCAACGATAACCCTGGAGGCAAAAACAGAACAAAACAAACTGCCTTTCTCACCTTAACTCAAAAAATGTCCTGACTTGCAGTGCTATTTCAATGAATGCCAGACTTTTTTGAGAAGGGAAAGGTGATAAATACACTGCAAAAAGTTGTCACCAAATTAAGCCTTATTTTTTTTTTCATTTTACTTCTACATAATGCTTCATCTTCAACATTAACAAAAATAAATTAATGTAAGGTCAGTTTGCCCTATCATCCTGGCATCTAAAAATTTAAACACACAAATAGAAGAGTAAAATACTTTGATGTTCAGTTCAGAAATTTAGAACAGTTACATGATTTAAGATGACTGGTCAAAGCAGTTAGAAATCTACATAGTAGGCAGTTGGTTAATTTGCTTTGGAGTAGTGACAGAACATACAGAGAAGAAAAAAAAAACTTTCCCTAATTTAGGGGGAAAGCAATCATAGGGTAGTTCAAACCTCTAACATCTGCTTGACTTATCCACTTAGAACTAAGATAAATTTCCATTTCTTTTGAATAACTCCCTCTCTTTCCTTGAGTTTCAAAATAATTGGTAATCAGTCATATTCCCAAGTACAATCAGAGTGTAACAGCTTGTTGAATGAAATATTAATAAAGTAAAAAAGGCAGTCTAAATTTCAAATTGAAAATAAAATCTACTCAAAGGGGAATCAGGCGGTAGCACAGCAGGTTAAGTGCATGTGGCATAAAGCGCAACCCTTCAGCTTCATTACTCGGGTGAGACCTTTCCTTTCATAGTATACTCTAATTTCATCTCAGGTGGTTCACTTTCTAACAAAGTCCCAAAACCTAGATATACACCAGTTTCTGTGAGAGACAGCACATGTTCACACGTATCCATAAACTACTGCAAAATATATACCTGAAAGCAGAAGTACACTAGAGTTTGCAGTGAGTACCCCCCTAACACTTCCTCTCCACTATTCCAAGCTTTGGGTCCATGATTGCTCAACAATTTGTTTGGCTTTGTATGTTAACTCTCTTTTCAGTCACCAGGTTCCAGATGCCATCAGGATGCTGGTCAGGCTTCCCTGGATTGAAGACCCCACCAATGTGTCCTGGAGCTCAGCTTCCCCAGAGACACACCCTACTAGGGAAAGAGAGAGGCAGACTGGGAGTATGGACCGATCAGTCAACGCCCATGTTCAGCGGGGAAGCAATTACAGAAGCCAGACCTTCTACCTTCTGCAACCCACAATGACCCTGGGTCCATGCTCCCAGAGGGATAGAGAATGGGAAAGCTATCAGGGGAGGGGGTGGGTTATGGAGATTGGGTGGTGGGAATTGTGTGGAGTTGTACCCCTCCTACCCTGTGGTTTTGTTAATTAATCCTTTCTTAAATTAAAAAAAAAAAAAGCGCAAGGACAGGTGTAAGGACCCCTGGCTCCTCACCTGCAGGGAGTCTCTTCACAAGCGGTGAAGCAGGTCAGCAGGTGTCCTTCTCTCCCCTTCTCTGTCTTCCCCTCCTCTCTCCATTTCTCTCTGTCCAACAACGACAATAGCAATAACAACAACAATAACTACAAGGGCAACAAAAGGGAATAAATTAATAAAGTCTTTTAAAAAAATCTAGTCAAGTATCACATTCAGTTTTCAAATCATTTACTAATATGACAACAGTTTTGGCTTCAGTTACTCCTGCACACACTCACACCACAACAGGCACCCCGCTACTGATCTGTTTTGCAAATCAAGGCCATATAAGCAGAAAGGGCATTCTCTAAGGCAAACTTTAAATAGATTTTTAAGAAAAGTAGTTTCTTTTTTTTTTTTTTTCCTCCAGGGTTATTGCTGGGCTCGGTGCCTGCACCATGAATCCACCGCTCCTGGAGGCCATTTTTCCCCCTTTGTTGCCCTTGTTGTAGCCTCGTTGTGGTTATTATTATTGCCACTGTTGATGTTGTTTGTTATTGGATAGGACAGAGAGAAATGGAGAGAGGAGGGGAAGACAGAGAGGGGGAGAGAAAGATAGATACCTGCAGACCTGCTTCACCGCCTGTGAAGCGACTCCCCTGCAGGTGGGGAGCCGGGGGCTCGAACTTGGATCCTTACGCAGGTCCTTGCGCTCGCTTAACCCACTGCGCCACCGCCTGACCCCCAAAAAAGTAATTTCTAATTTTACAGAAATGCTTCTTCAAAAAATATTTTCTCACTCCCCCATTTCCTATACTGAAGGATTTAAAGTATGTTTTTCCCCAAGCTAAATCTGAACCCTCAAAATTAATTCCAGGCAGATTTCTGCAAATTAAAATAAAGAAAAATTATATATATATATATATATATATATATATATATGGAAGCCCCCAGCATTTTAAAATCACTTTAGAGGTGAATTTTGGGTTTCGATTGCCCACAATTCCAAAATCCACAATGATTTTTTACAATTTCTTTATTGGGGGATGAATGTTTTACATCTGACAGTAAATACAGTAGTTTGTACATGCGTACCATTTCTCAGTTTCCCACATAACAGTACAACCCCCACTAGGTCCTCAGCAAAATCCATAATGATTTAAGGACTTACTTTTTCCTGTTTCTTTCTTGGCTAACTAATACTTGCCCTCTGAAATAGTTCAGTATAGCCACAGCTCAAAGTTTAATGTGAACAAGAAAAGTTTTTGAATAGTTTTTTTTTTTTTTTTTTTTTTACTTTAGTGATCTGGGTGGCAGATACTGCTCTTTGCCATTACCTAGAGTCACTCCTGAGGTATAGCCCTATGGCCAAACTGGTGTCTCTGTTGCCTGATTTTTCTGTCTGGCCCCTGATTCTCAACTATTCTGGTATGTTCTAAAAAAAAAGGGGGGGGCAGGTAGTAGCGCAGTGGGTTAAGTGCACATGGTTCAAAGCGCAAGAACCTGCATAAGGATCCCGGTTCCAGTCCCTGGCTCCCCACCTGCAGGGGAGTTGCTTCACAGGTGGTGAAGCAGGTCTGCAGGTGTCTATCTTTCTCTCCCCTTCTCTGTCTTCCCCTCCTCTCTCCATTTCCTCTGTCCTATCCAACAACAATAACATCAGTAATAGCTACAACAATAAAACAACAAAGGCAACGTAAGGAAATAAAGAGAGAAAGAAAAAAATTTTACTTAAGTGAAAAGACCAGAACATCATGCTGGCTTATTTAATGGCCAGGAATAAAGCCTAGGGCCTCAATGCCTGAGAGAGCTCAATGCTTTGTCCACATAACCACCGCCCAGACACTCTGACATATTCTTTAGTGAAGCATCTATTTACTTCTTCTCCTTCTCCTTTTTTTTTTTTTAAACAGGATTATCGATGGGGTTCCTTGCCTGAACCAGGAATCCACTGCTCCTGAAGGTCATTTTTTCTCCTTTTGTTGTCCTTGTTGTTGTGATTGTTATTGTTGTCATTGCTGTCATTGTTGTTGGATAGGACAGAGAGAAATGGAGAGAGGAGGGGAAGACAGAGAGGGGAAGAGAAAGACACCTGCAGACCTGCTTCACCACCTGTGAAGCGAACTCCCTGCAGGTGGGGAGCCGGGGGCTTGAGCCCGGATCCTTATGCTGGTCCTTGCACTTTGCGTCACATGCGCTTAACCCACTGCACTACTGCTTGACCCCAGCATCCATTCACTTATTTTTACCCATTCTTGCATTTACATTTTAAACATTTAATTCAGGGGGCCAAGCAGTGGTATATTTGGTTGAGCGCACATGTTACCATGTGTAGGGACCTGGGTTTGAGCCCCTGCTCCACACCTGCAAGTGGGATGCTTCCCAAGTGGTAAAACAGATCTACAGGTGTCTCTTTCTCTCTATCACCCCTCCCCTCTAAATTTCTCTCTCTCTCTCTCTAATATTTTATTTATTAATGAGAAAGATAGCAGGAGAGAGAAAGAACCAGATATCATTCTGGTACTTGTTCTGCCAGGGATTGAACCCAGGACCTCCTGCTTGAGAGTCCAATGCTTTATCCACTGTGCCACCTCCTGGACTGCCTCCTCTCAGTTTCTCTCTGTCATATCAACTAAAATAGGGAGAAAGAAAGAAAGAAAGAAATAGGAGTTCGGTGGTGGCGCACTGGGTTAAGCATACATAGTACAAAGCGAAAGGATCCCCTCAAAGATCCCAGTTTGATTCCCCCCAGCTCCCCTACCTGCAGGTGTCTATCTTCCCCCTCTCTCAATTACTCTTTTTCCTATCCAAAAATTCGAAAAAGTGGCCACAGAAGCAGTGGATTCGCAGTGCCATCACTGAGCCCCAACAATAACCCTGGAGGGAAAGAATGAGAGGAAGAGGGAAAGGGGGCTTAGTGGTAACACATCAAGTTAAGTGCACATGGTGCGAAGTGCAAGGACCTGTATAAGGGTCCCTTTCAAGCTCCCGGCTCCCCACGTACAGAAGGGTCGCTTCACAGGCAGTGGAGCAGGTATATGGGTGTTTGTCTTTCCTTCTCTCTGTCTTCTCCTCTTCTCGCAATTTCTATTTCTGTCCTATCCAACAGCAATGGCAGCAATAATAATAACAACAAGGTAAACAATAAGGGCAACAAAATGGGAAAAATGGTCTCCAGGAACAGTTGATTCTTAGTACAGGCACTGAGCCTCAGCAATAATTCTGGAGGCAAGAAGAAAAAAAAAGAAAGAAAAGAGAAAGAGAAAGAAAGCTAGTGTCTGGGCATAGTGGCTTTGCAGTGCTAGCACTGAGCTCTAGTAATAACCCTGGTGGCACTGACAGGACTTCACTCTCCAGTATGACTTTTTCAGATAGAGAATACTAGAGACAGAGAAAGAGGGGGAAATACCACAGCACTGAAGTTTGATTCAGTGGGTTGAGTGCATGACAAAGCAAGCACACTATGCAGGTACACTACCTTGCGGACTTCTAACCCATTTTTATAACTGGACTGCTGTTCACCCTCTTATCAAGTTATAAGAGGGGCCTTGTGCGCACATGTTACTCCGGTTCCCACCTACAGGGGCAAAGCTTCTTGAGTTGTGAAGCAGGGCTACAGATGTCTCTCTGTCTCTCTCCCTCTCTATATCCCTTACCCTCTTACTTGACTGTCTCTATCCAATAAATAAATAAAGATAATTTAAAAAATTAAGAAAAAGATGTTAAAAGAGGTTTGCATGCCTATCATGGGGAGTTAACCATTTTACACCTGTGAAAATATCATACAGAAATAGGATTCGGGCTGTAGCACAGTGGTTTAAGTGCATGTGGCACAAAGGGCAAGGAACTGTGTGAGGATCCTGGTTCCAGCCCCCAGCTTCCCACCTGCAGGGGAGTCGCTTCACAGGCGGTGAAGCAGGTCTGCAGGTGTCTATCTTTCTCTCCCCTTCTCTGTCTTCCCTCCTCTCTCCATTTCTCTCTGTCCTATCCAATAATGACAACATCAATAACAACAACAACAATAACTACAACAATAATAAAAAAAACAAAGAGGGCAACAAAAGGGAAAATAAATAAATAAAATTTAAAAAGAAGACAAAAAGACAGAAATAAGGTTGCGTGGTGGCACACTCTGTTGAGGGCACACATTATCAGTGACAAGAACCAGGTTCAGGTCCCTCACTCCACACCGGCAGGGCAGGGGGGACACTCCACTAGCAGTGAATCAAGTCTTCAAGTGTCTACCCTTCCTCCCCCCTTTTTTAATTTTATTATTTTTATTTATTGAGTAGAGACAGCCAGAAATCAAGAAGGTAGGGAGAGATGGTGAGGGAGAGAAAAAGAGAGACACCTGTAGCACTGCTTCATCACTCGCAAAACTTTCCCCCTGCAGGGGGGGACCAGGTCTCAAACTGGGTCTTTGTGTATTTTTTTTTTTTTTGTACTGGCTGTATATACTTTACCTATTTTTCTTTTTTTTTTTTTTCTTTTCTGATTTTTTTATTGGGAAATTAATGTTTTACATTCAACAGTAAATACAATAGTTTGTACATGCATAACATTCGCCAATTTCCCATATAACAATACAACCCCCACTAGGTCCTCTGTATCCTTCTTGGACCTGTATTCTCCCCACCCACCCACCCCAGAGTCTTTTACTTTGGTGCAATACGCCAATTTCATTTCAGGTTCTACTTGTGTTTTCTTTTCTGATCTTGTTTTTCAACTTCTGCCTGAGAGTGAGATCATCCCATATTCATCCTTCTGTTTCTGACTTATTTCACTCAACATGATTTTTTCAAGGTCCATCCAAGATCGGCTGAAAACGGTGAAGTCACCATTTTTTACAGCTGAATAGTATTCCATTGTCTATACATACCACAATATGCTCAGCCACTCATCTGTTGTTGGACACCTGGGTTGCTTCCAGGTTTTGGCTATTACAAATTGTGCTGCCAAGAACATATGTGTACACAGATCTTTTTGGATGGATATGTTGTGTTCCTTAGGTTGTATCCCTAGGAGAGGAATTGCAGGATCATAAGGTAGGTCCATTTCTAGCCTTCTGAGAGTTCTCCAGACTGTTCTCCACAGAGGTTGGACCAATGTACATTCCCAGCAGCAGTGTAGGAGGGTTCCTTTGACCCCACACCCTCTCCATCATTTGCTGCTATTACCACCAAGAGGCTGGATGGTGGCACACCTGGTTGAGTGCGCATGTTACAATGCACAGGACCCACGTCCAAGCCCCTAGTACCCACCTGCAGGGGGAAAGCTTTGCAAATGGTGAAGCAGGACTGCAAGTGTCTGTCTCTCTCTCTCTGTCTCCCCTTTCCCTCTCAATTTATGGCTGTCTCTATGCAATAAATAAAGATAATAAAAATAAAATAAGGCTTTTATGGGGCTGAGTTGTGGTGCACCTGGTTAAGCGCATGTGTTAGAATACACAAAGATGAGCCCCCATACCTATGGACATCTAATCTTTGACAAAGGGGCTCAGACTATTAAATGGGGAAACCAGAGTCTCTTCAACAAATGGTGTTGGAAACAATGGGTTGAAACATGCAGAAGAATGAAACTGAACCACTGTATTTCACCAAATACAAAAGTAAATTCCAAGTGGATTAAGGACTTGGATGTTAGACCACAAACTACCAGATACTTAGAAGAAAATATTGGCAGAACTCTTTTCTGCATCAATTTTAAAGACATCTTCAATGAAATGAATCCAATTACAAAGAAGACTAAAGCAAGTATAAACCTATGGGACTACATCAAATTAAAAAGCTTCTGTACAGCAAAAGAAACCACTACCCAAACCAAGAGACCCCTCACAGAATGGGAGAAGATCTTTACATGCCATACATCAGACAAGAGTTTAATAACCAACACATATAAATAGTAAATAAACAAATAAATAAATATTAAAAAAAACCCTGTACACACCTGTGTTCATAGCGGCACAATCTGTAATAGTCCAAACTTGAAAGATGCCCAACAACAAATGAGTGTCCAATAAAGTTGTTATATATATACACAATAGAATACTATGAAGCTGTTAAAACTGATGAAGTCATCTCTTTTGCTACATCTTGGATGAATCTTGAAGATTTTATGTTGAGTGAGATAAACCAGAAAGAGGAAGAATACCAGATGATATGATACTCATAGGTGGAAATTAATAAACAAAGACAGGGTGGGGGTTGGGGGGACAAATGCCGGCACATCTGGTTAAGCACATATTACAGTGAGCAGAGGCCCAGGTTGAGGGCTGCAGGTATCTCTCTGTTTCTTTCCTTCTCTACCTCCTCCTCCTTTCTCAATTTCTCTCTGTCTCTATCCAATAATATATAAATAAATAATACAATTTTAAAAATGTAATAAAATAAAAATACTTAAAAAGAAGCATAGAGTGTCTGAGACCAGAGGTCAGGCATTCAGTCCTATTTTCCAGAACCGAGCAGCACTGTGGCCTAGCTTATCACTCTCTCCCTCATGAAAATAAATAATAAATTTTGCTTAAAAAAAAAAAGAAGCATAGAGGGCTGGGGTAGATAGTATAATGGTTATGCAAAGAAATTCACATTCCTGAAGTTCCAAAGTCCCAGGTTCAATCCCCGTTACCACCATAAGCCAGAGCTGAGCAGAGCTCTGGTAAAATAATAATAATAATAATAATAATAATAATATAAAAATAATGTGAAACTTAGACTTAGTATGGTATAATGCACCAAGGAAAGGACTCTGAGGAAGGAGAGAAAGGAATGGGATAAAGGGACACTGGGGTCCTACTGAATGATGATGAAAAAGGAGGTAGGCTGTGGGAGAGAGTATCTTATAGAGATTGTACCTATGTGTCAATACTATACTACACTATAAACTATTAATACTGCCCCCCCCAATAAAGTGGAAAAAATTGTACCCATGTGTTAACAACTGTTTTGTAAACCATTACTTCCCCAGTACAATTATTGGGGGGAAAAAAAGGTCTTCATATATTCTAGGTGCCTGTCCTTTATTAAATACATGATGTGAAATGATTTTTCTCAGTTTATACTTTCCTTTAATTTTTCAAAATTTTTATTTGTTTGTTTACTTATTGGATATATATATATATATATATCCAGAGGGAAAAGGGAAGTAGAGGGGAGAGAAAAAGAGACAGCAGCAGTACTATTTCACTGTATGTGGTAGCACAAGTGATCAACCAGGCATATCACTGCCCCACCCCATCTTTTCATTTTTCAGTGAAGTTCTTTGAAGCACAAAATAATTTTTTGTTTTACTTTGATGAGTTACATTAGTTTTTTTTTAAGTTTATTTATTATTAACATGAGAGAGAGAATACCAAAGCATCATTCTCACACTGACATGTGATGCTAGAAATTGAGCTTGGAACCGCATCCTCCCAAGTAAAATTCTCTAGCCATTATGCCTCTTGCCAGGCTGCTAAGCCATGACTTTTTAATCCTTTTTTTTAAATATTTATTTTATTTATTTATTCCCTTTTGTTGCCCTTCTTGTTTTATTGTTGTAGTTATTATTGTTGATGTCGTTGTTGGATAGGACAGAGAGAAATGGAGAGAGGAGGGGAAGACTGAGAGGAGGAGAGAAAGATAGACACCTGCAGACCTGCTTCACCACCTGTGAAGCGACTCCCCTGCAGGTGGGGAGCCGGGGTTCGAACCGGGATCCTTATGCCGGTCCTTGTGCTTTACACCACCTGCGCTTAACCCGCTGTGCTACAGCCCGACTCCCAGCCATGACTTTTTAAATTTGATTTGTCTTTTTTAATAATATACAGATATGCTATATCTAAAAACTGTGCACCTAATCCCAGATTGCAAAACATTTATTTGTTTGTTTGTTTTGGTAGAGACAGCCAGGCAGAGAAAGAAAAAGACTACAGCATTCAAAGCTTCCTTCAGTGTAATGGGGCAGGTTGCAAAGCTTTTCTATTGTTTTCTTTTAGAATTATTTTTAGGTTTAGTTAATACATTTAAATCTTTGGTTCACCTTTACATGTACCATGAGGTATGGGCCTAGTCATCTTTTGCATGTGGATGGATATCCAATTGGAGAAATAATTTCGAGTTGAGTTAAAGGGCTGGAATTTGGAGTTGTCAGCCAGCATGTTTTAGTCTACTCTGACTGATACAATCTGGATATGTTAATATGTAACAGAACTCAGTAACAGCATTGAACTTTCTACTATGTTATATACTATAGTTGGGCCAACTATGGTATATGATGTCAAAACAATACATTGGAACCAGTAGTTCTTGTTTAAAAATTATCCATGTACAGATGGTGGCATGAGTGATCACTTAAACTCTAGTTGTATAAATACCATAAGTACATATTCACAGTTGTGAATTGAACAAGGATTCCCACAGTATTAACCTGCCTTCAACAAGCTATGTGAATAAAGAGAGTGAAACACAATCTGTTCTATACATTTTTTATAAGCTCAATTGCTGTAACATGAGAAATAGTTTCTTAAGGCTAGAAGCCTTTAACTGCTCTCAAAACACAAAAGTTCATCAGTTTACAGCTTGAGGTTTCTATCCATTCAGAGTATTTGGTACTCTTATGGACAATAGACCTACTGTTCATGTAAATAGGTTTTGTATGCCTGGGTATAGAATGATTTTAAATCATGACATGACTTTTACTTTTGCCTTAATTTTCCTTTTATTTTTAAGGACTTCTGTAAAGGGCTTTCTTTGTTAGTATTTAACTAACATTGCACTAAGACTAAACTTTCAGGGATCATTTCTATAGTTTGTTAATCAATGTTGCACTATAATAGGAAATTTTCCCTCTGTATTTTTCATAAAAGGAAAATATATGAGCTAAGAGTTATAATTATTTTCATTAATAAAGTTTTGATGTTATATATGGAAAATACTTTTATAATTTAAAGCATAGGGTGGGGTTAGATAGCATAATGGTTATGCAAAGAGAACCTCATGCCTGAGACTCCAAAGCCACTGGTTTAATCTCCGCCACCACCAGTGTCCTCTGGTAAAATAAATAAATAAATAAATAAAAAGTAAGTTTAAAGCATAAAATAAACACTATTCTCAAGCTATAAAGAGATAAGCATTAGCATTTTGGTATCCATAGTACCATTTAAAATGCTATTTTAAAATGTTATTCCACCAAGGCTCTGTACCTGTGCAATTCCTCCAATTTTCTTTTTTTTTTTTTTTAATTTTTTTAATTTAAGAAAGGATTAATTAACAAAACCATAGGGTAGGAGGGGTACAACTCCACACAATTCCCACCGCTCAATCTCCATATCCCACCCCCTCCCCAGTAGCTTTCCCATTCTCTATCCCTCTGGGAGCATGGACCCAGGGTCATTGTGGGTTGCAGAAGGTAGAAGGTCTGGCTTCTGTAATTGCTTCCCCGCTGAACATGGGCGCTGACTGATCGGTCCATACTCCCAGTCTGCCTCTCTCTTTCCCTAGTAGGGTGGGTCTCTGGGGAAGCTGAGCTCCAGGACACATTGGTGGGGTCTTCAATCCAGGGAAGCCTGGCCGGCATCCTGATGACACCTGGAACCTGGTGACTGAAAAGAGAGTTAACATACAAAGCCAAACAAATTGTTGAGAAATCATGGACCCAAAGCTTGGAATAGTGGAGAGGAAGTGTTAGGGAGGTACTCACTGCAAACTCTAGTATACTTCTGCTTTCTTACTTTGGTGCCATACTCCAAACTCAGTCAATTTCTGCTTTGCATTTCTACTTCTGAATTTTAATTTTTATTTATTTATTTTTTTTACCAGAGCACTGCTCAGCTCTGGCATATGGTAGTGCTGGGGATTGAACCTGGGACTTTGGAGCCTCAGGCATGAAAGTCTCTTTGCATAACCATTATGCTGTCTACCCCCGCGCAATTCCTCCAATTTTCACAGACTTCTCCCCAACCCTTTTAATTTTAGATAAGAGAGGAAACAGATACAAAGATAAACTAAAAAAAAAAAAAAAAAAAAAAAAGGGTGCTGGCCGCTAGCACAGTGGGTTAAGTGCACATGGCGTAAAGTGTAAGGTCCAGTGTAAAGATTCGGGTTCCAGCCTCCGGCTCCCCACCTTCAGGGGGTTGCTTCGCAAGCGGTGAAGCTGGACTGCAGGTGTCTATCTTTCTCTCCTCCTCTCTGTCTCCCCTTCTCTCTCAATTTCTCGATGTCCTATCCAACAATGACATCAATAACGATGATAATAACCACAACAATGGTAAAACAACCAGGGTAACAAAAGGGGAAAAAATGGCCTCCAGGAGCAGTGAATTTGTGGTGCAGGCACTGAGCCCCAGCCATAACCCTGGAGGCAACAAACAAACAAACAAACAAACAAGCTCCATGCCTGAGGGGGTCGGGTGATAGCGCAGCGGGTTAAGCTCAAGTGGAGCAAAGGGCAAGGACCAACGGAAGGATCCTGGTTTCCGCCCCAGCTCCCCACCTGCAGGGCAGTCACTTCACAGGTGGTGAAATAGGTCTGCAGGTGTCTATTTTTCTCGGCCCCTCTCTGTCTTCCCCTCCTCTCTCCATTTCTCTCTGTCCTATCCAACAACAATGACATCAATAACAACAACAATAAAACAAGGGCAACAAAAGGGAATAAATAAATAAACATTAAAAAATATGACAATTTTTAAAAAAAGAAAGCCTTTTGCATAACAACTATGCTGTCTTTTTAGCCCCAAAATTAATTTCTAAAATAAAAAATATACATATTCTTTAAAATATTTATTTTGTTTCCTTTGGATAAATCCCTAGGAAAGAAATTGCTGAGTCATAGGGTAGGTCCATTTCTAGTCTTCTAAGGAAACTCTAGACTGTTTTCCACATGGAATGGACCTATCAAAAGAGATCTATATATACCTATGTTATTTTTTATTTTTATTTTTTATACCAGAACACTGATCAGCTCTGGCTTATGGTGGGGCTGGGGATTGAACCTGGTGCTTCAGAGCTTCAGACATGAGAGTCTCTTTAGATAACCATTATGCTATCTGCCCCTGTATACCTATGTTCATAACAGCATAATTTGCAATAGCCAAAACTTGGAAGCAAAACTGGTGTCCAACATCAGATGAGTGGCTAAAATAAATTGTGGTATATTTGCATGATGGAATACTACTCAGCTGTTAAAAATGACAAAGTCATCTCCTTGCATCATCTTGGGTGGAACTTGAAGACATCATGTTAAGGAGGCTGGGTTGTGGTACAACTGGTTTAGTTCACATATCACTATGTGCAAAGATCTGACTTCCAGCCCCTGCTCCTCACCTGCAGAGAGGATGCTTCAGGAGTGGTGAAGCAGGTCTGCAAGTGTCTTTCTCTCTCCCTCTATTTCCCCTTTCCATCTCAATTTCTCTCTGTCCAATGAAACAAAATAGAAAGAAAGGGGTGGAGTGGGGAATGGCCACCAGGAGCCTGCTCCAATGCTCAAAGCCTCAGAAATAACCTGATGACAATTAAAAAAAAAAAAAGGACAGTATATTAAGCGAGATAATTAAAAAAAGAGAAGGACAGGGGGTCGGGCGGTGGCGCAGTGGGTTAAGCGCACATGGCGCAAAGTGCAGGGACCCGCGTAAGGATCCCGGTTTGAGCCCCCGGCTCCCCACCTGCAGGGGAGTCGCTTCACAGGCGGTGAAGCAGGTCTGCAGGTGTCTATCTTTCTCTCCCCTCTCTCTCTGTCTTCCCCATCTCTCTCCATTTCTCTCTGTCCTATCCAACAACAAAGCAACGTCAACAATGGCAATAATAACCGCAACGAGGCTGCAACAACTAGGGCAACAAAAAGGGGGAAAAATGGCCTCCAGGAGCGGTGGATTCATGGTGCAGGCACCGAGCCCAGCAATAACCCTGGAGGAGAAAAGAAAAAAAAAAAAAAGTAAAAAAAAATTAAAAAAAAAAAAGAGGACAAATACTGAACGATCTAACTTATAAATGGGACTTAATTTTTCTTCTTCTAGCGTTTGCCATCGGCTAGGAAGGATCGTCAGTTTCCCCAATGAGTGGGTACTCACGAGATGCACCACGGGAAGGTCGATCCAATGACTTAATAAATAAGGACAGAGAAAGAGAACACAAAGTGAAATGTGGGCTGACCATGGTGTATTGCATTAGAGCAAAGGGTGCATGCTCTGTAAATCATTAACTCCCTCAATAGAACTTTAAAAAAAAAAAATTATTTATTAAGGAAAGAAGTAGAAAAGAGTGAGGGGGAAGGGAGTCGGGCGATAGCGCAGTGGGTTAAGCGCACCGGGCGCAAAGCACAAGGACCGGCATAATGATCCCGGTTCAAACCCCGGGCTCCCCACCTGCAGGGGAGTCCACAGGCAGTAAAGCAGGTCTGCAGGTGTCTGTCTTTCTCTCCTCCTCTCTGTCTTCCCCTCCTCTCTCCATTTCTCTCTGTCCTGTCCAACAATGACATCAACAACAATAACAACTACAACAATAAAAAAAAAAAGTGATGGGGAAAGAACCAGTGCATCACTCTATCACAAGGGGTGCCACGGATCAAATCCAGAACCTCATGCTTGAGAATCTGATGCTAATTTCACTGGCCCACCCCCAAGATTCTAAATTTTTAAAAAATATTTTGTTTATTAGTGAGAAAGATAGGAAGAGAGAAAAAGAGAAAACAAAAAACCCCAAACATCACTCTGGATCACTCTGGTACATGTGCTGCCAGATATTGAACTCAGGACCACCATGCTTAAAAGTCCAGTGCTTTATCCACTGTGCCACCTCCTGGACCACTGATCCTAAACTTTCTCTACAAATAGCTTGCCTCACTATAAAATAAATATCTAATTCATTAACTGTCATCACTTCCTTATGCTTCCAAGTTCTCTCACTTTACTGGCAAATTTCACTCAATCAGTAAATGTGTTTGAATATCTCCATTAATAATGATGCCTTCCACTGTTCCTTCAGTTCCCTGTCTAACTCCTTTTCAAGTCCATAGTGCCTTACTTCTCCAAAAGAGGAGTTCTGATGTCTGGTGGCAAAATATTTTAACTTTTTATTATGAGAATTTTCTAACATATATCGAAGTAGGGAGAGAGAAAGAGGTTGAGAGAGAACACCACCCAGACTTGTAATTATTGACTCATAATACTCTTGATGTTTCAAGTATTTTTATTTATTTTTCATGAGATGGAAAATGACCAGAGCACTGCTCAGCTCTGAGACTTGGTGATGCTGGGGGTTTAACCTTTGACCTCTAGGGAACTTAGGCATGAAAATTTGCTGGGCTACCTCTGTGGATTATATTAATATCTCCCCAATCCATTATCTTCATGACTTTTTTCTCCTATCCTTCCCTTCTTCTTTTCTTTTTTCTCCTTCTCTTTCTTCTTTTGCAAGACTATTCAATATGTAGTATTACAATTTACAGAATATTCATCATAGCACAAAAGCACAAAAATATGTTGTCATTGTTTATAGCACCATGATTCATTTTTTAAATATATTTATTTTATTTATTTATTCCCTTTTGTTGCCCTTGTTGTTTTATTGTTGTAGTTATTATTGTTGTCGTTGTTGGATAGGACAGAGAGAAATGGAGAGGGGGAGGGGAAGACAGAGAGGAGGAGAGAAAGATAGACACCTGCAGACCTGCTTCACTGCCTGTGAAGCGACTCCCCTGCAGGTGGGGAGCCGGGGTTCGAACCGGGATCCTTATGCCGGTCCTTGTGCTTTGCGCCACCTGCGCTTAACCCGCTGCACTACAGCCCGACTCCCCCCAGCACCATGATTCATATTAGGAAAAATCCTGAAATAATTCAAATTTCTATTTCCTGATAGCTATCCATAGTCATTCATGTTTCTTAAAATGCCACTGCTTCTTTATGCATTCAAAACAAGTCCTGATTTGAAAGGAAAATATGGCCTCTCAAGGGCTATCAGAACATGCATTCTTGTCCTTGCTTTGAATCTTACTGAACTCTCTAGTTTTTTTAATTAATTAATTAATTGGATAGAAACAGAAATGGAGGAGGAAGGGGAGATACAGAGGGAGGGGGAATCATCTATAGCACTGGTTCACTGCTCATGAAGGGATGCGTTGGATCGACCTTCTCGTGGTGCATCCCGTGAGTACCCATTCATTGGGGGATCCTTCCTAGCCGACTGAATCCACATGGATCCCAGTCACTTTCAAAGCCAGCAACAAGCAGCTCCTGACAGCTTTCAATCTGACCTATTGACTGGCTACGGAAGAAGGGCAAACGCTAGAAGAAGAACTGCTCATGAAGCTTCCTCCCTACAGGTGAGGACTGGAGGGCTTGAACCAGAATCCTTGAGCAGTGTCACACATACACTTTACTGGATGTACTTCCACCGGACCCCCTATTGAACTCTCATTCATGGTGGAATTTTGTGTGTGGTGAATCTAGAAATTTATAGGATACTCATATTTTCCTGTTCATGCACACCTTTCATTATCCCATCAAACTTCACATGTAAAATAAAAATTCAGACCCGGGTTCGAGTCCCTGGTCCCCACCTGCAGAGGGACAGCTTTGCGAATGGTAAAGCAGTGTTGCAGGTGTCTCTCTCCCTTTCTATCAACCCCTTCCCTCTTGATTTCTGTCTATTTCTATCCAATAAATAAAATAAAGATGATTTAAAAAATAAATCAATAAATTCAAAGGTAAATTTAAAACAGTTCACCAAGAAGAGAGTCAAGCATTAAACTAAGTGGGAGGCAGGAGTGGGTGGAGCAGCATTTCTGAGCATGGCCATGTGTGACTGCATGGGCTGAACTCTGAAATACTCCGTTTTGTGACTTGGGAGTTAACAATGGTTAAAGTCGGACTTGCAGGCAAGAGGATCCCATCCATGATATCACGTGCCAGATTGACACTCTAGTTTGTTCTCTATCTATCTAGCATTATCTTCCTGCCTAATAAGTAAATTAAAGAGAGGGAAAAGGAGAATGGGAGGAAAGGGAAGAGGTAAGGGGGAGGGGAGGGAGAGGAAGAGAGACTCAGTTTTATAACTGGAGAAGTGGTTCAGTTAGTAGAGTGTTGGGCTCACACACCTGAGGTTTCCAGTTCAATCTATAGCACTGCATTGTGCTTTGATTTCTCTCTCCTCTCAGTTTCTAGGTGATTTTTCTGAAACATCTTTGGGCAAATAATGCATTTGAGAGCAAAATATTTCCTTTGTTATAACATTTTTCCAACTGAGTAACTTTGCGTAAATGATATTTTTATTCTGTGGGGATTTTTTGTTTGTTTGTTTAGCTTTTCACAATTTAATTGGATGTTTTCATTCCTCCCTTATGTTGTCTTGATACATTACTGGAATAATAAACTACTCAACACTGCCAGATCTCCTTTAAAGAAAAGGTCAGTGAAAATACACACCGTGGACACATGGATATCAAGGTATTAATTTAAGTGGGAAACAGCTTTTCCCGTTCAAAAAGTTTTAACTCCCAAAAGGGGCTGTGGTTGATGAGAGTTGAGGGGAGGGGCTGAGCAGCTGAGTGCTGATGGAACCATGGACAATAGTCCCTCTGTGTTTTGAGACCCAGTATCCCCAATGGTCATGGTTCTCTGAGTGTGCATCTGGCCTGTGTCACCAAATAACCAGGAAAGACCTGAGAAAAAAAGCTCATTAGCCTCCTAACCCTGTCCCAGAGTAAACAAGTAAAAATGTAGTTTGTAAATTAAAATTTTAGGGGTGTGTGAAATAGCATAATGGTTATGCAAACAGACTCTCATGTTTGAGGCACTGAAGGTTCCAGATTCATTCCCCAGCACCACCAGAATCCAGAGCTGAGCAGTGCTCTGAGAATAAAAAATTAATTAATTAAAATTGTATGTGTTCGATGGTAAAGTTTAAATAGCTGTTTGCCCAGACATGATGGGCCTAGACCTCTAACAGATCCCTCTCACCACTGCCACTGGTCATCTCCATCAGGAACAACATAGTGGACCCCTTTGTGGGCCCCTACAGGACCTTGCCCTCAATGTGGATCAACAATGGTAGGGACTGTTTCATTCTCCAAAGGGAGGGTGGATAATATACTCTACCACTTGAGGAAGATGGGTCCTGAAATTAGTGCAGCCTGGAATGTTCCTAGCTGTGATCACAGAATGCGAGCTCAGACCTACAGGGATGCAGAGGTTACATAGGCTCCTGTGCTGAATATGGGCCCCAGATCAAATTGATGGGGTTTACAGTTAACAATATTTATATTCTTTTCCCATGTTTGGGAACTCTCTCTTCCCTGATCTAGCTTTCTAGTCCTTTTCCCAACTAAGAAACCATATCCCCAGACAATAACCTGAGTCCACCTGAATATTAGATGTCAGACAAAGGCAAAAACTAGTAAAATCATGGGCCCCTTGGAATATACCTAAAATAGACCTACTAGCTTTTTCTAAAACGAAGACCCCAAATCTTCATCTGCAATAGTCTTGCCTTTAGGTTCATGATTAGTCAGCAATGTGTTCTGCTTTATATCTTAACTCTTCTTTCAGCCACCAGGTTCCAGATGATACCATGGTGTCAACCTTCCTTGGGCAGATGACCCCACCATGTGGCTTGGAACCCTGCCTCCCCAGATCCCAGCCCCACTAGGAAAAGAGAGGCTGGAAGTTTGGATCGACCTGCCAATGCCCATGTTTAGCAGGGAAGCAATTACAGAAGCCAGACCTTTTACCTTCTGCACCCCATAATGATCCTGTGTCCATGCTCCCATAGGGATAAAGAATAGGAAAGCTTCCAATGGAGGGGATGGGATATGGATTTCTGGTGGTGGGAATTGTGTAGAATTGTCCTCTTATCCTATGGTCTTGTAAATATTTCCATTTTATAAATAAATTAAAAAATGTTAAAAAAATGAAGTAACAATTAATTAAAATTGCATGTGCTCAATGGTGAAGTTTAAATAGCTGTTTATCCACAACTAATTCCTTTTTTTTTTCTACCAGACACCAACAGTACAGTCTGTTCCTGTCATTAAATGCCTTCTTCCTAGCTGGGGCCCTATTCAGGGAGTCCTGAGATTCCCAAACAGACATGCTGGGCCTAGACCTCGAATAAATCCCTCTCTCCATTGTTACCAGTCATTCCTAGTAGGAACAAAACAACAGACCCCTTTGTGGGCCCCCATAGGATCAACTTGGATCAACAATGGTAGAGAATGTTCCATCTTCCGTAGGGAGGATGAACAACATACTCTATACTACACCTGAGGAAGATGGGTCCTGATATTGGGGCAGCTTGGAACATTCCTACTTATGACCACAGAATGTGAGCTCAGATCTAGAGGGATGCAGAGGTCACATAGGCTCCTAAGCTGAATATGGGCCAGATCACATCAAATCGATGGGGTTTACAGTCAACAATATTTATACCTCTTTCCCATATTAGAGAGCTACTCTCTTCCCTGATCCAGCTTTCTGGTCCTTTTTCCAGCCATGATACCACGGCCCCAGACAATAATTAGGATCCTCCTGCATATCAGATTTCAAGCTCAGGCAAAAAAAAAAAAAAACCCAAACAAACAAACAAACAAACAAAAAACCAACCCACTAGTAGAGCCACAGGCCCTTTGAAATTTAACTCAAATATGCCTATTAGCTATCTACAAAATGGAGGGACCCCCAACTCTTCATCTGCACTATTCTAGACTTTAGGTCCATGATTGTTCAACAAATTGTTTGGCTTTGTATGTTAACTCTCTTTTCAACCACCAGGTTCCAGATGCTAGCATGATGCCAAACTGACTTCCCTGGACAGACAACCCCATCAATGTGTCCTGGAGCTCTGCTTCCTCAGAGCCCTTCCCTACTAGGGAAAGAGAGCGGCAGGCTGGGAGTATGGGTCGATCTGTCAATGCCCATGTCCAGCGGGGAAGCAATTACAGAATCCAGATCTTCAACCTTCTGCACCCCACAATGACCTTGGGTCCATACTCCCAGAGGGTTAAAGAATAGGAAAGCTATCAGGGGATGGGATGGGATAGGGAGTTCTGGTAGTGGGAACTGTGTGGAGTTGTATCCCTCTTATCCTATGGTTTAGTCAATGTTTCCTTTTTATAAATAAAAAATTAAATAAATAAAACAAAAATGTAAAAAAAATGCCTTCTTCTTTGCAATGTGGTCTTTCTTAAACAGTGCTGTGAATGCTTTCTTCTCCTCCATAGTCTGGAAGTGCCCATAGCCAATTTGAAGATGATGTGATAAACTTAAGGTCAGTCTTCTTCAGGGCTTGACATCTGGTCTATACCAGCAGAGACTTCTGGAGGGTGAGCATTCTCCTTGTTTCTAAATAAATAAATATTATCTATGCAGATTGCCTAAGAGATATTTTAAATAATACAGTTCATTATCTAACCAGAAAATAGTACTTCAGGGTTAAGTGCAGGTGGCGCAAAGCACAAGGACCGGCATAAAGATCCCGGTTCGAGCCCCGGCTCCCCACCTGCAGGGGAGTCTCTTCATAGGCGGTGAAGCAGGTCTGCAGGTGTCTATCTTTCTCTCCTCCTCTCTGTCTTCCCCTCCTCTCTCCATTTCTCTCTGTCCTATCCAACAATGACAACAACAATAATAACTACAACAATAAAACAATAAGGGCAACAAAGGGAATAAATAAATAAAATAAATATTAAAATAAATAAATAAAATAAAATAAAGAAAAAAAAGAAAATAGTACTTCATCAGGATTATGTAGCTGTAGTACAAACCACTTTGTTTTTTAAGATTTTTAAAATTTTATTAATGATACAAAAAGAGAGGGGGGAGAGGGTCAGAGCATCACTCTGGTACATACAAGCCCTAGAGTTGAGGGACAAGAGGTACTAGAGGGTATCACCAGAAAGTGGGAGTGGTGACAGGTGTGGCTTGGAAAGGTGAAGGCGAGGCTTGAGTTTTTAAAGCTAGATCTGTGAGCTTTTCATTCTTTGTCTGGACCATCATGTAAGTGGTAACTCGGCTCCTCTCTCTCTCTCTCTCTGTTCTCATGTGAATGTTCTCAGTTTTCCCAAATAAAGTCTGAAATTTCTGAAAATAATGCTCTCACCTCAATTCTTTGTTGAGACAATGCATGACGAACTTTTAGAATGGGGGGAGGCAAGCGTCAGCCTTCCCTTCCCCCTTCTCCCTTAAAACACTAGGATCAAACTCCAGACTTCACACTTGTAAAATCTTGTGCTTTACCTACTGAGCCACCTCCCACAGCACAAAACACATCTAAGTTACAGTATATATATATTTTTTAGCCAGATCTCTGCTCAGCTCTGGTTTATGGTGGTGTGGAGAATTGGACCTGGGACTATGGAGCCTCAGGCAGGAGAGTCTGTTTGCATAACCATTATGTTAGCTACCCATGCCCTAAATTATAGTATTTTATAACTGTTAACAGCAGTAGGATATTTATTGGATGCAGAATTAGATAAACTAATATAGTTTTGAAGTAAAGCAGTTTAAACTGGGGTGATGAACCAATAAATATGATTAAATTCAGTTAACTCTACTACATATTACTCTTAATAAAATGCATAATAACTTATAATTCACCTTTTTATTTTTATTTCTTTATTGGGGATTAATGTTTTACATTAAATACAATAGTTTGTACACGCATAGCATTTTCCAGTTTTCCATATAACAACACAGCCCCCACTAGGTCCTCTGCCATCATGTTCTAGTATAATTCATTTAAAAAAAATTTTTAAAAATATTTATTTATTCCCTTTTGTTCCCCTTGTTGTTTTGTTGTTGTAGTTATTACTGTTGTTGTTATTGATGTCGTCATTGTTGGATGGGACAGAGAAATGGAGAGAGATAGGGAAGACAGAGACGGGGAGAGAAAGATAGACACCTGCAGACCTGCTTCTCCGCCTGTAAAGTGATTCCCCTGCAGGTGGGGAGACGGGGGCTCGAACCGGGATCCTTTTGCTGGTCCTTGCGCTTTGCACCACCTGAGCTTAACCTGCTGCGCTACCACCCGACTCCTGTATAATTCATTTTTAGCCCAATACTATATTCTGGTAATTATTATGGAGTTTCATGTGTGATCCTGGAACTCATGTAATAATTTTAAAAATTGCATATGCTGACACTGTATTGGCGTGCAAGTGGGCCAGGCGGGTGGCTGAGTTTCCCAAGAAAGAACTTCACCAAGATGTCCAATGATAGCAGTCCAATGATGAGAGTCCTAGTTTCAGAAGTGATAGTTCAGATGTGGACCAGTGAGACCCAGCCGGTCCAGAGCCCGAAGAACAAGAAGAAAGGAAGCCTTCTGCCACCCAGCAGAACACCAAACTCTATAGCAAAACCACTGCTAAGCTATCCACCAAGTGCTAAAAGAATTCAGAAAGAGCTAGCTGTAATAACACTTAATCTCCTCCTAACTGCAGTGCATAGGATTACCAGAAGAACATAGTATTGGGTTAAAAAATGAATTATACTGGAACATGATGATGGCAGAGGACCTAGTGGAGGTTGTATTGTTATGTGGAAAACTGGAAAATGTTAGGCATGTACAAATAAATAAAACTAGGACTGGGAGGTAACATAGTGGTTATGCTGAAGATATACCTAAGGCACCTAAGTTCCAGATTCTGTCCCTGGTGCCATTATCATAAGCCAAAATTGATCAAGCCCCTGTTCCCCACCTGCGGGGGAAAGCTTTGCTAGTGGTGAATTGGGGCTGTAGGTTTCTCTCTGTCTCCTCTCAATTTCTGGCTGTCTCTATCCAATAAAAAAAATAAATAAAGACAATTTTAAAATATTTTAAAAGGGTGGAGGAGATAGCATAATGGTTATGCAAACTGACTTTCATGCCTGAGGCTACAAGGTCCCAGGTTCAATCCCCCATACCACCATAAGCCAGAGCTGAACAGTACTCTGGTAAAAAAAAAAAAAAAAAGCAACAACTGAGCAGTGCTCTTGTAAAATGATGATGATGACAGAATGTACAGTCATCATATATAATTCTCTTCCCTGGAGCATGTTTACTGTGTCTGAGATAGTACATCAGGTACTCTGAGCTACAAAGGGTAAAAAGAAAGTCTGCTCATTACAAACAGACAAAGGTCACCATTACTATTCAACATAGTGTTGGAAGTTCTTGCCATAGCAATCAGGCAGGAGCAAGGAATTAAGGCATACAGATTGGAAGAGAAGAAATCAAACTCTCCTTATTTGCAGATGACATGATAGTATACATGGAAAAACCTAAGGAATCCAACAAGAAGCTTTTGGAAATTATCAGGCAATACAGTAATGTGTCAGGCTATAAAATTAACATTCAAAAGTCAGTGGCATTCCTCTATGCAAACACTAAGTTAGAAGAAATTGAAATCCAGAAATCAGTTCCTTTTAAAAAAAACCCAAAAAACAGACAAAGGTAAAACATTTTTCCCAACAGCATGAAGCACATACTAGTTTTATTTTAGTTAGTTAGTTTATTTATTTATTTATTTTTGCCTCTGGGTTTCATTAACTGCACAGCTTCTGGCAAACTTTTTTTTTTTTAAATAATATTATATTTTAATGAAAGAGATACACAGAAAGAAAGACCAGAGCACTGCTCAGTTCTGGCTTATGCTAGTGCAGATAATCAGGTTGTTGGAAAAGTCACAACATATTTTTGCATAGAAAAACACACCATGATTTTATATATAAATATAAATATAAATATATATATGGAGAGGGGAGAGAGAGAAAGGATAACATCTTTTCACAGTTCATGGAGCATTCATGGTGGTCCTATGTGGTATTATGTGTTCAAACCTGGACCCTCTGTGCATGGCAAAGTGTACACTTTACTGGATGAGTTATTTCCAAGCACCTCAATTTTATTTTAATAACACTGTATAGCAGTGTTTTGGTGATTTCATTTCCAGAACATTGTATTTATAATGTATACATAGTGCTAGATCTATACATCCTACCTTTTGACCAAATATACTCTAAGATTTTATTTTCTTAGTTCTAGATTAAGACTTCTAAATGTCTGTATCATCAAAATGTATTCTACTTTAAAACTTTGTTTTTATTATTATTAAATAAATGTAATAAATTTATATATAACCTTTCCTGCCTTCTGTATCACATGCCTGCTATCCACAGAACATGCTCTTTTCAGATGAGATCGGGCATGTTCAGGGTTGTATGGCCATAGACAACGTGCTCTTTTCAAAAACAACATGATGTGAGTGTAAATTTTATCCCTGTGCAGATGGCTTATACACTGCTGTTTGGTCAGTGGAGGTGGAGACATAGGAAATACAATCCCAGATAAATTTTTCAATTGTTCAAGTACAGAACAATCACAGAGTATACCTGGGATCTTCCTCAACATTAAGAAAACTCAGTGCATGAAAAGATACACCCCCCCAAAAAAAAAAGAAAGAAAGAAAAGAAAAGATACACCAATCTAACTTTTAAAAATTACAGTTAATCTAAATTTGCTATTTAAAAATAAAATTATTTAACCTTATATGTAACTGTTGCTAAAAATTTTAACTTCTTTATCAATTAAACCTTCTGGCCATGAAATTATAGAAACCCAAACCATTTTTTTACTATTCCTACTTGATTTATATGAGTTCTATAGTCTTGGATTTTGAGTCCACCTTCTCACAGACTGCATCAATTCAAATTTTGCCTAGAAAATTATTTAATTTAACTAATTTATTTTCCAGGGTCATTGTTGGGACTCAGTGCCTGCACTATGAATCCACTGCTCCTCTGGCCATTTTTTATTATTATTTTTTGCTTTTTGGATGTGACATAGAGAAACTGAAAAGGCAGGGGAAGATAGAGAAGGAGAGAGAAAGACACCTGCAGACCTGTTTCACTGCTTGTGAAGCAGCTCCTCCCTGTATGTGGGGATCTGGGGGCTCAAACTTGGATCCTTGTACGGGTCCTTGTGCTTTGTACTGTGTGCTTTACCTGGTGCTCCACCACCCCCATTTCTTTAATTTTTAAACTTTATTTATTGATTTTATCTGATAGAACAGAGAGAAATTGAGAGGGAGCGGGAGAGAGAGACACCTGCACGTGGGGACCGGGGGACTTGAACCTGGGTCCTTATGCATGGTAATACATGCACTTAACCAGGTGCACCACCCCCTGGTCTCCCCTAGAAATTTTTTTTTACATTTTTTTAAAGATTTATTTATTTATGAGAAAGATAGGAAGAGAGAGAGAACCAAACATCACTTTGGTACATGTGCTGCTGGGGATCGAACTCAAGACCTCAAGCTTGAGAATCCAACGCTTTATCTATTGTGCCACCTCCTGGACCACCCTAGAAAAACTTTTATCTAAATTATAAATCTATGTCAGTAATTTAAGAACAACAACAACAACAAAAAAAAAAAAAACAATTGCTATCGGCATTGATCATCTGTAAACTAGAGTTACATTGGCATTAATGAAATCAAAGTAATCAAAATTGCTTCTTTATTAAATTAACAGATTAATAGGTAGGGAAATACCATAATTTAAATGTTTACTAATTAGAACAGGCTGTTAACAAAATATTTCTCTATAGATAAGCTAGTAAAGTACAGGCAGGATAATAGTGTTTCAAATAACTCCACAGCTGATGGGACATTGTACTCAGCAATAGTATTCTTTACCAGTCTGAGAATTTTCTAGAAAGTATTTTTGAGCAAGTTCTTGGACTTGCCAAATTTGTGCTGAGGAGACAGAATAGTGGTTATGCAAAAGACTTTCATATTTGAAGCTCCAAAATCCCAGGTTCAATATTCCACACCACTGTAAGTCAGAGCTGACAGTGCTCTGGTATAAACAAAAAAAGTTTGTGTGTATGTATGGGTGTGTGTGGGGTGTGTGGGGTGTTGTTTGGGTGGTCGGCGGTTGAGCACCAGGTTAAGTGCACATAATGCGAAGCACAAGGACTGGCTCAAGGGAAAAAAAGTGTGTGTGTTTGAGGGGAAGAGATTTAAATCATGTATAATGTCACAAGTAAAACCTTTCTTTCTTCCTTTCTCTCTCTCTTTCTTTCTTCCTTCCTTCCTTCCTTCCTTCCTTCCTTCCTCCCTTTCTTTCTTTCTTTCTTTCTTTCTTTCTTTCTTTCTTTCTTTCTTTCTTTCTTTCTTTCTTTCTTTCTTTCTTCCTTTCTCCTCTTTCTTTCCCTCCAGGGTTATTCCTGAGGCTTTGTGCCATCACTATGAATCCACTGATCCTGGTGGCCATTTTTTTTTTCCATTTTATTGGATAGGGCAGAGAAAAACTGAGAGGGGAGGGGAATATAGAGAAGGGGAGAGGGATTGCTTGGTGGCACACCTAGTTGAGCACACATGTTACAGTGAGCAAGGACCTGGTTTGAGCCCCTGCTCCCCACTTGCAAGGAGAAAGCTCTGTCTCTCTCTATCACCCCTCCCCTCAATTTAGAGAGGGAGTGGAGGGAAGGAGAGAGAGAGGAGGAGGAGAAAGACACCTGCAGACCTGTTTCACCATTTGTGAGGGACCCCTCTGCAGGTGGGGAGCCGGAGGTAGGAGTGGGGGGGAGTGGGGATAGCAGGGGGGCACGGTGGCTCAAACTCAGATGCTTGTACAGGTCCTTACACTTAACCGGGTGCACCACTACCTGGCCACCCAAGTAGGAAAAAAATAAAAATAAAATAGATATAGTGACCCAGGAGGTGACACTATGAATAAAGTGTTAGATCCTCAAGAATGAGGTCCTAAGTTTTATATTTCTTGGGAACACATGTCAGAGTTATGCCCTGATTCTTTCTCACAATTAAAAAAAAATTTAATGGAGTGGGGATAGATAGGATAATGGTTATACAAAGAGACTCTCATGCCTGAGGCTCCAAAGTTCAAGGTTCAAACCCCCCCCCAAAAAAAACCCCAACAACAACGAGTTTTTTAAAAAATGTATATTTATTTATTTATTTATTTATTTTCCCTTTTGTTGCCCTTGTTTTTTGTTGTTGTAGTAGTTATTATTGTTGTTATTGATGTTGTTGTTGTTAGATAGCACAGAGAAAAATGGAGAGAGGCGGGGAAAACAGAGGGGAAGAGAAAGACACCTGCAGACCTGCTTCACCGCCTGTGAAGCGACGCCCCTGCAGGTGGGGAGCCCGGGTCTCCAACCCGGATCCTTCCCCCTTGCGCTTTGCGCCACCTGCGCTTAACCCACTGCGCTACCGCCCAACTCCCAACAATGAATTTAAATGAAATAATACTGGTAAAGACGGGGTCAAATTAAGGATTAGGAGTCCAGTGATTTATCCACTGCATCACCTCGCAGGCCATAAGACGAGGTAACTGTGGTCCAGGAGGTGGCACAGTGGTAAAGCTTTGGACTCTCAAGCATGAGGTCCCGAGTTTGATCCCCGGCAGTACATGTGCCAGAGTGATGTCTGGTTCTTTCTCTGTCCTCCTATCTTTCTCATAATACATATATATATATATATATATATATATATATATTTTAAAAAGATGAGGTAACTTTGATTGAGATATATTATATGTCAGACATTGTGCTAACAACTGCATGATCTGTTATCTCATATAATAATCACCACAGCTTATTAAGAGAAAGAGTCCTGGGAGTCAGGCGGTAATGCAGCGGATTAAGTGCACATGGAGCAAAGCGCAAGGACCGGTGTAAGGATCGGTTCGAGATCCGAGCTCCCCATCTGCAGGGGAGTCGCTTCATAGGCGTTGAGGCAGGTCTGCAGGTGTGAATCTTTCTCCCCCCTCTCTGTTTCCCCTCCTCTCTTGATTTCACTGCCCTATCCAAAGACAGCAACAACACAACTATAATAATAACCACAACAATGATAAAACAACAAGGGCAGCAAAAGGGGATAAAATGGTCTCCAGGAGCAATGGATCCGTGGTGTAGGCACTGAGCCCTGGCAATAACCCTGGAGGCAAAAAAAAAAAAAAAAAAAAGAGAGAGAGAGAGTCCCTTTTTTTAACTCCGTTTTACTGATAAACTTTAAGTCAGAACTTTTATGTTATTTCTTAACTAATGATCACACAGTGGTAATAATGGGGCTGGGGCTTGACTCCAAAATTCAGGTTTTTAACTATCACAGTATTGAACATGCTAGGTTGTTTGTTTGCTTACTTATTATTACTATTTTGTTGTTGTCCTTGCCTCCTCCTGGGCTTCACAACTCTGAGCCAACTTCTCCTTTTTTTTTTTTTTTCTGCCTCCAGGGTTATCGCTGGTGCTCAGTGCCTCTACTATGAACCCACTGCTCCTGGAGACCATTTTTCCCATTTTGTTGCCTTTGTAGTTGTTATTGCTGATGTTGTTGTTGAGTAGGACAGAGAGAAATTGAGAGAGGAGACGGAGACAGAGGGGGAAGAGAAGGACACCTATAGACCTGCTTCACCATTTGTGAGGAGACCCCCCTGCCAACTCCCCGCCCCCTTTTATTTTTTCCAGAGTGCAAATGAGCTTCAGCTTATTGTGGTGCACAGAACTGAAACTGGCTCTTTGCATAAGCATTATGCTATTTATCCTGTCCATCTGAGCCAACTTTTTCTGACTGAAACAGAGAAACAGAGGGAGAGAAGAAAAGATACCACAGCACCAAAACTTTTCCCCATGTAGTTGGGACTGTGAGGATGACAAAGCAGGTATTTCCCCAGGTGAGCTAGCTGCCTCACCAGCACTTCCCCCATCTTTGTTTGTTTGCTTCAATGTGGTCTGGTGGGAACTCAGAGCCTTGTGTACACATGATAGCACCACTATACGACCTCCCCAGCTCAATCTTTTATCCCTTGACCTCTTTTTAAAATATTTTATTTATTTATTTATTTATTTATTTTTACCAGAGCCCTGTTCAGTTCTGGCTTATGGTAGTGCTGGGGACTGAACCTGGGACCTCTGGTGCATCCTTTAACCTCTTGGAGAGAAAAAAGTGTGAGAGAGAAAGTGGGTAAGAGAGATGCTACAGTACAGCTCCATCATTCAAGGTGCTCTTCTGGTGTAGTACCTGCTGCTCCTATTTGTGTCAGGATTTGAACCCCGGGCCTCACATCTGCAATGCTTGCACTCTACCACTCTATTGGTTGAGCTCTCCTAATCTCAAAATGCTTTCTGTGAAAGTGTACATGTTATAGGTGCTAGATATTGAACAGTGTTGCAAGATGAGGAGAAAAATAATAATACTGGGCTCACTCAAGTAGCCCAAACTATAGGACATATCATCTAACCAAAGTACATAGAATTGCTCTGTATCTGCTTTTCCAGGCCTTATCTCCATCTCTTTTCTTCATTTGCTTCTTCCTCTTTTCCAACTACTTATCTGTGGTTTCTCTTTGTTTGCAGCAACCCATTGATCAAATTTGGCACCTTGTGGTGAAAAACAAGTGTTATCCTCTGAGGTTCCCATTGACTCTCTGATTGAATCTGACACTTACTTCTGCTTTTTAGGAGCCCACACATCTGTTTTCGGTTTTTTGTTTTCCCAGGTGTGGTCACCAGAATGCCAGATGTTGGGCAACTGTTGGTACTGTGAAAATTAAGAATGAATATCAAAGGCATTATTTCTTTTACTTATCACAAAAACATAAGACACTTAGACTTTGGGGTAAAATTAAGTGCTCTATTTCCCACACTTATGTGTGAATGTTTCCCTTCACAATAGTTCACTAGCTTGAGTAAAAAGTGTTTCAACATTGTCTTAAAAAATAAAAGGTTATTTCATAATACTGGCATCTAGTCGCAAAAGACTTAACAAATATGAAAAGTTTAACTTTATTTCTCTCTGTGAATATATATATGCATATATATCACATATACTAGTAAGCATTTCAAATGTAGTAGGCAATTAATATTTGTGTAGAATTGATTGTACAGAAAAATATTTCTGTAATGAAAAACAAACATTATATAAAGAAAATAGTTGGGGCCAGAATAGAGCACCTGCCTTTCATGCTTGAGGGTGGACGCCCTGGGTTCACTTCCTAGCATCATGTGAAAGCAACAAAGACAAAACATAGAACTCCAAGGATGATGGATAAGTGTTTTGCTCTTTCTCTCTCTCTCTCTTTCTTAGACTCATTCTTTCATATATATAAAAAAAAATGGTTGCAGCCAGCCCAAGAGTTGGAACAATGGCTAGAATGCTGGGTTTAGAAGCATGAGGTCCTGAGCTCAATTCCCTGCACCTCATGTGTCAGAGGGAGACTCTGGTTCTCTCTCTCATCAAAATAAATAGTCTTTTTTAAATATATTTTTTCAATTCCTTAAATATTTACTCATTATTTTATCATTCACAAACACTTCTAAAGATTTGTTTATTAAATGAGAGATAGAGGAGAGACAGAGATCCATAGCCTCCCTCTGGCACATGTGATGATACAGATTGAACTCAAGACTTCATGCCTTTGAGTCCAAAGCTCTAGCTACTGCACCACTTTCCTGCCTGCTGAATAAAGAAATTCTTTAATAATGTTTTTATTATCTTTATTTATTGGATAGAGACAGCCAAAAATTGAGAGGGTAAGGGGAGACAGACAGCCTTGCTTCACCACTTGCAAATCTTTCCCCTCAGCAGGTGGGGACTGGAGGCTTAAACCCAGTTCCTTGCACATTGTAATATGTGTGCTCAACCAGATGCACCACCACCTGGCCCCTAAATAATTTTTATTTTCCAGTCACCAGTGTTATTGCTGAAGCTCAGTGCTTGCATGGTGATGGCACAGCTGTTGGTGGCCTTTCATTTATTTAATTTAATTTATTTATTTTTATTCCCTTTTGTTGCCCTTGTTTTTTTTTTTTTTTTTATTGTTGTCGTCGTTGTTGGATAGGACAGAGAGAAATGGAGAGAGGCGGGGAAGACAGAAAGGGGGAGAGAAAGAGAGACACCTACAGACCTGCTTTACTGCTTGCGAAGCGACTCCCCTGCAGGTGGGGAGCCGGGGGTCTAACCAGGATCTTTATGCTGGTCCTTATGCTTTGCGTCACCTGCGCTTAACCTGCTGCGCTACTGCCCGACTCCCTTTCTCTCTTTCTTTCTCTCTCTCTCTCTCTCCCCTTCTTCCTTCTTTCCTTTCTTTTAATTTTTAAAATTATATTTATTTAGGGAGTCGGGCGGTATTGCAGCAGCTTAAGCGCGTGTGGGGCAAAGCACAAGGACCAATGTAACGATCCCGGTTCGAGCCCCCGGCTCCCCACCTGCAGGGGAGTCGCTTCACAAGCGGTGAAGCAAGTCTGTAGATGTCTTTCTCTCCTCCTCTCTGTCTTCCCCTCCTCTCTCCATTTCTTTCTGTCCTATTCAACAACGATGACATCAATAATAAGTACAATACAACAACAAGGGCAACAAAAGGGAATAAATATTAAAAAATATATTTATTTATTGGATAGAGACAGTCAGAAATTGAGAGGGAAGAGGAGATAGAGAAGGATCGAGACAGAACGACACGTGCAGCACTGCTTTACCCTGCAGGTGGGGAGCAAGGTCTCAAACCTGGGTCCTTGCACATTGTAACATGTGCATTCAACCAGGTGTGTCGCCACCTGGCCTACTTTTCATTTGCTTTTTGTTATAATTTTTATTTGTTTTTCTGACAGTCAGAGATAATAGAGAGAGAGAGAGACCACGCTGTAGCACTGCTCTGCCACTTGTGAAGGTACCCCCCTGCAGGTGGGACTGGGGAGATGGAAATTGCACCCAGGTTCTTGAGTGTGCTACATATATATATATATGTTCTACCATGTACACAACTGTCTAGTTCCTGAATAAATACATTCTAAAAATTTGCATTTAAAATTTTTGGTTTTTCAAAGATAATGAGAAAAAGTTCTCTCTATGGTATAGTCTAAGTGAAATATGACATCAGGGGCTGGGCAGTGGTGCACCCAGTGAAGTGCACACATTATAATGCCTAGAGACCTGGTTCAGGCTCCCTGTTCCCACCTGCAAGGGGTTGGGGGGAGGTGCTTCATGAGTGGTGAAACAGTGTTTCAGCTCTCTCTCTCTTTATCTCCCCCTCTCTCTTTCCCTCTATTGCCCTCTTCCCCACTTACTTTCAGTTTTTCTCCATCTCTATCCAAAATATGTAAATAAAACATAAGTGAAACGAGATATCAAAGCACCTGGATTGCTTCAGGAGCCTGATCTTGACTGTCAACACATTGGTCCCCAGAAGGGAGCCTTTAGAGAACCAAGAAGATGAAGCAACCAGTTTGTGCCTACCCCAGGTAGGTAATGGGCCTGGATGCCCTATTACTTTTCACTTACTTTCAGCGTATTCTGTTCTTTTAAGCTGCTGCAGTTCCTGTGTTCCCCATGACATCAACTGTCCCTGCAGTTCATTCAGCCTGGGGTCAGAGGCTTGTGGAAGGACATAAGTCCCCAGGTTAAATTCCCTGCACCACAATAAACTAGAGCTGAGTAGTGCTCTGGTTAAAAAAAGAAAAAAAAAAATTAGAAGGCTGAGGAGACAGCATAATGGTTATGCAAAACAACTTTAAGCCTGAGGCTCTGAGCTCCTAGATTCAATCCCCAGAGTTGAGCAGTGTGCTCTGATAGGTAAATTCATCAATCAATAAGAGGTGAAATGAGGTCACTGATCCAGTATAATTTGTGTCACTGGTAGAGACAGACAGACATAGAGGAAAGAGCAAGTGAAGAAATAAGAAGACAGTCATCTATTATTTATTTATTTATTGCCACCAGGGTTATTGCTGGGGCTTGGTACCTGCACTAGGAATCCACTGCTCCTAGTAGCCATTCCCCCCCCACCCTTTTTTTCTTTATATTTTTGATAGGATAGAGAGAAACTGAGGAGGCGAGAGAGTAAGACAGACACCTGCAGACCTGCTTCACCATTCATGAAGCACCACTTGTGAAGCTTTTCCCCTACAGGTGGGGACTGGGGGCTCAAGCCTGGGTCTTTGTGCATGTTAACATGTGCGCTCAACCAGGTGCACCACCACCCGGCCCCCAAGATACAAAGATTATTATTATTGAGTTGTGGCTATTTCTGTTTCTCATCCTCCTTTGTGACTATGTGAGTTTCTTGAGGGTCAGGAAAAGTTTTATCCACCTTTGTGTCATTAATTCCTAACACTACCTGGTACATAGTGAGCACTCAACGTATGTCTGTTAATAAAGTTATGAATATACAAAGGACTGACCATGTATTCTAAGACCAAGGTAAAGTTATCTAAAAAGAACTCTTCAGGGACCAGAAGATATATTACCAAATAGGCCATATGCCTTAACAAGCACATGGTCCAGGCTCAGCCCTTGGTACCACATGGGAGTGCACCAGCACCAGGGAAAGCTCTGATGTTGGAGTAATTCTCCCCAGCTCCCTCTCTCTCTCTCTCATTCTTGTTCTCTGTATCTCTATCTCCTTATACCTGAAATAAAAAGTGAAAATTTGGTCTGGGAGCAGTGAAATCATGCATGTGCAAGGAACTGGTACTAAAACAAATAAACTCTCTTACTCTTCCTTATGTGATTTGTGTCCCTTACTTTATCACAAATTACCAATCCTGCTGCCTTCAAAAACTCAAAAAGCAAAAGATCTAGGACAAGATGATTGTTTGTTTGTTTGTTTCTAAAGTTATCACTTGGGTTCGGTGCTGGCACTATGAATCCACTGCTCCTGGTGGTCATTTTTCCCCATGTTGTTGGATAAGACAGAGAGGAATTGAGAGAGGAGAGGGAGATAGGGAGAGAGAAAGACACTTGTTTCAATGCTTGTGAAGTATCCCCCCCTTGCAGGTGGGGAGCTAGGGGTCTTGAACCTGGATCCTTGAGCAGGTCCTTGCACTTAATATTTTGCCCTTAACTGGGTGTGCCACCATCTGGCTCCTGAACAAGATGATTTTTATGAGAAAAAGAAGAGTAGTAAGTATAGGTCAGGGCAAATACAAATACAAATCCCCTGTTTATTTTTTTACATCAATAATTATTAATATTTTTAATAGAAAACTTAAAACACATAATTAGCTGAGAAGTTGGCCGATGATAAAAGTCTATGAAAGGTGAAATACCTCACTTGGACAGTCTGCTGCTTTACCATGTGTGTAGCCCACGTTTGAGCCTGGACCTGCTGCACTGAAGGAAGCTTTGTTGCTGTGGTCTCTTTCACTCTCTTTCTCTGGGAAGGAAAAAAAGAAAAAATAAAGATCTGGAAGACCTCCCATAGGACACTCCTGGGAATAAAATGAAAAAACCACACTGTCTTAATATGCTCCATTTGTGAAAAAGAAACACCTAGATCTTCATTTCAATCAAATTTGTAGCATAAAAAGTAATTACAGGGCAAATAGATGTTAGTCTTCAAGGTCAGATTCTCTTGAAGTAGTTCCAAGCTATTAACTGCAAGAATAATTAAATTGTAATTTAAGCACATTTTAAATAGCCTAACAAATCTTTGTCCAGTCAAGCATTCCTAGAGGAGATACTGTACTTCTAGCTTAACCTTAAAGACAGTCCAGCTGTATGTGTAATCTGAATTTACACTCCAAATCACGAATTATAGACTCTACTCTCCACCATTCAATCTATTTTCTTCAGTTTATATGCATATTCTGCCAAGAAGGTTGTCTGTAGCTTGCAACTGACAACACTTCACAGCTGTTAAATTTACACATTGTTCTAATTTTAACGCTTAATTGCTCTCCATGCACTCAATTTACAGCTCATAAACTCCTTACAAATGGCCCCCCAAATCTCTTTACCTCTAATAGAGTCCAAAGTTAAATGAACCACAGAGTCTTTTGGTAGAAAGATGAAATATCTGAATCACATTATGCTCTTCAAATGTTTATTTGTTTTAAAAATTGGAGGGCACAGCCAAGATGGTCAAATAGAAAGAGTTTATATATCCCTCCTCCCAGCATCTATAGCATCTATAGCAAAACTACAAGAACATAGAGAAATACATACAGAAACAGATTTTGTCTTCAAGAGACAAAAGGGTCAACATATAGATGATGGATAGACAGAGATGTACTTTTCCAAAAAGATAAAAGCCCCTCTAAGAAACAACAAACTACAATCAGAACAGATCCACAAATCACAAAACTCTAGTCATGTGAACATATGGCTGCCTGTGCTGAAATTCTGGTACCCCAATTTTATTCTCCACAACAATAAAAAACATGAAATTAAGAACTAGAAGGGGGGTGGTGGGGAGGAGGATCTCTTCCCCCAACATAGCGACTTGAAGAAGATCCAGTGGGAAGCATGTTGGAATTCAGCTTCCATAGTAAAAGAGCCTAAAGACAGAGTCCTGACTCACATCCTGTTAGATCTGTGCCCTTTCAGACTCAGAGGATGCAGAGCAATGATCAGTATCTAGACTGAGATCCCAGTCACGTATCAGTTCAAAACCACTTCTTATAACAACCTGGTGACTATTGAGCATTCACAACCCTGATCTTCTGGGTCAATACCAAGGTCCAAACATAGACCCCATGCCCAGGTCCTTACAGAGCATCACGCTGTAGTGAGAATCAAGAGAAAATTAGCTGTGCTATTAGACCAAGGCAGCAACTTAAAAAATTACCCAATTCAATAAAGCTATCTAAAATCTGTAAAGAGGATATCAAAGCGATGGTCCTAAGGTTGTTCACTAAAATGAGAAGCTCAATGAAAAATACTTCAACACAGTCAAAGAGAAAAAGTCAGAATAAAAATATAGGATACAGTGGCTGAACTAAACAGTATAGAGTAGAGGGGTCCAGCAGCAGAAAAAAGAAGCCAAAGATTGAAAGTGGTGAGCCAGAAAATAAGAGAGAGAAAACCATCAAGAAAACTATGAATAGGGGGCCAGGAGATGGTTCACCCAGTAGTGCACACATTTTACCATGCACAAAGACCAGGGTTTGATTCCCTCTCTGCTTTGTGGGAACACCTGCATAAGAGTAGCTAAATGAGCTGTCGGGTCTCTGGCGGGGTGATCTCCAGGGGAAAGGTAACGGACCGGTTCTTTCTCACTCACAACAGGGGTGACATGAAGTAAAAGACACCAGGGAGCTCTTTAGTGTGCTCAGAACTCGTTTATTAGCAAGGTGGACATGAGTTAATTAGAAAACCAAACAAAGGGGAGTCGGGATGTAGTGCAGCGGGTTAAGCACAGGTGGTGCAAAGCACAAGGACCGGCATAAGGATCCCGGTTCGAACCCTGGCTCCCCACCTGCACAGGAGTCGCTTCACAGGCGGTGAAGCAGGTCTGCAGGTTGTCTATCTTTCTCTCCTCCTCTCTGTCTTCCCCTCCTCTCTCCATTTCTCTCTGTCCTATCCAACAACAATGACATCAATAACAACAATAACTACAGCAATAAAACAACAAGGGCAACAAAAGGGAATAAATAAATAAAATAAAAAAAAAGAAAACCAAACAAAGGGAATTATTATTGAAATATGTCAGAAATTACAGGTTTCTTAAAGGTCAGCTTGCCCCTATGGTAGGGGGCTAGTATGACAGGAATTGATGAGATACAAGACAGTTATTCTCCATGACGCAAGCAACTTAATTATCCAAAGGTATTTGAGAGAAGCATAGGGGTTAAACCAGAAGGGTGAGACAGAGAGAAGATGGATATCAAAAAGCCATATAGTTTGGAATTTCTCTTGTCTGGAGTCTGAGGTGTGTGATGAAGTGTGTGATAAGGTGTGTTCTTCTGTGATCAGAAGGTGACTTTGAATAAGTGAATCTGCGGCCATGTGGCCTACAGTTAATGGAGGGAAGTATTGGGGTTTCTGTGGACCTGAGAGTCAAGAAGGAAAGAACCAAGTCTGAGTTTCCCCCCTTTTGCTCACCTCTGTTGAGAGAGACTTACCAAGAGGTTATCTTCTCAGACCTCCATCCAAGGACGGGGGTGGTTCTCCCTAAGCTCTATCAGGTTTACACATAGTCCCAACAATGAGCCATAGAACAGTGCTGTGATCTCTTTCCTTCTCACTTTGCCTCACTGCCTCTCTATATTTCATCTTGTATCTAAAAACAAACAAACAAACAAAAACACTGGGAGTGGTAGAATCATGCACGCAAGGATCCCCAGATATAACCCCAATGACAGGAGAGAGGAGAGAGAGAGAGAGGAAGAAGGAGAAGAAAGAAAAAGACAATCTCACACACACACACACACACACACACACACACACACACACACACCAAGACTTAAATAAATGAAGATAATAAAGATAATATAATAATATAATATGGGCCAAAAAGGGACAGAATACTTATCTGAAAAAGAATATAACTGAGAATTTCCTCCAAATGAAGATCCAAGAAAATTTAAGAGTTACAAATAAAATAAATCCAAACTAAGCTCACCAAGGAACAAAATAATTAAAATGGAAAGATCAAATAAAAATACTTTATAAAATAAATAAAAGCAATGAATCACATTCAAAAAAAAAAAAAGATTGCTCAACAAATTGTTTGGCTTCGTATGTTAATTCTCTTTTCAGTCACCAGGTTCCAGATGCCACCAGGATGCTGGCCAGGCTTCCCTGGATTGAAGACCCCACCAATGTGTCCTGGAGCTCAGCTTCCCCAGAGACACACCTTACTAGGGAAAGAGAGAGACACACTGGGAGTATGGACTGACCAGTCAACGCCCATGTTCAGCGGGGAAGCAATTACAGAAGCCAGACCTTCTACCTTCTGCAACCCTCAACGACCCTGGGTCCATGCTCCCAGAGGGCTAGAGAATGGGAAAGCTATCATGGGAGGGGGTGGGTTATGGAGATTGGGTGGTGGGAATTGTGTGGAGTTGTACCCCTCCTACCTTATGTTTTTGTTCATTAATCCTTTCTTAAATAAAAAATTAAAAAAAAAAAAAGAGGAGAGGGTAGATAGCGTAATGGTTATACGGAGACTCTCATGCCTGAGGCACCAAAGTCCCAGGTTTAGTCACCTGCACCATCATATGCCAGAGCTGAGTAGTGAGTGCTCTGGCGAAAAACAAACAAGCAAACAAGAAACCCTTAACACTATGAGCTGGTGGGGGATGGGCGGTAGCGCAGTGGGTTAAGTGCACGTGGCGCAAAGTACAAGGACTGGAGCAAGGACCCTTGGACTGAACCCTTGCAAGGACAGGCTGGCGGTGAGGATCCCAGTTCCAGTGCGTTCCCTACCTTCAGGGGAGTTGCTTCACAAGCAGTGAAGCAGGTCTGCAGGTGTCTTTCTCTCCTCCTCTCTGTTTTCCCCTCCTCTCTCGATTTCTCTCTGTCCTATCCAACAACAGCTATAACAACAATAACAACCACAACAAGAGCAACAAAATGGGAAAAACAGCCTCCAGGAGCAGTGGGTTCCTAGTGCTGGCACAGAGCCCCAGTGATAACTCTGGAGGCAAAAAAAAAAAAAAACCAAAAAATAAAAAACCCCAAAAAACCATGAGCTGGTTTCTCAACAGACGCTCTTAAGGTCAGAAAGACCAACGGAGAAAAATATATTCAAAGATTGGGATGGAAAAGAATCCCAACCCAAGAATATTCTATGCAGCTATCTTATTAACCAAGTATTAAGGGGTGATGAAAAATTTGTTAAACAACAGTAAAAGAAATTTATTTTAAAAAATTATTATCTTTATTTATTTTATAGCGACAGCTAGAAATCAAGAGGGAAGGAGGTGATAGGGAGAAAGACAGAGAGACAACTGCAGAGCTGCTTCACCACTTGTGAAGATTTCCCTCTGCAGATGGGGACCGGGGGCTCGAACCCAGACCCTCGCTCACTGTAACATGTGCATTCAACCAGGTGTGCCACCACCCAGCCCCATAAAAGGAATTTATTACCACTAAACTGGCACTACCAGAAATGCTAGAGGGACCTATATAAGAGGAACATATAGTAACAAAGCAAGAAAACAATCAAGGTCAAATGAAAACCTATCTTTGAACTCAGACTGCAAAACTGAGGCAGTTACCAAAGGGAATGATTGTGTGGGAGGATTGCGCTGGAAGAACAGAGGGGATCCAATGGACTTTGATGGAGGGCTATTGGTACTTTGGTGGTGGGTGTGGTATAGTTTTAAAGTACATATTTTGAAGAGATATGAAATTGTATTTTTTTATTTCTTTATTGGGGAATTAATGTTTTACATTCAACAGTAAATACAATAGTTTGCACATGCATAACATTCCCTAGTTTCCTATATAACAATACAATCCCCACTAGGTCCTCTATCATCCTTCATGGACCTGTATTCTCCCCATCCACCCACTCCAGAGTCTTTTACTTTGGTGCGATATGTCAAATCCATTTCAGGTTCTACTTGTGTTTTCTTTTCTGAACTTGTTTTTCAACTTCTGCCTGAGAGTGAGATCATCCCATATTCATCCTTCTGTTTCTGACTTATTTCACTTAACATGAATTTTTCAAGATCCATCCAACATCGGCTGAAAATGGTGAAGTCACCATTTTTAACAGCTGAGTAGTATTCCATTGTGTATATATACCACAACTTGCTCAGCCACTCATCTGTTGTAGGACACCTGGGTTGCTTCCAGGTTTTGGCTATTACAAATTGTGCTGCCAAGAACATATGTGTACACAGATCTTTTTGGATGGATGTGTTGGGTTACTAGGATATATCTCCAGGAGAGGAATTTCAGGGTCATAGGGTAGGTCCATTTCTAGCCTTCTGAGAGTTCTCCAGACTGTTCTCCACAGAGGTTGGACCAATGTACATTCCCACCAGCAATGTAGGAGGGTTCCTTTGACCCCACACCCTCTCCAGCATTTGCTGCTGTTACCTTTTCTGATGTCTGACATTCTCACTGGAGTGAAGTGGTATCTCATTGTTGTCTTGATTTGCATTTCTCTGACAATCAGAGACTTGGAGCATTTTTTCATGTGTTTCTCAGCCTTTTGGATCTCTTCTGTGGTGAATGTTCTGTCCATGTCCTCCCCCTATTTTTGGATGGGGTTATTTGTTGTCTTGTTGTTGAGTTTGGCAAGCTCTTTATATATGTTGGTTATTAAACTCTTGTCTGATGTATGGCATGTAAAGCTCTTCTCCCATTCTGTGAGGGGTCTCTTGGTTTGGGTAGTGGTTTCTTTTGCTGTGAAGAAGCTTTTTAATTTGATGTAGTCCATAGGTTTATACTTGCCTTAGTCTTCTTTGTAATTAGATTCGTTTCATTGAAGATGTCTTTAAAATTGATGCGGAAAAGAGTTCTGCCAATATTTTCCTCTAAGTATCTGATAGTTTGTGGTCTAACATCCAAGTCCTTGATCCACTTGGAATTTACTTTTGTATTTGGTGAAATACAGTGATTCAGTTTCATTCTTCTGCATGTTTCAATCCATTGTTTCCAACACCATTTGTTGAAGAGACTCTGCTTTCCCCATTGAATAGTCTGGGCACCTTTGTCAAAGATTAGATGTCCATAGGTGTGGGGCTCTTTTTTAAAAAAATATTTATTTATTCCCTTTTGTTGCCCTTGTTGTTTTTTATTGTTGTCGTTATTATTGATGTCGTTGTTGTTGGGTAGGATGGAGAGAGGAGGGGAAGACAGAGAGGGGGAGAGAAAGACAGACACCTGTAGACCTGCTTTATCGCCTGTGAAGCGACTCCCCTGCAGGTGGGGAGCCGGGGGCTTGAACCCAGATCCTTACGCCGGTTGTGCTTTGCGCCACATGCGCTCAATCTGCTGCGCTACTGCGTGGCTCCCAAAATTGTATTTCTAAAAAATTTAAGCCTTGTAAAGGAAAGTTATTTCGAATACAACAAAATAGATAAAACTTAAAATAATTGAAAGATTAAAAATTCATCTCTTGAAAGTTTTCTTTAAGTCAGGTTTGAGAAGAGATTAAAGGGGCTGAGGAGAAAGCATAATGGTTATACAAAAGACCTTCATGCTGGAGACTTTGAGGTCCTTGGCTTAATCCCCAACAACACAAGCCACAGTTGATCAGTGTTCTGGTATCTCTCTCTCTCACTCTTTTTCTCTCATTCTTTCACTAAAAATTGATTAATTAATTTTTTTAAAAAAAGAGAAGAGATAAAATGTTAGATTTAACACTTGCTAGGTTTTCTACTAGTACCTTAATGTCCTTGCTCTCTGAAACTGGAGCACTGTGATAGTACTTGCCCTTATATATTATCCAGGATGACTAAGAAATACTAAGGATATATTGAATACTTTGAGGACAATGACTATATTATTATAAACTGTTCCAGTTACATGACACCTAGCTGAGGTAGAATACTGATGTTATAAATAATGCAGTGTGGTGGGAGAATCTGTGAAGACTAGCTACCTACCCCTTTACCTGACAAACTGAATGTTGATTTTTTTAAAAAAAAATTGATTTAATATTAATTTACCAAATTATAAGATACATGGGTATAATCCCACAACTTTTCCACCATCAGAGTTCTGTGTCCCCATTCCCTCCATTAGAAACTGCAGTAGTTCTCCCAAGATCACAGATATGGGTTGACTATTATTTCTATAACTATCTGTTTATATTTATATATATTTGCCCACTTTTTTGCATGATCCTATCTTCTCTTCCTCTCTAGGTCACACCTACTACTGAGTATCCCCCCTCCCTTCCCTCTACCTCTTTCTCCTGGTCCTGATGGTATTGGAGCCCTTTGATTACGTTCTCCTAGCATTTACCCCTCTGGGAATATGGACCAAAAAAAAATTTTTTTTTTTTAAAGAGAATTCTTAGGGGCTGTGTGGTGGCACACCTAGTTGAGTGCACGTATTACAATGTGCAGGGATCCAGGTTTGAGCCCTTGGTCCCCATTTGCAGGGGGAAATCTTTGCGAGTGGCGAAGCATTGCTGCAGGTGTCTCTCTGTCTCTTTCCTCTCTATCACCCCTTCCCTCTTGATTTCTGGCTGTCTCTATCCAATAAATAAAGATAATGAAATTTTTTTAAATAAAAAAGAGAATTTTTTTAAATAAAAATGGAAATGCTTTATGATCCAGCAATACCTCTATTAGACATTTATTCAAAAGGCATGAAAACATTAATTCAAAAGAAGAACACTCCCATGTTCATAGCTGCATTATTCACAATAGACTTTTGGGGCAAAATACATAGAACTAAAAAAGATTATGCTTAGTGAAGTATGCAAGGAAACGAAAAACAACTATTAGATGACTTCACTTATATTTGGAATATAGAGAACTGAAATATGTGAACGTCCCCCCCTCAAAAAATATATATATACCCAATTCATTTCTATGGCCTTGGTAGAACTTATTTGCATTACTTCTGACCTGTTTGCTCGTCCAAGAAAAAAAACCCTGGCCAGGGTTATCCTTAGGGAGGTGAAATTTTAGTGGTGGGAACGGTGTGGAACTATATTCCTATTATCTTATAATCTTGTAAATCATTAAGTAACTAATAAAAATTAAAATAGTGTGGGTTTATGCTGACCTCAAGAACACATAGGGCAGGGAGATAGCATAACGGCTCTGCGAAAGACTTTCATGTCTAGGCTTCAAGTTCCCAGGACCAATCTCCATATGACCATAAGCCAGCAATGAGCAGTGCTGTGGTAAACAAACAAAAACCCCACCTATACTGGGGATCAGGAGATAGCTTTAC